>NC_084796.1:163052476-164252476 GCF_963169125.1 Humulus lupulus | reverse complement strand
AAAACAGTTGGTGCGATATGCCCGTAGCATATCGGGCGTACCCACGAGGCGTTTATGGGAGCCTATCACGCGCTTTTGGCCTTTTTATAACTGTTGAATTTTGAGCATCCACATTTCTCATGAGACAATCTCCTTTATTCAAAAAGGGCCTACAGGCTCGAGTCCAATTGCACGATTAAGTGGCCTTTATCCCTATGTTCTAATTAGGGACTAGAGATTTCTTATTTGGTGGATTTTTGGCATCCACACTTGCCCCCCAGTCTATAGGGAGGCCTTTAGGCGTTCTTGTAGACTCTTCCGTTCCTTTTTATTATTCTCTTATTCTTCTTCTTTTTTTTTTTTTTTTTTTTTTTATATATTTATCATGTTCGAGGTCCTTTGGAACCCACGCGAAAGGGGGTTCGGTAGGTCTCTCTGTGGTGCGCCTTAGTTGCACCTATAAGGATATATTGACCCCTTGGGTTCT
The DNA here is from genome assembly GCF_963169125.1 of Humulus lupulus. Classification (NCBI taxonomy): domain Eukaryota; kingdom Viridiplantae; phylum Streptophyta; class Magnoliopsida; order Rosales; family Cannabaceae; genus Humulus; species Humulus lupulus. The sequence continues at coordinate 164,252,010 of NC_084796.1, read as the reverse complement.
AGTTATCCTTTTATATATTTTCGCGCACGCTTATTATATCTTGCGAGAAGCGTCCTTCTCGTCATTAGGCATAGTACTATTTTTGCAAGCGTCTTCTTTGAGACCCTTTTTGCAAGCGTCTTCTTTGAGACCCTTTTCGGAAGCGTCTACTTTGAGACCCTTTTTGCAAGCGTCTACTTTGGAGACCCTCTTTGGTGGCGTCTACTTTGGAGACCCTTTTTGGAGGCGTCTACTTTGGAGACCCTTTTTGGAGGTGTCTACTTTGGAGACCCTTTTTGGAGGTGTCTACTTTGGAGACCCCTTTTGGTGGCGTCTACTTTGGAGACCCTTTTTGGAGGCGTCTACTTTGGTGACCCTTTTTGGAGGCATCTACTTTGGAGACCCTTTTTGGAGTCGTCTGCTTTTGAGGTGATTTCCCCTTGGGTGGGGACTTTCATGGATAGAGGGTCTTCGTTCGATCTCAAACATGGTCCGCGACTCCTCTAGCACGAGGCCCCCTTCTATATGGAATCTCCAGCGTATTGGTAGTATGGCCACTGGAGGAAGGTTCACTTTCTTCGACATGGAAGTTCTTATGGCCCTCTTCCACACGTATGTACTTCTGTGCTCTCTCTCGAAGTCATCCAAATTCGAAACTTCTCCTTTGAGCATGCTCCCCCATAACTTGCTTCCTAGACGAACTCCGGCTGTAATAGCCATCTTGAGCTCCGCTTTGGTTAAATCTCCCACCTTTGTTGCCTCCATACTGAACCTATGGATGTAGTCCTTCAGACTTTCATTCTCGCCTTGTTTTATGTTAGCAAGGTCGGTAGTTGGCATGACGTAATCACAGGCTGCATGGTGCTGCTGAAGAAATTCATCAGAGAATTGTTGCCATGACTCGATTGTTCCTGGCCCTAACCTCTTGAACCACTTGTACGCCACTCCTTTAAGTGTAACGACAAAGCAATGACACTTTGCCCTGTTGTTGACCCCTCTTAACCTCATCAAGTTATTGAAGGAGTCTATGTGATATTTTGGGTTTGTCGTACCCTCGTACGGAGTCATGCGAGGCTCTCTGAAGCCAGTGGGCACTTTCTCAGCCTGAATCTCCCTTGTGAAGGGTGAGTCACGGTCGAATTCTTCGTCATCCATGTGCCCCCCAAGCGCAGTGGTGATCTTGCCCCGAGGGCTTCGCATTTTGGTGTCTAGTCCCCTCCTTTTTTTTGCATAAGGAGTCTTGTGGGTTCTTGGGCTGATCCCTTGCCTTGGTTGTGTTCCTTGGGGGAACCGCGGGGGGTGGATGTCTTACTTCTGACCTCTTCCCATGGAGCTCTTTTCTTAGGCCAGGGGGTGCCTCTTTTGAGGGGACTTCGGCCTCGTTCTTACGACCATCATCTTCTCTCTGCCTATGCTCCTGGGGACATTTCGTCAGCCTAGGTCCCCCATGGTACTTTGCATGGGGGGTTTTACTGGTGGAAAGTTGGGTTCCCCCATCGTCTATGGGGACAGTGTTTTCCCCTTTTTTATACTCCTTCCCTTTACGCTTTGGGAGGGGTATGCTTGACTTCCCTTGCAGTAGGTCGTTTAAAATCTCCTGCATGTTCTCTATCATGGTTTCCAGCCTTCTAGTCTTTTTATGCAACTCGTGAATCTCATCCTTGTAGAAGCGCGTCCTTGAGCTGGAGCTTACCGAGTGTACCCCGGGACCCTTGCCTGGCCAGTGCGTCGAGGGACCGGGGTCCTGGTGGCCTGAGCGTGGGGTCAACCGGGGCCGGTTAAGTGGATACACTAGTGGCTCTGAATGACCTCCGTCGGGCTGGATAGCTGGGGACGATGCTTCCCTCACCTCCCCTGGGGGAAGAGGTTTTTCTGGCCCACCTCCATGCTCGGGCGGAGGGGGGTCTTTCTTGGAGGCCCTCCGCTCTACTTCGTCTCGGTCAACCTCAACCTCTTGTATTTGTCGTAGGCGTTTTGAACGTCTTAGCATCTTTCTTTGTTGGAAATGATGGAAGAACACTGGCTTGATGCTTGTCCTTCCCACAGACGGCACCAAACTGTTGACGGTGAAATCTCGTCAATGAAATTAGATCGGAAAACTCAAAGGTAAGTCAGGTGATGTTTATATAAGAACTGAGAATAAACTTTAAGGAAAAGTAAACACAGATAAATGATGGAGCAAGTCTTGGTATATTTCTCAATAGCCTCTGCTTACAATGAATTTTCCAACCCCTCATTCTTAGGGGTCAAGCTCCTTTTATAGTTGGGCTCTAATGGCCCTTTATACATGGTGGTCCCTTGGGACAAAATAGTACATAAGTACACTGTCAGGGTAATAGCACAGGTGGTAGTGGTATGGGAAGAGTGGTGGAGCAGAAGATCATAGTGTCAGCCTGGTACATAGTCAGAGGCATGCATATAGTGCCTCCACTCTCTGTACAAATCCGTACCTCCACTACCTGTGTGATACAGGTGTCAGGGTCATGCTTCTGTCGTCCTCATGGTTGTACGTCATGCACCCGTACACGTACGGGTACTATGTACCCGATGGTTATTCTCGCCTCTCCAAGGCATGTATCTGCTCAAGGCTATTCCACGTCCTACTAAGTGTAGGGAAGCTAGTGTGTTGACATGAACGATATACTCAGTCATCTATTCCACTATTGGCTCTATAATTAATAGTTATTGGGTCTCTCCTATTGCTCATCATCTCATGTGACTCATAGGGAGACTGGTGCCCTGTTGGTGGCACTTACCTCAGGAAGAGAGGTAAGGCCTCTTCAATGGGGCTTGCTGCGTGTGTGATGAAGCATGATGCCTAAAAATGGGATGAGGGTCTCATCTTGTGAAACCATCACTTTGCAGCCCCCACACTACGAGGCCCCTGGTATATGGCCGAAGGGTGTTTAGTGGAGGCTATGTCTCTTGAGGCCTTTGACGTGGCCGGTGCGCAAGGCGAGGCACACGAGGCCACAAGGTATGCGTGGCCCTTGGGGGCGAGGCCCTTGGGGGAAAGGCTCCTTTGATGCGTGCCCCCATTCGCATGGCCACCTGATGTTGCGAGCGTGGCTGCGCGAGGCCGAGGGCCTGCTGGGGCGCGAGGCCACCTGGTGTGCAGGCGTGGCTGCGCGAGGCCGAGGGCCTACTGGGGCGCAAGGCCGCCTGGTGTGCGGTCGTGGCTGCGCGAGGCCGAGGGCCTGCTGGGGCGCGAGGCTGCCTGGTGTGCGAGCATGGCTACGCGAGGGCGTGGTGCGGGGCCACACGAGGCCGTGTCGTGTATGGGCGCGAGATGGGTCCCTAAAACAGTTGGTGCGATATGCCCGTAGCATATCGGGCGTACCCACGAGGCGTTTATGGGAGCCTATCACGCGCTTTTGGCCTTTTTATAACTGTTGAATTTCGAGCATCCACATTTCTCATGAGACAATCTCCTGTATTCAAAAAGGGCCTATAGGCTCAAGTCCAATTGCATGATTAAGTGGCCTTTATCCGTCTGTTCTAATTAGGGACTGGAGATTTCTTATTGGTGGATTTTTGGCATCCACAGAGACGAAGTTGGTGTGTGAGTTTCCTGATGTGTTTCTAGATGACCTGCCAGGATTGCCACCACATTGAGAGATCAAATTTATCATAGAATTGGCACCAGAAGAAGAACAAGTATCAAGGGAACCTTATAGAATGGCTCTTGAAGAGTTAAAAGAAATGAAGATTCAATTGCAGAAATTACTAGATCTAGGATTTATTAGACCCAGCTTTGCACCGTGGGCTGCTCCAGTGTTATTTGTGAAGAAGGATGGGTCATTGAGAATGTACATCAATTACTAAGAGCTAAATAAGTTGACTATTAGGAATAATTACCCACTACCCAGGATTGATGATTCATTTGATCAGTTACAAAGAAAGACAACATTTTCTAAGATTGCCCTTCAGTCTGGCTATCATCAGTTGATCATTGAGGAAGAGGATATACCAAAGACCGCGTTCTGTAGGAGGTATGGACATTATGAATTCTTGGTCATGTCTTTTGGGTTAATCAATTCCCCAACAACCTTCATGGGTTTGATATATAGGGTATTCATGGATTATTTGGATAAGTTTGTAAATGTATTCAGTGATAATATACTGATGTACTCCCAATTAGAAGCATAATACAAGAAACATCTTTGTTTGGTATTACAGAGGCTGAGGGAGCATAAGCTGCACACTAAGTTTAACAATTATAAATTTTGATTACCCCAAGTAACACTTATGGGCCATATTGTGAGTAAGGAGGGGATTCTGGTGGACCTAACTAAGATAGGGGCACTGAGAGAGTGGCCGAGACCAAGCAATGTACCAGAGGTTAGAAGCTTCCTGGGATTAACTAGGTACTATCGACGATTCATTGAGGGATTCTCTAGAATAGCAACACCATTGATTGAGTTGACGCGTAAGAAGACAAAGTTTAATTGGACAGATAGATGTGAGGGCAGTTTCAAGGAGTTGAAGCAGTGACTGATTACTGCATTGGTATTGAGTCTTCCATCAGATAAGGAAAAGTTTGTGGTCTACTGCAATGATTTGAAGTAGGGTTTTGGTTATGTATTGATGCAAGCTGGGAAGGTGATAGCCTATGCTTCTAGACAATTGAAGGAGTATGAACAGAGGTATCCCACTCATGATCTAGAGTTAGCAGCGGTGGTATTCACACTAAAGGTATGGAGGCACTACTTGTATGGACAAAAGTATGAAATATACACTCACCATAAAAGTTTGAAGCATTTCTTCACTCAAAAATATTTGACTATGCGCCAAAGGTGTTAGCTAGAATTGGTAAAGGACTACGATTGTGAGGTTTTATACCATCTAGGGAAGGCCAATGTGGTGGCCGGCGCATAGAGTCGGAGGGGTCCAAGGAAGTTGTTCAGTTCAAGACAGATATTAGAAAAGTTAGTTGAAGAAATGATGAGAGCGGGAATTGAACTGGTAGTTGGCTAGCTAGCCAACATTACCCTTCAGTCCACACTTCTTGAGAGAATTAGAGAAGCATAGAAGGAGGATCCTCAGATGAAGAAGCATAGGGAGAATGTATTAGTTGGATTGGATAGAGACTTTTCTATTTCAGAGGAAGATCTGTTGAGGTATAAAAATTGGATTTGCGTTCCAATGGATTCCGGTATTAGGCGAGAGATTATGTATGACTCTCATACCACTCCTTATTCCCTACATCAGGGTATGATGAAGATGTACTAATATCTAAAGACTTTGTATTGGTTTCTAGGAATGAAGAAAGATGTGGTTGGTTATGTGGCCAAGTGTTTAACTTGTCAGCAGATGAAGGCTGAGCACCAAAGGCCAGCAGGGTTGCTACAACCTTTAAGGATTCTAGAGTGGAAGTGGGAAGATATTAAAATGGACTTCGTGGTTCAATTTCCGTGAACAGTGGGCAACATGATTCTATGTGGGTGACTGTGGATAGGTATACAAAATCAGCCCACTTTTTGCCCATTAGAATAAAATTATATGGTGGAGCAGTATGCTAAGTTGTACACGAAGAAGATTGTGCATCTCCATGGGGCTCTGAAATCAATATCGTCAGACAAGGACCCCACATTCACCTCTAAGTTTTGGGAAAGCCTGCAGAAGGCTATCGGCACGCAGTTGAGATTCAGTACAACCTATCATCCTCAGACGGATGGACAGTCTGAGAGGACGATTCAAATACTAGAGTACATGTTGCGGGCATGTGTGTTATATTTTGGGGAATCTTGGAGCAAGTATCTCCCTTTGATTGAGTTTTCTTATAATAACAATTATCAGGCAACTATGAGAGTGACTCCGTATCAATGTTGTATGGGAGGAAATGTAGGATGCCCATTCATTAAGATGAGATGGGTGAGAGAAAGTATTTAGGTCCTGAGGCAGTTCAAAGGACTAATGAGGCAATCGAGAAGATTAGAGCTTGAATGCTTGCTTGCCAGAGTAGACAGAAGAGTTACTTAGACTTGAAACGTAGAGGTGTAGAGTTTCAAGTAGGTGATTATGCGTTTCTTAGAGTTTCTCCTTTGAGAGGAGTGATACGATTTGGAGTGAAAGAAAAATTAAGTCTTAGGTTTGTTGGCCCCTTTTAGATTCTAGAACGAGTTGGAGAGGGGGCTTACATATTAGTTATGCCTCCAACTTTATTAGGGATTCACAATGTGTTTCACGTGTCTATGCTCCAGAGGTACGTATCAGAACCTGCACATGTGTTTATGAAAACCTTGAATCAGATCAGGATTTATCTTATGAGGAGAACCTAGACCAGATTCTAGACAAAAAGTATAAAGTCTTACGGAACAAGACCATTGCTTTAGTGAAAGTACTGTGGAGAAACAACAAAGTAGAAGAGGCAACCTGGGAGCTTGAATCAAACATGCGGGATCGGTATCCCGAGTTATTCAGGTAAAATTTTGAGGATGAAATTTTTGTCAGGAAGGGATAATTGTAACGTCCCAAATTTGCTAATAAGGCTTAGTGCCTTGATTAGTGTTCTGGGAGGGCAATAAATGATTTAATTACATTATTAGGAGAATTAATTATGATATATGTGTATCATTATTTGATTATTTGAGTTATATTATAATATGAATATATGTGCATGTTTATGTGTATTAAATATGCATGTAGGCCCGTTCTTGTTAATAAGGGCATAAACATAATTATGTGTGTATCACCACTGAGACCACATTATTATGTGGGTATATTTGTAATATTGGGCTCGAGGCGCTCCTAGTGAGCGAATTAGCGGAATAGTCACAACGGGGTAAAATACCTAGCTCGGGGTGAGCCTAGGGGTATTTTGGGAACGTAGTGCATATTCGAGATTTACTAGGTAACGGGTAGTCATTTGGAGATTATTTGGGTATGCAAAGATTAATTGAGAATTTATAGGACTATTTAAGGATTAGTGAGAAATCTGGCAAATGACGAGTTTGCCCTTGAGGGCTTTGAAGGGAACCTTTATGATGAGGAGCATTTCAGTCATTCTCTAAGCTTTGGATAAACTTAGTTGCTAGCGGACCCTAGAAACTAAGGAGAAACAGAAGGAAAAAAAGAATACTCTCTCCCACACTTTCTCTCTCTCTCTCTCTTGAGGCTTGGGAGGCTTTGGGATTTTTGAGAAGGAAGCTTCGAAATTTGAGGCTATGAATTGGGGAATCAAAGCTAGGAGCAGGATTAGAGATAGCTGAGGGTCAAAATCATTATTGAGTTAAGGTTTAAAACATGTTTTCTTTGTGAAATTATGTGGTTAACTTAGGTTTTGAGCTGAGTTTAGTTTCAACTTGTGTTGTAGAGTTAGGATAGGATCTATATTTGGTTTTTTGGGGAATTGAGATGCCCATGCTGTGTTAATGTGAGTTCTAGACTCAATTCTAGTGTTAGTACATGTTTAGGATGAATTTTGGTGAATTTGGCTCGGAAAAACGCAAGGGAAAATGCTAAGAAATTCTGGGTTTCAAGCTCGAGCTACAGTGCTGTTCTTCAAGCGCCGCGGTCTGTGTGGGTGAAGGGGCCTTGGTGGTCATCTAAAATTCCCTAACCGCCATAGCGCGGGTTGGGGTGCGCCGCGACACGTGTCTCCCAGGAGAGAGCCCCGAGCTCTCTGACTGGTAGCTCCCCGAGGCCCTATGAGCTGAGTCGCGACTCTAATTAAGAAAATAGCCAAAACAAGTTTTTAAGCTTAGGAACTCAAAGTTAAGGGCACGGAAGGGATTCTACTACCCGGTTTAGTAGAATTCAAGGTCCCGGAGGCTAGTATATTTTTCCAAAACTCTTAATTGGTTTAGGTTTTGATGGTTATTTATTATTATGTTGTGACTAGGTTATACCGCTAAGGCTCGAGATTAGGGATCGTGCTCGGGATCACCTTATATTGTCAGCTCGGGACTCAAGTTGAGAAAACTGCATGTGCACGTAGAGTAGGGCATGGCCCGATTATCTGTGCTTGCATTGTGCTTAGTGTTGTGTGAATGTTTATAAATATTATGTCATATATGTGTTTATGACAGATCGGCAAGGGTCAGGATCGGCAAGGGTTGAAATCAGCAATAAGCATGCTGAATGCAGGCCACCGTGGCATGGCCATCTAAGGGTGTTGTACTCACCAGCTCGGTTAGGACTGTGAACTTGGTGCTTGGTAACGCACCTTGACCAACTTAGGCTGCTGTTGTGAATTGTGATGGATGCATGTGAATTGTTTGTTAAGTTTGTTTAGTTATGCACTTATTGAATTGAATTGTTATATGCTATGTTGGTGAAGTTTTCTTGCTGGGCCTTGCCTCATGGGTGGTCTATGGTGCTGGTAAGGGCAAGGGAAAGGCTGACCAAGCATGAGTTGGAGGGCACAGAGTGGTGCATACATGTTTTGCCTACCTGGCCACCACGACTGGGATTGTTTTGAGGAACGCAGTGTAAATTTATGATTTTGTTGCCTAGGTCGATCGTACAATAGCTTTTGAGTTGTACATATGTCTTAAACAACATTTTGGGATCCCAATGTAACTTTTCTATGATCTTAATGAATGTTTAACCCTTTTATACGAAAATTTTAAATGAGTCTTTACTTTAGTTTAATCACACTTTTGAGTCTAACATCTCGATTAGCGAGTCAAATACACATTTTAAAACCACATCGTAACGACTCTAGGGTAGTATGGATTTATAGTGATGGTAAGAAGGGGTTCAACCTCGACCCACTTTGTGAAGTAGTCAACTACCACAATTGCATATTTCACTCCTCCCTTCCCCGTGAGCAATGATTCAATAAGGTTGATGCCCAAGATTGTGAAGGGCCATGGACTAGTCATCTGAGTGATCTCAGTTGGAAGAGCTCGTGGTATGTTGGCAAAGCATTGGCACTTGTCACACTTCTTGACATAATCCATCGCATCACCATTCATAGTCGGTCAGAAGTACCCTTGTCTCAACACTTTCTTGGCAAGGTTTTACCCCCCGAGCGTGGTCCCCGCAAAAGTCCTCATGTACTTCATGGAGCATAAGACTGGCCTCTTGTTTGGACACACATCAGAGCAAGGGCAATGAATATCCTCACCTGTACAACTTACTGTCCATGATGATGTATCGAGGTGCCTGGTAAAGCAGCTTCCGAGCTATTTTCTTATCTTGCGACAACTCTCCGGACACAAGATACCTCACAATAGGCTCCATCCAACCATCCTGGGGCTGGACCGCTACTACCTCCTCAAGGGCTGAGATGCTCGGAGCAGCCAAGCAGTCAATAGGGACTACATTTATTAACTTGGTATCCTTGGTGGTAGCAAGCTTAGCCAGGGCATCAACAATAGAATTATGTTCCCGTGATACTTGTCGTATATTAAATTTCTTGAAGTTGTGTAGCATTTCTTGAACTTTCGCCAGTAAGCAGCTCTCTTCGTTCCCTGGGCCTACTATTCTCTGAGCACTTGATTGACTACCAACTTTGAGTTGCTGAAGATCTCGAGACTCTTTGCCTTAAGTTCCAAGGCCACTCGGAGTCCAGTGATGGGTGCTTCATATTCCACCTCTTCGTTTGAAGCATAGAACCCAAACATCAGGGCACTGTGGACACTGTGTCCTTCGAGAGAGACCAAGTTCAGACCCACTCTGGCTCCATTCTCATTGGATGATCCTTCCATGTATAGCTTCCACGTAGGCCTGACCACTGGGGCATCCCATGTCTTTCGTGACTTCCCGTTCACTCGGTGATGAAATCTGCCAGTGCTTCCTTGATGGTTGTCCTCAAGTGATAGGCGATGTCGATCTGACTCAATTCAACCGACCATTTAAGGAGTCTCCAAGATAATTCTGGCTTCTGAAGGTCCTGTCGCAAGGGATGGTTGGTGAGGAACTTGATGGGATGCACTTGGAAATAGGTCCGTAATTTTCGAGAGGCCACCATAAGACAAAAATTTAACTTCTCCATATATAAGTGGGTATCTGGACTTCTCCCCTAGGAGTCTCTTACGTGTATAGTACACGGGGTGATAGACCCAGCCTTCTTCGCGCACCAATGCAACATTGACGGCACTATCCAACACAACCACCCCCCTCAAAGCCGCTATAATCTGGGTGAGGCTCTGCACATATTTATGCTTACAGAGGGATGATAAATTGACCAAAGCTCTATCTTCTCGGGGTTTTCCGCTATTCCTCGGGCGCTGACATTGAAATCCAAGAACTGCTCGGATACAGCTCTAAAAGTGCACTTTAGAGGATTCAACTTCATCCTGAACCTGCAGATTACCGATAACACTTTTGCTAGGTCTTTTACGTGATCAGGGGCTGTTCTGAATTTAACCAGCACGTCATTCACGTAATCCTCCATGTTTCGCCCTAGCCGCTTTTTTAACATACAATTTACTAGCCTTTGACAAGTGGAACCAGCATTCTTGAGCCAAAGGACATCACTTTGTAGCAATACAGTCCTTTGTAAGTTCGGAAGCTGGTGTGCTCTTGGTGCATGGAAATCTGGTTGTTCCCTGAGTACGCATCCACGAAGGAAAAAATCTCGTATCCAGAGGTGTCGTCGACCATCTGATCTATCTTTGGTAAAGGAAAATAATCATTTGGTCAGACCTTGTTGAGGTCAGAGAAATCTATACATGTCATCCAAGTGTCATTTAGCATAGGCACTAGGATCAGATTAGACACCCATTTTGGATAGTGAGCTTCTCGGATGAACCCATTCGCAAGAAGCTTTTCCACCTCAGCCTTTAAAGCTAGTGCCAGGGTTGGGTCGATATTCCTACACTTTTGCTGGATTGGAGCTTCATTGTGAATGATGTTCAGGATGTGGTATATGATATTCAGGTCAATGCCTGTCAGGTTAAAGTGAGACCAAGCAAAACCATCTTTGTTTTCCCGAAGGAAGCTCACCAACCCTTCTCGGACCTCTACTTTGAAGGTCTTCCCAACCTTGGTTCTTTGGTTGGGTAAGGATGCATCCAGAGTTACCTCGTCGACCTCCTCGATGGACTTGAAAACCCTCTCTTCTTGAACCTGAGGGTCCAATTCGTTAGACTCCCTGAATTGAATGGCCTGTACCTCCATCTCCTCAGGAGGATGTTTCTTCGGGTTTGCTGCCTCGGTCACCAATATTGGTTGCTTAAGGGATACATTCTAGCATTGCCTCACATCCTTCTGGTCTCCACGGACTGTGCTGATTCCTGCCTCTGTGGAGAACTTCATGGACATGTGACGAATTGAAGTGACTGCTCCAAATTCTACCAAGGATGGATGCCTCAACATGGTGTATGCTGAGGAGCAATCCACTATAACGAAGGTGCAGTACTTGAAGGCCTAATGCGGCACTTATCTGATTGTCCCGGGCAGCTTGATTTGCCCTATCAGAATGAGCCCTTCCCAAGAGAAACTGTATAGACCCGAGGTGCACGGGAACATGTCGCTCATTGTCAGCCCAATATTCTCATAGGCTGACTTAAATAGGATGTTCACTGAACTCCCATTGTCCACTAGGATCTAAGCCACCATCATATTTGAAATCTGGCACTCGACTACCGAAGGATCGTGGTGAGGAAAATGGAAACTCCGAGCATCGTCCTCGGAGAATGTGATGACTTGGTCAGTCATCCTGGGCATCTGAGATAACGCCAGCACTTCGTCATCATGATTCAAGGCTCGCGCATATCTATTATTTGAATGCTAGAAGGTGCCCCTTAAGTGAGGTCCTCCAAAGATAGTTCCCACTCTTCCAATGACTGGGGGAGGCTCATGGACTATTTGCTGCTATGGGACTACGGGTACTATTCCCGGAGCCTTGGGAGTTGCCTGCCGAGGAGGTACTCCTGCTGCCGGGGTTGAACTGGCCGTACTTTGCCCCGAGCATACTGATGCAGATGCCCTAACTTGATGAGCTTCTGAATCTCATCCTTGAGTTGTCGACACTCGGTGGTGTTGTGTCCCAGATCATTATGGAACCGACAAAATTTGTTGGGATCTCTCATCTCCCTGTCCTTCCGGATGGGTTGTGGCTTCCGAAAGTGGACGTGTTGCTTCGTGGCCAAGAATATGTTCTCCTAAGACTCCACCAAGTCTATGTACTTGGAATGTTACAAGACATACTTGTCTTTGGGGGCCGCTCCTTGTCCTGCTGATGCTACCCCAGTTCCCTTAGGCTTTCTACCCTTGCCTTTGCCCCCACGCTTACTTCCGCTGGGGGTCCTGCTTGGTTCAAATGACTGGGCTGGAGCCACAGTTCCAGCACTGAACACAAATTGTAAAGCACTGTATCCAGTGGTCGCGACTCCATATCTCATCGGAGCGACACTGAAGCCAGCAGGAGGTATGGCACTAAAGCCAACTGACTGGACAATTGGGTTGAACTGTGGGGTACCCACCAATCGACGGGCCCGGAGCCACTAGACTTGAAGCTAATGAGTTGGGAAAGCGACGGGCCCACCAAATGTCCCAATTTGGGCATCCTCTCATTTTATGTACTGTAGTACTTGACAAATAAAGTCTTCAAGCCTACGGCACCCTCTCCGCTGAAGGTCATCCCAGTAAGGAGATCCTATCCGGTCATTTGCTGGTCGTCATCGACCCTTTTGGTCATAGCGACTTCCTCCTTGAAGTGCTTTATGTAGGCCTTGAGGATCTCGAGGGGTCCTTTCTTTATGTTGGCCAAGGCATTGACCTCAAAGGTCACCTTTCTAGCTGCTATGAAATGTCTTCAGAATGAAGATGAGAGCTAATGCCAAGAGTGAATGGACCCTGGTTCGAGTTTTTTGAACCATTCATTTGCTGGGCCCGTCAAGGTCAATGGGAACTAGTGGCGTTTTGCATCCTCGGAGACACGATGCATCAACATCAATCCGTTGAACTTTGACAGATGGTCGGTGGGACCCGCGCTACCATCATAAGATGTGATGGCAGGCATCTTGAAGCCTCGTGGAAATGGGGCTTCCACTATGTGGGGAGCACATGTCTACCCATCCTCGTCTTCTGAGTTGTAGTCCCACTACAATAATTTTGACATTCAATGACTCCCTACAATGTCTTACATCAATGGTGTAAGACATTAAAAATCATGAGGGATTTTAATTGTCTTATGTTGGGAGACATTGAAAATTTATATTAATTACTAAAATTGTAAGACATTAAAAGTGCAGGGAGACGTTGAAAATTGGGGGTCTAAACACGTGTCTGTGGGGACATCCAACGTCTCCCACTGGAAGACGTGCCACGTGTCCCACGTCTTCCAGTGGGAGATGTTAAACGTCCCCACTAGTATAAACCCCATCTTTCCTTCCCTCTCAGACTCACACGCATAAACCAGAGGATCAAGACGATTTCTCCGATTTCTAGGGCACAAAAGGTAAGATTTTCTCTCTATTTTCATGGTCTTACTTAGTTTTTTTTAAAAAAAAAAAAAAAATCTTAGGTTATGCATAAAAATGAATAGTAAATGTGATTTTGTGTTTGTTTTACATTATTATGAACTTTTCCCATAGATTGTAGGATTTTCTTAGATTTTCCTTAGTTTTTAAGAAAATTTATAATTTGTTGACAATGTAGAAATTATTTTAAATTTGCATATCACATTGAGTAGATTTCATTAAATATATATGTTTATGATTATTTTTAATTATTATTATTTATTTCAAAATTTAGCTATATTTGTTTATATATCTAATTTTTCTTTATTTAAATTCTAGCTATTTTGATTATATATAGTTATGTTAAAATAAATTTATTAAATAATTTTAAAAATATAAATATATGAAAAGTTTTATGTGTTTGTTGATTATTGAGTTTTTAGGTTATGAAAAGTTTTATTGATTTTTTGTTTAAGTTAATTAGTGGCTCATTGGAGTTTTTTTATTTGTTTAGCAATCATTTACTTATTAGATATTTAGTGATATTTGTTTAGTAATCTTTTACATATTAATTAATTTAATTTCGTAGGTTGTTGATAACTCTAGGAATTAGAGTTATTTTTATGCTTTTAAACTTATAATTTTATCAAGAAAGAGTGGTTTAGGGTGTTTTGTAGTGTTTTTATTTTTTTTGTCATATATTAAATATATTAAGATAATATTAAATATGAGTATATTTCTGGAAAAATATACCCTAAACTGTGAAATTTTTCCTTGGCAGGTGGTTGGTAGAATTTTGATCATTTGGAAAGAAATTGAAGCTTGAAATGGTTTCAGCAGGAGGGAATGCTGCAGCATTGCAGCAGCATTGCGTTCTGCTAGCCAATCTACTTGGATGACCCACATGGAAGCTACCATTTAATTCTCCAGCTCACTTTGGGGATTATTTAAATATGGCTGCATGATAAATAGATAAATGATTATTGGACTTCATTTTGCCTTGGACCCATTTATGGAAAAGAGGACAAAAAAAAAAGGAAAGTAAAAAAAGAAAAAAAGAGGCCCACGTGACCCATAGAGGAGGAAGTGACCTAGAGAAAAGAGTGGTCTTCTTTTCCAATTTGGATATACGGCTGGATAGATAGAAACAAGGGGCAGCCGCCTGTGCAAGAGAAGAATACCCATTTTGGCAGTCATTAAAAGAGGAAAGAAGGAAAGAGAGAGAGGATTCTAAGGAAGAAGACAAAAAGAGAAGGGTTATTTGGGGGACACTCCATAATATTCTTGGCATGTTTTTCTTTCCCTTCTCTCTTGGAACTTAATTCTTTCTTGCATTTATTTTGATTATGGATGATTATAAGTTGGGTTATTTGTGTTTAAAGTTATGAACTGATTCTCTTAAAGTTAGGATAATTAAGAAACTTTGTTATGCAATTGTGGAACTTTGCTATTGATACTTAATGCTAATTGAGGTTTATTCATTCAAGTAATTTTCATGCTTAATATTTACTATTGCTTGATTACCTTTAGTAAATGATTGAAATAATTAAGATTGCTAAAAAGGATTATAATTATTGGACAAAAGACTTGAATGGTGCAAGATTAATTTCTTTGATTTTAATTTTGTGAGGGTATAGACATATATCTTTGCCTTGCATAATCTAATAGAATTGGTGCTTGATATGAACTTCTTGAAATTAAATTAGCTTAGACATAAGTAATTTAATTAGAGAGTTAAACCCATTTGATTTCGACAGAAACTTATGGACTTGATTAGAATTCTTGATTAGTAAACTGTCAGTGTGCGACAACATTTTCATAGCATTGTTTTGAGTAATTGCAAAACAGGGGGAATTAATTATCCTAGCTTACCATTTCATTATGAACTGATTTTCATATTGCATCCCATTAATTTAGATTTTAAATTCAGCTGTTAGTTATTTTCATTGCACATAAAAATCAACTTCCAATTTAATTTGAGTTTGGTTCTTTTATTTTTAATCATTTTGCTAAACTTTAATTTCACAATTTTAAGCTTAAAAACAATCCTTGTGGATACGATATTGGGTTCTTATCACCTTATTACTTGTTGACAGTGTACACTTGCACTCACATTAATTTTTGCACAACAAGTTTTGGGCACTGTAGATGGGGATTGTTTAAAGTCATTTATTGTGAAATTAAGTATATCGCAATCTGGTTTAAATTGTTTTTGTTCTAACTTGGGTGATTCTCGTGCAATTTCAGGTTTACACAGTGTATGAGCGATAATCAAGACCCTGAACTACTTCCCATTGATCTAGAAATTTAGCGTACCTTTAGAAGAAGGCGAAGAATACAAAAGTCAAAAAGGGAAGTAGTAGTGATGGATGCTGAGCAAGGGGCTCAACAGGGAGCCGCTCAAAGGGCGACAAATCTAGTAGGAGTCGCTCAAGATCGAGTAGCTCAAGGGGGAGTAGCTGCCAACAATGGGAAACATGCAGTTAGTATGGCTGATGACAGAGATCGTGCTATCAGGCAATATGCTTTCCCCCTCTTCAATGAGCTCAACCCGGGTATCGTTAGACCAGAAATTCAGGCAACACAGTTTGAATTGAAGTCAGTCATGTTCCAGATGCTTCAAACTGTGGGCCAGTTTAGTGGGATACCAACAGAGGATCCTCACCTTCATCTTCAATTGTTCATTGAAGTGAGTGATTCATTCAAGCTGACCGGAGTGACAGAGGATGCACTGAGATTAAAGTTGTTCCCATACTCCTTGAGAGACAGAGCTAGAACTTGGTTGAACTCTTTGCCATATGATTCTGTGACTACTTGGCAAGAGTTAGCTGAGTAGTTTTTGATGAAGTATTTTCTTCCCACTAAGAATGCCAAGCTCTACAATGAGATTACTTCATTTCAGCAACTTGATGAAGAATCTTTATACGAGGCATGGGAGCGGTTTAAGGAATTGTTGCGCAAATGACCTCATCATGGCATTCCTCATTGCATCCACATGAGGACATTTTATAATGGTCTAAATGCCCACACTAGAATGGTGGTTGATGCTTCAGCGAACAGGGCACTTCTTGCTAAGTCCTATAATGAGGCATATGAAATACTTGAGAGGATATCCAACAACAACTATCAGTGGCCCACTTCTAGATTGTCTACAGGTAGAAAGGTGGCTGGTATTCATGATGTAGATGCCATCACTTCTTTGGCAGCCAAAGTCTCCCCTATTTCTAATATGCTCAAGACAATGAATATGGGAATGAATCAGTCAATGGGGCAGCCCATGGGGACACAAATGGGGCCTTTGGAGAACATTTCTTGTGTGTATTGTGGTGAGGGCCATACTTTTGACAACTGTCCTTCCAATCCAGCAGCTCTGTGTTACATGGGGAACCAAAATAGGAATAGCCCTTATTCTAATTCCTACAACTCATCATGGAAGCAACATCCCAACTTCTCTTGGAGTAATCAAGGGGCTGGCCCTAGCAATTCTTCTATGCCTCCAAGACCAAATTTCCCACCGGGTTATCCCCCACAAGCACCACACACAAAGGCCACAACAACAAGCAATGCAATCTAGATTTCTTGAGAACATGTTGAAGGAGTATATAGTGAAGAATGAAGCCATGATCCAAAGCCAAGCTGCTTTATTGAGAAACTTAGAAAACCAAGTTGGGCAACTAGCTAATGAGCTTAGAAATAGACCCCATGGTACGTTACCAAGTGACATCGAGAATCCAAGAAATGGAAGCAAAGAACATTGTAAAGACGTCACTCTGAGAAGTGGGAAGGAGTTGGAGAATTCCAAGGTCAACTCTGGGCATGAGGGTGAGCCCTCTTCAATCCAAATAATGAGAAAATTCAAATAGACGCTGAAATTCCTAGTGTAGAAAAATCTGCCTCTGCCCAGAATCCTGCAGGAATGCCACAACATTAGATCCCAGACAACTCAAGTATAAGGCAGCCACCTCCATTTCCCCAACGTTTTCAAAAGCAAAAGTTGGACTCTCAATTTAAGAAGTTCCTAGACATTTTGAGGCAGTTACATATTAACATTACCCTTGTCGAGGCCCTAGAGCAAATGCCCAACTATGTGAAGTTCATGAAAGACATCCTTACAAAGAAGAGAAGATTGGGGGAATTTGACACAGTGGCTCTTACCAAGGAGTGTAGCTCATTCTTGCAAAACAAGCTGCCACCGAAGATGAAAGATCCTGGGAGTTTCACCATTCCATGCACCATTGGTAATTCTTATTGTGGAATGGCTTTATGCGATTTGGGTGCAAGCATTAACTTGATGCCAATGTCTATTTACAAGCAATTGGGGATTGGAGAAGTTAGGCCTACTACAACTACTCTTCAATTAGCAGATAGATCTCTTGCTCATCTGGATGGGAAGATTGAAGATGTATTGGTAAGGGTAGACAAATTCATATTCCCTGCTGATTTTATTGTGTTAGACTATGAGGTAGACAGAGAGGTGCCCATTATCTTAGGGAGGCCGTTTCTTGCGACAGGAAGAACTTTAATAGATGTGCAGAAGGGGGAGCTGACTATGAGGGTCCAAGATGAAAAGGTGACTTTTAATGTTTTTAAAGCTATGAGATTTCTCGATGAGGTTGAGGAATGCTCAGCGGTTTCAGTGGTAGATTCTTTGGCATCAAGGGAGTTTGAGACTAGCAATGTTGGCAATCCATTAGAGAGGTTATTGTTGTTTGGTTCACACAATGAGGAAGACGAGGCAGAGTACTTAGCTTGGCTGGAGGAAAATTCTTGTAATGACCCACCTACTCTAGACTTTTGGACCATTAACGAAACTATACATACAAATCCTTAACAAAAC
This sequence comes from Humulus lupulus, assembly GCF_963169125.1. Classification (NCBI taxonomy): domain Eukaryota; kingdom Viridiplantae; phylum Streptophyta; class Magnoliopsida; order Rosales; family Cannabaceae; genus Humulus; species Humulus lupulus. The sequence goes on along the minus strand of NC_084796.1, from coordinate 164,233,839 downwards.
TTACATTTGCGAAAATACCACAACTTTATTAGAAACTGGTAGAAATAAGAGTTACTTTCATAAAATATCAAGTAGGATATGGGATCCCATTGTCTTAAAAACAAAACATAATTTAAAATAAAAGGAGTTACATAGCAAGTGCGGAAAAATACATGTGAAACCATAAAACAAAACTACATCCTCGAAAATCGAACTCTCGACTCCTTGAGTCCGTTCATCACCGATACACAAACCCCAAGCATCCACGAACCTTACCGCCACTATAGCTATTTTCCTGCACATATAAACAAAAAGGAATGAGCCTAATGCCCAGCAAGGAAAATCTACCACATAGTTCATATACATAAATTTCACAAGAAACATAAAAACTTAACATAACACTTATATCATACACATACTATAATGGCCACTATTACTTGGGGTCCCATAGACTAATCAAGTCATATGCCCATTAGATTAGTGGGGTCCTACTAGCTAAGTAGGTCATATGCCCATAATCTATTTGGGGCTTGTTAGTCAAATGGGTCATATGCCCAAGCCTACAAACATACATATTTCATAATATATTTTATAACATATTTCATAGCATAAAACATAAGATAACATAAGCATATAACATATAGATTCTATCCTATTTTCCTTACCAAAGTTACCGGGATATGAGGACAGAGTTGGGACTTTTGGAACACTCCTAAAACCATATATAACAGGGTGAGTAGATTTGAAGAAAAAGAAATGAAAGGAATGGAAGGACTAAACCTTTGAGAAACATACTTACCAAAACCTTTTTGCTTAAGAACATAGATTTCCTAACCAAAATAAAAATTAAGGTTAGAAGCTGAGTAGAAGACTTGAAAGAAAAGTACAGAATTGAACTAGAGTTTTGGGTTACCTTGAAGACTTGTAAGACCAATCTACACCTCAAACCGAAATACTATAAAACCTTACTTCCCCAAGTGTTTGATAAGCTTATGATTTCCCCACCCAAGTGTTTAACTCTCACACTCACCTAGCAACTTGCAGCCTCTGAACTTAGAGTAAAAGGTGAATAATGGCTGGGTACTAGGTCCTATTTATAGAGTTTAGGAATGATAGGATCTTAATTTCACTTGAATAAAAATAATGGCTTTTTAGGTGAAAATAATTTGAATAATCGTTCAGCAGAGGCTGAAGACTCGTTCAAAAAGGTGCTGGACTTATCAAGAGGTTGAATTGCTGAATGGAAAAAGAATTCAAAAACTTTCAAAATAATCTGAGAGGGGCGATATATCGCCCCCTGTAGGCGATATATCTCCTAGGCCAGTATGCCCAAGGCTGTCGTGCATCGTTTCGTGTTTTCCGTATCTACGTGCTGCGATATATCACCCCCTATAGCTGCGATATATCGGCACACGCTGATTATTTAAACACGAAGTTACACATTTTTAGCTAAGTTTGAATGGAGTAAACAGCCTTGACTAAGCCCTTAAACGTATTCAAAGCTGCTGACTGACCTTAGAGCATTCAAACTTTACCTTTATTAAAATTAATCCTCAAAATACTTAATCCTTAATCACCCATTCATAACATGTGCTTAAAATCCTATTGGTTGTTGTCTAAACCTTATAGTATAATAAATATTATCCTTAATATCAGTCATATTAATCAAACCTTAGGTTAAAATTAATATTCTTAAACTATAGGTTAAACTTAGAAAATCTACAAGTACTACTATGAGTGTCCAAATAATTCCCGGTCTGAACCAAAAATCCACAGTCATAAAGATAATACTATAAATACTATAATACTACTATCTAACTAGCTAAGTAAAGTTCTTGGACTCTACAATTCTCAAGGGTTAAGAACAAGAAACCGATTTGATTCATTGGAGTTGTTGTCTAGGGAGTTCAAAGCTCCTAAACCATCCATTGAATAGCCACCTGAGTTGGAGCTGAAAGTTTTGCCATTGCATTTGCGATATGCCTACTTGGGTCCATCATCTACTTTACCTGTAATTATTTCAGCGGAGTTGAGCCATGATCAAGAAGAAAAGTTGCTCGAAGTATTGAGAAAGTTCAAAAAGTCCATTGGGTGGACTATTGCAGATATTCGAGGTATTAGTCCTTCTTTATGTATGCATAAGATCTTGCTTGAAGACAGTGAAAATAGTTCTATTGAGGGGCAAGGAAGACTAAATCCTATCATGAAGGAAGTAGTGAAGAAAGAAATCATCAAGTGGTTGGATGCTGGCATTATTTATCCTATCTCTGACAGCTCACGGGTGAAACCTGTACAGTGTGTACCTAAGAAGGGTGGGATCACAGTGGTGAAGAATGAAGACAATGATTTGATTCCTACTAGAACTGTGACTGGATGGAGGATTTGCATGGACTACAGGAAGTTAAACAAGGCCACTAGGAAGGATCATTTCCCTCTTCTTTTCATTGATCAGATGCTAGATAGACTTGCTGGGAGAGAGTACTATTGCTTCCTTGATGGATACTCTGGTTACAATCAGATAGCAGTGGCCCCAGAAGATCAGCACAAGACTACATTCACTTGCCCCTATGGTACCTTCGCATTTAGAAGAAGTCCCTTCGGTTTATGCAATGCTCCTACTATGTTTCAGCGTTGTATGATGGCTATCTTTACTGATATGGTTAAGCAGTTTCTAGAGGTGTTCATGGATGGTTTTTCAGTCTTTAGGGATTCTTATGATGATTGCCTGAATAACTTGTCTAAGGTGTTGAAGAGATGTGAAGAGACAAACCTAGTCCTTAATTGGGAAAAGTGTCACTTTATGGTTAAGGAAGGTATTGTTTTGGGGCATAAGGTATCTAAGCAAGGGATTGAAGTTGATAAGGCAAAAATTGATGTTATTGAGAAGCTACGACCTCCTAATTCAGTGAAGAATATTAGGAGCTTTCTTGGGCATGCCGGTTTCTACAGAAGGTTCATCAAAGATTTCTCTAAGATCTCCAAACCACTTTGCAATCTTTTAGAGAAGGATACACCTTTCGACATCGATGGAGCATGTTTGAAGGCTTTTCAAGAGTTGAAAGAGAGATTAATTTCAGCCCCTATCGTTATTGCACCGGATTAGAGTTCGCCCTTTGAATTGATGTGTGATGCTAGAGATTATGCTATTGGGGTTGTGATGGGGCAGCGAAGGAATAAGGTGTTTCACTCCATTTATTATGCCAGCCGCACCTTGACAGGAGCTCAATTGAATTACACTGTAACTGAGAAGGACCTACTATCCATTGTCTTTGCTTTCGACAAGTTTTGCTCCTATCTTGGGGGATCTAAAGTGATTGTCTACACCGATCACTCAGCCATAAAGTATTTGATTTCCAAGAAGGATGCAAAGCCAAGATTGATTCGGTGGGTGCTTTTGCTTCAAGAGTTTGATGTTGAGATTCAAGATAGAAAAGGGGTAGAAAACCAAGTGGCTGACCATTTATCAAGAATGGAGCGTGAAGAGGATTCTAACTCTTTAGTCCCCATCAAAGAAACATTCCCAGGTGAACAAGTGTTTGGGGTCAACCATTCTCATGAGCTCCCTTGGTTTGCTGATTTTGCTAACTATTTGGCTAGTGGGTTGATGCCACCAGAGATGACTAGCCAACAAAGGAATAAATTCTTGCATGATGTGAAGTCTTATTTTTGGGACGAGCCCTTTCTATATAAGCAATGTGCGGATCAGATGATTAGAAGATGTGTAGCAGAACATGAAATTGAGGGTATTCTTTTCCATTGTCATTCATCTCCATGTGGTGGTCATTTTGGGGGAGCAGGCACTGCTGCCAAGGTTCTCCAATCAGGTTTCTTTTGGCCTTCTTTGCTTAAAGACTCTTATGCTTATGTGGTAAGATGTAATCGCTGTCAAAGGGTAGGAAACATCTCAAGGAGAAACGAGATGCCTCTTACTAGTATCCTTGAGGTTGAATTGTTTGACGTGTGGGGCATTGATTTCATGGGCCCCTTCCCACATTCATATGGAAACTTGTATATCTTGGTGGCTATTGATTATGTCTCTAAGCGGGTTGAAGCCACTGCCTATCCGACTAATGATTCTAAGGTGGTCATGAGGTTTTTACACAAGCATATTTTCACTAGATTTGGCACCCCAAGGGCTATCATAAGTGATGACGAAACCCATTTTGTGAACAAGTTGTTGGCTAGTTTATTGGCTAAGTATAGTGTGAAGCATAAGGTGGCTACGGTATACCATCCTCAAACCAATGGCCAAGCGGAATTGTCTAATAGAGAAATAAAGGGTGTGCTTGAATAGGTGGTGAATCTGAATCGCAAGGATTGGTCTAAGAGGTTTGATGATGGTTTGTGGGCCTATCGAACGACATTTAAAACTCCATTGGGGATGTCTCCTTATCATCTAGTGTTTGGAAAAGCATGTCACTTGCCAGTAGAACTTGAACATAGAGCTTATTGGGCACTCCAACAACTCAATCTAGACTTGCAACTGTTGGATTAGCTTATACAGGATCTTTATTTATTTTCATGTATATCTAATATTAAATAAATTAATACGAGATAGCCTAAAATATGTTTCTAAAATTGAATTCAAAGAGAAACAAAGAATAGAATACTTACAGTATACGCAGCGGAATTAAAGGGTCCTTCCTTCACTTTCTCTAACTCTTGTATCCTCTCTGTCGCAGAGTATTATCAAGAAACTAAACCGATCTTCTATTTTCTTCACAATCTTGCAATGTATCCTTAGAACCACCTAGACTAGTGTGGGCAATTCTCAACACATGGGATAGATATAGAGAGAAGAAGAGAAAATAACAAAGAGGCTTAGAAAAGGACTTGTTTTTAGAGAGAATCTAAAACTATCAGAAAATCTGACTTGTGCCTTATCAAACTTGTGTTTTGACTTCTCTCTAAGCACTCCTTTTATAGACTCAATTAGGTCATTTAATTTAATTAAAAAATAAATAAAATAATAGCCATTTTGAAGCCCTAGGTCAAAATTATCATGGGCTATAGGCCCGTGAAATTTCCCATTTGATTATAAGCCCATTGGACTTAAAATCAAGGCCTGTATTATTTTCTATTGATTTAATTAATTAAATAATTATTTAAATCCTTGATCAAATTAATTATTTATAATTTGAACATTGATTTAAACTTATTTATTAATTTAGATACCAATTTATCTTAATTAATAAATCTGCCATAATTTCTCTTTTCTTCTCAAAATTACACAACTTTGTGAAACTATCCAAAATTGACCTGGTCAACTTTGATAATTATAATTGATGATTAAATCAATTAATTGAGATTATCTAGATGATTTTATCCAAGGTACAATGGGGACCATGGGCCTATGAAATCAAGCTCCAATAAGTTATCATAAATCTAAAAAATAAATTTACTAACTTATTAATTCCTCGTGACTCAACTATAGACTTGGAATTGCACTCTTGAATTCATAGAATGCTCTATAACAAATATAGATACGCTATTAATTATCCATTGTTACAACCATAATTGTCACTCAATCCTCTATAGACGGTCTACAATGAGATATGACTAAAATACCGTTTTACCCCTCATTGTATTTTATCCTTAAAACACTTAGTTCCTTGTAATTGATATTTTAGTAAACTAATTTAATTACTAAAATGAGATCTCTCATTTAACACCTTGAACCAAACTAAAAGGAAACCATCATTTCACGTCTTCATCAGAAGCTATAGATGTTCATATCTATGATTAACACTCCCACTCAATTATACTACCGAGTTCCCTAGATGTAAGTATGGGCTAGTCTGTAGGGTAAGCTGGTAACGAATAAGTCAAAGAACTCAAATAATACAATCAGTTAGAATACTAACCACTCAGAATTGAGATTGAATTGACCTAAAAGAATAAGATGGATAGAATGGGATTTCAAGGGAAAATAGCCTATATAAGAGAAAGAGTTCCCCAGCTTGAAGTCAAGGCAAGTAACTTCTTCCACTAGTGGGACATGCCCAGAAGGAGCTGCTAGAGTAGGTTGCTCGAGAAGGCTGTTAGGGTAATCAAACCTGCAATCGAATCCCCAGCGACTGTTCTCGCTGTTGTCGGAATAAGCGCTGTTAGGAGTAGCACTAGCATTAGCAGGAGCAGGAAGAGTATGATATGACTAGAATAGATAATAACTGTATGTTTACTTATCTTATCAACTGTCAATATCAGTCATGTCCGATGTAACAAATACATCCGGTCTTATCTACTTTGCCAATGTTCTGGAAAGAACATAACACTATAATGTGTAAGTAGATCATATCATAGATTGGCAAGTCAGTGTAAATCCGGTGCACTGACTAATCTTAGGACTAACTTATTTTGAACATATAATCATATTTATATTCCACTGTGATTACGTCACTATAAATAAGATTAGCTATATGCTCGGGATTTAATAGAAGTTTATATTAAACAAATAATCATGAAAATAAAACATGTGAGCAAAGTGATTGACCAAGTCAAAAAATGATTTCTATTCTTTTATTGATAATAAAATGAGATTACAAAGAATTTGAGTTTTAATTATGGCATAAAACCCCAACAAACTCCCACTTGCACTACTTGAAACTAAGGCCTTAATTCTACTAATCCCATTTCCTTGATATCCTTATCAAATGTAGCTTCTGGTAGTGTCTTTGTAAACGGATCCGCAAGATTGTCTTCAGTTGCAATCTTCATAACCTTCACATCTCCCCTGGCCACATATTCTCGAATAATGTGATACTTCCTTTCTATATGCTTACTCCTCTTGTGACTTCGAGGTTCTTTCGAGTTGGCTATTGCTCTTGTATTGTCACAAAACAACACAAGCGGTTTATCCATTTTTGGAATAACACCAAGATCTGAATAGAACTTCTTTAGCCAGACTATTTCCTTAGCTGCTTCTGACGCAGCTATGTACCCAGCCTCCATGGTGGAATCTGAGATTGCAGACTGCTTTACGCTTTTCCAAATCACAGCTTCACCCCCAAGAGTAAACACCATTCCAGAAGTAGACTTTCTGTCATCGACATTAGTCTGAAAATCTGAATCGGTGTAGCCTACAGGGTTCAAAACACCACCCTTGTAGACTAACATATAATCCCTTGTCCGTCTCAAATACTTCAGGATATGCTTAACTGCTATCCAATGTTCCGGTCCAGGGTTTGACTGATAGCTACTCACTACTCCCACTGCATAGCAGATGTTTGGTCTAGTACACAACATGGCATACATCAGATTTCCAACTGTAGATGCGTAAGGAAATTTTCTCATTGCATCTTCCTCTTTAGGAGTCTGGGGGGACTGCTTCTTTGAAAGATGAATTCCATGGCGAGATGGTAGACGTCCTTTCTTGGAATTTGTCATTGAGAAACGTTCAAGCACTTTATCAACGTAAGCTACTTGAGATAGAGCTAAAAGTTTGTTCTTTCTATCCCTGATGATCTGGATACCTAGAACATAACTTGCTTCACCCAAATCCTTCATCAGGGATTGAGTGCTCAGCCAATTCTTCACATCTGATAATTTCTTAACATTGTTTCCAATGAGTAAGATATCATCTACATAAAGAACCAGGAATACCACTATTTGATTTGCCTTCAGTTGGTAAACACAGAGCTCATCAATATTTTGTTCAAAGCCATAGGTTTTGATTATTTCATCAAACCTAAGATTCCAGGAACGAGAAGCTTGCTTAAGTCCATAGATGGACCTATTCAACTTGCAAACTTTTCCTTCTTGTCTAGATACTTTAAATCCTTCTGGCTGATCCATATAAATGACTTCGTCAAGCTTTCCATTAAGAAAAGTTGTCTTGACGTCCATTTTCCAGATCTCATAGTCGAGAGCGGCTGCTATGGATAGGAGGATGCAAATGGATTTGAGCATGGCTACCAGACTAAAAGTTTCCTCATAGTCCACGCCTTCTCTTTGGGTATAACCCTTTGCCACTAATCGAGCTTTATAAGTCTCGATATTTCCATCAACGCCTCGTTTCTTCTTGTAGATCCACTTGCACCCAATGGCCCTAAAGTCACTAGGTGCTTCCACAAGATCCCAAACAGAAGTTGAGTACATGGACTCCATTTCCTGTTTCATGGCTTCGAGCCATAGTTCCTTTTCAAGGCTAGCCATTGCCTGTTTGAAATACAATGGATCATCATCACTAGTGTCACGAACAACCATATTGGTTTCACCATCCAAACCATAGCGAACTGGGTTCCTAGAAACCCTCCCACTACGACGAGGCTCCGTGACTGTTTGCTCAGGAACAGTGGTACTTTCTTCATTTAAATCGACTTGTGTCGGTTGTACGTGAAGAGTGGGAATTTCATTATAGACTTGCGTTGATGACGATGGAACATTGGTTGGAGTCAATTCTTTAACCATCTCCTCTAAAACTACTTTGCTGCGAGGTTTAAAGTTCTGGACATAGTCATTTTCCAGAAAAGTAGCATTTGTAGAAGTAAACACTTTCTTTTCTGAATGACTATAGAAAAGTCCACCCTGAGTACCTTTAGGATAGCCAACAAACATGCAAACTTCAGTTCGTGGTTCTAGCTTTCCCTCCTTTTTCCTCAGGACGTGAGTGGGACACCCCCAGATTCTATAATGGCATATACTAGGTTCACGACCATTCCAGCGTTCGAAAGGTGTTTTGGGGATTGATTTTGATGGCATGACATTGATAATGTCATTCACAGTTTCAATTGCATGTCCCTAGAACGAAGTTTGTAGAGTTAAGTTACTAAGCATGCATCTAACCATTTCCAATAAAGTTCTATTTCGGCGTTCCGCTACACCATTTTGTTGCGGAGTACCTGGGGCAATAAGTTGTGATAAAATCCCAAGTTCAGTTAAATGATCTTGGAAATACATATCCAAATATTCTCCACCCCTATCAAATCGCAAGATCTTTAACGTTTTACCTAATTGGTTGTGATCCATTGCTAGGAATTCCTGAAACTTTGAAAATGTTAATGATTTTAAGCGAAATTCTGGGAAATTTTAAGCTCTGAAACTTTTTAAGAAAATCTGGGAAAATTTAGAAATTACCCCCATAATAATTTTTTTTTACATATCCCTAGTTTCACCATCACTTCAAGCCACAAGTCGAAACCCACCTCTTAGTCGCACCTCACGGCCACGCCTCCCAAGCAATCCAGCCACAGCCACGCACCTCTCTCCCACCACCCCTCGCCGACCCAAACCAGTCAACCCACACCCAGCCCCTCCTAGCCACCACGAACCCACAACTGCGCCACCCCACAACCCACTTGATCTCACGACTTGAACCCCATCTCCATCACCCCTCGCCAACCCAACCCAGTCAGCCCGCACGCAGCCCCTCCCAGCCACCACGAACTCACGACCATGCACCTAGCTCATACCAGCCACCACGAAATCAAACCCTCGACCCCGACCTCCAAGCAGTGACCTAGCCATCATGGAACCCATGCACAGCCTAGTCCAAACGGCCAGCGATGCCACACTCGAGCATCCAAGCCTATCCTTGTTCAAGTTTGTCCACCTTGAGAGACTAACGGCCTCCAACTTCCCCATATATATTTCAGGGTACTCTTCTCTATTTTGGCTCACAATAGCCTTCTTGGCCGAATTTAGTGTATAATTTTCATGGAGTTTGGTACCTTGAGCTGCTGAATTTCTCTTTGTGGGGAGGAGATTATTTGGGTTGAGTCTACTTGAGATTATAGGCTGATTTATTCCTGATTGGAACGAGGGGTTGACATTTTCTTCCATTATTGGTAAAGTTCCAGAGACGTGATATTTTCTTGGGTTTTTGTTGTGTTTCATTGTCGTCATCGCTGCTCCTGGCAGCAAGTGAAAAATTCTTCAAGAAGGAGCTCATAAGTGCAAGTATGGTGATTTGATCCCCGCTGCTTTGGTCTAGTTCTATTTCATTCGGTACAGCTTCATGCCTGCAACCCATACCACCAACTTGTCGTTCTCGCACTCTCTACTCCTTTACTATTTGTTGGCTGGAAAAACAATCAATGTGGGGCGCATACTTGAGCAACAAATCAGGGAGCGCTCTCAGAAACATGCTGGAGAGTTATTCTTGCCATGCTTGATCTCTAACTTTTGTTTTGCAGCAGGGGTGCCCTTGTCTACTTCTGTTGGTCCCAGTCGTCGTAAAGACATTAGTCCTGCTTGCATTCAGAAAATCCTTCACCTAAGTAGTCACTCTACTTCAGCGCCAGCCTCCTCTAGTTCGGCCCCTAGTGTTAGTCCATCGAACACTCAAGTGATGGACCTGCTGCATACAGTTTATGCCAATCAGCAAGCCTATTGGAAGTATGCTAAGGTGCGAGATGAATCCTTTCGGGATGCGCTAGAGAGAAAATTTCCTGACGCCTTGCACACTTGGTTTCAGTTCCCCGAGTATATTCTGGACCCTCATGAAGCATTTGGCAGTCAAGAGAGCAATGATTCTGATGAGGAAGCTGCTGCGTTCAGCGACTAGTGTGGGAGGGGGTTTCTCTTGACCTCTTTTGTTAATGCACTTTCTGTTTTTTTGCCTTGTTTATTTTGATATTTGCTTTCCGTTTCCGTCTTGTTTATTGTTATTTTTTGTTGTTAGTGTCTTGGTAGCAATGAGGACATTTCTTTCCTCTAAGTTTTTTTTTGGGGGGGGGGGGGGGGGGGGAGAGCGTGTTTGATTTGCTGTTATTTGTTTTACTTTCTGTTATTTTCTTAATTTCTATGTGTGGTTTAAGTGTAGTCTGTCTAGAGTCTAGAGTCTAGGGTTAAATGGATTTAATGAATGCAGTGTTGTGCCAAAGTTTGGGGGTTGCTCGATGATAAAAATTAAAAAAAATGATGTAATGTGGTAACTTTTGTGTGTAAATGAGCTATTAGTTCTTAAAGTTTTTGATGCTAACTGAATTTTAGTGAGACTGTGAATTCCATTTAATGCACATATTCAACCATGAAAACTTCAAATTCCTTAGAGAATAACTAAGCATGCATGAAGGTTCAAGCTTTTAGAATTGGCTTAATAATTCTCTTAAGGAGAAATCCTAGGAGGCTTAGCAAGTTAGATAGGATTTAGGCATTTTCTTGGACCGTTTGAGCTTTTTGAGCCTACCCTATTGAAAATTTTCCCTAGTTGAACCACTTTGAGCTTAATGGCCTAAACATTTTGTTGATGAACCGTGAAATTGAATAGCCCATCCCTTTGTGAATATCCTCTGTTTTTCTTCTCTTCCAAACCGTAAGCTTAGCTTGTCTTGGATATAATATTGATTAAGTTTGGGGGAGTAAAGGAGTATATTTCTCTTTTGGGGTGTTCACAGTTAATATCCATACACATTTATATGCTCAAGTCCTTGTAGTTGTGATTTTGTTCTTTTTAGTTTAGTGTATTTGTTGTTTTATTCATCGAAAAAAAAAGAGAAGAAAAAGAAAAAGAAAAAAAATATATTTATATATAAGAATTATTCAAAAAAAAAGTTGTAAATAAATAAAAGTTTTTATAGTTGCATTTGTAATTGTATTAGTTGAGCATATATCTTGTGTTCAAAGTAAAAAAAAAAAAGAGTGGGACTTGTTGGGTGATTTTAAGGGATCATTCTAATTGTGCATAGGGGTAAAAAAAAAAAAAAGCGATGTGTTTATGGGGTCCAAGGCAAGCTAGGTTGAAGGTTTTAGCTTAAAAATATTTACCTCCATCCATACCTTTAGCCTAGCCAACATTACAACCTAAGAAAGACCTATTGATCTAAATAGCTTAGCCAACTAAATTACTGGAGAGGGGTTATTAAGTCCAACATATGAGGGAATGAAGTGAACCTTAGGATTGTGGTTTAGCTTGATCTAGGGAATATGAGTTGATTGGAAAGAATTATTCACACACTCACGAAAATAGCATTCAAATCTTGATTTTGCTAGCATCTTAATACTTGTGGAATTTGGCTTCTGAGCGCATTGGAGTTATCATTTGCGTAATAAATTTGAGAGCCTTGTCCCCCTACTTTGGCATGATCTTTGAAAGAATAGGTTCCATTTGTTTGTTGTGTTTTGTTCTATTGTTGTGTTTCGTCCGTGTGAATTTTGTTTGTTTGTTGTGTTTTTTGGTTTGTGTTCTTAGGGTCATTAGTGGCATCACTCGGGACGAGCAATGAATTAATTTTGGGGGTGTGATAACTCGAGGAATTGGAGTTATTTTTATGCTTTTAAACTTATAATTTTATCAAGAAAGAATGGTTTAGGGTGTTTTGTAGTGTCTTTATTTTCGTTTTGTCATATATTAAATATAATAATATAATATTAAATATTAGTATATTGCTGGAAAAATATACCCTAAACTGTAAAAAATTTCCTTGGCAAGTGGTTGGTAGAATTTTGATCATTTGGAAAGAAATTGAAGCTTGAAATGGTTTCAGCAGGAGGGAATGCTGCAGCATTGCAGCAGCATTGCGTTCTGCCAGCCAATCTACTTGGATGACCCACATGGAAGCTACCATTCAATTCTCCAAGTCACTTTGGGGATTATTTAAATTGGGCTGTATGATAAATAGATAAATGATTATTGGACTTCATTTTTCCTTGGACCCATTTATAGAAAAGAGGACAAACAAATGATACTTAATGCTAATTGAGGTTTATTCATTCAAGTAATTTTCATGCTTAATATTTACTATTGCTTGATCACCTTTAGTAAATGATTGAAATAATTAAGATTGCTGAAAAGGATTGTAATTATTGAACAAAAGACTTGAATGGTGCAAGATTAATTTCTTTGATTTTAATTTTTTGAGGGTGTAGACATATATCTTTGCCTTGCATAATCTAATAGAATTGGTGCTTGATATGAAATTCTTGAAATTGAATTAGCTTAGACATAAGTAATTTAATTAGAGAGTTAAACCCATTTGATTTCGACAGAAACTTATGGACTTTATTAGAATTCTTGATTAGTAAATTGTCAGTGTGCCATGGTATTTTCATAGCATTGTTTCCAGTAATTGCAAAACGGGGGGAATTAATTATCCTTGCTTACCATTTCATTATCAACTGATTTTCATATGGCATCCCATTAATTTAGATTTTAAATTCAGCTGTTAGTTATTTTTAATTGCATATAAAAATCAACTTCCAATTTAATTTGAGTTTGGTTCTTTTATTTTTAATCATTTTGCTAAACTTTAATTTCACAATTTTAAGCTTAAAAACAATCCTTGTTGATACGATATTGGGTTCTTATCACCTTATTACTTGTTGACAGTGTACACTTGCACTCACATTAATTTTTGCACAACAGTTGTGATTTTGTTGGTTAGATTTTAAAGGGTATTTTTTGCATCAAAATTTCTATATCAAGCACACATTCGAGGTAATTAAGTTTCTAAAATTACAATAATAAGTTATATATTGCTAGACATTTAGGGATATTTTATTTATTATTTATTAATTGAATTCTATTGGTTTGTGGATTTAATAGCAAATTCGATTACTATGTGACGTAATTTTGCTAGCTTTTGGATTATTAATTGCAAGAGGTACATAGATCTTCTCTTACTTTTACTTTTAATATTATTAAACAAATGTTAGAGGACTTTGAATATCTTAAATATTCATTCATAGTGAAGTAGGTTCTGAGATTAAAATTGTGTGTTGTGGTGATAACGGAAGGTTGAGAACTTGTGTGTTTTAGTGAAGTAGATTCTGAGAAATTTGGTTGTGTGTGCGGAGCTATAAGGAAGAAACTTATTGTATGTTGTTTGAATTGTTTGATTTGCTATTCACATGCAGATGGTTAGGTCACTATTATAGGGGGAATGCTGCCTGATTTTATCTAGGATAATAAACAATTAACTTTATATAGACACCCAGCTTTATCACGTGCTTATTTAGTGTCGTTTCTTTTATTTTTCATAGACATAGGAGAAGAACTGAGTAACCGTGAGGAGATTGTATCAGAGATTGTCAGTGCTTTCAATCTTTTTTTCTCTATGAATCTTCCTGATGTCGAGATCCCTGATACTCTACGCATTAAGCAACCTCAGGTACGTAATTGTAACTTAAATATTTTAAATTTTATAATTATTAAGTAGAATAATATGTATGCATTTTTTAACAAGTTTCAATTTAATAATGAATTACTTATACTTTTAAATAATTAGTGTCCACACCAACCAGACAATGTGGCATGTGGATACTACATAATGAGGATGTTGAAGGATTTGATTGAACATGCAAGTCCCGGACATTACTTGAGAACGGTATGATTAATGAAAATTTACAAATTATTTTTGAAACCATATATATAAATGTAATCAAATAATTAATTAATACATTTTACTTTATATTTTTTGCAGCTAACAAGTATGTCATATACAGAGACACAAATTAATGAGTTGTGACAAGAATGGGCGGCATATATGTTACCGATAATCCAAAGTTATCGAGCTCGTTGTTAGGTTTTTTTTTACTTTTTACCTCTTTCTTCATACACAGTGCAATATTTGTTAATTTTGTATATGTCTAACAAATATTGTGTTTCTTGTATATGTCTAACAATATTGTGTTTCTATCATATTTTCATTTTATTAATTATGTTAATTTTAATTTAATTTAAATTAATATTAAATTGATTTCAATTTAATTAATTATTAAATCAATTTAAGTTTAAATGAAAATAATTTCAATTTAATTAATTATTAAATCAAATTAAAATAATATTAATTATAAATTAATTTATTTTTTAAACCTATGAGACATTGAAAGTCTCCCAGAGACATTGAACCTCTCCCACTAGGAGACGTGGGAAGTCTCTCACCTCTCCCAGTGGGTGACATTGAAAGTCTCCTAGGGACTTTCAATGTCTCCCACTGGGAGAGGTGAGAGACATCCCACATTTCCCAATGGGAGAGGTTGAAAGTCCATGCTTTTGGACACCTTTCAACCTCTCCCACTGGGAGACGTGGGATGTCTCTCACCTATCCCATTGGGAGATGTGAGATATACACTAACAATGACTCCACCTACAATGTCTCCCCCTATGGGAGACATTGTAGACTTTCAATGTCTCCTAAATAAAGTCATAAAACCCTTATTTTTTTCTAGTGTCCTGGACTTGTCTTCGGGCCATTCTGAGCATATTTTTATCAAGCTCTCCAATTTTGCACGGAGAGGGTCGTAGTCTTGATTGGTACTCTATGCCGAGTGTTCTCTCTTCTGAGCATTGAGATCACCTCGGAAGTCTGGCTGACATTTCTTTCTGGGGTTGTTCCTAGAGGCTGCTATAACCCTACGAACATTTAAGCCATCATGCAGGTCTAGTTGACCTCAGTGGCAACCACTGTCCTCATGATACCCTACTTTGATCTCCCCATCGGAATCGATGTTCTCATTGTTAATTGAGATGTTGAAGCCCTGCTCTCAGTAAATGTAAACGTTCCTCTGACTGGCCCTTGTGCCTTGGGTCTTGCAATGCTGGCGAGGTGTTGAGGGGACACCTCATCCAAGCCTGGTGTGGTCTATCTCGACGTGTCTAGTAGGAATGCCTGTAGCATCTCGAGCACTGGAGGCTTGGCTATGTCCTTGATTACCCTCCCCCTTCTTCTTGCTCGTCGGCCTCGGGGCCTTATTCTGTTCAGGGGCTCAACGAACCTTCTTCTGCCCTAGAGAAGGGTTGTCATTGACTCTGCCCTTGCCATGCCCCGGTGGCATAGGTGGGGCTCTAGCTCTAGCTGGGTGGGTTGGTGGCACACCAGCTGGTAAGTCTTACGCCATTACAGTAGGGTGCTCGATAGGCACACATGCTGCGTTAACAGGGAGCACTCCAGCTAAGTGCACAGGTGGCAACCAGCCAGTTTCCAAAACGGTACTTCGCCATGAGGGTCCCCTTGCAGCCCTTGAGCTGCTAGAGTGGCCCTCATGGCGCTGTCCATCTCCTGCAAAGCAGCGACATTCCCCTCCTTGGCATCTAGTTTTTGCTGTTGGGTAGCCACATGGTGATAAACGAGTTTTAGACTCATTTTAGTGTGTCTGTTTTGGAAGTATTTTAGTTGTTCAGGTTTTGAAGGATTCAAGATGCTTTGGAATGAAAAAGATGTCAAAATCACGAAAAGATGAAATGGTGACAAAAATGGTGTTTCAGAGCAAGTAGCACAACTGCACTACTGTAGAGTGTGACTGCGCTAGGTTGCTAAAAAGAGGAATTGAGTAGATTTTAAATAAAGGGCATGTTGGTTAATTCACATGGGAAAATGCAGGGTTATGTATTTTAATGAGATTTTTAGTATGAAACCCGGATGATTTAGATTTGGAAGGGGGAGAAGATGACTGTAGACTGTTGGAGACACATTGGATCACTTATAGTCTTTCCTTTCATCTT
Source organism: Humulus lupulus (assembly GCF_963169125.1). Classification (NCBI taxonomy): domain Eukaryota; kingdom Viridiplantae; phylum Streptophyta; class Magnoliopsida; order Rosales; family Cannabaceae; genus Humulus; species Humulus lupulus. The sequence continues at coordinate 164,217,479 of NC_084796.1, read as the reverse complement.
TAGTTTATGTTGATTTTTAGTTTCATGGATTTGAATAGTATGAATATGAACTAAATCTAGTTTTAGGGTTTTTAATTGAGTCTCTTAAAACTTTTCTATGAATTAATGCAATTTTATATTTTGTTCTTCTTATTTGAGATCTTTTAATTTTATGCTTAATGCTTGTGATTTATTGTCCATTTACTACATGATATATATGAATTTGTTTCAAAATGTGAAAAGTGAGATTCATACATGTTTTAATTTAATAGACATAGATTTTCATATTGAACGAAAGTATCAATATGCTTTATGTAGCTTATAACTTCTTATGCCTAATGCTTCCTATATGTTGAGTTTATCATAGAAATATATAAAATTCAAACATAGGTCGAGTTTTATATTTCTTAACATGAATATAGAATACTTTTGTAACTTGCTATCTCAATTAGAAGAAAATTTGTATGACAATATTTCATTAAGGAAATAGAGAGAGGAAAGATGACGAGATTAAATTCCATAATTTTCACCCATTAATTAATTATCTTCATCATTATTTGTTTAGAGTTTATAGTTTTTAATTGTTTTTATTTCGTAGTTTTTATGTTTATGTTTTAGTTTTCTCTTTCAAAAAATTTTCGTTTGCCAGATTGAGATTAGAAATTAAATATTTGTATTTAGTAATTTAGTCTTTGTGGGACGATACTTGTGCTTGTGCATTGTATTACTTGAAACGATACGTATACTTGCATTATCAATTTTTCACAACAAGTTTTTGGCGCCGATGCTGGGGATTGAAAAATATTAATATCAATTCAATTAGTTTTTACTCTTATTTGGTAGTTTATCTTGTTATCTAACTTAGTTTGTGTCTAAATTTTCTAATCTCAGGAAGTTTTGGTGTATGCGATGTGGAAAATCATCTGAGATCATACCGGTGAATCTTGAGATAGAGAGAACTTGCACACAAAACAAAAAGAGAAAGAGGTTGGAGAGTACCAAGGCTAAGAATTAAAGGAATTCAGCAAACAATCATGCTAATAATGTTCAAAGGGAAGCAACTGTTGTTGAGATTTCAAATGTAGCAGAGGTTCATGTGGAACAAGGACCAAGGACCTTTAGAGATTATGTACTTCCCAGTGTCACGGGAGTGCATTCATGATTCTACAAATGGTCTAATCTACTGTTCAGTTTAGAGGCTTGCCTATAGAGGACCCTAACTTACACATTGCTAATTTCTTAGAGCTTTGTGCGACTTTTAAGATGAATGGGGTGAGCAATGCAATATGGTTGAGGCTGTTTCCATTTTCATTAAGTGACCAAGAAAAGAGTTGGTTGATTTCCTTACAGGCTAACTCTATTACCACATGGGAGGAGCTCGCTCAAAAGTTCACTACAAAATTCTTTCCTCCATCCAAGGTTGTAGGGTTGAGAGGGGAGATTAATAATTTATATCAGATGGAGAGAGAGAGTCACTGTATGACGCATGAGAGAGATTTAAAGATACTTTAAGAAAGTGCCCTCATCACGGGATTGCAAAATGGATGATAGTCCATAATTTTTACGATGGGTTAGACAGTACTACTCGCACTATCATAGATGTCGCAGCAGGAGGGGAATTTATGAGCAAGAGTGCCAACAAAGCTTATGATCTACTAGAGGAGATGGCTATGAATAATTACCAATGGCCTACAGAGAGGGAAAATACAAAGAAGGTAGCTGGTAAGATTGAATTAGATGCCATCTCAATGATTACAACTCAACTGGTCGCTTTAACGAAACAATTAGAACAGAGCAACCTGTTAGTCCAAGCCATGCAAGTACAAAATTTATGTGGGGCCTATGGGAGTGTTCATCTATTAAATTAGTGTCCTACCATGGATATGAATAATATACCTATGGAACAAGTCCAAGCCATAGGGAACTTCCAAAGACCTTTCAATAACCCATATTCCATGACCTACAACAAAGGGTGGCAGAATCACCCTAACTTTTCTTGGAAAAATAATAATCAGAGTGTTCAACACCCTTTCCAATAGAACCAACAACAATTCCGACATCCTCCTCCTGGGTTTTATCAACCACAAAATAGACGACCACAACAGCCAATACCCATGAAGCAACCTGAAGCACAACCTGATGTACTGAACCAATTTATGACTGAGACAAGGGCATCTATTCAAAATTTGGAGACTTAAATTGGTTAGTTGGCTAACCTAATGACAAATCGTGCTCAAGGGAACTTACCAATCACTACAGAGGTAAACCCAAAAGAAAAATGCAATGCAATATCTTCGAGGAGTGGTAAGGAGTTAGAAGAGAAAAGTAAGAAGCTTATTCAGCTACCAAAAGTGGTCGATGAGAAAAATGGTAAAATTGAAGAAGAGGTTAAAGAGAACCTCGGGAAAAAGGAGCCAGAAATAAGTATAGAGCATCACATTAAGATTCCATATCCTCATAGGCTTCAAAAGAAACACAAGACAATAAATTTTCTAAGTTTTTAGATGTCTTTCGGAAGCTTCACATCAACATTCCTTTTGCCGAATCACTTGAAAAGATGCCGAGTTATGTGAAGTTTTTGAAAGAAATTTTGACGAAGAAAAAGAAACTAGAGGATTATGAGACAATAGCACTTACTGAGGAGTGCAGTGCGATACTTCAAAAGTAGATACCTCCCAAGCTTAAAGATCCTCGTAATTTCAATATTCCATGCTCTATAAGGGGTTCAATAGAAACCAAGGCTTTATGTAATTTGGGGGCTTGTATAAATTTAATGCCTCTTTCAATTTTTCAAAATTTAAAATTGGGAGAAGCTTGACCTATTACCGTGTCTTTGCAAATGGCAGATCACTCAGTAAAACATACTAAGGGTATTTGTTATCCAAAAAGCAAGCATGGGTGACGTGGAAAGTGTTTTTAACACGTGGCTGACACCTAGCAGAAGTTTTGTTCGACCATTGACCAATGAGATTCCCCTGACGTAACATTCAGATTTTATATACGACCAGCCTGGTCGTATACTCCATATATTTTGAGATAATCTTGTACGATTGTAATCATATCCGAGATTATCTCCCAAGATCCACGATGATCTGATTATTTAGGAAAGAATGTCTGTAACTAATTCGTGTAATCCTCCTTGAGCCTATAAATAGAGAGAAATAGCTCAAGGAAGGGACTTTTGGCTGATTTAAGTTTATACTTTACAAGAGAACTAGAGCTATTATCTAACGATTGTATTATTCATCTCTCTCAGGCCTGTGAAACTCAGAGAACCCTAGTTCTTTAATCACTCCTTTGAGAATTAATATCAATAATAGCTTAAGTGGACGTAGGTCATTGCCAATTCGTGCGGCCGAACCACTATAATTTGTCGTGTCGTTTACTGTTCTATCCATTAGATCTATCTCAACACCTTCATTCACATCAAGCATTTGACTCCGTGTCAGTTGACCAAATCGAGGGTCAACATTCTGGTGCTTTCATTGAGAGTTTGAGACGAGGTTGTTGAAGCACTAATGGCAAAATCAACAAAGAAGACTGGGCAGGCGGCAGGCGCTACACCATCTCAACCTCCTCCTCCGAACATGGCTGAAAATGAGCCACACTTGGATTTTGATGTGGAGGAATTGGACTCTGAAACGCTAAGAAACACCCTGGGGGTATTGCAAGATGAATTGGTTAAAAATGTGTTCTAAGTGTCATTAACAGGTTAACGTGAAAACCAACAAAAAGGAAAGGATAAGTTTTATTATATGCATAAAACTGTTCATGGGCCCACAAGAACATTTACAAGTTGTTTACAACTCAAAAAGGTCATTACTGTTTCACAATTACAAACCACGCCGACCTAAGCGGCAAAAATAGGGTAAACCCCCTAGTTCCCCTGAGAACTCCTTGGCCGTGGTGGTCAAGTGGCCGCATATGTACACATCACCACCTAAGCTCTCCACTCAAGGTTGGGTGAGCTTTTCTTTCCCTTTACCTGCACCACATAGCACCCATGAGCCAAAGCCCAGCAAGAAAAACACAGTATTGGATATAAGCATTATCAAATGATTATCATTATAATCACACAGAGCTTATAGCTCTTAAGCAAATGAGTGAATATTACTTGAGGTTCTAGAAAACCATACTGAGTGACTGACAAGCAAGTCACTAAGGTAAATAGAAGAGTGGCTGCTAGGTAAGCCACTAGCCTTAAACAAATGAGAGACTGATAGGTAAGTCTCTAACTTAACAGATACATGACTGATGGGTAAGTCACACAACCGCTTATAGTATTCATAGAACTTGAGGTCGGTCTGGCATTAATGCTCTTTGAGTCATCCCATGCAGATATCGATTAGATCTAATCTTTGTTGGCTTGCATTGAACACGCTAAATCCATCCTGACTAATGAGTCACCACCGTGTGACCAGTGCCCAGTGTTATCCAAAAAACTGGCATTGATGACGTGGCAAGTGATCCCTGGACACGTGGCTGACATCTGGAGGAACTCTGCTAGTGTATCGACCAGAAGGCACATTATAAGCAGGAGGCGGCCTAGTCTTTCCTGCGACTAGTCTGGTCGATGGTTTTGCATACAGCATCGTGTTCCAATAAAGATCTTTGTAAATCCCGAAATTAACTCACACAATCTCCTGAGTATCCGATTATTCAGGAGAGAATATCTGTAACAATCTTGTGTAAACCCCCTTGAGCCTATAAATAGAGAAAGATAGCTCAAGGAAGGGACTTTTGGCTTTTGAATTATTTGATACTAGAGTAATTCTACTTGAAATATTGTATTATTCGTCAGAGGTTAGTGAAACTGATTGAACCCTAGTTCTTTGATCACTCCTTTGATTCTCAGATCAATAACAATCTAAGTGGACGTAGGTCATTACCAGATCTTGGGGCCGAACCACTATAAAATATCGTGTTCTTATTATTTTTGTCATTCGATTCTTTTCAACGCATTCATTCACATCAAGCATATTCTGACTCCGTGTCAGTTGACCAAAATCTGGGTCAACATTCTGGTGCTTTCATTGAGAGTTTGATTTATCATTGTTGAGAAAACCAATGGCGAAAACTGCAAGGAAAGATGGACAGGCGGCCGCCGCTGCACCATCAAACCCACCTCCTCCTCCTCCTGCAAGCGTGGCTGAGGATGAGCCACATTTGGACTTTGTGGAGTAAGAAATGGATGACGCAATGCTGAAGAGTACCCTGGGGGCGTTGCAGGAAGAGCTGGCTAATCTGAGAGCCAGTCAAGAGACTGCTGCCGAAGTTATGGCGCGGCAGCAGCAGGAGATTGAACGCAGCGCGCGGAGTTAAGAGAAAGGCAGGCGGAGATGGACCGCCGCCAGAGCGAGGCCATGGCAGCCCTAGAGGCAGCCTTGCAACTGGCTGGGAATCAGGTCGCATCTGTCTCGCAGCCTGACCAGCCTGCAAATGGGCCACCTCAAAGGGGTCCTAATCCTAGCCCACCAATCTAGCCCTCGAGTCCGCAAAGGCCCGAGCAGCCTCAGGTGCCCCATGACGATGTCCCACTGGACACTGAGGCACAACCTCCATCCCAGGCTGGTCGCGGCAATCCCCCTCTGCAGAGGCAAAATAGGACCGAGCATCGGCCTCGCAGTCCTAGACGCCATAGGGGTGATGTGCCAAACCTACCGAACAGAGGTCAGAATCCTCCTGGTAACAGGAGGAACTAAGAGTTAGGCTCTGCGGTTCGGGGTCCCCCACGGCATGATAATGCACGGGGACACAACGACCAGCGCAGGCCACCCTCTCACGTTCGGGACGTTTCGGCCATAGATGGAAATCGAGGAAACAGTCAATCCCACCATAGCCAATCGAGGTTCAGAGATGGCCATGGTTATAATGAGGCCGACTCAGGCAAGGGAAATGCTGGTCGGAGGAATGAAGACAGGGGTAGAGGCGGGAGCCAGGTACCTCAAGATGACCAACCCAATAGACGGGATGCTGGGGGGCAGCCCAGGCAAAATAATGTCTTCAACCAGCTCGGGGGTAGCGAGCAGCAGAGAAGAGACGAGGATTTGCGAGACTTACTCAACGATCGCCGTGAGTGGCATGGCGAGAACGTCCCCCCAGCAATGGAGGCCACAACGATTCCTGTCGCTGTATAGGCCCAGATAGATGCCCTCAACCAGGCAGTGCAACAGCTGGTCGGGGGAAGGACATCATATATCGACCACGATAGGAGGAAAGGCACTCCTTTCGTCCAGAGGATTGCTATGGCAGAAACTCCAAGTAAATTCAAAATGCCTACACTTCCAAACTTTGACGGGTACGGAGACCCAATATCTCATGTCAATAAGTTTGAAATACAAATGGACATTCAGAAAGTGTCCGAAGACGCTCGGTGCAGGATCTTCCCTGCATCACTTTCTGTGGCCGCGCATGAGTGGTTTTTTAAGTTCCCTCCTGCAAGCATAGTTTCCTGGGAAATGTTCGTAAGGGAGTTTTACGGACAATTCTATTCAGGTCGTGTGCATCCGACCGAAGCAAACCAGCTGGTTGAAATTCGCCAGCAGGATGGAGAATCAGTAAAGGACTACATCCAGCGCTTTATGCGAGCAACAGGTAGAGCTAAACGGTGGGGGACGAAGGCAAAATGATGGCCATAACCGCAGGGGTTAGGCGTCGCTCCCCCCTCTAGAAGAGCCTCCGCAAGGAAGGAGTTAGAACTACCCAGGAATTCTTGGACCGGGCTGATCGTTACATCAAGCTCGAAGATGCCATTGCCAACGATGGAAAGCCTTCCGGTAAGGATAAAAAAGTAGCCGAGCCCGCTAAAGCCGCCAATGGGTCCAAACCTAACGGCAAAGGCAACGGGAACGGCAGCGGCAATGGCAATAATGGTGGAAAACGGCCGTACAATGAGCCTTCCACCTCCGACAATAAACGAGCCAAGGGTAACCGTTATGAACCTCGGTTCACTAACTACACTGCCCTCGTTGAGTCTCGGGGAGAGGTTCATCAGGCCACAAGTTCTAGTGTGCCTTATAAAAAACCTGGCCCCATTCGAAAGGACATTTCGAAGAGAGACACTACCAAGTTCTGTCGTTACCATAACGACTACGGACATGACACCAACGAATGCAACCAGCTGAAAGACAAAATTGAGTTCCTTATTAGACAAGGACACTTGAGAAGATATGTACGAGCCTCGGGAAATTCCCAACGAGAAGCTCCGGGTAGCAATGAGCAGACGTCCATGCGCCAACGCTCGCCACCCTTACAGCCTGCCCCGTGACTGGCACATTGTTGACCATTTGTGGAGGCCCGCACCTCGCGGGAAATAGCGGAAAGGCCAGGGAACAATATGCTCAGACCCTGCGCCACGACCAGGACATCGAAATGATGACTGTGGAGGACCGCGCGCCAAAAAAGGCTCGGTCAGAAGAGGGCGAAATAACCTTCTCCGATAGCGATGCCCAACACGTCCGGTTCCCACATTCCGACCCGCTGGTCGTGGATATCCAGATGGCTAACATGATGGTAAAAAGAGTGCTGGTCGATACAGGAAGCTCGGTGAATATCCTGTATAAGTCTTCGCTGGAACGCATGAAGCTGTCCATTAAGGACCTGGAGCCCTGCAACCAAACGATATACGGCTTCTCTGGAGAAGGACTCGCCCCCGCCGGATTGATCAGACTACCAGTGACGACAGGTACAGCACCTGCTACCAGGACATTACTCGCTACTTTTGTGGTAGTCGATTGTCATTCGGCGTACAATGCCATCATTGGGAGGCCTATACTGGTTGATCTACAGGCCGTCATCTCTATGTGGCACTTAGCCATGAAGTTCCCGACGGACGCAGGGGTAGGATGCGTGTTAGGGAACCAGAGGGAAGCCAGGGAGTGCTATAACGCCTTGATCACAAAGGCGAGAAAGGGAATGCCAAAGGACACTACCTCAGATAGGTTGCAGATGGCGGTTGATACACACGCCCAATCCGGTGATGAAGTCCCCAAATAGGGTGTTGCCCAAAGTGAGGATAGAGACTTAGATCCTCGCTTTGGGGATTTTGAAGAAAACGTTGGACCCGTCGAGGACCTGGAAGAGGTCCAACTCGACGAAAAAGACTCGACCAGAGTTGTAAAGGTCGGGAAAAACCTAGAGCCCACCACGAAGCACGCACTGGTGGCACTTTTGCGGAAGAACCAGGAGGTTTTTGCCTGGTCGCACAAAGACATGGCTGGGATAGACCCTGCATTTATCAGCCATGTCTTGAATATAGACAAGACTTTTCCACCCGTGCAGCAAAATGGAAGGCTGCTCAATAAGGATAGATCGAGAGCCTTAAAGGAAGAAGTTGAAATATTAAAGGAGAATGGGTTCATCAGGGTGGCATTTTATCCATCGTGGGTCTCCAATCTAGTGCTGGTTCCCTAGCCTAATGGCAAATGGTGAACCTGCGTGGATTTTATAGACCTCAATAAAGCCTGCCCAAAGGATTGCTTCCCACTCCCAAGAATCGATCAGCTGGTCGATGCTACTGCGGGACACGAGATCCTCTCGTTCATGGATGCATATTCGGGCTACAACCAGATTAGCATGCATCCCCCTGATGAGGATCACACCAGCTTTCGGACCGATACAGGCTTATACTGTTATAAAGTAATGCCCTTCGGACTGAAAAACGCAGGTGCGACTTACCAACGGCTAGTCAACCACATGTTTAAGGAGCTTATCGGAGTAAACATGGAGGTATACGTGGATGACATGCTGGTAAAGTCTAAAAAGGCAGAAGGACATATGAAGGATTTACAAGAGTGCTTCGATGTATTGAACAAATACCGGATGAAGTTAAATCCCCTCAAATGTTCCTTCAGAGTTGGATCAGGGAAGTTTTTGGGGTTCATTGTAAATTCAAGAGGAATCGAGGCCAACCCCGACAAGATAAAAACCCTGATCGACATGAAATCCCCGAAAAGGATCAAAGATGTACAAAGTTTAACCGGGAGAATCGCTACCCTACGTAGATTTATTTCGAAGTCAACAGACAAATGCGTCCCTTTCTTCAATCTACTTAGAGGAAATAAGAAGTTTGAATGGACAGGAGACTGCGAGCAAGCTTTTTAGGCCTTGAAGGCTCATATGGCACAACCTCCCATCTTATCAAAGCCAATCGAAGGAGAAACTTTGTTTATTTACCTGGTGATTACAGAAGTTGCTGCGAGCGCGGTGCTAGTACGAGAAGAAGAAGGCGTGCAGAAAGCGGTCTACTATGTAAGCAAAAGGCTGATCGGGGCAGAACTAAGATATCCGCCCATTGAAAGGTTAGCATATTGCTTAATCCTGGCCTCTAGGAAGTTGCGCCCTTACTTTCAAGCCCATCCTATCACAGTTTTAACTGACCAGCCCCTTCGGCAAGTCCTCCAAAAACCAAAGGCGGCTGGACGGTTGCAAAAATGGGCAGTCGAACTAGGACAGTTCGATATAACTTATTCACCATGAGCAGCAGTAAAAGGACAAGTCTTGGCCGATCTTATTTTACAGTTCACCGAACTCCCAGACAGCGAATAGAGTGAACAGCCTAGTGCGCCTGAGCCTCAAGAGAAAGCTCCTTCGTGGAAGTTATTCACGGATGGGTCGTCCAACGAATCCCACGCAGGAGCGGGAGTGATATTGATAACGCCAGAGGGGCATCGATTTCACTGCACTATTAGGTTGGAATTCACCGCGTCAAACAATGAAGCCGAATATGAAGCACTCCTCCCTAGATTGAGAATGGCGAAAGACATGAGCATAAAGACGCTTGATATTTACAGTGATTCACAGCTGGTGGTGAATCAAGTTCTAGGAGAATATCAAGCACGAGGCTTAAAAATGGTGGCCTACTTGAATAAAACAAAAGACCTGCTAGCCCAGTTCACGAAGTACACCCTTCAACAAATTCCGCGGGATCAAAATTCAAACGCAGACGCCTTAGCAAAACTCGCGAGCGCAAAGGATGCTGACAATTTGAACATTGTGCCAGTAGAAAGATTGAGTGAGCCAAGCATACAAGCGGTCGAGACCAATATGGAGATTCAAATGGAGGATACATGGATGGCACCTTACTTGGAGTATCTGACGAACGGTGTGCTACCAACCGATAGAAACAAAGCCAGAACTCTACAAAGACAGGCCACTAGGTACATACTGGTCGATGGTGTTATGTACTGAAGGGGGTATACAATGCTGCTACTCAGATGCGTTACACCAGAGAAAGCTGAGGAACTCATGAAAGAGGTGCATAAAGGCCTCTGCGGGGATCACGCTGGGGGGCAGAGTTTAGCAAAGAAAATTCTAAGGCAAGGCTACTTCTGGCCAACCATGAACGAGGATTCGATGGAGTTTGTACGAAGATGCGATAAATGTCAAAGGTTCTCCAAAATTCCACGAGCAGCTCCAAATGAATTGAAATAAATGCAAAGTCCGTGGCCTTTTGCGGTGTGGGGGATAGATATGATTGGGTCCCTACCTACAGGAAAGGGTGGAGTAAAATACGCTATTGTGGCAGTCGACTACTTTACCAAATGGGCCGAAGCTGAATCGCTCGCTACCATCAAGACCAAGAAATTTCTTGACTTTGTCATCAAGAACATTGTTTGCCGGTATGGTTTGCCCCGAATGATCATGTCAGATAACGGAACCCAATTTGACAGCGACTTATTCACCGACTTCTGCGAAAGGCATGGAATTATTAAATGCTTTTCTTCAGTTGCGCATCCCCAAGAAAACGGGCAGGTCGAAGCTGTGAATAAAACTCTTAAAGATACTCTGAAGAAGAGGCTTGAAGATGTTGAAGGAGCATGGCCGGAGCAGCTGCCTGAAGTCCTCTAGTCGTATAGAACATCTCACCGAACAGCGACAAGGCATACCCCATTTTCCCTAGCTTACGGATATGAGGCTATGTTACCTGTCGAGTTAGATCCCCCCTCACATCGACGTATAACATACGACCAGCACCAGAACAGCCAACTAATGATGGAGTCCCTAGACTTAATTGACGAGATACGGGAGAAGGCCCAACTCCGAGTTGCTGCGTACTAGCAAAAAGTCGCCCGGTACTTTAACTCCAAAGTTAAAGAAAGAAAATTCAACGTCGGTGACTTGGTGCTACGACGAGTTTTCTTAAACACCCGCGACCCCACTGCTGGAGTACTCGGACCTAATTGGGAAGGACCTTACCAGATTGAAGAAGTCCTTCATCCGGGCACCTACAAACTTGCACGCCTAAACGGAGATCTTGTTCCACGTTATTGGAATGGAGAACACCTGCGCAAGTATTATCAATGAACAGTCCTTTTTAAAGGACTGGCTTGTATTAAATTTTACTTTTTACAAGTTTTGCAAAGAGGGTTAGCCACGTTGTATGTCTAATCGCTCGTATATGTAAGATTCTATTTTAGAATCACTCGTAAAGACATGTTTAGTCCATTTTTAATATGAGATTATAAGGGACTGTGCGCAGCCAGTCATTCTTGCCAACCTTTTTAAATCTATATCTACAAGTATTTGTTCATTACGTGTGTTGTTTTGCTGTATTACAATTATTACTCTTTCACCCAAGCAGAAATGTTCGAACAGGTCATGGTCAAGGCAAGTGACCAAGGACCTAAAGCTCCTCGATCACTTGGGGGGCATATAAGGCACATCGATTGCAAAGCGTACCATGAGGTATGTAAATACATAAATAAAATGAGTGAAAGCATGCTAAGGTACTTAGAGTATTTTTCAAAATTTATATTTTGTTAAATCAAGCCAAAGTACTATGCTAAGTTTGGTCATGCGGACAGATGTTATAGTTGATGAAAATATTAAAACATTATAAAGCAATCTTTTACACCGCAAGCATCACTGCTTGGATGTAATTGTTCAAATAAAAGGAAAAGTTTGCTGCCCATGCAGCAAACTCAAAAAAGATATTGTCTTTACATCACGACCTGTGGGTTGTGTAATCAAAAGAAAGAAAAAATAATAAAAAAGCTCAAGAGGCATTGGGAGCAGGAGGGTCTTTATCAGCATTCTGATTGGCCGAGTCCTCAACGACTCTTTCTTCCTCTGCGCTAGCGATGCTTGGGGAAGCAGCGACCCTTGCTCTTGCCTCCTCTTTAGCCAGTTGAGCAGTGCAGCGGGCCAGCTCAGCATTTCTAACATCTTCTGAAAGATAACCGAAGTTGGCGCCCTGATTGTTTTTCCTGAAGTTGTAAAAACACCAGAGCGTCGCGTTCTTATATCTTTCCAGATTCTTGGAGTTGTCAAGCTTCAGCTGCTCTACTTGGATCTCAAGAGTAGTGATGGCCTCATTCTTGGACTTGAGCTCCTCGCCCAGTCTCTTGCATTCTCGAAATTGGACTCGGCTGGACTCCTGATACTCCTCCCTCTGCTTCTTTATAGCTGCCTTCGAAGCTTCAGCCTCTGATAGCTTTGTCACCGCAGCATCCCTCTGCTGAACGATTGCCTCCAACTCCTTCGTATGCCTGGCCTCTGTGGCCGAGAGTTCCTCGGCTGCTTTCACCTGGTACCTCTCGATGGTCTGTGCCTAAGCCTGGTCGATGTTAGCTTGGGCACGGGTACGAGTAGCAGTTGCAGTCAGCAAAGCCTGTGGACAAAGGATAAAGTTAGAACATGTTGCAAAGAATAAAAGACTAAGGCCAAAGAGATAAGAAGCACTTACGCTAGCCATTTCATTAAGGGCCCTGTTCAGAATTTGGTCAACCCCCATTTTCTCTGCCTCAGCCATCGCATCCTTACTACGATTGTACTTCATGATGTGTGCAAGGCGGTCCTTGGCCGCTCGCAGAGCGCAGCTCGAGAGTTTGGCCCCGAGAGTCTCGTCCCGCTGGGTCTGTTCCTTGGCAGCTGCAAGTTGAGGGGTCGTCGTCGTAAGCGGAGTTTCCTTTTCAGTAGGAGCCGAAGGCTGAGCAGAAGTTTGCCCAGTTGGCACGTCTTTGGAAGGATCTTCTGTTCGACCCTTTCTGGCAGGTCCCTGGCTTGTTTTGCCATTGTGTCTCCTTGACGACTTCCGCCGAACCAGAGGAACTTTTACTTCCTCCTCAGCCTGGTATAAGTAAAAAACGTTGGGAGTAGCCATATCTGCATACAAGTAAACACATGCAAATGATAAGATAAAGTGTGGATGCCGAAAATCCACCAAATAAGAAAAACACACAAAAGAAGTTTCTAGTCCCTTAAAGAAGTATATAGCTAAGGGGCACCAAGGGCGCCAAGTACGCAATGAAGGCAGAAGGAAATTATAGGCCATCGAAGTGTTAGACACTCGCAGAGCTCTAGGCCTCATGAGGTCATTCCAGGCCTCCAAGCTGCATCACCTTGTTAGATGTGTTTGTCATGCACACATGGCCCTTATCCGTGCCCCTCGAAGTTAAGGCCCCAGCCTCGCGAACACCACTCCAGCAGCACCCCGCGCATGCCAACACCTCATGCGCCTAGCCTTGCCCCGAGGTGTCCCACACCAAGGACCTCACGCCAAGAAGACATTTCGCACCTAGGATGTATCCCATGTCTCAGCAAGGCATGCGCCTCGCGCCCCGCGCGCACCAGGGACCTCGCGCCCGCGCGCATCAGGGGCCTCGCGCCCGCGCGCCCATGCGCCTCGCGCCTCGCGCGCACCAGGGGCCTCGCACCCGCGCGCATCAGGGGCCTCGCGCCCGCGCGCCCATGCGCCTCGCGCCCCGCGCGCACCAAGGGCCTCGCGCCCCGCGCGCACCAGGGGCCTCGCGCCCCGCGCGCACCAGGGGCCTCGCGCCCCGCGCGCCCATGCGCCTCGCGCCCCACGCGCACCAGGGGCCTCGCGCCCCGCGCGCACCAAGGGCCTCGCGCCCGCGCGCCCATGCGCCTCGCGCCCCGCGCGCACCAGGGGCCTCGCGCACCAGGGGCCTCGCGCCCCGCGCGCCCATGCGCCTCGCGCCCCGCGCGCACCAGGGGCCTCGCGCCCCGCGCGCACCAGGGGCCTCGCGCCCCGCGCGCACCAGGGGCTCGCAATGAGGTATGGCCTTTCCCATAGCCTCGCCCATGGCCTCGTCCATGGCCTCATCCATGGCCTCGCCCATGGCCTCGCCCATGGCCTCTCCCATGGCCTCGCCCATGGCCTCGCCCATGGCCTCGCCCATGGCCTCGCCCATGGCCTCGCCCATGGCCTCGCCCATGGCCTCGCCCATGGCCTCGCCCATGGCCTCGTCCATGGCCTCGTCCATGGCCTCGTCCATGGCTTCGCCCATGGCCTCGCCCATGGCCTCGCCCATGGCCTCGCCCATGGCCTCGCCCATGGCCTCGCCCATGGCCTCGCCCATGGCCTCGCCCATGGCCTCGCCCATGGTCTCTCCATGGCCTCGCCCATGGCCTCGCCCATGGCCTCTCCCATGGCCTCGCCCATGGCCTTGGAGGTGAGAATACTCACAAAGGGCAAGGTACGTGCATGAATATGGAATGTGCCTACAAACCTAAAGAAGTCAGAGTACAGATATAGTACCCTTACCAGACAAGTAGTGGGAATGCCAGGAGTGGTTATGCAAGAATAGGAGTTATGGTCCGTACGTCTACGGCCATGGGTCAGAGCCGACACCACTACCTCCTGCGCCACTACGCCTGCCACCCCGCATTAGACATGGGTACCGACAAGTAGTGGAGACATCCTCCTGACACCTGCTTCTGTACGGGGTGTACGACCACAACCTCTGAAGCCACTCCCCTGACACAGTACGTATGTACCACTTGGTCCCCTGGACCACTATGTATCTAAGGCCATTAGAGCCTACTATAAAAGGAACCCTAAGACCACCTGAAAGGGGGTTGGAAAATTCATTGTAAGGAGAGGCTATTGAGGAATATACCAGGATTTGCTCCATCATTTATCTGTGTCTACTTTTTCTTAAAGTTTATTCTTAGTTCTTACAAAAACCTCACTCGACTTACCTTTGAGTTTTCCGATCTAATTTCGTTGACGAGATTTCACCGTCAACAGTTTGGCGCCGTCTGTGGGAAGAACAAGCATCAAGCCAGTGTTCTTCCTTCATTTCCAACAAAGAAAGATGCTAAGACGTTCAAAACGCCTACGGCAAATACAAAAGGTGGAGGTTCACCGAGACGAAGTAGAGCGGAGGCCTTCCAAGAAAGACCCCCCTCTGCCCGAGCATGGAGATGGACCAGAAGAACCTCTTCCCCCGGAGGAGGAGAGGGAAGCATCATCCTCAGCTACCCAGCCCAACGGAGGTCATTCAGAGCCGCTAGTGTATCCACTTAACCGGCCCCGGTTGACCCCACGCTCAGGCCACCGGGACCCCAGTCCCTCGACGCACTGGCCAGGCAAGGGTCCCGGGGTACGCTCGGTAAGTTCCAGCTCAAGGACGCGCTTCTACAAGGATGAGATTCACGAGTTGCATAAAAAGACTAGGAGGCTGGAAACCATGATGGAGAACATGCAGAAGGTTTTAAACAACCTACGGCAAGGGAAGTCAAGCATGCCCCTCCCAAAGCATAAAGGGAAGGAGCATGAAGAAGGGGAAAACACTGTCCCCATAGACGGTGGGGGAACCCAACTTTCCGCCAGTGAAACCCCCCAGGCAAAGGACCATGGGGGACATAGGCCAACGAAGTGTCCCCAGGAGCATAGGCAGAGAGAAGATGAGGGTCATAAGAAAGATGCTGAAGTCCCCCCAAAAGGGTCACCCCCTGGCCTAAGAAAAGGGCTCCATGAGGAGAGGTCAGAAGTGAGAGACGCACCCCCCGCGGTTCCACCGAGGGACACAACCAAGGCGAGGGATCAGCCCGAGAACCCGCAAAATTCCTTATACGAAAAGAGGAGGGGACTAGACACCAAAATGCGATGCCCTCAAGGCAAGATCACCACTGTACTTGGGGGGCACATGGATGGCGGAGAATTCGACCGTGATTCACCCTTCACAAGGGAGATTCAGGCTGAACAAATGCCCACTGGCTTCAGAGAGCCTCGCATGACTCCGTATGAGGGTACTACAGACCCAAAATATCACTTAGACTCCTTCAATAACTTGATGAGGTTAAGGGGGGTCAACAACAGAGCAAAATGTCATTGCTTCGTCGTTACTCTTAAAGGAGTGGCGTACAAATGGTTCAGGAGGTTAAGGCCAGGAACAATCAAGTCATGGCAACAATTCTCTGATGAATTTCTTCAGCAACACCATGCAGCGTGTGACTACGTCATGCCAACTACCAGCCTCGCTAACATCAAACAAGGCGAGAATGAACGTTTGAAGGACTACATCCATAGATTCGGTATAGAAGCAACAAAGGTGGGATGTTTAACCAAAGCAGAGCTCAAGATGGCTATTACAGCCGGAGTTCATCCAGGAAGCAAGTTATGGAGTAACATGCTCAAAAGAGAAGTTTCGGATTTGGACGACTTCTTCGACAGAGCACAGAAGTACATACGTGTGGAAGAGGGCCATAAGAACTTCCATGTCGAAGAGAGCGAACCTTCCTCCAGTGGCCATACTACCAGTATGTCTGGGGATTCCATATAGAAGGGGGGCATCGTGCTAGAGGGGTCCCTGACCAAATTAGAGATCGAACGAAGACCATCTAGCCATGAAAGTCTCCACCTGAGGGGAGATCACCTCAAAAGTAGACGCTTGCAAAAAGGGTCTCCAAAGTAGACGCTTGCAAAAAGGGTCTCCAAAGTAGACGCTTGCAAAAAGGGTCTCATAAGTAGACACCACCAAAAGGGGTCTACAAAGTAGACACCTCCCAAAAGGGGTCTCCAAAGTAGACACCTCCAAAAAAGGGTCTCCAAAGTAGACGCCTCCAAAAAGGGTCTCCAAAGTGGACGCTTGCAAAAAGGGTCTCCAAAGTAGGCGCTTTCAAAAAGGGTCTCATAAGTAGACACCACCCAAAGGGGGTCTACAAAGTAGACACCTCCCAAAAAGGGTCTCCAAAGTAGACGCCTCCAAAAAGGGTCTCCCAAGTAGACGCTATCCAAAAGGGTCTCAAAGTAGACGCTTCCGAAAAGGGTCTTAAAGAAGACGCTTGCAAAAAGGGTCTCAAAGAAGACGCTTGCAAAAATAGTACTATGCCTAATGACGAGAAGGACGCTTCTCGCAAGATATAATAAGCGCGCGCGAAGATATATAAAAGGATAACTAGAACCCAAGGGGTCAATATATCCTTACAGGTGCAACTAAGACGCATCGCAGAGAGGCCTACCGAACCCCCTTTTCGCGTGGGTTCCAAAGGACCTCGAACATGATAAATATATAAAAAAAAAAAAAAAGAAGAAGAATAAGAGAATAATAAAAAGGAGCGGAAGAGTCTACAAGAACGCCAAAAGGCCTCCCTATAGACTGGGGGGTAAGTGTGGATGCCGAAAATCCACCAAATAAGAAAAACACACAAAAGAAGTTTCTAGTCCCTTAAAGAAGTATATAGCTAAGGGGCACCAAGGGCGCCAAGTACGCAATGAAGGCAGAAGGAAATTATAGGCCATCGAAGTGTTAGACACTCGCAGAGCTCTAGGCCTCATGAGGTCATTCCAGGCCTCCAAGCTGCATCACCTTGTTAGATGTGTTTGTCATGCACACATGGCCCTTATCCGTGCCCCTCGAAGTTAAGGCCCCAGCCTCGCGAACACCACTCCAGCAGCACCCCGCGCATGCCAACACCTCATGCGCCTAGCCTTGCCCCGAGGTGTCCCACACCAAGGACCTCACGCCAAGAAGACATTTCGCACCTAGGATGTATCCCATGTCTCAGCAAGGCATGCGCCTCGCGCCCCGCGCGCACCAGGGACCTCGCGCCCGCGCGCATCAGGGGCCTCGCGCCCGCGCGCCCATGCGCCTCGCGCCTCGCGCGCACCAGGGGCCTCGCACCCGCGCGCATCAGGGGCCTCGCGCCCGCGCGCCCATGCGCCTCGCGCCCCGCGCGCACCAAGGGCCTCGCGCCCCGCGCGCACCAGGGGCCTCGCGCCCCGCGCGCACCAGGGGCCTCGCGCCCCGCGCGCCCATGCGCCTCGCGCCCCACGCGCACCAGGGGCCTCGCGCCCCGCGCGCACCAAGGGCCTCGCGCCCGCGCGCCCATGCGCCTCGCGCCCCGCGCGCACCAGGGGCCTCGCGCACCAGGGGCCTCGCGCCCCGCGCGCCCATGCGCCTCGCGCCCCGCGCGCACCAGGGGCCTCGCGCCCCGCGCGCACCAGGGGCCTCGCGCCCCGCGCGCACCAGGGGCTCGCAATGAGGTATGGCCTTTCCCATAGCCTCGCCCATGGCCTCGTCCATGGCCTCATCCATGGCCTCGCCCATGGCCTCGCCCATGGCCTCTCCCATGGCCTCGCCCATGGCCTCGCCCATGGCCTCGCCCATGGCCTCGCCCATGGCCTCGCCCATGGCCTCGCCCATGGCCTCGCCCATGGCCTCGCCCATGGCCTCGTCCATGGCCTCGTCCATGGCCTCGTCCATGGCTTCGCCCATGGCCTCGCCCATGGCCTCGCCCATGGCCTCGCCCATGGCCTCGCCCATGGCCTCGCCCATGGCCTCGCCCATGGCCTCGCCCATGGTCTCTCCATGGCCTCGCCCATGGCCTCGCCCATGGCCTCTCCCATGGCCTCGCCCATGGCCTTGGAGGTGAGAATACTCACAAAGGGCAAGGTACGTGCATGAATATGGAATGTGCCTACAAACCTAAAGAAGTCAGAGTACAGATATAGTACCCTTACCAGACAAGTAGTGGGAATGCCAGGAGTGGTTATGCAAGAATAGGAGTTATGGTCCGTACGTCTACGGCCATGGGTCAGAGCCGACACCACTACCTCCTGCGCCACTACGCCTGCCACCCCGCATTAGACATGGGTACCGACAAGTAGTGGAGACATCCTCCTGACACCTGCTTCTGTACGGGGTGTACGACCACAACCTCTGAAGCCACTCCCCTGACACAGTACGTATGTACCACTTGGTCCCCTGGACCACTATGTATCTAAGGCCATTAGAGCCTACTATAAAAGGAACCCTAAGACCACCTGAAAGGGGGTTGGAAAATTCATTGTAAGGAGAGGCTATTGAGGAATATACCAGGATTTGCTCCATCATTTATCTGTGTCTACTTTTTCTTAAAGTTTATTCTTAGTTCTTACAAAAACCTCACTCGACTTACCTTTGAGTTTTCCGATCTAATTTCGTTGACGAGATTTCACCGTCAACATAAAGGCAGATAAAAACTCTCGATAAAACAGAAAAGAGGTCACAAGGTTAATACCCGAGCTACAACTACTGGTCGCTACACTATTGACTCTATTAGTCATACACTCACTATCTGGCATTAAGAAGTCTGGCCCTAGATTTGGAGTATATGTAAAGTTTCCCTCCCCGTCAAACATGTGACAGGGAATTGGCAAGCTATTTAAAAGCAAAATAACTTTACCGTTCTCGTCAGAGGATTCCCCCAAGTCCACAACCGGTTCTTTTGCCTTTTGTTTCCCCTTGCCTTGGGGAGCAGAAGGCCCTTCTGCAGAAGGATTGCCCGTGGGTTCCCTGATTGTAACCCCCGTCGGCCTCCTTCATGGAGGGGACGCAGGGGGTTGCTGCTCGAGAACCCCCTCGGCAGTGGAATCAGCTACCACGGGTCCTCTTGTTTCATGGTGAGGAGCCAAGAGGCCAGCTAGCCTCAGATTATCATCGGTGACTAGGGACTTGACGCTTTTTTCTGCGTCTGTCATCCTGGCCAGTACATTGGACCTCAACACCATGTCTGGTGTTGGGGTCGGATGTAACCATGGGCCAGAAAGACAAAGTGTACTTTAAGAAAAATGAAGGGAAATTCGCTGATGAAAAGTATCGACCAGTAAAAGCAGCACTTACCTCCTCGAGCGAAGGCCAAGTTATTGTTGGTTATGTCCGGAGTAAAGAAGTACTCCTTACTATACTGCCCCACGTTGGATATGTGCGTGGTGGCACTCAGAAACGTCCGGTTTGTCTCCTGGTGACAAAGATGGAAAAAGCCCGTCCCATACTGTTGAGGGTTGGACTTGAGGTCAAAGAGGTAATTGACCTCATGGGGGGTAGGTTCTGGCCAATTTTTAAGTTTGTACAGGATATAGAGTGCGGCCAGCATTCTATATCCATTTGGAGTAATCTGGAAGGGGGCGACATCGAAATAATTAGCCACCCCCTGATAAAAAGGATGTAGAGGCAGGACGGCTCCCACCTTTATGTGGTACCGAGACCAAGCACTGTATACACCTCCGGGGAGGTTAGCCCTTTGGTCTGCAGCAGGAATTTTGATAGTGACCCCTGTGAGAGGATACTTCCTAAGGTAGTTAGCAAGCATCCTAGGAGTCACTAGGCTGGTCGGGGAGAAATACCACTCGACATCAGGCAGATTCTGATGGCAAGGACGGGCTCTAGTTTGGATATTAGGGTCAGGAGCAGGATTTTCTCGGCCACTGGTCGAAGGAACCCTGGCCTGTGAATCAGGCTAGACAGGAGGGTTTGGACTATCGTCAGATTCAGGTCTTTTCTTGCCTAAGGATTTGGAATGAGCCATTTGAGGAGGAGAAGGACGAGGTCTGGACGAAGATCAAGAAAAAGGAATCTCATGGATTCGGTCGGCCGGTTGTTCTTCGCCTTCGAGCAGTTGGGCGAGAAGATCATCGTCGATGGGCCGTTCACCTCCCCACAAATCTGGCATCAAAGTCTGCAAACAGAAGATTTGGGGAGGTCAGGATAGAGAATTTTTAAAGGCTTTTTAGAATAACGCTGATCGAGTATAAAAGTCGATCTTTTATACAGCAGCATTCTAACAAAAAGCGAAATCTTTCTGCACGAACAGTTTGAGAAACGGATCAAAAGGTGAAAGTAAAAAGTTTTTCAAAAAATCTTTTTCAACTCCCCTTAGGGCGGGAAAAACCTATTTTTCGACTGGCCTAAAAGTCGAATTTTTACTTCGATTTTACGTCCTAAACGTATGATCCCAACTATCAAACTAACTCGTAACCTTTTTCACCTACAAGACACTCTATTAACAAACATCTCAACCCAGAAGCAGATGAACTCAAACAGTCGACAAACAGAATCATGCATTACAAAAATACAAAACATAAAGATTCGAAGACTTACCAAAAAGAAAATCGTGGAGAATGATAAAGAGTCTTCAGAAATCGAGGAGCTCTCGGGCTGAACCTTGAGAGTGCAGAAGAATGGCCTCTGGGAGAAGACGAAAGCTCTGGTTTTAGGGTTTCTGGAATGAGTAATAGCGTGCGTATAAAGAAAAAGAAAGCTTCGGAGATGTTATATAAGTTTGTCTGTGGCATTAAAAAGGTGTAATCGTCAGTTTCCCCTTTTTCGAAGTATGGGGAAGCGAGATAACCGTTAAATTATTACTGGGGAACCGAAAATTCATGATTAGACAAGAGTAGGTTGCTTTTTCCAAGAACACACGAAGGGTTCTGACACGCATGGCGGGGTCACCGAAGGGTCGTTCGCTCAAAAGTTTATTTATTGCTCGTAATAAATAAACTTGGGGGGCAAACGTTATCCAAAAAACTGGAATTGATGGCGTGGCAAGTAATCCCTGGACACGTGGCTGACATCTGGAGGAACTCTGCTAGTGTATCGACCAGAAGGCACATTATAAGCAGGAGGCGGCCCAGTCTTTCCTGCGACCAGTCTGGTCGATGGTTCTACATACAGCATCGTGTTCCAATAAAGATCTTTGTAAATCCCGAAATTAACTCACACAATCTCCTGAGTATCCGATTATTCAAGAGAGAATATCTATAACAATCTTGTGTAAACCCCCTTGAGCCTATAAATAGAGAAAGATAGCTCAAGGAAGGGCCTTTTGGCTTTCGAATTATTTGATACTAGAGTAATTCTACTTGAAATATTGTATTATTCGTCAGAGGTTAGTGAAACTGATTGAACCCTAGTTCTTTGATCACTCCTTTGATTCTCAGATCAATAACAATCTAAATGGACGTAGGTCATTACCAGATCTTGGGGCCGAACCACTATAAAATATCGTGTTCTTATTATTTTTCTCATTCGATTCTTTTCAACGCATTCATTCACATCAAGCATATTCTGACTCCGTGTCAGTTGACCAAAATCTGGGTCAACACCCAGTACCATTGCCGAACCTGACTAATGAGTCACAGCTTCACAGTGGATACTGACACCTTTGCCAATTCTGACTAATGAGCCAGTACCATGCACAAGTGAGCAAGATTTGCTAAGCATTCAATAATCAATCCATGTCCACATTTACACAATCAACATGCCTCAAGAGTAATCATGCATGTTACATATGGGGTGCATTTTTCTTACCTCTGGTTCGAGCGAGAAATAATAATAAGAATGACTCCTAAGAACGATCGAACTTTGATTCCTTAACGGTTACCTAATCACAACCAATTATAACCTCCATTAATGAGAATCCACAATAATAGGGTCTTAACCTAAGCACCACTCTCGGGATCTCGAAACATGCCCACACGGTGAGTAGATTCGATCCCGGGCCTTAAGGATTGAAACCCCAAGTCAAAAACCCTTAAAAACACTCAAAACGGGACTTTGAGGAACAGAGTAGCGCTACAGTGCTGATCCCTAGCACCCTAGCACTATACTCAGAACCTCCAACACACCCATTTGCCCCCTGAGTAGCGCTGTAGTGCCCTAAGGTGGGTGCTATAGCGCTACCTCTAAACCAGAAATCCCCTGAAACGACCTTCTTCATCTCCTTCGATTCCCACCTGATTCCAGAGCTTCTAGATCCTATTTTTGATGCCAAATGAACCCAAAAACCATCTCAACATACCCCAAACATCCCAACCATAAGAACCCTAGCCAAAACTCCCATCAAAACCAAGATCTCAACCTAGAAATCACAACTATAACACAGAACCAAAATAGGGCAAACCAGAGAATTTTATGGTTAGAAACTTACCCAAACCTCAGCTTATGATGCTTTTCACTGGAGGAACATACTCCCAAACTTCCAAGGCTTGCTTCCCAAGCTTGAATCCTCAAGAATGATTCAAAAATCACAAAGAAAACTTAAGGGAAGATGGTACGGGAAAGCTCTTGAACTTACTCTATTTTTCTACATCTTCCTCAGCCAAAAATGGCTTATATCTATCCTCGGGGTGAAATGACCATTATACCCCTAGGTCAATTTAAGGTTTCTAAAGGCTCCCAAGGGAAAAATTGGTATTTTTCACCTATCTCGTTAATCATAATTAATGCTCTCCAATTCCCGCTATTCTCGATAATCTCAAACACCAATAATTCACATCCTATTACCCTTTAACTCCCAGTAACGCTCTAATCATTAAAATCACCCCCAGACTCAACCCGAGCCCCGAACTTAAACCTGTTGTGACTAGGCCGCTAGTCAATATTCCAAGATCGTCTCATGCCGAATGGCTCGAACAAACCCACATTATAATGTGTTCTCAACATATATCACTGACATGCATACAAATATACCATTTTACCCTCAACGAGCCAAATTACTATCACACCCCTGTAATTAAAAATGTGGACCCACATGCATGCATTTAACATCATATTATAATATAATTCACACATACATGCATAATATCATTTAATGGCATAATTAAACAAGTATGACCCTCCCGGCCTACTAATCCCACCATTAAACCACATCAGAGAATTCAGGGCATTACACCCAGCATGTCCAGTTCCCGCATTCTGATCCACTGGTCGTGGATGTTCAAATTGCCAATATGATGGTAAAGAGAGTACTGGTCGATACAGGAAGTTCAGTTAACATCCTATATAAATCTTCGCTGGAACGCATGAAATTGTCCGTCAAGGACTTGGAGCCCTGCAACCAAACAATTTATGATTTCTCTGGTGAAGGACTCGCTCCAACAGGGTCAATCAGGCTTCCGGTAATAGCAGGAACAACACCCGCTACCAGGACATTACTCGCTACTTTCATAGTGGTCGATTGTCCTTCGGCTTACAATGCTGTAATTGGAAGACCCATACTGGTTGACCTTCGGGCCGTCACCTCAGTATGGCACCTGGCCATGAAATTCCCAACAGACGCAGGGGCAGGATGCGTGTTGGGAAATCAGAGGGAAGCAAGGGAGTGCTATAATGCCTAAATTATTAAGGCCAAGAAGGGAATATCAAGGAGCGCTCCCCCAGAAAGGTTGCAGATGGCCATTGATATACAAGCCCAATCAGGTGATGAAGTCACCAAATAGTGTGTTGCCCAAAAAGAGGATAGAGAATTAGATCCTTGCTTTGGGGATTTTGAGGAAGATGTTAGACCTGTCGAGGACCTTGAGGAGGTCCATCTTGACGAAAAGTTTCCGACCAGAGTTGTAAAGGTCGGCAAAAATTTGGACACAACAACAAAGCACGCACTGGTGGAATTTTTAAGGAAGAACCAAGAAGTTTTCGCCTGGTCACATAAAGACATGGCTGGGATAGATCCTGCAGTCATCAGCCATGTCCTAAACGTCGACAAAATCTTTCCACCCATGCAACAGAAAAGAAGGCTGCTCGATAAAGATAGATCGAAAGCCTTAAAAGAAGAAGTTGAAAAACTAAAGGAGAATGGGTTCATTAGGTTGGCATTTTATCCATCGTGGGTCTCTAATCCAGTACTGGTTCCCAAGCCTAACGGCAAATGGTGAACCTGTGTGGATTTCACAGACCTTAATAAAGCCTGCCCTAAGGATTGCTTCCCACTCCCAAGGATCGACCAACTGGTCGATGCAACTGCAGAACATGAGATCCTCTCTTTCATGGATGCGTACTCAGGATACAATCAGATCAGTATGCATCCCCCTGACGAGGATCACACTAGCTTTCGGACCGATACAGGGCTATACTGTTATAAAGTAATGCCCTTCGGATTGAAAAATGCTAGTGCAACTTTCCAACGACTAGTTAACCACATGTTTAAGGAATTGATCGGAGTAAACATGGAGGTATACGTTGATGACATGCTGGTAAAGTCAAAAAAGTCCGAAGGACATGTGAAGGATTTACAAGAGTGTTTCAATGTTTTGAATAAGTATCAAATGAAGCTAAATCCTCTCAAGTGTTCCTTCGGAGTAGGATCAGGGAAATTTTTGGGGTTCATTGTCATTTCGAGGGGAATCGAAGCCAATCCCGAAAAGATCAAAGCTCTGATCGATATGAAATCACCGGTAAAAATCAAAGATATGCAAAGTTTGACTGGAAGGATTGCCGCCCTCAGTAGATTTATTTCAAAATCGACGGATAAATGCGTCCCTTTGTTTAATCTACTTAGGGGCAACAAGAAGTTCGAGTGGAATGAAGACTGCGAATAGGTTTTCCAAGCCTTAAAAGCCCACATGGCACAACCTCCTGTCTTATCAAAGCCTATAGATGGAGAAACTTTGTTCATTTACCTGGCGATCACCTTATATGCTACTAGTGCGGTGCTAGTAGAAGAAGAAGAAGGCGTACAAAAGGCAGTGTATTATGTAAGCAAGAGGTTAATCGGGGCCGAATTGAGGTATCCTCCCATTGAAAGATTAGCCTATTGCCTAATTTTGGCTTCGCGAAAGTTACGTCCTTACTTCCAAGCCCATCCAATCACAATCTTAACTGATCAGCCCCTTCGGCAAGTTCTACAAAAGCCAGAGGCTGCTAGTCGTTTGTTGAAATGGGCAGTCGAACTCGGGCAGTTCAATATAACATACTCATCGCGAGCAGCAGTAAAAGGACAAGTCTTGGAGGATTTCATTGCCGAATTTACTGAACTCCCAGACAGCGAGCAGAGCAAAAAGTCTAGTGCGCCTAAGCCTCAAGACGTAGCTCCTTTGTGGAAGCTTTTCACTAACGGATCGTCCAACGAATCTCACGTAGGGGCAGGAGTGATATTGATAACACTAGAAGGGCATCGATTTCACTGTGCAATTTGGTTTGATTTTTCCGCTTCAAACAACGAAGCCGAGTGTGAAGCCCTACTCTCTGGGTTAAGGTTGGCCAAGGACATGAGCATAAAAGTGCTGGATATATACAGTGATTCACAGCTGGTAGTGAATCAGGTCTTAGGGGAGTATCAAGCACGAGGTCTGAAAAATGGTGGCCTATCTGAACAAAACCAAAGATCTGTTGGCACAATTTGAGAAATATACCCTCTAGCAAATACCTCGAGATAAGAATTCAAATGTGGATGCCTTAGCCAAACTCGTAAGTGCGAAGGATGCTGACACTTCAAACATAGTGCCAGTTGAGCGGCTACGCGAGCCGAGCATACGAGCAGATGAAACTAATATGGAGGTCCGGTTAGAAGATACATGGATGGCACCATACTGGGAGTATCTCACGAGTGGTGTATCACCAGCAGATAGAAACAAAGCCATGACCCTTCAGAGACAAGCTGCTAGGTACATACTGGTCGATGGTGTTCTATATCGAAGAGGATACTCCATGCCACTGCTCAGGTGTGTTACGCTAGAAAAGGCTAAAGAACTGATGAAGGAGGTACATGAAGGCTTCTATGGAGATCACGCTGGGGGGCAGAGTTATTTTTGGGCGACCATGAACGAAGACTCGACGGAGTTTGTGCGAAAGTGTGATAAGTGTCAGAGGTTTTCCAAGATCCCACGCGCAGCTCCTAATGAGTTAAAGTAGATGCAAAGTCTGTGGCCTTTCGCAGTGTGGGGTATAGATTTAATCGGGTCCTTGCCAACAGGAAAAGGTGGAGTAAAATACGCGGTCATAGCAGTCGAATACTTCACCAAATGGGCCGAAGCTGAGCCACTCGCTACCATAACGACAAAGAAAGTGCTTGACTTTGTCATCAAGAACATTGTTTGTCGATATGGATTGCCCCAGAAGATTGTCTCAGACAATGGCACCCAGTTTGATAGTGACCTATTCACAGACTTTTGCGAGAGGCATGGGATCATCAAGAGCTTTTCTTCGGTTGCTCATCCACAAGTAAATGGGCAAGTAGAAGCAGTAAATAAGACATTGAACGATACCCTGAAGAAAAGGTTCGAGGAAGCTAAAGGAGCATGGCCAGAACAGATGCCCGAAGTGCTCTGGTCGTATAGAACCTCTCATCGAACAGCAACAGGTCATACCCCGTTTTCCTTAGCATACGGGTATGAAGCTATGTTGCCAGTCGAGTTAGATCCACCCTCACATTGAAGAATCACATACGACCAAGACCAGAATAGCCAACTTTTGATGGAGTCTCTAGACTTGATTGAGGAGAAACGAGAGAAAGCCCAACTCCGAGTAGCTGCGTACCAGCAAAAAGTCGCTCGATATTTCAACTCCAAAGTAAAAGAAAGAAAGTTCAATGTCGGAGACTTAGTACTTCGAAGAGTTTCTTAAACACCCGCGACCCGGCTGCTGGAGTACTCGGACCAAACTAGGAAGTACCTTACCAGATTGAAGAAGTCCTTCATCCAGGTACATACAAACTTGCACGCTTAAATGGAGATCTTGTTCCATGCTATTGGAATGGAGAACACTTGCACAAGTATTATCAGTAAACAATCCTTCTTAAAGGACTGGCTTGTATTAATTTTTACTTTTTACAAGTTTTGAAAAAGGGTTAGTCATGTTATATGGCTAAATGCTTATAAGTGTAAGATCTTTTAAAGATCACTCGTAAAGACATGTTTAGTCCATTTAAATATGAGAATTATAAGGGACTGTGCGCAACCAGTCATTCTTGCCAAACTTTGTAATTTTTTACAAGTATTTGTTCATTACGTGTGTTGTTTTGCTGTATTATAAGTTTTGCATTTTATACCGAGTAGTAATGTTCGTACAGGTCATGGTCAAGGCAAGTGACCAAGGACCTAAAGCTCCTCAGTCACTTGGGGGGCATATAAGGCACATCGATAGCAAAGCATACCAAGAGGTATGTAAACACATGAAAAAAATAAGTGAAAGAATACTACGGTACTTAGAGTATTTTTCAAAATTTATATTTTGTCAAATCAAGCCAAAGTACTATGCTAAGTTCGGTCATGTGAACAGATGTTATAATAAAGTAGAAATATTATAATATCAAAGGGAATTCTTTTACACCGCAAGCAGTACTACTTGGATGTAATTGTTTAAAAGTAAAAGTAAAATAAGCTGCCCGTACAGCAAAACCAAAGAAAAATCATAGTCTTTACATCACGATCGTAGGTCGTATGGTTAAAAAAGAAGAAATATAAAAGAAGAAAAAATCATGAAGCTTGAGGAGGTGAAGGGTCCTGAGGAGGGGCCTGGTCGATGGCTTCATTGTCAGCACCCTCTACTCCGGCGGCCAGCGAAATATCTGGGGAGGTAGGAATTCAGGCCCTTTCTTCAGCAGCCAACCAAGCAGTACAGCGAGCCAGCTCAGCCTTCTTGGTGTCCTCTGGAAGGTAGTCGAAATTGGCACTTTGATTGTGTTTCCAGAAATCATAGAAACATCGAAGTGTTTCATTCTTGTACCTATCCAGATCTTCGGCATTTGTAAGCTTGAGTTGCTCCACCTGGCTCTTAAGGACAGTAATGCTCCTGTCCTTAGCAAGATTCTCCACCTAAAGTCTTTTGGCTCCACGCTAGTGGGTTCGAATAGCATCTTGGTATTCATCTCTCTGTTTTCTGGCATTTTCCAGAGAGGCTTGCTTTTTTTCCAACTTTGCAGCCAAGGAATCCTTCTGCTGGGTCACCACATCTAGCTCCCCCGCGTGCCTAGCCTCTGCAGCTTGAAGCTCCTCTGTTAACTTTGCTCGGGTCTGCTCGATGGTGGCACCCGCGCGGGCACGAGCAGCAGTCATGGTCAGCATGGCCTGCAATCAAAGAATAAGAGTTAGACCAACTTCAAAAAAGGAAAAGTCAAGACCATGATCACAAAAGAGGAAAAAGAGTGCTTACACTGGCCACTTCATTAAGGGCCCTATTGAGGATCTAGTCGACCCCCATGGTTTCAGCTTCAGCCATGGCCTCTCTGCAATGTTCATGCTTAAGGATGTGGGTGAGGCAATCCTTGGCTGACCTTAGGGAGTGACCCGATAGTCTGGCCCCAGGGAGAGCACCCTCGGCTTGCTGGGCCTGTTCGGTAGGAGCCGTAGGTGAAGGATTCGTGGCAGCAAGAGGAGGAGGGATTTCCTTCTCAGCAGGAGTAGGAGTTTGGGCAGATGGTTGGCCAGAGGGCCCATCCTTTGAAGGATCGGTTGCTCGATTCTTCTTGGCCGGAGGTACTTGGCTGGACTCACCGTCGTGTTTCTTGGCCGATTTCCTCCTTCAGACCAAAGGAACCCCTTCTTCTTCCTGAGTGGTGTACAAATTGAAAACATTTGCGAAAGCCATATCTGTAAAAGAAACAAATATGCAGCCAGTAAGCCAAAAATAGATGACAAGTTATGGCACATCAGAAAAGAGATAAAGAAAATTACAGAGGCCAATACCCGAGCTATTACTACTGGTCACTACACTATTGACTCCACTAGTCATACACTCACTCTCTGGCATGAAGAAATCTGGCCCTATATTTGGAGTATATGTAAAATTTTCGTCCTCGTCAAATAAATGACAGGGAATTGGCAAGTTATCTAAGAGTGAAATAACAATACCGTTTTCGTTGGAAGACTCGTCTAAATCTATGACAGTCTCGACTGCCTTTTGTTTTCCTTTCCCTTGAGGGGCAGAAGACCTTTCTGCTGAGGGAGTGCCAGTGGGTTTCCTGATTGTAACCCCAGTTGGTCTCCGTCAAGGAGGAGACGCTGGTGGTTGCTGCTCGGGATTTCCCTCGACAGTGGCACTTACCGCCACAGGTTCCCTCATATCCTAGTGAGGGGCGAGGAGGCCAGACAGCCTCAAGTTAGCCTCGGTGACCAGAGACTTGACGCTCTTCTCAGCATCTGTCATTCTGGCCAACCTGGCAGACCTCGACACCATATCTAGTGTTGGGTCTGGTCGTAACCATGGGCCTGAAAAGCACAAGATATTTCAGAAAAATACAAGGAAATTTTCTTAGTAAAAACAACGACCAGTGGAAAAAGGCATTTACCTCCTCGTACGAAGGCCAGGTGATTCGCAACCATGTCAGTTGTGAGGATATACTCCTGACAATATTTCCCCACATTGGAGATGTGGGTGGTTTCACTCAGGAAGGTTCGGGTGGTCTCGTGGTGACAAAAATGAAAGAACCCCATACCAGACTGTTGGGGGTTGGATTTAAGGTTAAAGAGATAGTTGACCTCATGGGGGGTAGGCTCTGGCCAATTTTTATGTTTATAAAGGTTATAGAGTGCAGCAAACATCCTATATCCATTAGGTGTAATTTGGAAGGGGGAAAAGCCAAAATAGTTCGCCACCCCTTGGAAGAATGGATGAAGAGGAAGGATAGCCCCAGCCTCTATGTGGTACCTCGACCAGGCACTGTAAACGCCTCTAGGAAAATTAGCCCTCACATCCGCAGTGGGGATTTTTAGAGTTACCCCAGTGAGGTTATACTTCCTGAGGTAATTAGCAAGCATCCTGGGGGTTACTTGGCTAAGTTGAGAAAGATACCACTCGACACCAGGAAGAATTGAATGCTGAGGGTGAGCCCTAACCTGGATGAGAGGGTCTGGGACAATGTTTTCTCGACCACTGGTCGAGGGAACCCCAGCCTATGAGTCAGGCTGAGCTGGAGGATTTGGAGTGTGTTCAGGCTTTTTCTTTTGGGCAATAGATTTGACACGACCCATTCTGGCTGAATATGGTTGAATTCTGGAAGGAGAGAGTCTAGAGAAAGGAATCTCGTGAATGCGCTGGGCAGGCTGTTCTTCACCTTCAAGCAGTTGCGCAAGAAGATCGTCTTCGATCGGCCTCTCACCTCCCCACAAATCTGGCATTAAAATCTGCGGACAGAAAAATGGGGAGGTGAGGATGGAAAGTCTAGAAAGTTGATTAGAATAACGCTGGTCGTGTATAAAAGTCAAACTTTTATACAACAACATTCTAGCAAAAAACTAACTTTTCCATGCGAACAGTTTGAAAAATAGATCAAAAAGTGAAAGTAAAAAGTTTTTTCTAAAAAAGTTTTTCCAACTTCAGTAGGGGCGGGAAAAACTCAGTTTTTCAACTAGCATAAAAATCAAATTTTTACTTCGATTTTTTGTCCTAAATTTATGATCTTGACTATCAAACTAATTCATAATTCCTAAATGGAAAATATACACCATCCTATCTAGCATCACTCGATAAATCCCCTATTTTCATGCATCTCAACCCAAGAACGCAGACAATATCAGAACCTAAACAGTTAACTTACATTGGCATGCACAACAAAAATAAAGAGTAGAAAAGTTCTGAAACTTACCGAAGCGAAGATTATGAAGCTTTGAAGAAATTCTAAGCGTAGGTGGACAAACGGCTAGTCCCTGAAACATCGAAAGATGATCTTCAAAGAAAGTAGAGGTTCTAACTTAGGGTTTCTTGATAGAAAAATAGCCTACGTAAAAAGAAAAAGGAAGTTCTGGAGGCTATATATTTCGTCTGTGGCATGAAAAAAGAGGTAATCATAAGTTTCTTCTTTTCAAAGCATGGGGAAGAGTGATAGCCGTCAATGGATTGCTTGGGAACCGAAAAGACATGATTAGACAGGGGTAGGTCACTTTTTCCAAGAAGGCACGAACTACTCTGACAGATTTGGTGGGGCAATCGAAGAATCGTTTTCCTTAAAGTTCATTTATTTCTGGTCGTAATAAATAAACTTGGGAGGCAAATGTTATCCAAAAATAAGGCTTGGGTGACGTGGCAAGCGTTTTTAACACGTGGCTGACACCTGGCAGAAGTTTTGTTAGACCATCGACCAGTGAGATTTCCCTGACGTAACATTTGGATTTTATTTACGACCAGCCTGGTCGTATACTCCATATATTTTGAGATAATCTTGTACAATTGTAATCATATCCGAGATTATCTCCCATGATCCACGATGATCCAATTATTTAGGAAAGAATATCTGTAACTAATTCGTGTAATCCTCCTTGAGCTTATAAATAGAGAGAAATAGCTTAAGGAAGAGACTTTTGGCTGATTTAAGTTTATACTTTACAAGAGAACTAGAGCTATTATCTTACGATTGTATTATTCATCTCTCTCAGGCTTGTGAAACTCAGAGAACCCTCATTCTTTGATCACTCCTTTGAGAATTAATATCAATAATAGCTTAAGTGGACGTAGGTCATTACCAATCCGTGGGGCCGAACCACTATAATTTGTCTTGTCGTTTACTGTTCTTTCCATTAGATCTATCTCAACACCTTCATTCACATCAAGCATTTGACTCCGTGTCAGTTGACCAAATCGAGGGTCAACAGTATTATTCAGGATGTTCTAGTAATGGTCAAAAAATTCATATTCCTTGCATATTTTATAATTCTTGATATGGAGGAAGAGGAAAATGTTCCAATTATTCTTGGAAGGCCATTTTTAGCAACTGGTAGGACCTTAATAGATGTGCAAAAAGGGGAGTTAAAGTTGCGAGTGCAAAAAGAAGAGATAGCATTTAATTTTTTGCAGCAACAGAGGTTCCAATTTATTGTAGAGTTGATGTGGTGGAAAGTTAGATTGATAAGCAGGAAGTTGCTAAGAAGAAATCTATGGTTGAAGGTGGAAAGCAAACAATTCATCAAAAAGTGAAGGATCTTTAGTGAGAAATCTCGATTGTTTCATGAACCGTGCAAAGTTCCAAAAATATGCAATATCAAAAAACAATCGTCTTCTAATGATACTATGGCTCTCAAGGACATGAGAGGTGGTTTGGATCCGAGTTGAATTTAAGAAAGAGGTTAGCATCCGACTAAGTGATGACGACAGTGCCATTGGGAGGCATCCCATTCTTTTATTTATTTATTTTTTTAGTTTATAATTATGAATTTCTTTGAAAAATTATTTATAATTTTGTTTCTTAGGTTTTAGATTGTTTTAGTTTTGTGAATGTGTGTGTATTCTTTGAATCGTAAAAAAAATATATCTAGAGAAAAAAGAGATAAGAGAGAGAATTTTTTCTTTTTTGGAGAAAAAAGGTTCAAAATGCCCATTTCTAGGCCATAAGTGCGATCGCGCTCACAGAGACCCAGGCCACATACATGAGGTAGAGCGACCACATTGAGGAGAGTGCGATCGTGCCAAATTCCATTCAAACGACATTAAAGAGTGAAGGAGCGCGACCACGCGCATGCGAATCAGAGAGCATAAATTCCAAAATCTAAAAAATCTGTCATTTCTTTTTTCAAAACTTGTTTTTCTTTTCTCTGTTTTTTCTCCTCTTCATTTTTTTTCTTCTCTCTCACTTGAATCCGAGTCTCTCACTACAGATTGGTATGATTCCTCTTCTTAATCTCATTTTTTCAAGATTATATGAATTTCGTTCTCCATTGTAAGTATTTCTTCCACAAGTTTTTTTTTTCTCTCTTTTACTTGTTTTCTTGAGCTTTATTGGTGAAATCTAAAATTCTTGATACTCTTGATGATAATGATTCTTTATTTTCGGATTTTTAGTATTCATTGATGAATATATGTTTTATTTTTCTTGGGTATTGAGTTTCCATGATGGTTTGTTGAAGGATTGAGCATTAATCAAGTTTGGGGATATTGTGATTAGAAATTGGGGGTTTTGAATTTTTTTTTTATATTTTGATGAAATTAGAATGAGTTTGATGAAATTATTGTGATACTTGTGGGAATCTATCAATTATTTTGTTGAATTTCATTGTAATTTTGTTGGATTTTGCATTTTGAAAATTCTAGGGCTAGAAATTGGGGGTTGTGTTCAATGTGAAGAATTGATGCAGTAGAGTTTAAATTAAGGTTCCATTTGGACATTATTAGTTATATCATACTTGATTATACTTGGGTATTGATTCAATTTGGTCATTTCTTGCATAATTGAGTAATTTGACATATTTGGTCCTCACATTGGCAATTTTTCATTGTTCATTTTCTAGTATGTGGTTGTGCTTATTGATATCATTTAAATTTGTTTGGGTACTTGTTTATTATTTTTTATTGTTGCATTGTGTTTCATTGAATTGTTAGATTGATTTTTTGAGATGGAACCTTCTAGGTCTATGTCTTGGTATAGAGTAGAGAAGTCTAGGATTCTGATTGAGGGGAGGGGGTTTGTAACAAATGCAGAGGGATAGTTTACTGTCTCTGAAGAGTATGTCCATGTCATTAACACTCATCACTGAAAATATTTTTGTTCCCCACCTATTTCTGTAGTAATACCCATTGTGAGAGAATTCTATGCCAATGCCTTTGATCATGACTATACTTGGGAAACCAAAGTTAGGAGGAAAATTGTTTGCTTTGATAGAAAGATAATTAATGATTTCTTTAGGTTTCCCACACGAGACAATGATGATTACCAAGACTTGAAAAATAATTTAGGTGAGGAGCATACCCGGGATAACATTTTATCTGCTTTGATTCCAGCTGGGAGTCAATGGAATTTTAATGGGACAGTTAGAATAGGTTTTCCCTTTAATTTGTTAACCGGAGAAAAAAGAATTTGGTTGAATTTCTTTGTGTTAATCTGACATCTAGTGGTCACTTGACTACTGTAAATACTGATAAGGCAATATTACTTTGTGTTGTTTTTTCAGGCATGTCTTTTGATATTGGTAGGATTATAGCCTCACAAATACATTCTGCATTATTCACTCAAAATGTGGGGTTATATTTTCCTAGTTTGATAACAAGTCTATGCTTGAAAGTTGGGGTTGAATTTCATGAGATCGATGAGCTTTTTACTCTTTTAATTTATGACACTGTCACTATTAACAAGACCAAAACAGTTGGTCGTTTTAGTGTTGCTTCTGCAGGTCGTACATCATCTAGGGCTCGACCTAGACGTCCTATTTCTTCTTATTCTTTGGAGGAAAGGATGAGTAGGTTGGAGCTTAATTTTCAAAAGCATCATTTATGGAGCGTTAATATTGCCGAGTAACAACATGGGTATCAATAGGCATTTGCATCTCATTTCGGCATTGATACCAGTAATTTGCCTCAGTTTCCCCAGCCACCACATTTTGGTTATCCTCTACCCGAGGGAGATGGTGGCGAGGGTCTTTCATCGTGAGTCCTTCGAGTTGTTTGTTAAGTTTCTTTTCCTTAGTTTATTTTAAAACAATGGGGATTTATTGTATATTTTAGATTGTGTGTTTGTGTGAGTCTGTGTTGTTTTTGTGATGTTTTAGTTGTGTTTTGTATAGGTTGTTTAGAGTTTTAATTGAATCAAGTTGACAATGATTGGCCAATGATAATATGATTGAATAATGTGTTGTATAAATTGAATGGGAAGGAAGCTATAAAATTTGTGTGTTTGGTTGAATATTTCTTTCTATTTTTACTTTGTCCACTTAAATAATTGAGAGCGTAATTATGATTTTTGATAAATTTTGTGTTATTGAATATGATTTATGCTTGTTGAATTTTTAAAATAAAAATATGATTGAAATTGGTTTTATCCTAGAACTTGTTTGCTTGATTTTTGAGACGAAATCCAAGATGATACATGCTTAGGAAGATGATTTAAGCAATTCTTTGAACCATTTGAGCCTTTCAAGCTAACTTTTATTATTTAATCCCTCGTGACCCTATTTTGCGCTTAATATGATTCTTTTTGCTGTTTGATACTTATTTTGAGCTTATGTGAACTTTGTTATTTTTCCTTTCCTTTTGATGTACCATGGTCGTTTGAAAAGTAATTGGGAATGAATTATAATGGGGGCTTATTTGTGGAAGTTTGTGTCATTAATAGAAGAAAAATTGAGAGAGAAAAAAATATATTGAAAAATGAACTTCACTCCAAATCGAAAATATACAAAGTGATAAGTTTGGGGGAGTGTAGTATCATTAGAAAAATTTGAAAGAAAAAGAAATTAAGTATATGAATTTTCTCTCAAAATAAGAAATATTGGGAAATTTGGGATTGGTTTTTGTGTTTGTGGGTGGATAAAGGTTGACTTATTTGGTTGAGTGCTTACGGTACATTTTAAGTCTAAAAGACATTTTCATCTACCTTTACCTAAGCCATTCAATTATAAGCTGTGAAAGTCTTATTGATTTCTGAGCATGTGTTTTCTATATTAGTGGAGATTAGCAAGTGTAGCAAGCTTATGGGATATTAATTGATTGTTTGACTGAAGTGCGAAAATTTGGTGAGCATGAATTGATTCAATTATATTTTTATTTATTAATCATGATTAGGAGAGTTTTTATTTTTGTGTGGACTTAAGTGAATTGGAAGAATGTTTTGACTGAAATTCTAGATTATAAGTTGACTTTCTTGAAGATTATATAAGTGTGTTAGTCATCATAGCTTGAGGCTTGAATTATTATTGTAGGCTTGATTCAATTGTGTTTGTTATTTAGGTTTTTTGTCCAGTGTATTTATTGTTGTGTTCTTTACTCGAGGGCGAGTAAATGGTATGTTTGGGGGAATTTGATAAACGAGTTTTAGACTCATTTTAGTGTGTCTGTTTAGGAGGTATTTTACATGTTTAAGGTTGTTTTGTCATATTTTACGTTTGCTTGGGGTTGTTTTGGTTTATTTTCAGGTTCTGAAGGATTCAGGATGCTTTGGAATGAAAAAGATGTCAAAATCACGAAAAGATGAAATGCTGACAAAAATGGTGTTTCAGAGCAAGTAACACAACCGCACTACTGTAGAGTGCGACCATGCTAAGTTGCTAAAAAGAGGAATTGAGTAGATTTTTAAATAAAGGGTATTTTGGTCAATTTCTCATGGGAAAATGTAGGGTTACGTATTTTAATGCGATTTTCAATATGAAACCCGGATGGTTCGGATTTGGAAGGGGGGGAAGACGACTGTAGACTGTTGGAGAAACATTGGATCACTTATAGTTTTTATTTTCATTAACTCCTTTCATCTTTAGTTTATGTTGATTTTTAGTTTCATGGATTTGAATAGTATGAATATGAACTAAATCTAGTTTTAGGGTTTTTAATTAAGTCTCTTGAAACTTTTCTATGAATTAATGCAACTTTATGCTTGTTCTTCTTATATGAGGTCT
This sequence comes from Humulus lupulus, assembly GCF_963169125.1. Taxonomy (NCBI): domain Eukaryota; kingdom Viridiplantae; phylum Streptophyta; class Magnoliopsida; order Rosales; family Cannabaceae; genus Humulus; species Humulus lupulus. Next base: position 164,180,470 of record NC_084796.1, on the reverse strand, counting down.
TTTCAATTTATGCTTAATGCTTGTGATTTATTGGCCATTTATTACATGATATATATGAATTTGTTTCAAAATTTGAAAGGTGAGATTCAAACATGCTATAATTGATTAGACATAGATTTCAATATTGAACGAAAATATCAATATGATTTACGTAGCTTATAAGTACTTATGACTAATTTTTCCTATATGTCGAGTTTATCATTGATATATAGAAAATTCACACATAGGTCGAGTTTTATATATCTTAACAAGAATATTTAATACTTTTGTAACTTGCTATCTCAATTAGAAGAAAATCTTTATGAGAATATTGCATTAAGAAAATAGATAGTGGAGAGATGATGAGATTAAATTCCCTAATTTTCATCCATTAATTAATTATCTTCATCGTTATTTGTTTAGAGTTTATATTTTTTAATTATTTTTATTTCATAGTTTTTATGTTTATTTTTTAGTTTTCTCTTTTCAAAAAATTTTTGCTAGCCAAATAGAGATTAGGAATTAAATAATGGTACTTAATAATTCAGTCTTCGTGGAACGATACTCATCTTGTGCACTGTATTACTTGAAACGATACGTATACTTTTGTTATCAATTTTTCACATCACCTGGTAACGGAGCAACACCTCCTCCTATAGATCCATCACATCCATCGACTGAGGATAGTCCTCCTCGTAGTATTCATCATCGCCTATGTCGCCTATGCCATCATAATCGATGTTTTCATCATAATCCTCCTAGACAATCCCCAAGAGGTCTTGTGGAGGTGGACAATTGGTTTCCCCACCCTCAGCCCCGGTGGGAAGGGCTGCGTCGTTTGGTGCGTTCCATCTAGTGGTCACCATGGTCATTTTTCTTCAAGCTCTCAACGAAAGTACCAAAATGTTGGCTGTCTTTTTTGCTATCAACTTAATCTAAGAACTCGACAGGAATCATAAGAAAGTAACGTAGAGATTTTACGTGGTTCAGGCTATAAAAGAGCCCTAGTTCACAAGTCTTTGGTATTAGTGAATTTGAAGCTTTCTTGAACCCGTATCAATGGAGTCTCAGGTGACATATATATATATATATTGCTCTGAGTTTACAATTGCTTAAGTAGCCAAAGTTCTAAACCCTTTACAAGGAAATACCTCAGCCCTATTTATAGAGGCATGGGTCATTAATGCCCTTAATCAATATTTAATACCATTCCCTCATTATTTGGGGAGTAAACTGCTAATTAATTACATATGGATGCACTAACACAGACCATGGGCCCAGGTAGATTGCACGGGGCCCATTTGCAGAAAGCTGCCCACCAACTTCATAGGGAATAGGTATCTGACCATGTCAGGATACGACGCACGTTCGCCCATGTGATGTTGTTTTGTTGAAAATGTCGATTGCCGAGGGTACGAACTCAACACCACTAATCAAGGGTCGCCAAAAGTTGTCAAATGATCTTCTGGTGGGCCACAGTTGAGGGGACTGACACTTGGAAGCTACCATGGGTCCGAGGACAAGAATCCTAGACTTGAGGGATTGGAGAATGAAGAGAGCGAGGACCATCTGAATGGTCCTCAGGGTGTGACCTTACTTGGAGATGGGTCACGGGACATGGCTTCGCCTGGAGACATCTGCGCCTAGAGGACAAAATTTGGAGTGTGGCCTCACTTACCTGGCAGCTACTCTAGGTCCAAAAACAAGAATCCTAGACCTATGGGATTCGTGAATGAAGAGAGCAAGGACCATCTGAATGATCCTCGGGGCGTGACTTTACTTGGAGACATCCGCATCTTGGAGAGGGGTCACGAGACGTGGATTCACCTGGAGACATTCGCGCCTCAAGTAAAGACCTCAGGGCGTGGCCTCACTTGGAAACATCCACTCCTTGGAGACAGGTCACGGGACGTGGCCTCACTTGGAGACATCTGCATCTGGCCAGACCATAGTATGATACTTCACTAGCACTCGAGGAGCCTAATTAGTCCTCTAACAAATGCCACATGTCCTCTGGTGAAAACACGGACAACAACAACCATTCTACTTCTTCACTACATTTATCGAGAGCTACAAACTCAGATTCCATTGTGGATATAGTGATTACAGTTTATTTCAAGGATCTCCATGAAATAGTTTCGCCATCTAGAGTGAACACATATCCACTTTTACCTTTTGAGTCTTGGATGTCAGATATCGAACTTACGTCAGTGTATCCTTCAAGAACAGCTGGATCTCTGGTATAGTTCAACGCATAGTCGCGAGTATTCTGCAAGTACCTAAGTACTCTTATAATTGCCTTTTAGTGCTCAACACTTGGATTAGTCGTGAATTGACTGAAAGTACTTACAGTGTAGGCAATATCTTGTCTTGTATAGCTTATCAAGTACAATAGATTGCCTATCACTCTAGCATACTCAGCTTAAGAGACACCGTCGCCTTTATTCTTGGACAGATGATGACTTATGTCAATTGGTGTTGTGGACACACCAGAATCATGTTTACAAAATTTGTCAAGAATCTTGTCCACATAGTGTGACTGACTCAAACTAAGTCCAACTGACGTCCTTGTAATTTTTATTCTTAAAATTACATCTGCCAGTCCCATGTCCTTCATGTCAAACTTTGAGTTCAACATATCTTTGGTAGATTTTACCATTCGTTGGTTGCTTCCGAAAATGAGTATATCATCTACATACAAACAAAGAATAAAAAATCCATCATTTTTTTATATAAACACATTTGTCACAATCATTAATTTTGGAGCCACTTGTCATCACAAGACTATCAAATTTTCCATATGTATATATATAAATATATATATTACTATATAAAATGTTCATTCTACATGTAATATATAAAATTTTAAGTGAAGGTAACTTAAACATAAATTATATAAAATATGTGCATATATGTATGTAAAACTCGTATACACTTGTATTCATATAAATATATATATATATATCAATAAGCATAAATCAAACATATATATGGAAAATTAAATTTACATAATATGTTCATAATTATCGTGATAATTGTTAGGATTAATGCCCTAAAAGCATGTAAATACATTTTATTGAATTTAAATAAAATGACGATTTTATTATAATTGAATGTTATAATTATTGTTTGAATTAATTGTATGTTAATATCAAGAAAATCCCTTATTCATTCATGAGAATATGATCTTTCATTATTGCGAGAGAATTAAGATCATATATAATGAATAAAATAGTCAGTAACATATTAAAGTATGACATCTTTAATGAATGGTTACTAGTACGGTTTGTTAAGCATACGATATGCGAGCAATCTAGATTCGAATTACTGATGTGGATAGACATCTTAGTAAATGTGTTGTATATAATAAAGATTATATATGACTAATAACTCCATTTTAATGTCATTTTAGGATGTGTTTTTGTGGTAATCTTGAGTCTTTATGTTTGTTTTGTGCAAGATTACGCTTGTGTTTGTCTTTGTTGTAGGTTGGTATTTTGAATCATGAGCTAAACGCGGAAAGAAGAAAAAAATGGTGGAAAAATGGAACTTTTGGTGGTTGTTCAACTCAAATTGGTGTCAAGGATGAGTTACAAGAAGTTTTTGATGAAGGAAGGATTTCAAAAGGTCAAAGTCTGAAGGAAAAAAAAATAGAATCAGAGCAGTGGCATGGGCTTAAGGGCCGCGACTCTAATAAAGTCAGAGGTTGCATAACCTACTGAAGGGAATTAGGACCGCGACTTGCTTTATAAGTCGCGACGCTAGAAGAAACAGAGGCATATCTAGGAGGCGCATGGAGACATGGGCAGCGACCTGGGTGAAGAGGGCTGCGACCTAAGAAAGGCCAAGTTGCAGCCCGCCTTTCAAAAAAAGAGGGATTCTTTTTTTTTAGTATAAATTAAGACTTTAAGTTTTAAAGAGAATTAGGTTAGATTTTTTATGACGAATTTATAGAGTAATTATGATTTTGAGACAATTTTTTCTGCAATTTCATATTTTTATTTCTTCTTCAAGCTTTTCGATTTTATGTTTCTAAATAATTATTTTGTTGGTTTAGTCATGTTTGTTATGAACTAAATTCTTTCTCTAGGGTTTAATGTAGTCACTTGGATTTCTATTTAATGTTATTATGATGTTCTATTGATTCTTCTTCTTTATTCTAATCTATATAATGTTTGCGTAATGTTAGTAAAAATCTGATCAATATTTGCCTTATTTATGATTTTGATTCAAAATTCGAAAGGCGAATTGAATATGCTATCGTTATATAGACACCAGTTATATATTGGACGAAAGTATCTATATGGCTTGTGTAGAAATTAGGTTTTTATGCTTAATGCCTACTATGTGTTTAAGTTTATCACATAGATGTAGAAAACCTGCATATAGGTTGAGATCTTATTTCTTGAAAAAGAATAGGAATCGATTTTTGTTACCCTGTTATTAAAATAGGAAGAAGAGATTTAGAACTAATAAGTAAAATTAATAGAATGAAAAGTTGATGAAGTTGATACCCTAGGTTTTTAATTAATCAATCTTTATTATTGCAATATTTATTTTAATTTTAAGTCTTAGTTTAAAAATCAATCTATTTTCGATAGTCAAATAAAAATTTAAAAGCAATTATTGGTAATTGGTTGATAATCTATGTGGGAATGGTAGTTTTCTTTCTATTTTATTACTTGAATCGATTGTGTATACTTGCACATCATATTTTACCGATCATGTTTTTGGCGCCGTTGCGGGGCACTAATATCCAATTTCAAAATGAATTATTTCTTGTTCTACTTTGGTTTTTACTTTAAGTCCTTATTCGGCTTGTGACTGTATTGTGTTTCAGGAATTATTGGTATATACGGTGAAGTAGACAAAAGGAACTCATATCGGTAGATCTTGAAACTGAAAGAACGTGTAGACAAAACAAAAAGATAAAGGATAGCCTGGATTTTGCCGTGGCTGAGAATCAATAAAATGCAGCAAACTATGCTACTAATGTTAATAATATCCCAAATATTGCAGAGGTTCCAGTGGAACGAGGACCAAGGACACTTAGAGACTATGTGCACATTTAAGATGAATGGAGTGAGTGACAATGAGATTAGACTTACATTATTCCCATTCTCTCTACAAGACCGGGCAAAGATTTGGCTAATTTCACTGCAAGCTAATTCTATTACAACATGGGAGGAGGAGTTTGCCCAGAAGTTTTTAGCAAAGTTTTTTCCTCCAAAAAAAGCTGCAAAGTTGAGAGGGGAAATTAATAATTTCTACCAGACAAAAGGGGATTCATTGTATGACGCTTGGGAAAGATTTAAAGAGTTATTAAGGAAGTGCTCACATCATGGTATAGAGAAATGGATGCTAGTACATAATTTTTATAATGGTTGAATGGTACTACTCGTACCATAATATATGCGGCAGCAAGAGGTGCGTTCATGAGAAAGAGTGCTAATGAGGCATATGAATTGCTAGAGGACATGGCAATGAATAACTACCAGTGGGAAACTGAAAGGGTACAAACAAAGAAGGTGGATTGTATGATTGAATTGGATGCTATTTCCATGCTTACATCGCAAGTGGCAGCTTTAACGAAGCAGTTACAACAGAGCAACCTGTCAACTAAAATCATGGAAGTACAGAGTTTATGTGGGGCATGTGGGAGTGCTCATCCATTATATTAGTGTCCTTCCATGGAGATGAATAATATACCTATGGAACAAGTCCAAGGTATAGGACATTTTCAAAGACCAACCAACAACCCCTTTTCGATGTCATATAACCAAGGGTGGAGGAATCACCCTAATTTCTCATGGACAAATAATCAAGCCACACAACAGCCTTTTCCTCAAAGTCAGCAACAATACCCACCTCCACAGCTATAACCATATCAGCCAACACATATGAAACAACTTGATGCACAATCCAGTGTACTGAACCAGTTCTTGACAGAAACTAAGGCATCTATTAGGAGTTTGGAGACTCAAATGGGGCAGTTGGCTACTTTGATGAAAAACTGTGCTCAAGGGAACTTACCAAGCACTACTGAGGTAAAACCAAAAGAGTAATGAACTGCAATATCTTTGAGGAGTGGCAAAGAGTTAAAAGAGCCAAAAGTAGTTGATAAGGAGGAGGAGTTAAGTGGGTCAAATATTACTTTAAACTTAGAGAAATAGCCAGAAATAAGCATAGATCATCATATAAAGATCCCATATCCTCAAAGGCTTCAAAAGAATAGGCTTGACAAGAAATTTTCTAAATTTTTGGATATCTTTCGAAAGCTACACATCAATATCCTATTTGTTCAGACACTTGATCAAATGCCAAGTTATGTGAAGTTTATGAAAGAAATTTTGTCAAAGAAAAGGAAACTAGATGATTATGAGACAGTGGCACTTACTGAGGGGTGCAGTGCAATAATTCAAAAGAAACTACCTCCCAAGCTTAAAGATCCTGGTAGTTTCAATATTCCATGTTCTATAGGGGGTTTAGTAGAAACAAAGGCTTTATGTGATTTAGGGGTCAATGTGAATCTAATGCCTCTATCAATCTTTCGGAAGTTGAATTTGGGAGAAGCTCGCCCTACTACCGAGTCTTTGCAAATGGTAGATCACTTAGTCAAACATCCTCGTGGAGTGATTGAGGATCTATTGGTGAAGGTCGATATGGAGGAAGATGAAAATATTCCAATAATTTTTGGAAAAGGCCATTCTTGGCTACTGGTAGGGTTTTAATCGATGTAGAAAAGGGTAAGTTAAAGCTGTGAGTGCAAAAAGAGGAGGTAAAATTTAATGTTTTTCCAGCAACAGAAATTCCAACTTGTTGTAGAGTTGAAGTGGTAAAAAGAGGAGAGAACAAGTTAGAAGTCTTTAAGCAAAGATCCACGGTTAAAACTGGAATGCGAAAAGTGCATCAACGTTTTAAAAAGTTCCTTAGTGAAAGGATTCGAATGTTACATGAGCGGGGTAAATTTCCACCAATCTATAATAACAAGAAACAAGGGCCAACTCATGACACAATGGCTCTCAAGGATGTGAGGGGTGGCCTTGATCCAAGTTGAAATATGAAAGAAAACAAGCGTCCAACTAAATGACGTCAACAACAGCACATTTGGAGGCATTCCAATCTTTTATTTGCATTCTTTGTATTAGATTTATTTAAGTTTTGGATTATGAACACTTTAATTTTAGTATTTTGAGTATTTATTTTAATTTTAATTTTAATTTCTATTAAATATGAGACTAATTTGAGTTGTAGCGCTTCTTCGGTCTCCGACAGAATGAACTATGGGATAACCCAAAGTTTTTATTTCCCCATTTTCGATTCACCATCTCAATCCGTATCATTTTAAGCAGTCTCAGGTCTCAGGTAAGTATCTTTTCCTAAGATTTCATTTAAACATTGGGGACAATTTTTAGGTTAAGTTTAGGGGAGTTAAGGGATTTATTGTTTTGTATATATTATGTTATTTTGTTAGTTGTGTTGTGTTGTGTTGTGTTGTGTTTGTCATGTTTTTTCTAGGTTGTCTAGAGTGTTAGTTGAATCCAGTTGACAATGATTAACCGATGATAATATGATTGAATGATATGCTATATAAATTGAATGGGATTGAAGCTATAAAAATCCATGTGCTTGGTTGAATATTTCTTTCCAATTTTTACTTTGTCTACTTAAATAATTGAGAGCTTAATCATGATTTTTGATAAATTTTGTTTGATTGATTATTATTTATGCTTGCTGAATTTTTAAAAAATAAAAATAAGATTGAAAATGTTGTTATTCTAGAACTTCTTTGCTTGCTTTTTGAGATGAAATCCTAGATGATGCATGCTTAGGAAGATGATTTAGGCAATTCTTTGAACCGTTTGAGCTTTCCAAGCCAACATTGATTTATTAAACCCCTAATTACCCAATTTTGAGCCTAATTTGATTCTTTTTGTTTGACACTTATTTTGAGCCTATGAGAACTTTGTTATTTTTCCTTACCTTTGATATACCATGATCATATGAAAAGTGATTGGGAGATTGTTGGCAATGAGGTTTATATTTAGAAATTTGTGTCAATAGAAGAAGAAAAATTGAGAGGTAAAAAGGTATATTGAATATGAACTACACTCCAATTGAAAATACAAAGAAATATGTTTGGGGGAGTGTAGTATGGAAAAAAATCATGTTTATGAATTCTCTCTCAGAGCAAGAATGATTCTGAAATTTGGGATTGTTTTTTGGGTTTGCAAGTTGATACAAGTTTGGTTTGTTTGGTTTGTGTGCTTATGGTATACTTGCTATACAAGTTTGGTTTGTTTGGTTTGTGTGCTTATGGTATATTTGAGCCTAAATGACTTTTTCATCTACCATTACCTAAGCCCTTTAAATTATAAGCTATGAAAGTCCTATTGATTTCTGAGCATGTGTTTTCTACATTAGTGGAGATTAGTAAGTATAGCAAGCTTATGGGATAATGATATTAATTGATTGTAATGAAATAATTTGGTGAGCATGAATTGATTCAAATGCATTTTATTTATAAATCATGATTTTTAGAGCTTTTATTTTTGTTTGGACTTAATTGAATCGGAAGAATGTTTTGACTGAAATTCTGGATTATATGTTGATTTTCCCGAAGATTATATAAGTCTGTTAGTCATCATAACTTGAGGCATGAATTATTGTTGTTGACTTGATTCAGTTGTGTTGATTGTTTAGGTTTTGAGAATTGTTATGTGAATTTTTGTCCTTTGTTTGATGGCGAACAAAGAGTAAATTTGGGGGAGTTTGATAACTCCATTTTAGTGTCATTATAGGATGTACTTTTGTGGTAATCTTGAGTCTTTATGTTTGTTTTGTGCAAGATTACGCTTGTGTTTGTCTTTGTTGTAGGTTGGTGTTTTGAATCATGAGCTAAACGAGGAAAGAAGTAAAAATGGTGGGAAAATGGAACTTTTGGTGGTTATTTGACTCAAATTGGTGTTAAGGATGAGTTAAAAGAAGTGATGAAGGAAGGATTTCAAAAGATAAAAATCTGAAGAAAAAAAATAGAATTAGATCCGCGACATGGGCTTATGGGCCGCGACTCTAGTAAAGTTAGAGGCTGCATAACTTGTTGAAAGGAATTAGGGTCACGACTTGCTTTTATAAGTCGCGGTACTAGAAGAAACAAAGGCAAATCCAGGAGGCGCATGGAGACACGGGCCGCGACCTAGGTGAAGAGGGCCACGACCTAAGAAAGGCCATGTCGCAGCCCACCTTGCCAACAAAGAAGAATTTTATTTTTTTTTTGTTATAAATTCATACTTTAGGTTTTAATTAGGTTGAGATCAGATTTGTTATTACAAATTTAGAGAGCAATTCTGATTCTGATACATTGTTTTCTGCAATTTCAAATTTTTATTTATTCTTCAACCTTTTGGATTTTATTTTTTTGAATAATTATTTTGTTGTTTTAGTCATGTATGATATGAACTAAGTCATTTATCTAAGGGGTTAATGTAGACACTTGGATTTCTATTTAATTTAATTATGATGTTATATTGATTATTCTTCCTTATTCTCATCTATATAGTGTTTGCTTAATGCTAGTAAATACTTGATCAATATTTGCTTGATTTATGATTTTGATTCAAAATTCGAAAGATGCTGATTGTATATGCTATCGTTATATAAACATAAGTTACATATTAGACGAAAGTACCTGTATAGCTTGTGTAGCAACTAGGATTCTATGCTTAATGTCTACTATGTGTTTAAGTTTATCACAGAGATGTGGAAAACCTGCATATATGTTGAGATCTTATGTCTTGAAAAAGAATAGGAATCGATTTTGTTAACCTGCTATTAGAATAGAAAGAAGAGATTTAGAACTAATTAGTAAAATTGATAGAATGAAAAGTTGATGAAGTTAATACCCTAGATTTTTAATTATTGAATCAATCTTTATTATTGCAAAGTTTATTTCAATTTTAAGTCTTAGTTTAAAAATCATTCTATTTTCGATTGCCAAATAGAAATTTAGAAGTAATTATTGGTAATTGGTTGATAGACCTTGTGGGAACGATACATTACTTACTATTTTATTACTTTAATCGATTGTGTATACTTGCACATCATATTTTACTGATCAATGACAAGATCGATGAGAATTAACTATCTTTATAAGCTTGTTGTTTGACATAAAGATTTAATTCTTATCATAATAGTTGATCATTTATAGATCAGTCTAAATCCTGAGTATTCATGAACTCCTATTTGTGTTTATTGTATTTTTTGATTCACTTGTTAAGGTCTCTTAGTATAATGATGCTAATGACTTTTCTTTTGGAGATTCGATATCATGGATGGTTGGGAACATGAATTACAATAATGGAATCCATACTTTCCTACTGGATCGAATATTGATTCCCTCAAGGGTTAATTCTGGAACTGTATAGTTATTGAGCTCAAATCTATAATTTGACTATAGATTAATTATTCGCTGATGAATTAATGGTACTTACGGAACAAAAGGTAATTAGAGGGGTAAATGATATTTTTGACCAGCTCTAATTAACGAGCCAATAAATGGAGGACATAACTACATTTTTTTATTATATCAATGGACTACAAGAGAAAATTCAGTAAATATAATTCTACAAATACCTAGAGTGTAATTCCATATTTATAGTGGAGTAATAATGAGATTAATAAATAAGATTATTAGATTAAAGAGTTTAATTAATAATTTGGTTTATTGGAGCTTGGTATGATAGGTTCATTGTAACGCCCTACTACCTTAGAGCCGTTACTAAGTGAGTTTAAAACAGGAATTGTGCATTTAATTGACTCAAAGTGGTTTCTAAACCAAAAGTGTGATAAAACCAGAGTTTAAGGCTGTACTCTTTTAAAATGTTTAGCTTCATTGAAAACGTTAAGTATCAAACACCTGGGATCCCAAAAATAAGGTTTACAAAATATTTACAACTCAAAAATAGATTTACACCAGGTTAACAACCAAAAGAATGGATCAATACAGCCATTTACAAAATGCCCCCAACCAAAGCAGTCGGGCAGGCCGAACATGTACGCACCGCCCCCACGCTCTCCATACTCATGGCCGGTTGACTGACTCCTTGCTTTACCTGCCACACGGAGCACCCGTGAGCCGAAGCCCAGCAAGAAAACCCAAATACAACATAACATACGCAATAATATAGCTGGCATAATTCACAGATAAATAGGAAAATCATCAGATTAAACAAGCACGGCCATGCCGCCCCAGAGGCCTTACCAAAGATTGGGGTCTCGGTCCTTACCGTAGGATAACTCATGTATCCCTTGGGTCCCACCCTGGCTATAAGCATCCCATGTGCTGAGTGTTACTTTCGGCCCCACTGCCGTACCCGGCCTTTGCCGCTCTCGGCCTTGCCGTTCATTCCATTATAATCACGCATATCATACATTATGAAATAACCATTCAAACATACAATAGTTCATCTAAGATTACACATTTGCACACAATACAAGCTAGGGTCGTGCCCTACAATCACACAATGGGCCCATGCCCTATTCTCGGGTGTTACGGTTTTCTTACCTGTATCCCTTGCTTTCCGATGCACCACGGTCACGAGCATGGTCCTCTCCGAGATCCTAGTCACAACATACATAAAACACTATTAATACTAACCAAGCCCAAAACCACTTCCCGGGACCAATCCCGTACTACCGGGACCTCTAAAACCTTAAAACAACACCCCGGAGACATCCCCCGAACCCCCGGAGCAAAGGCCTAAAATTGCCAAAAATGACATCCTGAAATTGGCCTTGTGCCGCGGCACCCAGCAAGTCAGGAGCTCCCCGCCGCGGCACGAAAAACCTGTGCCGCGGCACGCCTTCGCAGCCCAGAATTCTGGGTTTTTCCATCGCGTTTTCCCGAGCTTCAACCTCTCCAAATCACCCCAAACCAATACCTAAACCCCAAAACTCAAATCCAAACTTCATATGAACAATCTATCAACCTATAGACACTAGAATTAAGACCAAAACATCAACACACCCAAGATCCACACCTTTGATCTCAAATTCAGCAACTCAAACCAAAACCCACGAAAATCTTAACTCAAGCATTAAATTCCTCAAATCAACACAGAAACTAAACTTAAGTGTGTAATAAATCCATACCTCAAGTGAAGAATCCACCCCAACAAGCTTCCTTGAACTCCTCCTAAGCTCCCACTTCAGCCCTTCTACCATTCTTCTTCTTTTCTTTTTGCTTGCCCTAACTCTTCTTTCTCCTTCTCTTTCTTCTCTTCAATTTCTATCAAAGCCACAAGTGAAGCCAAATGCCCAAACCGTACCCCCTATATCCCAGCTGAGAGTTTCATAATCCCCTTGCCAAAAGACCAAATTACCCCTTCCTAATAATCCTTCTTAGCTAAACCTTCAAGGGCACTTAAGTCTTTACACTTCCATTTCAATTCTATCACTTTCTATCTTAAAACTTGTTACCCACAGCAGTTACAAACGGTTACCCAGGTTACTCAATTACCAATAACTAACCACTCATTCCCAACTCAACTTATAAGATTCCCGAAGTACCCCTAGGCTCCTCCCGAGCCGGGTACAACATCTTGTTGTGACTTTTAGACTAATTGGCTCACTAGGACCGTCTCGATGCGTTCATCCTGATAAAACACCACACTCACATGGCACGATACACACGGTACAATTATCACAGTTATGCCATAACATGGCCAGATTACAATCATGCTCATTCTAAGACAATCAGGTCTACATGCATACTAATTCACATAGTCATGCATCTCAAATAATCAAATAGTCATATACGTGCAATAAATCGTAATCATGCATAAAACTCATTAAAGACACACAAAGAATTCCATTATGCCCTCCAGGTACACTACTCAAGGCCCTTAAGCCTTAATACTGAATTTGGGGTCGTTACAACTATCCCCTCCTCATGAAAATTTTGTCCTCGAAATTTACCTGAACAACTCGGGATACCGCTCCCGCATATCTGATTCCAGTTCCCATGTCGCCTCTTCGACCTTGCTATTCCTCCACAATATTTTAACCAAGGCGATGGTCTTGCTCCTCAAGACTTTGTCCTTTCTATCAAGGATCTGAACAGGCTTTTCTTCGTATGATAAATCCCGATCCAACTCCAAGTTCTCATAGCTCAACACATGAGTAGTGTCCGATACATACTTCCGGAGCATGGATACATGAAACACGTCATGAACCCCTGATAGAGCTGGAGGCATTGCTAACCGGTAAGCCACCTCCCCAACTCGTTCCAGAACCTCAAATGGACCAACAAACCTGGGACTCAGCTTTCCCCGAACGCCAAATCGTTTTACTCCTCTCAGGGGTGAAACCCTGAGGAATACATGATCACCCACCTGAAATTCCACGCTCCTGCATTTCTGATCTGAATAACTCTTCTGGCGACTCTGGGAGGCGAGCATACGAGCTCTAATCTTCTCAAGTGCCTCATTGGTCCTCTGAACCATCTCAGGACCTAAATACTTTCTCTCACCTGCCTCATCCCAGTGAATCGGTGATTTGCACTTTCTTCCATACAGCATCTCATACGGAGCCACCCCGATAGTCGCCTGATAACTATTATTGTACGAGAACTCAATCAGAGGGAGATACCTACTCCAAGATCCCTCAAAATCCAACACACAAGCTCGTAAGATGTCCTCCAGTATCTGAATTGTCCTCTCAGACTGTCCATCCGTCTGAGGATGATAAGCAGTACTAAACTGGAGCTGCGTGCCCATTGCCTTCTGTAGGCTCTTCCAAAACTTGGAAGTGAAAGTGGGGTCTCTGTCGGATACTATCGACCTCGGAGCCCCATGAAGTCGAACAATCTCCTTCACATAAATCTCTGCATACTGTTCCACAGTATAAGTTATTTTCACAGGTAAGAAGTGGGCGGACTTCGTATACCTATCCACAATCACCCACACCGAGTCATGCTGACCCACGGTCTTTGGCAATCCAACCACCAAGTCCATGGCAATATCTTCCCATTTCCACTCGGGAATCCCTAGAGGCTGTAATAATCCTGCTGGCCTCTGATGTTCTGCCTTAATCTGCTGACAGGTTAAGCATCTAGCCACATAGTCCACCACGTCCCTCTTCATGCCTGACCACCAATACAAAACCTTCAGGTCATGGTACATCTTCGTAGAACCTGGGTGCAAAGAGTAGGGAGTGGTATGAGACTCGTCCAGAATCTCTCGCCGAATATCTGGATCAATCGGAACACAAATCCGTCCTTTGTACTTCAATAGGCCCATCTCAGAGATAGAGAAGTCCTTGACTGCTCCAGTTAGGACATTCTCTCTACGTTCAACTAACTGGGGATCCATTCCCTGTGCTTCCTTAATCCTCTCAAGGAGCGTTGACTGAAGAGTAATGTTGGCTAACCTACCAACCACTAACTCTATACCTGCTCTGGTCATCTCTCCAGCTAATCTGTCAGATATCTGCCTCGAACTATACAGCTGTCCTGGGCCCCTCCGGCTCAATGCATCAGCCACTACATTAGCCTTCCCAGGATGGTATAGGATATCACAATCATAATCTTTTACCAGCTCTAGCCACCGTCTCTGGCGCATGTTCAAGTCCTTCTGGGTAAAGAAATACTTTAGACTTTTGTGATCAGTGTATATCTCGCACCTCTCTCCATACAAATAGTGTCTCCAAACCTTAAGTGCGAATACCACCGCAGCTAACTCCAGGTCATGCGTGGGATATCTCTGTTCGTACTCCTTTAATTGCCTTGATGCATACGCTATCACTTTCCCAGCCTGCATCAACACGCATCCCAGACCTTGTCTGGAAGCGTCGCAGTAGACCACAAACTTCTCATCATCTGTTGGCAGGCTCAGCACCGGTGCAGTAATCAACCGTCGCTTCAGTTCTTTGAAGCTATTCTCACATCGATCTATCCACACATACTTGGTCTTCTTCCTTGTCAATTCTGTCAACGGAGTAGCAATTCTGGAGAACCCCTCTACAAACCGCCGGTAGTAACCTGCTAGTCCAAGGAAACTTCTAGCTTCAGGAACACTGCTGGGTCTAGGCCAATCTCTCACTGCTTCCGTCTTGCTTGGGTCGACCAGTAACCCATCCTTACTAATAATATGGCCTAGAAATGAAACTTGCGATAACCAGAACTCGCACTTGCTAAACTTAGCATATAGCTTATGCTCTCTTAACCGCTGCAACACCAGGCGCAGATGATGCTCATGCTCTGCGTCTGACTAGGAGTACACTAGGATATCATCAATAAATACAATCACGAACTTATCCAAGTAATCCTTAAAAATTCTGTTCATCAAATCCATAAATGCCGCTGGGGCATTGGTTAACCCAAAGGACATAACCAGAAATTCATAATGCCCATACCACGTCCGAAAAGCAGTCTTTGGTACGTCCTCCTCTTTGATCCTCAACTGGTAGTAGCCTGATCGGAGATCAATCTTCGAAAACACTGTACTCCCCTGAAGCTAATCAAATAAATCGTCGATCCTAGGCAATGGATACTTGTTCTTGATGGTCAACTTATTCAACTCCCTGTAGTCGATGCACATCCGGAGCGATCCATCCTTTTTCTTAACAAATAATACTGGAGCACCCCACGGCGAGAAACTTGGTCTGACAAACCCCAAATCAAGTAGTTCCTGCAACTGAATCTTCAATTCCTTTAATTCTGCCAGAGCCATTCTGTAAGGTGCTTTGGATACTGGCTCTGCTCCCGGAGTTAACTCTATGCCGAACTCAATCTCCCGCTGCGGCGGCAATCCCGGCAGATCTGATGGAAACAAGTCTGGAAACTCACAGACTACTCTAGTTTCATTCGGTCCCACTGTCGCCACCTTGGAGGGATCTACTATACTCGCTAGGAATCCTATGCAACCCTCCTGCATCAGGTCTCTAGCCTTTAGTGCTGAGATTAGAGGCACCCGCGGTCCATTCACCGTTCCCACGAACACAAAGGGTGCCTCGCCCTCTGGTTCAAAGGTCACCATTCGTCGCCTACAATCAATTGTTGCTCCATACCGCGTCAACCAATCCATTCCTAGTATTATATCAAAATCGTCCATATCTAGCTCAATCAGGTCAACAAACAATTCTCTACCGTCTACTACTACTGGTAATGATCTAACCCACCTCTTAGAGACTATCAGTTCTCCTGTAGGCAATATAGTATGAAAACCCCTAGCATACAAAATACTAGGTCTACACAGCTGATCAATCACCCTAGCAGAAACAAATGAGTGCGTAGCACCAGAATCAATCAATGCAGTAAACAAGGATCCAGCACTAAAAATCTGACCTGTGACCACTGAAGGACTGGCCTCAGCCTCAGTCTGAGTCAAGGTGAAAACCCTAGCAGGTACGAGGCTGTCTCCCTGCCTAGGCTCCTCCTTCTTAGCCTGCGGGCAATCTTTCCTCAAGTGACTGGTGCTCCCACAAACAAAGCATGCCCTGGTCCGGCACTCGCCCTGATGGCGTCGCCTGCATCGAGGACACATCGGAAGGCTTCTCTAGCTGTCATTTCCGCCCTGGCGGCCACCCACAGAACTGCGAACCCTCCTGTCAGAACCATAAGGAGCAAATGAGTCTGGTACTCTCCTCTTCTGCTCACTGGGGCCGCTGCCCCGACTAGGCCCAGAAGAAGAATGCACTACCCTCCTGGTATCGCGCCTAGCAGCGCTATCTTTCCAGATCTGATCCTCAGCCCTCTCAGCAGTGAGGGCTTTGTCTACCACTTGCGCATAAGTAGTCTCTGGAGTCATTGTAATACTCACGTCACGGGCGATCATTACGTTCAATCCCCGTATAAACCTGTCCCTTCTGGCTGCATCAGTCGGCACAAGCTCTGGCGCAAACTTCGCCAATCTGTCGAATACCAGGGCGTACTCAGTGACGGATAACCTGCACTAAGTTAGGTTGTTGAACTCATCCGCCTTCCCAGCTCGAACGGCTCCGCTGTAGTATTTCTCGTTAACAATGCTCTTGAATTCTTCCCAAGTCATAGTTGCAGTATCCCTTCGCTGCCCTACTACCTCCCACCATATTCGTGCATCATTTCTAAGCATATAACTGGCGCAATCAACCCTATCCCTTCCTTCAACCCTCATGAAGTCCAGGATCACAGACATTGTACTCATCCACTGCTCAGCCTGCAGTGGGTCTGTTCCGCCCACAAAGGTAGGAGGTTGCTGTTTTCTAAACCTTTCATACAGAGGTTCCAACCTGTTCCCAGTCACAGGTTGAACCGGAGCTGGTACCACACTCGGCGGTGGTGGTAACCCAGTGGCTGGTGGAGGAGCTGGTTGCCTCAATTGACTAAGCTCTTCCTCTGTTTTCTTCAACCTAGCCTCCATCTCTGCTAAAATCTGTTGCCAGTTCTGAGGAGCAGGTGGAGGGTCCTGCCCCTGGTTATCATCCTCGGCCTGAATGCCGCGGAGTCTCGATGATTGACGAGGCATTGCAACTAAATGCCTGCAATCAGTGACACTGCTCATTAGGCATGATAACAAGGTCCAATTTCCACCTCTCAATCTCAACGACAACCAAGATCGATCGACCAAAATGTCATACAAATATCATATAGGATACAACGGGCCTTGCCCTGGAATCATGCATATGTTATTACAATCATCATTCTCCTAATAACTTAAGCAGGCATACAAAGCATTCAATCACATATTCAAGAATATATCAATCGACCATACCAATCAACCCTGAGTCGAGCTTTTCAATGGCAGCGTGCGTACATGTTCGGTCAATCTCCAGAACCAATAAACCTTGGCTCGCTCTGATACCAAGTTGTAACGCCCTACTACCTTAGATCTGTTACTAAGTGAGTTTAAAACAGGAATTGTGCATTTAATTGACTCAAAGTGGTTTCTAAACCAAAAGTGTGATAAAACCAGAGTTTAAGGCTGTACTCTTTTAAAATGTTTAGCTTCATTGAAAATGTTAAGTATCAAACACCTGGGATCCCAAAAATAAGGTTTACAAAATATTTACAACTCAAAAATAGATTGACACCAGGTTAACTACCAAAAGAATGGATCAATACAGCCATTTACAAAATGCCCCCAACCAAAGCAGTCAGGCAGGCCGAACATGTACGCGCCGCCCCCACGCTCTCCATACTCATGGCCGGTTGACTGACTCCTTGCTTTTACCTGCCACACGGAGCACCCGTGAGCCGAAGCCCAGCAAGAAAACCCAAAAAGAACATAACATACGCAATAATATAGCTGGCATAATTCACAGATAAATAGGAAAACCATTAGATTAAACAAGCACGGCCATGCCGCCCCAGAGGCCTTACCAAAGCTTGGGGTCTCGGTCCTTACCGTAGGATAACTCATGTATCCCTTGGGTCCCACCCTGGCTATAAGCATCCCATGTGCTGAGTGTTACTTTCGGCCCCACTGCCGTACCCGGCCTTTGCCGCTCTCGGCCTTGCCGTTCATTCCATTATAATCACACATATCATACATTATAAAATAACCATTCAAACATACAATAGTTCATCTAAGATTACACATTTGCACACAATACAAGCTAAGGCCGTGCCCTACAATCACACAATGGGCCCATGCCCTATTCTCGGGTGTTACGATTTTCTTACCTGTATCCCTTGCTTTCCGATGCACCACGGTCACGAGCACGGTCCTCTCTGAAATCCTAGTCACAACACACATAAAACACTATTAATACTAACCAAGCCCAAAACCACTTCCCGGGACCAATCCCGTACTCCCGGGACCTCTAAAACCTTAAAACAACACCCCGGAGACATCCCCCGAACCCCCGGAGCAAAGGCCTAAAATTGCCAAAAATGACATCCTGAAATTGGCCTTGTGCCGCGGCACCCAGCAAGTCAAGAGCTCCCCGCCGCGGCACGAAAAACCTGTGCCGCGGCACGCCTTCGCAGCCCAGAATTCTGGGTTTTTCCTTCGCGTTTTTCCGAGCTTCAACCTCTCCAAATCACCCCAAACCAATACCTAAACCCCAAAACTCAAATCCAAACTTCATATGAACAATCTATCAACCTATAGACACTAGAATTAAGACCAAAACATCAACACACCCAAGATCCACACCTTTGATCTCAAATTCAGCAACTCAAACCAAAACCCATGAAAATCTTAACTCAAGCATTAAATTCCTCAAATCAACACAGAAACTAAACTTAAGTGTGTAATAAATCCATACCTCAAGTGAAGAATCCACCCCAACAAGCTTCCTTGAACTCCTCCTAAGCTCCCACTTCAGCCCTTCTACCCTTCTTCTTCTTTTCTTTTTGCTTGCCCTAACTCTTCTTTCTCCTTCTCTTTCTTCTCTTCAATTTCTATCAAAGCCACAAGTGAAGCCAAATGCCCAAACCGTACCCCCTATATCCCAGCTGAGAGTTTCATAATCCCCTTGCCAAAAGACCAAATTACCCCTTCCTAATAATCCTTCTTAGCTAAACCTTCAAGGGCACTTAAGTCTTTACACTTCCATTTCAATTCTATCACTTTCTATCTTAAAACTTGTTACCCACAACAGTTACAAACGGTTACCCAGGTTACTAAATTACCAATAACTAACCACTCATTCCCAACTCAACTTATAAGATTCCCGAAGTACCCCTAGGCTCCTCCCGAGCCGGGTACAACATCCCGTTGTGACTTTTAGACTAATTGGCTCACTAGGACCGTCTCGATGCGTTCATCCTGATAAAACACCACACTCACATGGCACGATACACACGGTACAATTATCACAGTTATGCCATAACATGGCCAGATTACAATCATGCTCATTCTAAGACAATCAGGTCTACATGCATACTAATTCACATAGTCATGCATCTCAAATAATCAAATAGTCATATACGTGCAATAAAT
The DNA here is from genome assembly GCF_963169125.1 of Humulus lupulus. Classification (NCBI taxonomy): domain Eukaryota; kingdom Viridiplantae; phylum Streptophyta; class Magnoliopsida; order Rosales; family Cannabaceae; genus Humulus; species Humulus lupulus. The sequence continues at coordinate 164,160,569 of NC_084796.1, read as the reverse complement.
CGTAATCATGCGTAAAACTCATTAAAGACACACACAGAATTCCATTATGCCCTCCAGGCACACTACTCAAGGCCCTTAAGCCTTAATACTGAATTTGGGGTCGTTACATTCATGGTCCCTAGATCATCTCTGTCCTATACTGTCAAGGGTAAGGATGTCAAAAAAAATAATTTTCCAGGGCAAGGAAATACTTATGTGATGGTTAGGGGTAATTGATTAATTAATTGATAAAAATTATTGGTTGAAATTAATATTAATCTTGTTTGGAATAATATATATAGAGAGAATAATAAATATCTTATTTAGAATATGATATTTATTTATTTAATTTAAAACTTATATTTTAAGATAAAGTTAATTTTGAAATAACTGATATTTATATTGAGTTAAATATATTGTCTTAAAATTTGATCAAACTAACAAATGAGAAGAAAAAAAAGGAAACCCTAATTGATGTGGGCCACACACAGGGACTCCCCATCCCTGGCATTTGAATTTTGAATTTCAAATTATTTGTTTAATTAGTTATTTAATTATTCTTTTTAATTATGATTTAAATAAATAATTAAATATAAATATTTGATCAGTTTAAATTTGAATTTTATTTTTAATAAAATAAAGATTAATTAATTATATTAATTATCTTTATAAATCTGATAGTATGATACTTTCAGATAAGGGTTTTCTCATTAAGGTTTTTGAACGATTAAAAGTTAGACTCTCTCTCTAAGAAAAGCAATACTTTTCTAAAAATTATTCAATACCTCTTTTCTCAATCAAACCTCTCTAGATCTCATGTGTTGAGTACATCTAGGGAGTCACATAAATCAACATTTTGAATCCTACGTGCCCACACACGTCCTTGTGTGTTTGAGTATTGGTCTGGAAGATCAAGGTGTGAGCTTTCAAAACACTGGATAGGAAGATCATTGATTTTATACTAAAATATTCAATGACACTTGATAGGCTACAAGAGGTAATCCCTGGTCTGTTTTATATGTGATTTAATATTTATATAATTGTATGATTCTGACTGATATTAATAATTATTATAAGGATCTATATATTCCGCTGCGTACTTCTGATTTGATCATTTAATACCAACAATAATATACTTCCACACATATATATATATATAAATAATTGTAATGGCAATACCAATTAAGGTAAGTGAATATGCATGTACCTTTCCCCATTTATTACAAGAATATGTGGAGCATTTCACTAATACGCATATGAGTTAAACTAGACAATATGCTAAAACAAAAAATATATGATATATGTTCAAAATTCTAGAATTAGTTAAACATATATGCCATATATATATATATATATGTGTGTGTTTCACGCATATAAAACAAATGATATATTCCAAATGGATACAAAAGAATATAAAAGTAATGGAAAAAATGCATATAACATATATACAAAACTTTCATATCAATACATATATAAGATAAAGAATCTTGGTAGAGAATCGGTGCAACTATTCAGTAATCAAGATATATATATATATCTATATAAATATATACTAAACAAAATTGGGAGCATAGAACGATAATAAAATATTATCAGGACCGATTAAATAGCAAAACAAACAAAATTCATAAATTGTTTCCGCCCTTCAATTTGTTCATCTTCTCTAAGAAGTCAAAATTTGCTTTAAGATTGTTAGAAATAACATAGTGGAAAAGAACGAAATATGTATATGAATATATTTAATTGAAGAACGGAAATACAAAAATACAATACAAAGAATAAACCAAAGTCTAGGCACGCAAAACATATTTTCCCTAAAACAAATTTGCCCCTCTACTTGAACGGTGCTAGATGATTCGTGAGAAACCACTTCCTCGGATACAACATCTATCAAGCAGGACGAAAGCAGCACTGCATTTTCTTAGGCGAAATCGAAACAAACCTTCTCTCTATCACCAGAAAATACTACAAAGACAGAAGAGAGAAAGAGACCAAGACTATTGTGTGTGATGCTCTATATCTGTGTGTCTTAGAATGAGAGGAGAAACATCCTTTTATAGGCTTCATGGAGGGTTGAAAATGTGTGTGAAATCAAGTGCATTAATGCCCAAATATCCCACAACTCTGGGATCTTAATTTCTACAAATCAATCACAATTAATTACACTTATTCTGGTAATATCAGATGTTACCTAAAGTGATTTTTTGAAAATAAATCAGAATTAATCACAAAATATTATGATAATCTATGTTTTGACCAAAGTGATTTGCTAAAATCAATCAGAATAAATCACACAATATTCTGATAATCTCATGCTCAATCAAAGTGATTTGATGAATCATTACCATTTTAAGCATCAATTTCTCATTCACAGAATTTTTCCAACATAAGATGCATATATAGTATTATAATATTTGATAAACTATATAATTATAATAATTTAGTTATCGAATATTACTAAACAAAGAACATTTTAAAATATTTAATAAATATAAAAGTATAGTTTTGTTAGAATAAAATAAAAAAATATTTAAAATTTAAACATACTTTCCAATTTAATTTTTAATTAGTTTTATTATATCAATTTATTTATTTTCAAATATTTTTATTGTAAATAATCTATATAATTAATAAGTAAATATATAAAATAATTATAAATTTTTTTTATAAGTTAAACTAACAATTTAAGTTGTACCAATTTTAGCTTCTAACTTTAACTTCTGCAAAAATTATTTTTTCTTTATTTACTAAATAAATTATTGCAAATAAAATTCTTTTTGTTGTTTAAAAAATTGCTTTTAGCTTTTCTAAAACAACATATGATTGGTTTAGCCATAAAGTTGACCCAAATAAATATTGGGAATTTACTTATTTGGTACTTTATATTTTTGCAAAGTATCATTTTGATACCCTCTGTTTTCAATAATGTCTATATGGTACCATATATTTTAAAATTATACATATTTGATATCCTAGACTCAGATTTGATAGATAAAATTTTGTCAATATGATCAAACTGTCATCAGTTATATTTAATTACAGCAGTTTGATTAAATTAATAAAATTTTATTAATTAAATTTGAATTTAGGGTACCAAATATATACGATTTTAAAATACAAAGTACCATATGAACATTATTAAAAACAGATGGTACCAAAATAATACTTTGCAAAAACATAAATAAATATTGGTTGAAACTTGTGAAGTAATAAGTAACAATGTTTACTTTATCTTATTACAGAAGAGCTAGATTAATAAAACGCTTAATTGATATGCTTCTCTATCTCGTGTAGAATAAGTCCAAAATTTATAATTTTTTAATTTTTTTTTTCAATTTATTATTTATGCTTGGTGTCACATTCTTATTATGTTGCTTTCTCAATTTTGTTTTCTTATGTGAAGTATATGGTTTAACCAACCATACTATATATATAAACGAAACAATATAAAGTACATAAATTAATGAATTTGAACAATAATAAAGTTTCTTTTGAATTTGACGCTTTGTCATTATATAAAGACGATTTTGGAGGTTTCACTTTTCTTAAACACACAGCAATAGAAGGTGCTGCTGTTACAAGATTTTTAAGAACTGTCAAGCATATCCCCTCCCAAGCAATCTATAATCTATTATGATATATATGGTTAGGGAGGAAACATTCAAGGTATATCATACCCACCCCACCTCAATAATTGTCTAAGTTATATACATATATATATATATGTATAAAAAAATATCCTCAAAAAAAATTTCCATTAATTGATTGTTAATTATAATGTGCCTTGTCTAGTTATATTCTCAAATGATAAGCAAATTATAATTAAGCCTAGCAATCCTTCAAAAAAAAAAATACTAAGCCTAGGAATGTCAACCTAACAAATTCATTCTTTACTGATTCTCTTATGTTTAATGCAAATCTTTCATCAAATCAATTTTTTATTAGGAAAACGCTTCGGTATCATATCAGGGCAAGAAATAAGGAGGCAATTATCACGCAGAGATTCAAGGAAATGTAATAATTTAATAAAGAAAGTCGTGTTACAATTTTGCTGATCACTTGCATAGTATTTCTCAACTTACTTTCATAAAAGGGTAAAAAAAAAATAGTTATATTTCCACTTAACTTGTAATAATTAGTGGAACCATTCGATCCAAAAATTAATAATACAAAATGTCTTTATTATGGGCTATTACTTATCCATCAATCTTTTTTTTTTTGAAAGAGATCAAACACCTTAGGTAGCTAGTTTTAAAATATATGTCTGCGGATTAGATGTGGTGGGTGGGTGGGTTTCTTTCATATGATGGAACATGACATGAGAAATTATTAATTTTATTACCAAAAAAAAATTCAGTCACCTGGAGTTCTTTTTATTTCTTTTGTGTGTGTGTTGGGTAAGGTAGTTTATTCCAATTATTTTTTTGTTCAATTATGCACTACTTACTAACTAGTCGATAAATATTTTATACACCAAACTAGAAGAATGATAATTGTGGGAGTCGGCTTTATTCAAGGAAAATATATCAAAATACACCATTTCATTAAAAGAACACGACATAGGGGGACTTAAAACACAATTTTTCTTCAATTTACTCTTAGTTCAAGTTAAGTTGGTTATTAAAAAGCTTGACAAAAAAGGGCAAAATACTTTTACAAACCAATTTAACCTTTTGAACTCTATACATATATTAATACTTGTTATTTTTTACTTAGTAGCATATTACCCTTTTGCGATAATCTAGTGAGCTTTACATGCCATGTTGATTATCATAAAAGGGAGATATGTTACTAACTATTGACTACCTTTTTCGCTATCAATTAATTCTAAGAGTTTAAAGAAAATAATATAAAGAACACAAGCGTTTGTACGTGGTTCAGGCTATAAAAGAGCTCTAGTCCACAAGTCTATGGTATTAAGTGAGCTTGAAGCTTGTTTTAGTAAGCTTCAATGGTAGTTCTCAGGCAGTGTGTATATTGCACTGAGTTACATAGTTTCTCTCGCTAAACATCTGAACCTCTTACAAAGAGATACTTCAGCCCTATTTATAGAGGCTTGGATCATTAATGTTAATCATCTCTCATTAATACAAGATCCCCCCATCCTGGGGTATTAATGTTGAGTTAGTATAAAAAAGGCCTGCACTAAAAGAAAGACTATGGCACACGCGGATTCCACAGGGCCAATTGCAAAAAGTCACGCACCAACTTTATGGTGAACATATATGTGACTGTGAGGGTGCGGCGCACTTATGCCCATGTCATGCAACGTTGTGGGAAATGCTGATTGTCGAGTGTACGAACTCGACACCACTAATCGAGGCTCACCAAAAGTTGTTAGATGATCTTCTGGTGGCCCATGCCTGCAATGACTCACACCTGGTAGCCACTCCGAGGCTGAGGACTAGAGTCCTAAACCTGGAAGGTGGGCAAGTAAGGAGAGTTTCTTGGAACGTAATCTCATACGGAGAAATTCCTTCATCGAGAACATATCTCGGGACATGGCCTCGCTTGGAGACATCCATGACTTGGAGATTGGCTTGGGGAATTCTCCGGACGTGGCCTCACTTGGAGATATTCTCGCATTGAAGATAGGCCTCGAGGCGTGGTCTCACTCAGAGACACCCACGTCTTACCCAGACTAGGTTGCCTAAAAGTGTTCATACTCCAAGAACTTCATGACTTGCCTTGTCACCAATCATTCCTAATTGTCACGTGTCTGATGGTGAAAACACGGACAACATTTTCCCCCCAAGTCGTGAAAACACGGACAACATTTGCCCCCCAAGTCTTCACTCGTTTTCGGACAGTGGAGACTTAGACTGAGTAATTCAAGACGGTCTTCGGGGGAGACACTTGTGCTTCTCCTGAATTTTCAAAAAGGTCTTCAGGGGAAGACGCTTGGACTTCCCCTGACTTCACTCTGAAAAGTCACGCCACCTGCTGACTCCCTATTGCTGGGCCCAAAAATCCGTGCAATTAATGAGGAGTCCATTCCACTACCCAAAACTTCTAATCCGTACCCTAGGCGTCCTTTCGCTCCATACCCAAGGTATTCTTTTCCAATGTTAATGATCAATATCCATGCCTTTTGGATCCTTAGCGTTGGATTGTTCTCGAGTGCCTACGTCATAGGTAATCCGATAGTCAGGGTAGGGTTTCTTCCACCCCAAGTTCTACGAGTATAAAAACTTGACAACCTTCTTTCAGCAAGCACTCTTACCATTCAAAATTAAAAAATGCCAGAACTCTCTCTTCTCTCCCAAGTTTCCCAGTCCTTCAATTGTTCATAAGATTCTTCTGTGATTATGGATGGTTGGCAAGAATCGTCCTATTTCTGGGTGAACGGCAAGCAATTCTTTAGTGTTCGAACTCGTTGAAGCACTTATTGACACTATATATCGAGTAAGTATTTACTGGATTTATGTTTTCGTTGAGCTTAATTTGGGAGTTTAGATGCATGCTTAGGAACTAGCTTTTTTGTGGTACTTGAGGGGCTGCTTTGACCTTATATAGGTTAATTTTATGCACATTTGGGAGTTAGGAGTAGTCAAAAGGACCTACTCCACACCTTGGGCAACTTTTACCGTTCTGTACATTCAATTGGAATCTGGAAAATTTACCGATTTCGACGGTGGTCATAATTTCTACTGGTGTTCTCCGATGTCGATTCTTTAGTCCCGAGGACACCCCTCGTCCTAGAATTTCTTCTCTCTTCTCCCCGAGCAGTTGTCTTAGGGATTCTCATTTTAAACCATCTTTCTTCGGGGCAAGGCACTAACTACTTGGTTTGTTGTTTTAGATGTCTGAGGAGCTCCACCAACTACACATAAGGGTTCCACGCCTTCGACACCGAAATCTTACAGATGGCCTGAGAAGTTAGGCAACACCCTGGAAAGGGTAAACAACTTGCCGGTAGCAGTGAAGCCTTTGTAGTATGAGAGCCCTGGTGGCGACAAGACCCTTTCGAGTTGGCATCTCGGAGAAAGAAGCCAATACAGGTCCGATGCCGATGGACAAACCCTACACCGTCACGGGGTTCGAGGTGGAGGCAATCCCCAGCAAGCTCTGACATTGAGGTGCCTTGGAAAATATTCTCACCCACCACTGGGTGGATACTCGTGAGATGTTGGTATGTCTATCTCAGGAGGACGAGACGGCGCACAAGAGCATCCATGGGCTCGGGCCCTGGAGTGCATCTCATCTCCAGGCTGGTGCAACCCTGTCATTACACCAGTACTATGTCGACTTCCTCTAGTTTGTCAGCATAGCCCCTTTCCAGCTGTCCTTGAATGGATATCGAGTGCTACCCGGGCTTTACGTTCTAAATAGGAGACATAACTGGCCTACACCTTCCCAGCTGAAACACTATATATCTACAGCTTTTGACAGTGCCCGAAGAAGGAGGACTAGGATGGGCACTACACCCTGATGAAGCATACTGTAACGACCCAATTTCGCTAATAAGGCTTAAGGGCCTTGATTAGCGTGCCAGGAGGGCATGATGGGATTTATGTGTGATTTTAATGATTTAAATGCATGGTTATGATTTAAAGCATTTTATTTGGCTATTTTTTTAACTGAGATGCATGGCTATGTTTACTAGTATGCATGTAGGCCCGGATCGTGTTAGAAGGGCATAACTGTAATTTTGGCCATGTTGGGCATAACTGCATTGATATGTGATAATTGTATTCCGTGATTTGTACCACGTGAGTGTGGTGTTATTGTTGTGATGCACGTGCTGAGACGGTCCTAGAGAGCTAGTTAACTCAAGAGTCACAACGGGATTTCTGTACCCGGCTCGGGAGGAGCCTAGGGGTACCTCGGGAATTTTATGGTTAAGTTGAGATTTAGCGGGTAATGGTTATTGGAGATTTAGTAACCTGGGTAACCATTAGTTACTGCTGTGGGTAACAAGTTTTAAGGTAAAAAGTGATAGAATTGAAATGAAGTGTAAAGACTTAAGTGCCCTTTGAGGTTTAGCTAAGGAGGATTAGTAGGAAAGGGTAAAATGGTCATTTGGCAAGGGTAATAGGCAATTCTCAGCTGGGTTTTAGTGGGTCACGGTTTGGGCATTTGGGTTATATGATGGCTTTGCTAAAAATAAAGAGAAGGAGAGTTAGGGCAATGGGAAGAAGAAGAAGAAGAGGAAATGGGCTGAAGTGGGAGCTTAGGAGGTGAATCAAGGGAGCTTGTTGGGTGGATTCTCCACTTGAGGTATGGATTTTATGAGCATTTAAGTTTGATTTCTGTTTTGAATTGTGAAATCTATAGATTGAGTTAAGTTTTAATGTTTGAGTTTGAAGTTGCTGATTTTTGTAATCTAAGGGTGGATTGTGGGGTATGTTTGTGTTTTGAGCTTGAATCTAGAGTTTATGAGTTGTTGGATGGTTCATTTGATGTTTGAAATTGATTTTGGGGATTAGGAATTGGTTTGGGGTGATTTGGGGAAGTTGAAGCTCGGGAAAACGCGAAGGAAAAACCCAGAATTCTGGGTCTGCGAGGGCGTGCCGCGGCACAAGAAAGTTGTGCCGCGGCACAAGGTTAATTTCAGGATGGCATTTTTAGGCAATTTTAGGCCTTTGCTCCGGGGGTTCGGGGGATGTCTCCGGGGTGTTGTTTTATGGTTTTAGAGGTCCCGGGAGTGCGGGATTGGTCCCGGGAAGCGGTCTTTGATTTGATTAGTGTTGAGGGATGTTCCTTGTGTGTTGTGACTAGGTTATTGGAGAGGCTCGTGCTAGAGGACCGTGCTCGCGGCGTGAGTGCATCAGGAGGCTCGGAATACAGGTAAGAAAACTATAACACCCGTAGGATAGGGCGTGGGCCCATAGTGTGATTGCGGGGCACGGCCCTATATTGCATGATGAGATGATTGCTGGGCATGGCCCTATATTGCATTACATGTTAGGGTGTAGACTTACATGTATTGATAATTGTATGGATGTTGTTTGATTTATGCTTTATATGATTATAGTGAAATGAATGGCTATGGCCGAGGGCGGCAAGGCCGAGAACGGCAGCGGGGCCGGAAGTAACACCTAGCACATGGGATGCTATGGTCAGGGTAGGACCCAGGGGATACAGGTGGTATCCCTACGGTGAAGACCAAGACCCCAGGCTTCGGTAAGGCTTCGGGGGCGGCATGGCCGTGTTTGCTTAGTCTAATGATTGACTTGTTTATATATGGATTATCTATTATGATAAACTGTATAGATTGCATATGTTATGTACTGCATGAGTTTTCTTGCTGGGCTTCGGCTCACGGGTGCTCTGTGTTGCAGGTAAGGGCAATGTCTGAGTCAACCAACCATGAGTACGGAGAGCGTGAAGCGATGCGTACATGTTTGGCCTGCCCGACTGCTTTGGTTGGGGGTTTATTCGAAAATGGCTGTAATAATCTATGATTTTATGATTTCTCAACTGTAACCTTATTTCAAGATGTAATTAGTTTTCTAACCTCAATTTGGGATCCCAAATGTTTAATAATAGAAGTTTTAATGAAACGGCGCATTTTCAAAGATTACAGCCTTAACTTTTAATTAGTCACACTTTTGTTTCAAAACCTCGGTTAGCGAGTTCATTGCACACTGTTTTGTCTTAAAAACTCACTTAGTAACGGCTCTAAGGAAGTAGGGTGTTACACATACAATCCCAGGGAAAGGTTACAAGGCTCCGAGCAACAACGAGAACCACGCTCGGGACTACACGGATTCTTTCTTCTTGACTAGTGGTTTCCCGACGAGGACCAATCCCACCTTGCTCCAAGACTTCGCTAGAGTTGGTAAGCACTTATATCCTTGCATAGTTTCTTCTAATAGTGTCCCACTAGTAATTGATCTTTAATCTTAAAACCTCGTATTTCAGGTCCCTATCGCCCCGTTTCGTTGAATCTTTCGACGAAAGGTTTAAGGCGATGAATGCTATCCGCGACGAGGAGTTGGATCTCACCTTCTTTGTTATGGATGCTAACCTTCAATGGTATGGGCCACTGCGGGAGGGGAAGAGTGTAAGCCCGATGGTCCTCACCAGATTCTGGGACTCAAAGCAATCACGGCACGAGGCGAGGCTCCACACGGACTATGTAGCGGCTAAGGCACACTTTATACACAGGCAACACCTTTGTGAGGAGTATGCAGAGAGAATCCTCTCCAACAAGGCTGTCGCGGAGTCAAAGGAAGACGAAGAGCTCGAGGCGGGAATCGGGTTATCTTATTGTTGGGAATAATGCCTTTAAAGCAATTGTAGTTGACAATTGTTTTATGAAATGAATTAATTTATTGTGTATATGTAGCTTATGTACTATATTATTGTTTATAATATTAAGTAAATGTTAGAAAATATCCAAGTTCATCTATGTGGTCTCAATCTCATATTGGTATAAAAGGATCAAGATCTAGATAATGGACTTAAATAGTTCACAGTAAAATAAAGTTGTGGAATCTTTAGATTAATTAGTTCTAGTACGGTCCAATAGTATTATGACTACATGTGGCCTAAATTCGAGTTACTAGTGTAGTAGGACACTCTAGTGGAGGTACGCATACTGAAATTATGTATAACTGGACCAGATTTGATTTGATAATACTTATTTAAATACTGTTTCATAGTATTATAAAACACATCAACTGATGATTATATACAAACTAATCTTAATCTTGAAGTTACTATGAATTCCTATATATGTCATTTGATCATTTGATTCATGTGTTACAGTTTGTCAGAATGATCAGGCTAAGAACCATTGTTTTGGGGACTCAATGATGTATATGGCTGGGGATATAGCTTAACATATATGAAATATATACCTTCTTATAGATTGAATGATGGTTCCCTATTGAGTTATCTTTTGGAACTGAAAAGGTTATTGACGTCAAATTCATAATCAGATTATGAATTAACCTTCACTAGTGAAGTTAACGATACACTAGGAAAAAAGATATAATTAAAAGGGTAAAACGGTAATTTTATTCCCACATAATCATGAATCATCAATAAATGATTAATTTTTATGTAATGATTATATCAATGGATACTTTATGGTTACAATAAATTATTTAGTAAATATATATCTTTAATTCTCAAGAGTGCAATCTCATATTTATAGTGGAGTAATTATGAGATTAATAAATATGATTATTGAATCAAAGAGTTTTGGTTAATAATCTATTATATATTGGATCTTGGAATTATTGGTCCATAGGTCCCTAGGCCGACTCTATCAATACTATTCAAGGTAAGAGTTAATACAAGGGTCAAACCGTGTATGGGCTATTTGAGAGAATATTTATTCTTCGGGATAAATATACAATTATGAGATAATTGAAGTTGCACAATTTATTATTGCATTAATGCAATTTTTGAAATTTTATAGAAATAAAAGAAATTGATTTTAATCAATTATTTTATTTAAGTGAGAGAATAAATATGGATAGTCAAAATTAGTTTTGATTATTATATTTATTTAATTAATAATAAGATGATAATGAAAATTTCAAATTTTGAATTTAGAAATGTGAGTTGTTATATTTTCCTTATTTAAATGATACCTTATTTGAATTTCTATTTATTAATTAATTAAAATAAATATGTATGAAAAAATCAAATCCCCTTATTTTAGGAAATGTTACACACATAGGGTATCATGGACTTCCCTATGCATGTACTATTACTGATGGTGATAAGTTATTGATTTTTTATACTATTTAATTAATTAATAAAACATTTTGAAAAATATTTTAAAATGGAATGTAAGACTTTGTCTTCAATTATCATTTATTTTATTATTATTAAAATGATCACTAATATTTTATTATTATGATTATAATAATGCCTATATTCTATATGATAAAAAATAGGTTAAGAAGTAGTTTTTGAAGTATCAGTAAAAGTGATCACCATTTTCTCACAAAAGAAAAACCTCTCTTTCTCTCTAGCCTATAATTAAGAGTCTCATGTGTTAAGAATACTTTTGATTCATAAATTTGATTATTGTTCTCTATGTGCCCACCCACATCTTGAGGTGTAGAGAACGTATTTGAAGACCTTGGTGTGAGTATTTTAGCGAGGATAAGAAGATCGAATTATATACGAAAAGATTCAAGGACTCTTGATAGGCTACAAGAGGTAAATCATTTTGTATCAATTTTACGTATACATATTTTGTTGATTAGCATATTGTATATTAAAGGATCCACATATAAATTTGTTTATATAAAAAAAATTTAGTGTATACAACGCAACCATTACCGCAATTTTTGATGCGCACTAGGAACAGGTCCTTACACTTACATGCCCCAAGGTAAATCCTCAATTGTTCTTCATTATGCTAGGCACATAGGGGAGGGAGCTAGTCCTGACCATTCTTTATTTTTGCCCTCATTCCATGAGTGTGGGAAATTCTCGGGATGTTGTTGGTCCGAGGAGGAGTACCAAGACTATCAAGACCTCATTGTCGTATTCCTCCTCCATCAGAGGAGGAAGAAACACCCACAAGGTAATGTTCCTCTTGGCGAGATGATGACTATGTATGCCACATGGTTTTGTTAGTACGAGACCAATCTGGTGCAAGAGATGGGTTGGCTCATCCATGAATTCACCCATTCCGTCCTCCACTCAGAGGAGCATGATCGCGGTGGGGCACCCAAGGAGATTTATACTTAGTCTCGCATGCATTTTTACTTGTTTTTATTGCTTTCCTTCCCTTCCGAGGGTTTAATTAGTTTGTTTCCTTTGTGCAAAAAGCATGGGCATGTCCGAATTGGTTAGGTCAAAGCGTTAGAGGGTGTCAGGACCCTCTTAGATAGATCTCTCGGCGGTGTCAACCACGGTGTCCATGCCCCCGGCTGCTACAGCTCCAGCCCCGGTGGCCCTAACCCCAGCAGCCCCTGCAGTTGCTCCACCTATCCTCACCCCGAGGATGATGGCTCCAGATGAGGTCATTGACCTCGAGATTTCCTCCCCTCAAGATGGGGAATCCTCTAGGAAGGGTAAGGAAATCCCTTCTAAGGTGCTCGACCCCCCTCCGGTCAGGGTACTTCGACTGACAGTTTTCATGGAACACTACAATGGGGAAGACTTTGAGAAGAATAAGTGGGTTGTTGAGTACTAAACGGCCATATCGAGGAGGTGACGAGGACTTCAAACTCCTTGTTGAGTTTCTGTGCGAAGAACGGCCGGAGGGTGCTGTTGCTCCTCCTAGTTGTGAGGAGTTGGAGCCTCTCCTCGATGGGAGAGTAGGAGAGAAGGCTGCTCCACTTGCCGCAGTGCTTCTCCAAGGGGTAGCAGGGTCCCTATATGAGTTACCGTCTCACAGTCACGCTCATTGTGACAACAACAACAATGAGGTTTCGCTAGTAGCCACCAGCCACCATTCCTCTGTAAGGGTAAGTCTTCAAATTTTTATCTTAGTTCATTATCTATCTTTTCATCTTTTTACTGATATGATATTCTGATTTGGCACAGACTGTGGCTCTCAATCAACGGATCTCTGCGTTATAGCTGACGATACACTCTTTGTTGCGTGGTAGAGCAACATAGATATGGATCTCTCATTCACTGAGGAACCCAACATCAGGAAAATGCTTGAGGCGCCCCTTGAGGTGGAGGAGGCCAGACAGCCCAGGAGAGGGAACCTTCGGTGGTGGGTCGCATTCCCAAAGTCAACCTTGTGATCGAGCTGGTGGAGGAGGTGTCTCCAGGCCAAGGGCCCCATTATTTTTGTCTTGTATAATACAATTTTAGCTAAGTAGGCCTACATGCCATAGTTTTTTGGGGTATAGAAAATCAACGCTCGAGCCCCCGAGCACTGTTGTAACTATTTATCCATTTAAACCTAGGCAGCTTGCACTACTATATTTCCATGATTGCTCTATTGTTATCAGATTGACATTTAATAAATAGGCAACTTGGACTTTGTTAATTCAACTAACCTTAACGTAACTCACGAGAGTCCTAAGTCGTTGACTTAGGTTTTTTGCTTGAGTCTTGAAGACTCGAGTCTTGATCGACTTCTCTTAGTACTTAGACAATTCTTAGGCATTTAGTGTTGCTCTGTAGGCTCATGGTCCTCGAGAGTAACTCTAACGCGAAGTCAAGTGACACTTGACGCGGCCCTACGTCCCCGAGTTCCAACGGCTCAGGGCGGGGTCAACCTGCAATAATTAGAGCATGAGGATCTTCCTACTAGTGTCTAGACGCTTATGTATTTAGTGTTTCTTCTTAGTCTCATAATCCTAAGAGTAACTTTGATGCGGGGTCAAGTGAGAGCAGTTGACTATCTTACGCCTTCGAGTTTCAACGACTTGGGCTTTGAGTAGGTTTGTTTGCACGGTAGGGTTTGGCCTTAGTGCTCGATTCTTAGGAGATTTAGTGTTTTCTTCCAGGCTAGATGTCCATGAAAGTAACTTTAATGTCTTCTTGTGTTGTCGAGTCCCAATGACTCGGGTCCCTAGGAGGTCATTCGCACTAAACCACCTGCCCCGCGGGTACGTGTTCACTGGTGGGTCAGCTAGGGCCATATGATTTGCCCCCTGAGTACACTACTCGGGACCTAATCATGTGGAAGTTTTGAACTCATCATCTTATGTTCACGCAATCGAATTCCCGATACTCAAGTTTTAGCACTCAAGGTCTAGCTCCGAGTTCCAATGACTCGGGCTTTCGTTCGTATTTCAAGATCATAGGACTAGGTTATTACTCCCCGGGCATAATGTCCATGAGAGGTGACCAAAGTCCGTTCTCGTGCTACTTGGGTTTTTACTCTTGTTCGATTCTTGACTCTGAGTGCAAGTGACTCGGGCCCTCATTCGCATTTTGAGATCGAGGGACTTGGCTGTTACTTGTTGGGCACGAAGTCCACGGAAGGTAACCCTAAGTCCATTCTCAGGCTATTTTGGGGCATTAAGTGCAGGGTTCTATAGAGTATTCTACTTTATTCTTAGGCAACTTGGGCTCGTGCCCGAGTACTGACAACTCAGGCTTCCGTTCACATCTCAAGGATTGGGATTTCGTTATTACTCGTCGCGCATGCGCTATCCTTAGAAGAATATGCTAAAACCAACCTCGTGTTACTTGTATCTCTTTGGCACTAGGTACTTCCCAGGCTAATCACCTATGGGGTCTCATGACATTAGAGAAGCTTCACTTGACGACTAACATAGCTTCCCAAGTCATCTACTACCCGATGATATTTTTGCTTGTGGCTTACCAAGGACTTGGCCAGCGCTCCTCGAGCCTAGTGTCCACAGGAGGTAACCTAAGTCCATGCCTCAAGATAGAGTACAGATGACTCGGTCTTCCATTCACATCTCGAGATCAAGGGACTTGATTAGTGCTCCTCGGGTGCAATGTCCATGAGAGGTGACCTAAGTTTGTTCTCATGCTACTAGGATCCTTAGTATCCAGTCCCTAAATGCTAAGCATACTCCGCTTTGGACAAGCTTGGTTTCTTAGGTCGTGGACTCAAGACTTTAGTTTCCTAGGTTATTCTATTTTTGGGATACTGACCTTAGGCTTACTCCGCTTTTGGCAAGCTTAGCTTCCTAGGTAAACTCTGCGAGGCTGCCCTAACTCCATGCCCCCAAGTGATCAGAGACTAGTCTGCGTTCACTTGTCCAGGCCAGCAAGTGTTAGGAGTGTGTCCTAAAACCATGTAAAGACATTTGTTTTTCTATGAATTAATAAATACAATAGTTCATTATTATTTTCATATTTAGATTGTTAAATTATTGTTTGAATAATTTTGTAAATATAAGAAAAATTCCATATTCATTATTGAGGATTTGATCTTGTATTAGTACGAGAGAATTAAGATCACATGAATGAATAAAAATAGTCAACAACAACAAATTAAAGTTATGGAATTCTTTAATTGGAGTTGTAAGTACGGTTTACTGAGTATCATAATGATACAAATAATCTAGATTTGGATTATTGATGTGGAAAGACATCTCGGTAAAGGTGTTTTATATAATATGATTATATATGACATGGACCGATATGAATTAGAGTCTTTATCCAAAAACCATTTAACAATAAAGACTTATAATTCATATCATAACTGATGATCATTTATAGATCAACCTAAATCCTGAGTGTTCATGAACTCCTGTTTATGTTTATTAAATCTTTTGATTCATTCGTTAAGGTCTCTTCAAAGAATGAGGCTAATGACTTTTGTTTTGGAGATTTAATATCATGGATGGCTGGGAACATGTATCAACAATACGGAATCTAATCTTTCCTAACGGATCGTATATTAGTTCCCTTAAGGGTTAATTCTGGAACTAAATGATTTTGAGCTCAAATCTATAATTAGATTATAGATTAATTATTCACTAGTGAATTAATGGTACTTAAGGAATAAGAAGTAAATCAGAAAGGTTAAATGGTAATTCTTCCATTCTAATTTATGAACTAATTAATTAGAGGGTTGAACTATTGTAAGATGGTTATATCAATGGACGACTTAAGAAAAAGATTTCTGTAAAAGTATATCTATAACATAAATAGTGCAATTCTGAATTTATAGTGGAGTAATATCAGAATTAATAAATTAACTATTATAATTAAAGAGTTTAATTATTTAGTTTCAATTTATTGGTGCTTAATGTTATAGGTCTATGGTCCCCGAAATGGCTCAAACAATCACTGTCAAAGGAAAATACAAAAAATGGGCAAAAATGACTTATGTGATAAGTAAAATATTTTTCTATGTATCAAACATAATTATTGTTTAATAATGTGTAATTAATTAATTATTTGATTTAACAAAAATAGAATTAATTTTGAATTAATTTATTTTTGGGATTTTTGGTATTTAAATAATAATAAAAATTGGGGAAAATCACATGCCATCACAGGCATGTGGTACACGTGTGGCACAGTGCACAGGCACTGTGCTACACGCATAAGAGAGTTTACTCAGTCTCTTGATTCCACAATTTTAGTTATTTAAATATTAAATAAATAATGAGATATTTTAATATGATTAAAATATTATTATTTAAACAAAAATCTGATAACTGATCAGTTATTTTGAATTTGTTTAAAATAACAAATATTTTAATATATTGGATATTATTAAATATTGGATATCAGTTTTTTTCACAGAACGTAACTTTTTAGGGATAGAAAAATATCTAGGAATCTCTCTCAGAGAAAGAGAACAGTGACATAAACAAAAGTCATTGTTCTTCACAAAACCTAGGTCCAAAACTTTATCAGATCTCATGTGTTGAGAACATCTGATAAATAGTTTATTGCCTATTATTTGTATAGCGAGCCCACACTCGTTCTTTGTGTGCCTGAGAACGTTTTGGAAGATCTTGGTGGAAGATCTCGAGGATTTAGCCATACGAAAAGATAGCAGCAAGGAAGGACCTGAGGTAATTTTTCTATTCATGTCCTTGATTCAATATATATATATATGCATGTGAAGAAGTAGATCTAGAAATCTTATGGGATTAAATCTAACAATTTGAATGTTGTTCCGCTGCGTATAATCTCTGATTTGATCAATAAAAACCAACAGCAAGTGAGTGCTCTACAAATATGACATACAGAATAAAGGAAACTAAAAAATATAAGTACAATCTCTTGAAAACTTTTACTGCGTTTTGTCTACACGGCTTCCATTAATTGTGCCTGGAGGCTACAAGGAGATTACAAAAATTAACAAAATTATTGCTCATATCACTGGTAATACCAGCGTAGATGCTCGACATTCTAGGCATGGGGTATTAATTCCCCACTCAGTCGAGCTAACTTGTATGTCCCCAGACATACAATGCTCTCGACTTGGTATGGGCCCCCCTAGTTAGGTCCCAACATGCCCACACTAGGGTCTCGAGTGGCTAAGAAAACTCTTTGCAACACAAGATCTCCGACCCCAAACTTCCTATCATTCACATTAGAGTTAAAATACCTGGCCACTTTCTACTGGTAGGACGCTACTCAAAGCTAAGAAGCTTCACAGAGCTCATCCACAAGGTCCAGGGACTCTCGGAGTAAAGCGTGGTTTGTGGTCGGATTTAACGTATCCCATCGGTGCATGGAGATTTCTTCCTCAATTGGGAGCATGGCCTCATACCCATAGGCCATTGAGACTGGTGAGTGGCTAGTGGAAGTCCTTGCAGTAGTGCGGTAGCTCCACAATGCCCTAGGCAGCTCCTCGGGTCAAGCGCCTTTTGCATGTTCAAGCCTTTTCTTCAAGGTGGCTTTGAGCGTCTTGTTGACTGCTTCCACCTAACCATTTTCCTATGGGTGGGCCACAGAGGAAAAGCTCTTCATAACCTCGTGCCGCTAACAGAAGTCTGTGAACACTTCGTTGTCAAACTACAAGCCATTGTCAGAGACTATTTTCCTCGGGAGACCGTAACGGCAAATAATGTTCTTGATGACGAAATCCAGTGCCTTCTTAGAAGTGGTTGTAGAAAAAGGCTCGGCCTCGACCCACGTCGTGAAGTAGTCGACCACCACTATTGCATACTTCACCCCTCCTTTACCTGTTGGAAATGACCTGATAAGGTCAATTCCCCAGACAGCAAAGGGCCAAGGGTTGGTCATTAGGGTGAGCTCATTGGGAGGAGCTCGAGGTATATTGGTGAAGCATTGGCACTTGTCACACTTCTTGATATAGTCCATCGTGTCTCCGTTCATGGAGGGACAAAATTATCCTTGTCTCAAGATCTTCTTGGAGAGGCTCTGCCCCTCGACGTGGTCCCCGCAAAAACCCTCATGCATTTATCTGAGTATTATACTAGTCTCTTGCCTAGACACACATCAGAGCAAGGGCAAGGAATATCCTCCCCTATATAGCTTGCTGTCCATGACAACGTACTGTGGCGCTTGGCAAAGTAATTTATGGGTTTCTTTCTTATCCTAGGTAACTCCCTGGAGACAAGGTATTTCACTATAGGCTCCATCCACACGTCCTGGAGCTGGACTACTTTCACTTCCCCAGGTGCTGAGATGCTGGGAGAAGCCAAGTGGTCAATGGGGGCTTCAGCAGAATTGAAAGAATAAAAAATATAGTTGCAAGAGCTTCTTGATTTGGGGTTTATTAGGCCTAGCTACTCGCCATGGGGTGCTCTAGTTTTGTTTGTGAAGAAAAAGGACGGGACTTTGAGGATGTGTATAGACTACTGGGAATTGAACAAGTTGACCATAAAGAACAAATACCCTTTACCAAGGATCGATGACCTGTTCAATCAGCTGCAGGGAAAGACGATGTTCTCGAAGATTAATCTTTGATCTAGTTATCACTTGTTGAGGATCAAGTACAAGGATATACCGAAGATGGCCTTCCGAATGAGGTATGGGCATTATGAGTTTTTGGTCATGTTGTTTGGTTTGACCAATGCCCCAGCATCATTTATGGATTTGATGAACAGGGTATTCAAGGATTTCCTAGACCAGTTTGTGATTGTCTTCATCAATGATATCTTAGTTTACTCTAGTTCAGAGGCAGAGCATGAACAACATCTTTACAGGTCTTGCAAAGATTGAGGGAGCATCGGTTGTATGCCAAATTTAAGAAGTGTGAATTCTGGCTACCAGAGGTAACATTCCTTGGACATAGTGTTGGTGAAGATGGAATTATGGTAGATCCAGCAAAGGGGGAGGCAGTGAGAGATTGGCCGAGACCAAGGAATGCCTCAGAGGTTAGAAGCTTCTTGGGTTAGCGGGTTATTACAGAAGGTTTGTGGAAGGGTTCTCAAAGATTATTGTACCAATGATAGAATTGACACGGAAGAATTTGAAGTTCGTCTTGTCAGACAAGTGTGAGAATAGCTTTCATGAATTGAAGCGACCGCTGATTACTGCTCCGGTGTTGGGTCTTCCTTTGGAGGAAGGCAAGTTTGTGGTATACTGTGATGCATCGAGGTTGGGTTTGGGGTGTGTCTTGATACATAGTGAGAAGGTTATCGCTTATGAGTCACGATAGGTGAAGGAGTATTAGCAGCGGTATCCTACCCATGATCTGGAATTGGCAGCGGTGGTATTCGCACTGAAGGTGTGGCGACATTATCTGTATGGTGAAAAGTGTGAGATATACACTGATCATAAGAGTTTGAAGTATTTCTTCACCCAGAAGGATCTGAATATGAGGTAGAGGCATTGGCTAGAGTTTGTGAAGGACTATGATTGCGACATCCTTTACCACTCAGGGAAAGCCAACGTAGTAGCGGATGCGTTAAGCCGGAGGGGCTCGGGATAGTTGTTCAGCTCTACACAGATATCGAGAGAGTTGGAAGAAGAGATGTCTAGAGCGAGGATAGAATTGGTTGTGGGCCGATTGGCAAATATCACTTTACAGTTGACCCATCTAGAGAGGATAAAAGAGGGTCAGTTGGTAGATGCATAGTTACAGGAGGTTAGAGTGAATGTCTTAGCTGGAGTGGAGAAGGACTATTACATTTAAGAGATTGGGTTATTACGATATAAGGGTCGGATCTGTGTCCCGACTGATATGGGGATTAGACGAGAGATACTCAATGAATCCCATACTACACCATACTCACTCCATCCAGGCACCACAAAGATGTATCAGGATCCACGGATGTTGTATTGGTTGCCTGGGATGAAGAAGGAAGTAGTAGAGTACATGGCCAAGTGTTTGACCTGTCAGCAGGTGAAGGCTGAGCATCAGCGACCAGCGAGGTTGCTACAACCTTTTGGTATTCCTTAGTGGAAATGGGAGGATATTACGATGGATTTTGTGAGAGGTATACCCAGGACAGTGGGGCTTCATGACTCGGTGTGGGTGATAGTAGACAGATACACCAAGTCAGCTCACTTTCTACCAGTGAAGATGACCTATATTGTAGATCAGTATGCAGAGATGTACATGAGGGAGGTTGTACGTCTCCATGGGGTTCCCAAGTTTATAGTGTCAGACCGGGATCCTATCTTTACCTCCAAGTTTTGGGGTAGTTTATAGAAGTCTATGGGGACTCAACTGATGTTCAAAACGACCTTTCATCCTCACACTGATGGAGAGTCTGAGAGGACGATTCAGCTGTTGGAGGACATGCTCTGGGCGTGTGTGATAGACTTTGAGGGGGGTCTTGGAGTGAGTATCTCCCATTGATTAAGTTTTCATACAACAATAGTTATCAAACAATGATTGGAGTGGCTCCGTATGAGATGTTATATGGAAGAAGGTGTAGATCATCCATTCATTTGGATGAGATGGGTGAGAGGAAGTATTTGGGACCAGAGATGGTTTTGAAGACTAATGAGGCTATCGAGAATATCCGAGCTCGAATGCTCACTTTGCAGATCAGGCAGAAAAGATACACTGATCTTAAGCTTAGGGACGTAGAGTTCTAGGTAGGGGACCACATGTTTCTGCGAGTCTCACCACTGCGAGGAGTGAGAAGGTTTGGGAAAAACTTCAAGTTGAGCCCTAGGTTTATTGGACCATTTGAGATCCTGGAGAAGATCAGGCAGGTGGCCTATAGATTGGCACTGCCACCATCGCTGTCAGGAGTTCCTGACGTATTTCACATTTCTATGCTTTGGAAGTATGTTTCAATACGACTCATATGTTGAAGTATGAAGACTTATAACTACAAACAAATTTGTCTTATGAGGAGCGACCGATTCAAGTCTTAGACAGGAAAGACAAGGTTCTACGGAAAAAGATGATTCCTCTAGTCAAAGTATTGTGGAGGAATATCAAGGTCGAGGAAGCGACCTGGGAGCTTGAGTCAACGATGCAGGATCAGTATCCCAAGTTATTAAGGTAAATTTCGAGGACGAAATTCTCAGTAGGAGGGGATAGTTGTAACGACCCAAAATCACTAATAAGGCTTAAGGTTCTTGATTAGTGTGTCGGGAGGGCATAATTGGTATATGTGTGAACAAATGGTTAAAATGCATGATTATGTGGCATGTATGATTAATATGATTATATGGATACATTATAGGCATGTTTATGAGTAATAGATATGCATGTGGGTCGTTCATAGCTTATAATGGCATATTTGTAATTTTTGCCCATTGAGGGCATAAATGTGATTATTTGTCATAAATTGTTTGTAACGCCCTGGATAACTAAGATCGTTACACTGTATGTTTAAAATAGTGCGAGACTTGCTAACCAAGCCATTAAAATAAAAATGTGAATCTAAAGACATAAATAGGTTAGGTTTAAAAGATTTAGGTTATAAACGAATAATTTTCATTAAAATAAATGTTTGGTACATGGGATCCCAAATCAGGGTTTAAATGTTATATTTACAAGATTTCAAAATGTTATAGATAATCAAGGCCACTCTAATGGAAAAATACACATTTTAGGTTTCCGTCCCTGAACAATCCCTCGACAGTGGCGGCCGAGCAGCTGACAATGTACACCTCGCCCCCAGTGCTCTCCAACCCATGGTCGATTCATCTTACCCTTGCCTTTACCTGCACCACGTAGCACCAGTGAGCTAAGGCTCAGCAAGAAAACTATAACATCATAGCATAATCAATATCGATAACCAAATAGTTCACAAAACATTAATCAATTATCCAGCAAGCCATAACATTCACTTAATCAAGGATAACGGTTGATAAACCAATGATCTAACATCCAAATATTCAGCATGTCATATACATCAAGTTAACAACAATACACATGTCATGCAATAACTAGGGTCGACACCCTTAGGCTGAACCCTCTATTTAATCCACTGTCTTTGGCTCACTTATTCCAAGCCCAGTGTTCAACCCACTAACTCCGGTCCGCTTAAAACCGAGCTCAGTGATTATTAAGATGTCCTCGGCTACCAGTGGCCGAGCCGTGTCCTATGTGCCAATATAAACTCTGGTACTCTTAGGCCATCTATTTTACATTCACATGGCCTAATACCACCTTACATAATGCATATAGGAATAGGGAACCCTTAGTCCCGTCATAAACTCACAATCGGGTGCAGTTTTCTTACCTTTAATTCTGAGTGTTTTGATTAAGAAAGACAACCCTCGAGCACGATCCTGCCCTGAGCCCTAGCGTACACCTAGTCACAACCATGATAAAGGATTCCATCAATAACAAGTGAGTAAAGGTTTCCGGACAAAGTTCTAGCCTTCGAGACATCAAATCCCACCAAGCACGGTAGTGGAATTGATCCCGAGCACCCTAGGTTAAGTCCCCGCACCTTAAACCTCATCAAGGCAAAAAAAAAATGCCTTTAAGAGTCGCAGCCCTAGGCCCTCCATGCCGCGGCCCACCCCTACTAGAGGCCCAGCCCCCCGAAACAACACACACGGGCCGCGGCCCTAAGCTTCCCATGCCGCGACCCGCCTTTCTTCCTAGCGCACATCTATTCTAGAGGGCCGAGGCATACCAAGAACAGAGTCGCGGCGCGACCCCTTCGAACCCAGAAAAATCTCCATTTTCATCCACCAAATCTCAACCAAACTAACCCAAAATCATTCCAATAATATATTCTAATTATCACAGCAGTTCTAATATACTTCCAGCAGCAAAACCCATAGGAAAACTAGCCTAAAGACTCATCAAAATCATACTTCAATCCTTGAAACCCAAAAGCTCATAAACCTCCTAAAATAGCCAGCAATTCACAGAATTCAAGTGCTAAACCATAATTAAAAGCTTACCTTTTCTAAAGAACAAATTAGCCTAGTAGTTGCAGAGCTAATCCACAAGTTCCTAGCCTCAAATCAAGTGATTCCTAGCCCAAGACTCCTCCTTAGCTTCAATGGTTAGCTTGAGAGAAAATGTTTCTAGAGGAAGAAAGAGAGAGTAACTGGAGAGGGAGAGTCGGTTCAGACAGCCTTCTAAACACTTCCTACCTTTTGTCTTATCTAACTTAAGCCTCTTAAGTTAATCCCAAGGCTCGGGGTACCAAAAACGTCCCCATGGGCAAAATAGTAAATTTCCTCAATATTCCCTCCTAGACTTTCTAAATTCAAATATATCTCCAATTATTTATTTTCATAACCCAATAACCCAAATAAATGTCTATTACCCAAAATGCCCCTTGACTCGCCCCGAGTCGGGTATCGGGTCCCGTTGTGACTTTCCCGCTAACTTGCTCCCTAGGACTTCCTCGTGCTGTATGCTGCAAATATATCCACATAATAATGCGGTCTCAACAATTTATCACAAACAACCACATTTATGCCCTAACGGGCAAAAATTACAATTATGTCCTTACAAGCTAAACAAGGCCCACATGCTTATCTAATACTCATAAACATGCATCTTACATATCCATATAATCATAGGGTCATGCATATCACATATTCATGCATTTTACCAGTAATTCACATAATTACCAATTTTACCGTCCCAGTACACTAATCAAGGCCCTTAAGCCTTATTAGTAATTTTGGGTCGTTACATTGTTGACACCACATTATTATGTGGATATATTTGTAGCATATGACTTGAGACGGTCCTAGTGAGCGGATTAGCGAAATAGTCACAACTGGGTTTAATACCCGGCTCGGGGGAGCCTGGGGGTATTTTTTGGGAATTTAGAGAACATTGTGGAATTTGTAGACATTGAATAAGTACTTTGTAATTAATTGGATATGACAGGATTAATTGGTGAATATTAGGAATATTTGAAGAATTAGCGGGAAATTGGGGAAATGACCATTTTACCCTTAGAGCAATTAAAGGGCTAAGTAATATGTGGGAGGGAAAAATAGTCCTTTTAGGGGTTAAATGATATATCTTTGATTATAGACTTAGCCAGAAATCATTTAGAACAATCAGCTCACCCTCATCTCTCTCACTCACGTTTCTCCCCCACTCTCTCTAAGAAGAACTGAAAAAAAAAAACTTAGAGAATTGAAGGAGCATAGGCTGGGAAATTGAGCTAGAAGTTGACAGAAAACACTGGAGGAAAAGCTAAGGGAAACAAGCTGATTTTTGGGAGGGTTAGACTGAGGAATTAAGCTGAGTTTGAGCAAGGATATTGCTGGAGGAACTGGGCTACAATTGGAGGTAAGAACTCCAGTTTTAATCTCTGAGTTCTGCTGGATTTGTGTTAAGAGTTTTGGCTGGCATGGTTGTGAATTTGATGATTGGTTTTGGGAGTTATGATCAGTTGGTTTGGGTCCTTTAGTGATGAATTCTGACTGATTTGGGAAGGTGATTTTGGTGTAATTGCTAAGGTTTTGGTGTCTAAAATGTGTGATTTAATCTTGAACTCATAGCTGGGTTTAATTCTAATTGGGATGCTTATTAGTTTTGAGTTTTGAGGAAAATTGACTAGGAGAAATGAGAAGAAAAACCCATAATTTGTGGGTTCGAAGGGGGCGCGCTGCGACCCAGCTCTGGGGCGCACAACGTGTGTTCCCTGTAGGCCCTGGGTGTGCTCTCAGGTTGGGGGTGCGCCGCGACCCTAGGTGGAAAGTCTCGGCCTACCTCCCTTATGGATTGGGTTCCTAGTCTCTGATTTAGGAGAAAGTCGCGACCCTAAGGGCCAGGTCGCGGCCTGCCTAGAGGTTTTTTCCTAGATTGGTTTTTAAGGTTGGTAAAGCTTGGGGGTTTGAACCTAAGTGCTCAGAGCAATTTTTACTTCCCGATTTAGTAGCAATAAGGGTCCCGGAGACTAGTTTTATCTCCTAAGTATTTATTTGGATTAGAATTTGATAAATACATATTGCCCACTATGACTAAGTTTATCGCCAAGGCTCAGGACTGAGGATCGTGCTTGAGACCCCTCTATTATCTCTGCTCAGAATTCAAGGTAAGAAAACTGCACCCTGCATGGTAATGAACGAGACTGAGTTCCCAATTATTGGTTGCTTGTGATATATGTTTGTAATATTTATTTTTCATATAAGAATGACCGACCTAAGGGAGCCGGGGTTAATGGTAAGCATACAAAGTGCAGCTAGGCCTAAGGGTGCCAACCCTGACTACTTGAGATTATGTGATGGAAATTGTTTAATTGAATATCCATACTTTGTTTTATGATTATATGAGATAAGCTTGGTTGAATATTCTTATTGTTACATGTGATTGTTGTTTTGGCTTTCTTGCTGGGCATTGGCTCATGGGTGCTACGTGGTCCAAGTAAAGGAAAGATAAGCTAAATTAACCATGAGTTGAAGAGCTCTGGGGGCAAGGTGTACATTGTCATCTGCTCGTCCACCACAGCCTAGGAAAGTAGAGGGACAGAAGCCTAATACTTGCATTTTGCAATTAGAGTGGCCATTGATTGTATATAACTTTTGAGAGTTTGTAAATTTTTTCTTTTTAACCCTGTTTTTGGGATCCCACGTACCAAACAACTATTTTAATGAAAAATTAACCGTTTACGATCAAAATATTTTAACCCTTATGCGATTGTTGACCAAAGGATCAGTTTTTTAATCAAATGACTTGATTAGAAGGTCCTGCACTATTTTAACTACACAGTGTAATGGTCTTGGTTATCCAAGGCGTTACAGCTTGATATCAGATAGGTTTAGGTTTAAGGGTTCCTGAAGACTAGCTGGACATTTACACTCGCTGCTAAAGACAAGCTCAACTCAGGGTTTGGTATTAGTATGTGTTGACGCGATTTTTCGCCAGCAGTGTATTGAGAAATAATAGGGGCAGATTAGTGCTTGATGATAACCCGTAATGAAAATAACAAGAATTCACTCAAAAAACACAGAACTTTTACGTTGTTTAGTGGTTAAAATCCACCTAGTCCACGAGTCAATATTATTGGTGTTTCTCTCTCTATTTTGGCAGAGTTTTGGTATTACAGAATAATGGTCCCCTTCCATGTTCAATATTCCCAGTATTTATAGGAGAATTCCATATGAACAAGTTTGGGTAACTACGTGAGTCAATCATGTAATTACATAATGTCTATATTTAACCCAAATCATTCTCATTCATGTTGGGATATGATTTGATAACAAAATAAATATGTTCCTGCTATCTCGGATAATAAATATGACTGACTGGTCATGAATAAGCGTATAAACAAATCTTGAATCTTTGGGGATCCTTTAGTATGTATTATATCTGAATCACCACGAGCTGCATATCTCTCATGAGTTTGTGCTCTGATAGCTATTTGATTCTTAGTTCATGGTAAAGTCAGGACGCCTAACACTAGGTCTGACCATTATGACTCTCGAGCTGTCCACATGGAAAACAATCAAATATCCTAATTGGTTATTTTTCCACGTATTTATCTGCCAGTTGTACCCGAGCTGAGTGAATGAACTCGTGCTGAAATTAGGGTACAACATTTTCCCCATAAGCTCCTGATCGTGTTTGATGTCGTCATTTTCTGACATACATAGTAGGGGCTTTTAGACTTCTGTCACATAAAACCATGCCTGCCTACTACTTGAGTGCTGGACACGTGGTCTACTAAAATTGGCATCTGTTCGGTTTTTGAGGATTGAAATAATTGTCTTGTCAACTTTTTGCCACCATCTGGTCTATTTAATTTTGACCCTTGGATCTCAAGATACCCCATTTAGATGGCCCTGATTAATTTTCGTAGTTTACGTATAAATAGGGTGATCAAACTTTAAATCTCACCACCTTTGCATTCGAAAATTTTCCATTTCTCAACTCTCAAACTTCCCTTCTTCTTCCCCAGAATCCCCAAAACTGTTCATCATGCCCAGATCTTTAGAAGTTCCAGGCGCTTCCCGATTCTGAATCTACATCCTCTAGTCACTGATCATATTTCCTGTAAGTATCTCATCCCTTAGTTTGAAAAATATTTCCTCTTTTTTTTTTCTTCATTAACCAATGAGATTTATGTTCTCAACAATGTTTGTTCACAACGTTCATTGTTTGTTAGTGTTAGATTATTTCTAAATGTTCATAGGAAATAGGTTTCGACTTAGTTTCAATGTGTGAACTTAAACATGTTTTAGAAATAAGATACTCATGAACTTCGGCAAATTTTTGGGTTCATCTAGGGTAGCCCTAATGGAAAATTAGTTTAAAGAATACCCATTCGGGTTAAAGAAACTAAAGGGTCTTTAGGCTTAATACCAAGTGGCTTAGGGGTTACACTTCCTTGAGTGGTTTCACACTAAACCGCTTTCCAAAGGAGAGTAGTGGGTCTAACATTTCTGACATGTGGATCCCGACGTATCTGGGGATTGTTAAGAAATCGAGGTGCGTAGCCTATGATATTGTGTGGCACCACGCGTTGGGGCTAAGGCTAACTTTAGCTCGTATAACGAAACTAATCCATTTCATCCTTCGTACCTTTACGACATAGTTATAGATCATCTTTGGTCACCTACTAACTGGGTCGCTTTGTCGTCAGGCAATCTGATGGCACCCACTAGGAAGAAATCCGCGAGCTCATCCATGCAACGCAAAGACAAAGGAAAGCAGGTCGCCCCTGACTCTCCTATTCTGCACATCGGTCCGGTAGTGGAGAAATAAGTTGCTGTCGACCCCAACGCATTCTTCGAGGTCGAGCACATAATCTCGAAAATCAAGACTTAAGGGAAAGTGAATAAAATCATGTTGAGTCACAACATTGAGATCGGAGCTGGTGGTCTCCTCGCCCGACCTGGGTTTGAAGGGGAATGATGAGCATTTGAAGGCTGGGGCCTTCCTTCCCCTGGACCAGTATTTCGTAGATTTCTTAAACTACGTAAAACTGGCTCCTTTCTAGCTCCCCAAAAATTCATATAGACTTTCGGCGGGGCTGAAATATCTGTTCTTGAGGCACGAGTGAGAGGTCCCCTCTCCAGCAGATATTTTATTCCTTTTCTGTCTCAAAGCAAGCCCCGACGAAAGAGGGTGTGGTGACGGGTTTTACTACCTCACGTAGTTTCCAAGCTCCGCCTCCCTCATTGAGCTTCCCAGCCATCCAAACGACTATAAAGATCTATTGTTTAAGTCAAATGGCTCAACCGACCTCGTAAGTCTTCTACCTTAGTAAATCCAGCTCGTGAACTTTTATTCCTTTTACTTAAAATATTTATTTTTTGTACACGTCCAGATTGAGTTTGTTTTTCGTGCAGCCATATTCACCACACTACTACAAAAACACCCTTTTAGGACACTCACCTAGATGCGAGCCTTAAAAACAGCTCCTGGACTTGAAATTAGTGTTTTTTGATTAAAAGTTAAAAATGTAATTTTATTGAACTTAATTGCCAAAGTAATTTAAATTTTAATTAATATTTTTATGGATTTAATACAATTTATTTTATAATTGAAAATAATTTATTATAATTTAATATTTACTTATTTTGTAGGATGTACTTTGCGTTTTTGTTATGCTTGAAAATTAAGAAGAGAAAGGTGTAATTTTGAAAGAAAATAGCAAGAAAGTGGCATTTTCCAGGCCAAAGCTGCCTAGGCCCGCCAGCCAGCTCCCACGGCCCACCAGCACCTCCTGAGCTGCCCATGCCTCATCCATCCGGCACCTCTGTTCCTCTTCAACCATTTCCTTGCCCCCTGGGCCCGAAACCTCTCAGCCACCTAAGGTCCATCTGCCTGCAGCTCCTCCCTTGGGCCCGCCTCTCTTCCAGCCATTCGGCCCAACACCAGAAGCACCTACTTCTGGCCAGTTGCTGACCCGAGGCCCATCACACCAAAGACCACACGCCCAGCACCCTTCCTCGTGGGCCTGCCTCCAATCGAGCCCAGACCAAACCAAGCACCAACCCAACCTCCTACCAACCAAAACAACTGCCTTTTCCCCTTTTTGATCCCAACAATTGCAATTTTGTCCCCTTGTCCCTTTGTCCCTAAAATACCAATTTTTACCTATACTTTTTCTACACATTTTACCCCAAAATCATCATTACACCTAAAATTTACCCCTATTTGCCATATTATTATTAATTTAATTAATTTAAATTGATTATTTTAATACTCTCATTTTGGCTATAAATAGGGAATTTTCAAGACCATTAAGGAGTGCTTAATTTTAGGAGAGGTTTTCACTACACAAATTTCTACACTTTCAAGACCACTCCATTCTCTTCATCTTTTGCTTCTTTTTGGTCATTTTTTCTATGAGTTTTTAGAGGAAAAATTTGGGGGTTTCTCCTCCAAATTTTCCTCTAAATGTTTGTAATTTTTGGTTTGTAATCTCTATTCTAGTTATGTGTTTCTAATCTTTTTCATAAGATTATTAAGATCATGATGAAGCAACTTGTAACTAGATAATATTTATGTTGTATGTTGATTTCCCTTGTAATGCAACAAAGTTTATAGATTTTTCTTCTTCATATTTGTCTTTCATCTTTAATATCTCATATGTTTGATTGTTAGATAATATGCACTTTGTTCTTCATTTTTGCAAAACATAATATTCTTTGTGTAAGATGTGTCATTAAATTGTACACATCCAATGCTTAGAACAAAATATTATGTTTTGCCTTATAAATAATATTGTTTGATTTTTTGTTGTTTCATTAGGTTGATTCACATTAAATACTTGAAATTATACTTTTTGAAAAGTGAAGAAAAATCCTATCTTTTTAGAAGTAATTTGTGCTTAGAATTATAAATCTATTTGGAAAATGATAGTTTGACTTATTTTAACTATTACTAAAACTTGGGAATCAATATACTAATAAGTATTATTAAACTTACATTTTGTGGATTCTAGTATCTTAATAATCTTTCCTTTTAACACTTATTGTCAAATCATTATTGATTTATTATTATTCTCTTAAATAGCTTTATTTTAAATCTTTTATTTTATGTTCATGATATTAAATCTCATCAATTTTTTGAGCTAGGTTAGAATTTATTAATTTTGGTTTAAAATAGTTTTCTTTTTTATTTTAGACAACTCCTTTGGGTTCGATCTCATGCTTACACGAACACTATATTTCATATACGATTCGTGCGCTTGCGAGTTATAAATTTTTAAAACATACCCGTTTTGGGTCACTCAGGTTGCAAAGAGCTATATCTAATCTTATTAAGGCTTTCACTTTTTGCATATAGCAAGACTAGTTACTATGGACAAATTTTATTTGAAACTGCTTCTATAGTTGATAACGCATATTATATTTTCTATTTCAGTTTCAATCACTTTATATGATTTCTTTTAGTTATGAATTGCTTTGGCTTTTATGCCTTGTTATGCATCTTATAAAACTAATTTTATTATGTATCATTTTACCCTTATTGCACTTGATCTCTCTTTCTGTTTTCCTTCTTGTTCACCATCTATTTGGTTTAAGAATTAACAAAGGGCAGCTGTAGTGGTTTTTTAGTTTTGGAGTCTCTAAATTTCTGTAGTAAAAAAATGGTAGTTGTTTTTTTTTTGTTGAATCCCTGAAGTGGTGTTTTAGAAAATGTCTACTGATCAATCATGATTGATTTAGTTTCCCTTTTTTTGGTAATATTACAGTTTGTCTTCTGGTTTTTAAGAAATCATTAGTACAGAAGAAAATGGTGTTGGTTTATGTGGTTGTGAAATATTATGTATTTTTTCATTGTCTTAACATACCTACTCTTTTGTTAATTTTGGTGTATCTTCATTGTTTTTTAGATATTTGATTTTGGACTAGCAAAGTAGATGCCATCTTAATGGACTCATCATTCAATTGCTCTTAATATTTCTTAGGCTAACCTTATCATCAACAAGGTATATTATCATATTATAATCTCATTTTCATTCTATCCGTATATGTACTTACCCTATGTTGTATGCATAAGTAGTAAGTCGCATGCTTCTTCATTCCTGGATTGTGTGCAAGAGCATTTGTTTTGTCTTGCTACTGCCTGCTGAGAAATTATTATATATGATGTGTGTTTTAGTTACCTATAACCATTGATGTTCAACAGATTTGGTTTTCAATTATGCCTTTGTGACACCTTTTTTGTATATGGTTTAGAGCAGATTTTAGACAAGCAATGACTGTTTTCTTTGGATTCTAGATTAAATAAAATTATGGATCATATCATTATTTTGTCGAGAATTGTTTTTCAGTTTATTTTGGTCCAAGATGGCTAGAGAATCTTTTTTTAGTTTAATTTTGTCTGAGATGGGTAAGAGAAGAGACCTTTATATTGCATTGAGTTAGATAATCAGATGTTTTTGCACTCATTTAAAATTACAGTTTAAAATGGAAAGCCCTCAATTATTAATCTGCTACTCTTGTCCTTATAGGTACTTAAACAGAGCAGATTTTGATTATTGTAAACAACAATTTCAGGTGCCAAGTCTATCAAGGGTACTCTATTTTGGATGGCTCCTGAAGTCATTATCCAGATGTAAAACAGTGATTAATCTTTGTGTTTGCTCTAATTACATAATTGGTTAGAATTTCCCTTCTTATAATTATAGTGGTGATGTACACGTTTTGTAACAGAATTATGTTACACCTTGATATTGCTAAGCCAAGGCTCTATATATGTAATCTGTACCTCATTCTAAAATTTAAGGAATACAACACTGCTTTTTCCTTCACTGTCATTATCTTACATGGTATCAGGTCATTAACAGTAGCATGGCTTCTTCTATGACAGACTCTGCCGACTCCACCCATCCTCCCTCATCACCACCTCCACCTTCAAAGGACACCTCTCTCAACCTTGCCGTACAGACACCTGTCCCCACTTATGTGGCTTTTTCTCTTCCCGCTTCTTAGACCCCTTCTCTTCCCTCGTTACCCTCTGTAAATCAACCTTTAGGTGTTAAGTTAGATGAGAATAACTTTGTTGTCTGGAAGACTCAACTCTTGAATATTGTCATTGCAAATGGCCTTGAATCTTTTCTTGATGGCTCATACCCTTGTCCTTCTCCCTTCACTGATACAGCCTGCACTCACCCAAACTCAGATTCTCAACAATGGCATCGGTACAACAGACTTGTTATGAGCTGGATCTATGCCTCTATTCGTGAATCAATGCTTGGGCAAATCGTAGGATACACCATAGCTTCTCAAATATGGCTTGCCCTTGAACAAATATACTCCTCTGCTACTTTTTCTCACAATTCCGAGCTTCGCACCAAGCTCCAAACCATTAAGAAAGATGGTCTCACTGCTATGGCCTATATACAACTTTTTTGCACAGCTTGCAACAACTTGGCCTCAGTTGGTGAACTCGTTCCTCATATTGATCAACTTTTTTATTTTTTGCAGGGTTTTGGTCGTGAATATAACTCTTTTGTTGACTCCATTCATATCCGGGTTCCTAAACCTTCCATCAAGGAGCTCTACAACCTCTTCCTGACTTGTGATGCCCATCTAGAGCGACAACTCTCTATTGCTTCCTTGAGCTCCCTTCATGGCAATATAGCCATTTTACCAACCCACCAAAAATAAACACAAACCATTTCACTCACCATTCTCATTCCTCTCCTCACCCTAATACTCGATCTCACTCTCGACCCCACTTAGCTTCTCGGCCTCCCTTTGAGCCTCCGAAACCATCATGGCCTTCTGTAGGATCTTAAAATTTAAATCTAGATGCATGCTTCCTATTATTTTTCCAAACACATAATAGAAACATAGAATAACATGACATACATATGAACATTATATTCGTAAATTAACATAAACACAATGATGTAGAAACTTACGAATACGCAGCGGAACTGGAACAACTCCTTCCTTCAATCTCTCTAACTCTTGATTCCTTTCTGTAGCAGAGTATTATCAAGAGATTGAACTAGATTAGCAACACAGTCTTCCTCACCAAGCCTTTGATCAATCTAGAACTAGTGTGGGCTGGTTCTCAACACATGAGAAAGAGATCTAGAAAAGAAGAAGAGAAAGTGGCTAAGAAAGGATTAGAGTGTCTAGGTTTTCACTTACCCAATGAATTAACTGATACTAACTTCTGAAAACCCTAGATATCATATTCCTTATATAGACAACTTAATGGGCTTTATTTAAATTTAAATTTAAATTTAAATTTTGAATTAATTAAACTAATAAACAAAAAGATAAAAGCCTTGGGCTCCCACAAATGGACTTGGGCCCAATACTTTTATTTTGAATTTAAATCCCAATTGGGCCTAAATTCAAAACCTTTTATTTATTTATTTATTTTAATTAATTAACTAAATCCTTATTCAAATTAACTAATTATAATTTGAAACTTGATTTAATTTTTATTTATTTATATTGACACCAATTTATCAATATTAATAAATTTACCCAAAGATTCTCTTTTATTCTCTAAATCTCATATCTCTATAAATTTTCCAAAATTGACCTAGTCAACTTTAAAAAAATCCTAATTGATAATTAAATCAATTAATTGAGACATTCTAGATGATTTACTCAAAGGTGATGCGGGGACCATGGATCCATGAAATCAAGCTCCAATAAGTTACCGTGAATTTATTTACGAATAATTTCACTACCTTATTAATTCCTCGTGACTCCACTATAGACTTGGAATTGAACTCTTGAATTCATAGAACGTATTTTCCAAAGCATAAATACGTTATCCATTGTTATAACCATTACAGTTAGTCAATCCTCTATCAATGACTTACTAACAAGCTGGGTGAAAATTACCGTTTTACCCCTCATCAGTATTTTATCCTTAACTCCCACTAAGTTCCTTATAAATGATATTTCTGTGAACTTAATCACAGAAATGAGATCTCAATCATTTAACCTTTTGAACAAAGCAATTAAGGAAATCATCTTTTCACTTCTCATACAGAAGTTATAGATTTCATATCTATGAATAATACTCCCACTCAATTTCATTACTAAATCTCCAAGATGTAAGTATGGGCTAGACCGTAGGGTAAGCTGGTAACGAACAAGTCAAACGATTTAAATAATATAATTAGCAGAATATTATCACTCAGAATTAAGATCGACTTAACCTATGGTCAACCTTGTGATATTGATTAGATTCAATAACAACGATACTTATTTATCAATCAATAATCAATATCGGTCCTAGTCCGATGTAACCAAATACATCCGATCATATCTACTTGGTCAATGCCTTGGACAAGACATCACACTCCTAATGTGTAAGTAGATCATATCGTAGATTTCCTAATCAGTGAAAATCCAATGCACTGATCTAATCTAGGACTTGTTCTTTTGAACATATAATTACAACTATAATCCACTGTGACCTAGTCACCATAATTGTAACTATCCATATGTTCAGGATTTTATGAATGTTTGTATTAATTGAATAAACATGTAATAAAACAAGCGAACAATGCAATTGAATAAACAAAATGATTTCTACTTCTTTTATTGATAATAATAACGTGTTACATAAGAAAAATGGTTTTATTAAGTGCATAAAACCCAAAACCTTCTCCTTCCCCTCCATCCTCTTCGAGACCATCCTATCGACCCCGTTGCCAGATATGCGTCAAGCCCAAACATACCGCCAATGTTTGCTACCATCTCAACAATCTTCAATATCACCCTCCTCCACCCCCTCCCATAAATTATAATACCACTGCCTCTCATCTCCCACCTTTGTTACCCACTCCACACTCCCTTGCCACCCCTTCTACTATCACCGACCCGAACTGGTACATGGATTCCGGCGTGACTCATCATTTTACACCCGACCTTAACATGCTTGACTATGCATCTCCTTATCATGGGCATGATCAGGTAACCGTTGATAATGGTAAGGCAACTCCTATCTATCACATTGGCTACAGTTCCCTTCCTACTGTTCACTCTACTCTTAAACTCAAAAATGTTTATTACTCCCCTAGCTTAACTAAAAATCTACTCAGTGTTACTAAACTATGCCATGATAATCAAGCTTACATTGAGTTTTATCCCTCTTTTTTCTTGGTGAAACATCAGGTCACTCGTCAACTACTCCTCAAGGGCTGCCTTGAAAATGGATTGTATCGGGTCTATTCTCCATCGTCCACCCCTGCCACTCTCTCTCCTCAACTTAATCTCACTGTCAGCAATCCTACCAACTTATGGCACAACCACTTGGGGTACCCTTCCAAAGCTTTTGTTTCATTTTTAATTTCATCTTGTAATCTTTCCCCTATTAAGCACCTCTGTATGGATTTTTTCTCTTCATGTCAATTGGCAAAATCCCATAGGCTGCCTTTCTCTCCTTCTGTAACTCGGGCTTCTAGTCCCTTTGCTTTAATTTACACTGATTTATGGGGGCTTTCCCCAGTGCAATCTATTACTGGTGTTAAGTATTTCCTTCTGTTTATTGATGACTATTCACGTTTTTCTCGGTTTTATTTACTTAACTCCAAAGATGAATCTTATACTGCATTTGTTCAATTTTGCATAATGGTTCAAACTCAATTACAGGCAAATATTATGCATGTTCGTTCTGACTGGGGTGGGGAATTTCAGTCTCTTTCCAGATTTTTCACTTCCCTTGGTATACATCACAAACTCTCGTGTCCTTATACTCCTCAACAAAATGGCCGCGTGGAGCGCAAAAATCGACATGTTGTCGAAATTGGTCTTACTCTTCTTGCTCACTCCTCCATGCCTCTCTCATATTGGCCCTATGCTTTTAGTACAACCACTTACCTGATAAATTAGCTTCCCACCCACTTATTGTCCAATGTCTCTCCATATCAGGTTCTCTACAACAAAGTTCCCTCTTATTCTCATTTTAAAACGTTTGGCTGTCAGTGCTTCCCCTTTATCCGCCCCTACAATTCTCATAAATTGGAGTTTCGTTCTCGTCCATGTGTTTTCCTCAGCTATAGCAGTCATCATAAGGGGTAACTTTGTCTCCAACTTGACATCGCTCACCTGTATGTGACTCGGCATGTTGTGTTCAATGAATTGTACTTTCCTTTTGCTTAGCCTTCCTCTCCCACTTTCGGTCCGTCCTCCTCTTTCCCTATTGTTATCTCCTCACTCCCTTTTTCGGGTGCTTGTTTTCCATCCCGTCCTACCATGCATCCTTCTCCTAACCTCACTCCTATTCCACCCTCTCATACTCCTCATCATTCTTCTCTATCTTCTCCACCCTCCATTTTTGTTTCCCCTCCTTCTACTTCCTCATCGTTTCTTGTTCCTTCCCCCACGGCTATCCCTGACCTATTACGTACGCCTGCCATTACTACGATTAATGATCATCCTATGATAACGAGATCTAAAGCTGGTATTGTTAAACCTCGTGTGTTTTTTAGTGTAGTTGCGGGTACACCATGTGAGCTCTCCTCCTTCTCTGAGGCCACCAAGGACCCTAAATGGCAAACCGCCATGCAAGCTGAGTTCTCTACATTGCAGGATCAACACACTTGGACCCTTGTCCCACTTCCATCTGGTTCTCATGTGGTTGGTTGCAAGTGGGTTTACCGTATCAAGATTCGTCCCGATGGTACTGTGGATCAATATAAGGTTCGTCTTGTGGCCAAGGGATTTCATCAAATAGCTTGTTTGGATTATCATGAAACTTTCAATCCTGTAATCAAGCCTACCACCATTCGTCTAGTTCTCAGTGTTGTTGTCTCTCTTAACTGGCATCTTCATCAGATTGATATTCAGAACGCCTTCCTTCACGATGATCTTCTTGAGGATGTTTTTGTGTCTCAGCCGCAAGGCTTCATTGACCCTGCCCATCTCTCTCATGTATGCAAGCTCCAAAAGTCTCTCTACGGTCTTAAACAATCACCCCGAGCTTGGTTCACTAAGCTTAGTGCCGCTCTTTCCAGCTGGGGTTTTCTTTCTTCTAAGGCTGACACTTCTATGTTTATTTAGCATCATCATGGTCATACTTTGGTTATTCTCATCTACATCGATGATATCATACTTACAGTGTCCTCCTCGGTGCATCTCTTCCAGTTAATGACATTTTTGAAGTCCCAATTTGCTGTTAAGGACCTCAGACCCCATCATTATTTCTTGGGAGCGGAGGTGCATTCTTCTTTTGACTGCCTTAACCTTAGTCAGACCAAGTACATCCGTGACCTTCTTCAAAAAACTGGTATGCTTGACTCAAAACCTCTTCCTACTCCACTGGCTCTTGGTTCCTTATCGCAACATGATGGTCTCCCCCTCTCCTCGGCTACTGAGTATCGAAGTATTCTTGGTGCGTTGCAATACTGCACATTAACTCATCTCGATATCTCTTTTGCTGTCAATAAACTATGCCAGTTTATGCATGCACCTACTAATGTTCATCTTAAGGCAGTAAAGCGTGTCTTGCATTATTTAAAGGGTACTAGTCATTATGCACTTTCCTTACATCGCCACTCTGCTCCTTCTCTTGTTTGCTACACTGACGCTGATTGGGCGTCTTGCCTGGATGATCGACGGAGCACAAGTGCTTATTGCGTGTTTTTTGGAAACAACCTTATCTCGTGGTCTTCATCTAACAAAAGGTCGTCTCTCGCTTGAGCACGGAGTCTGAATACCGTGCGTTGGCTAACGATGCTGCTGAATTGTCCTGGATTAAGTCTCTACTTCATGAGTTACATATTCCATTATCTGCTCCGCCTATACTCTACTGTGATAATGTTAGTACTTTGC
Source organism: Humulus lupulus (assembly GCF_963169125.1). Classification (NCBI taxonomy): domain Eukaryota; kingdom Viridiplantae; phylum Streptophyta; class Magnoliopsida; order Rosales; family Cannabaceae; genus Humulus; species Humulus lupulus. Next base: position 164,122,196 of record NC_084796.1, on the reverse strand, counting down.
GTCTTGCTTCCAATCCTTCGCTTCACTCTCGGACCAAACATGTTGAGACAGATCAACACTTTGTGCGTGAAAAAATTGCTTGACAAGCTTTCCAATTGGCCTAAGCTCCTACTGCCGAACAAATTGCCGATTGTCTCACCAAACCTCTTGTCACTGCTCGATTCTAGGAGTTACGTTTCAAACTCACTGTCCTCGCTCGGCCTATTCGTTTGTGGGGGGATGTAAAATAGTGATTAATCTTTGTGTTTGCTCTAATTACATAATTAGTTAGACTTTCCCTTTTTATAATTACAGTGGGTTTTTACACGTTTTGTACAGAATTCTGTTACCCCTTGATATTGCTAAGCCAAGGCTCTATATATGTAGCCTGTACCTCATTCTAAAATTCAAGGAATACAACACTACTTTTTCCTTCACTGTCATTATCTTACACCAGAGTGCTCATCTTGAGTCATTGCCTTGATCGAGAGCTTCTAAATTTCCCAAATGATTGTGCAACTAAGAAGGTACTTTTAAAAGCTCTGTTTTTAGTATATACATTGTTTCTTTGTCACTCACAAATGATTTTTGTCTCTTCTTTTGCTAAGTTATTAATCAAACCTCTTCCACAATACTCTTTTAGATCATGCATAAGGCATATGATATGAATATATATATATAATTTTTTTTTCATTTTGTGATTGTTTTGCATGTACTGAAAGTATAAAAGTTTCTAGGAGCACTCTCTGTCCTACTTTGATCTATGTAATAATTACAAAAGAATGAATATTTCTATAGTGTATTCTCTCCTTAGTTTTGATTTTTGGGCTCTTGAGTGTATACAATAAATATGAGTGTTATATTGGTAGATTTTTGCTTTTTTTATTTATGGTTTCCTTTCTGCATTGATTAGGCTTGAATGTGTGTATTTTAACTCTGTACTGGGTTTGGTTGTCCTAATTAATATTTTAAGAACTCTTTGACCTTACTGTTCTTAAGCTTGCTTAGTAAATTTAATTATTTTTCATGTATTTATTGGGTTCTTTTCTTGTAATGCAAATCAGGTGTCAGTGAAAATGCCTCAATGGACCAATATTGTTGTGGTGTCCACGCCACGCCTCAATGTATTCATCTTTTTTATTTGCAAGGAAGCTAAGGGTACATTTGTTCAGATTTATCATACTTTGGGCCATATTGTTCATTAATTTAGGAATATTTGTTTCTTTCTTGGTATTGATTAAATGTATAATAAATCATGGATATTATATGATATCTCAGTGAGTATAAGTTTTGTAACTATGTCATTGAATTTATAAGTCTTATTATTTTAATCTATAAGTTTTTAGATTTTTATAAAAATAAATGTTTCATTCAAATCATAATTTTTAATTTAAAATAAATATAAATATACATTAACTTTTTAAAAATTTAAAATATAACTTTTAAGGGCATGCATAGCGCGTCCTAGGAAAATTATTTTAGGGCATGCGAAGAGATCCCTAAAAACTTTATTTAAAGGCACTCAATGAGATCTTTTAGGACACGCATTGCAAGCCCTAAAAATATTATTTTAGGACTTCCAAAGAGACCCCTAAAAACTTACTTAAGGGCACTCAACGAGATTTTTTAGGAATTGCAACGTGCGTCTTAAAAACATTCTTTTAGGACGCGCAATGCGGTTCTAAAAAGTGTCAGTTTTTAAGGCTCTCAAATAGAGGACTCGCGCTCCGTGAGTCCTAAAAACTTTTTTTGGGCTCGTAATGCGAGTCCTAAAAAGCTTGTTTTTGTAGTAGTGTCAACATAGAAAAATATGTGACCCTAGGGGGTCAGTATGAGAAATTGTCTAGAATTTCCCGCAGGGAAAAAGATTATCGCCAGGTCTTCAATGATGTCACGATGTTGGCCTGTAAGATGATCGGCGAGGGCCAAACATTGGCCCTGAGGACCCGAGCTCCTCTTTCAGTGATCCCTGAGCATCCCTCCTCTCAATAGGCTTTGCCAACTGTTAAGGACACTGACGAGGAAGAGGCTGAGGTGCCACTCGTTCGGAAAAGATGGGCTCCCGAAGCTTATCAAAGACCTAATCCTGACCGGGCTGCTTCTGGGGCAGCACCTGGCCCCTCCGGCCAAGGGAACCCATACCTTTTTAGGGAGTTAGATTGGGCTACTGCTAGCTTTAGGTTGATACATTTTAACCGCAACCAGCTAGTTAGTCGCAGCCCCACCGACTCGGACCTAAATGTAACTCTCCTTCAATGCGTGGATCGCTTAGTAGTACGTTACGGCCACAGTTATCCCAAAAACACCATTGTAATTGACAACACGCTAAACTTTAGATCTTCTATATTTGAAGAGTACAGAACCAACCTTAGGACTTGGCCTTCTCTGCTCTAGGGAGCATTTGCTCCTGAATTTAGGCAGTATGTAGACAAATCCAGCCCCGAGGAGGGACCTAAACCCCTTAGGATCTTAGAGATTGTATCCTTAGATTCCCCCTCCCCTCCGTTACTCCCAGGGTCAGAGGTCATGCTTAGCCCGACTCATACACCCGAGCTGGTGAAAATAGATTCCTCCCCCAGCGCGGAGGGTAGGATCTTTATTTCCCCCTCCTTTTTTTATATGTCTTTGAAACATTGCTTTTGTGAATTAACTCCCTTTGTTCTTTTCAGGCGAAGAGATGGAATCAACAAGTGCTCATGACCTAAGGACTGCCTTTCAGGCTAAAAATTCTGGAGCAGGCCCCGTCTTGAAGAGGCTCAGGGTGATGAAGAAGGCCACCCATAAAATGGGGGATACTACAAAATCTGTAATGCCCTACTTCATTAAAGTCGTTACTAAGTGAGTTTTAAACGTGCAATTAACTCGCTAATCGAGGTTTTAGGTTAAAAGTGTAGCTAAATTGTAATAAAAATCATATAATTTGAAAACGTACTCAATCATTGAAATTATAAAGGGTTAGACATTTGGGATCCCAAAATTACTGTTTAGAAATATTTACAACTCAAAATATGATTTAAGTCGACTAAACGACAAAACTCTGAATAATACATAACAACTCCCGAAATACCCCTAGTCGTTGCAGCCAGGCAGGCCAAACATGTAGACGTCGCTTCACGCTCTCTATACTCATGGTTGGTTGACCTTTCCCTTGCCCTTACCTGCACCATAGAGCACCTGTGAGCCGTAGCCCAACAAGAAAACTCACACAAACAATCAACATATGCATATCTATCAATCAGCATATAACAAAGCTGCCAACAGGCTAAACATATAGCGGCCATGCCGTCCCAGGCGCATTACCAGACCCTGGGTTCGCGGTTTATACCGTGAGGAGGACTCATGCATCCGAGAAGGGTCTCACCCTTGTGACTTGCACTTAGTATGCTTAACCCCGCTCCCGGCCCCTTGCAGTACTCGGCCTAGCACTCCACGTGCTTAACGCCGTTCCTGGCCCTTTGACCCAGCCTTGCCATTCTCGGCCTTCTCCGTTCATTCAAAGATAAGCATACATAGCATAATATCAATAACTACTTAAACACATACTAGACATAAACAATAGGGCTACGCCCTGCAATTCAATCACATAGGGTTGTGCCCTACAATACAAACTATAGGGCCATGCCCTACTCTACGGGTAAAACATTTTTCTTACCTGTGTCCCGAGCTTCTTGAGCATCGAAATCCCAAGCACAGTCCTCTAACCCGAGGCTCACTGAAAACCTAGTCACAACACACAAGTAACACTCTCGTTACTAACCATTTTATAATTGTACCCTGGAACCAATCCCGTGCTCTCAGGACCTCATGTTTCCCCACACAAGGTAGCGAAAGCGTCCCCCGAGCCCCCTGAGCCAAAACCCTAAAAACACAAATTCCCACATCCTGAAAAAGGCCTGGCACCACAGAACAATTCAATAGGGGTCGCGGTACCCAGCAAGGCTCCCCTATCCTGATTCAACCCAGCGCCGCGGCACAGAAGAACAAGGTTGCGGCGCTCATATGCGAACCCAGAAAACTGGGTTTTTCCTAAGACAAAACTCATCCAAATCACAACCAAGGTACAATTAAGTCCCAATTCGACCTAAAACTTCAAATAAAAGGTATGGCAACTCAAAAATACCAACAACAAACTCAAACACTCAACCAAACTCAAAAATCACCTACCAGTTTAAAACTCCACAAAACTTAAACCACCCTTCATAAAGCTTAAACCACACCAGAATATATACTTCAGAAATGCATGGAATTATTACCTCACGTAGGTTTTCGGCCCTGAGATGCTTTCAATTTCAGTTCCAAGCTTAAATCCTCTAATTTCCAAAGGTGAATCTTGCTAAAACTTCATCCCAAAGTCCACAAAGCAAAACACAATTCAGCTTACTATTATAGCACTTCCAGCATAAATCCAACAGATAAAAGAGTTCAAACTTACCCTTGAACCCTTGAATTTCTAGCCTAAGTCTCCCAAAATCAGGCACTCAAGGTCAAGCACTATGGAGGGAGAGAAGGAGAAAACCGAATGGGAGAGAGCTGAGAGATATTTTTGGTTCCTTTTCCTTCTTTTCCTCTGTTTGTCTAAAATGTTCTAGAGTCTCCAGCTCCCAATTAAGTATAACCTCTTGCCAAAAGTCAAGATTATCCCTTAAGTTAACTTAAGTCCTCAAACATCACCAAGGGTAGTTTAGTCATTTGACACATCCCGCTAAGTCCTCGAGTATACCTATTAATCTCTGTTAATCCCGGCATACTCAAATCATTACGAAATTACTACCCAATACTTAATAAATCCAAAACTCATATTATATACCCAAAATACCCCTAGGCTTCTCCCAAGCCGGGTATTTGAACCCGTTTTGACTTTCCAGCTAAACTGCTCCCTAGGACCGTCTCGGATCGTGCATCACAATTATATCACCACTCACATGTGGTTGCAATCACAATATACACAAATATTGCATTTATGCCCTTAGCGGGATAAAATTACAAATATGCCCCTAGCAACCCAAATGAGGCCCACATGCATATATAATTCACCTAAACATGCATTTCTAATCACATATTTATCAAATTCACATATTAACATAATAAATCAATTATTGCCCTCTAGGCACGCTAATCAAGGCCCTAAGCCTTATTAGCGAATTTTGGACGCTATAAAATCCCCTTCTAAGGGTAAAGACATGAGCTCCACTCGGGAGCCAGCTCTGGTTATTACTGTCGTCATTGGGCAAGTTCCTCCTCCTCCCCCTCGACACAGCCTCCACCTCCCCAAGTAATTCAAACCGAGGCCCCCATCATCCGAATACCGGTTGAGCCACAGGACCTAGAAAAGATCCCTGAGGCCTTTCGAGGTATAGTGTATGAGACAACGACTCATATGGTGGGCCACACAAATAAAGCCAGTGCGAGGGACCTAAGGGCCATAGAGGAGTGCAGCCCGGAGGATCTCCTCGAATCTATCATGGGGATGAACCTCACCGTGAGTCCTTCTCCCACATCTGATTCTTTTTTGTATACTGTGTTCTTCCTCGTTTTTTTATTTGAAATAGTTTGTTATTCTGCAGTCCATCCTAGCCCTATATCGAAGCATAGCTCGTGCTAAGCACAGAAACGAAGAGATTCGAGCCGAGCTGGCCACTGCCAAGGCCGCCCTTAATGTTCTCAAGAAAGTGAGCAGGCTGCCAAAGCTGCCTTGATAATTGCTTAGAAGAATGAGCATGCTGCTAAGGTTGCTCTTATCTCTTCTCAAGAAAGCGAGCAGGCCGCAAAGACCGCATTATCTGCCTCCCAAGCTCATACTGCAGAAGCAAACCACCGTGTAGCTTCAGGCCGAGATTGGTGAGTTCAAAGCGAAACTACTCGAGGCTGAATTAAAAGCCAAGGAGGAAGCGGTAGTGTCATCATCAACCATGGAGGAGATGCTTTACCATTGCTAGGCTTTCAACCAGGACAGTAGCTTCTCCTTCATGGAGCCCGGGCTGTGGGATCCATATCTTGCTAAATTCAAGGCTCAGATTTTGCAAGAGTCTTTGGAGATTGGTGAGGCGTCCAGGGCGGCGGAGGGAGATGGTGAGGAAGTTACTTGGGCGGGGCAATTTGACGGAGCCCAATGATCTAATGTATGATTTTCTTTATAATCATCTAACAATCTTTTGGTATTAAACAATTGCCTTCAGGCTTAGCTCAAGGTTATTTCTCCTCAATGTGACAATATATTTGTTTATTTTACTTCAATATATATCTAACTTGTGATCTATTTGTCCTTCCTTTATTATCTTCTCATGTATATGAATCCTTAGACTCTTGTACATTCGAAATTTTAGGGATCGACTTTTAGATTGTTGACGCAGTTCTTCGCCAACAGGTAATTTAAGAAAAGGAGAGAAAGGGATTAGTGCTAATAATGAACCGAAACAGATATGTGATCTTAGAAAATGAAATGGTGACTCAATACACGATTTTTAAGTGGTTCAAAGGTTAAAATCCTTCTACTCCACTAGTCGATATTATTGCTCTATTATGGGTATATGATTGCAGAATATTTTTTACAAGAGATAATCCAACCTTCATTTATTCCCAGGGTCTCCATATTTATAGGAGAAGGCACCTGGGAGTTGGTAAGAAGGCCATCCCGTGACCTTCTTACCTATCGTATCAACTCTGTGACATTCATGATTAATTCCTAAACCTGACACATGTGTGTGGTCAAATCAATGGGTAAGGAGATAATGGGCCGCACGGCCCAACCTAGTCGTGGGTGTCTGGATACGCACGTTCCTGCTGCGTGTTCGAGAAGTCAGGGGCATATCAGACACGTGATGTCTGATATATGCACGTTTACCTTGTGTGTGTTGACTTTACAAAGGGGTCGTAGCCTCCATATCCAGCTCGTACCACGAGCTAGACACTTAAATCGACCTTCGGCCTTCAAAGTCCGGACTCAAGTCTTAGGCAATCTTGGCGAACCTTTGGGGTTATCTCGATCTAAGGAGGTACGACCTTATGACGGAAGCTCCGGTTTTGGGGATGTCCACGAGATAATCATGATTAGGCCGCAGCTCAGCTCTCTAATCAGCCCGTGGGAAATTAGGGCGTACATCTGCCCCCCAAGCCCCTGCTCGTGGTATACAACGTCGGATAAGGCCACAGTAGGGGCTTTTAGGCTTCCCCATGAACTCTTCACATTCCACATCCAAGCGCCTGATACGTGGAACATCGTGGTTGGTGACGGTACGTCTTACAAGAACCGCATTTAATGGCCTAGCCTATGCCCAGCCGTCGTTTCGTATTTCGAGTGGAGGGCCTTGGATCCCACATCAGGGCCATCCAATGGCCCTCTATACGTGACCCTTCACGTATATAAAAGGGGTGGCCACCCTACGCATGGGTCACCCTTTTATTTGAAATTTCTCAGAACTTCTCTCCTTCTTCTCTCTTCATTTCAGAAGAAAAAGAAACCCTCTTCTTTGCGACCGCCATTCTCTGTTGCTTAAGAAACTCAGACGTAAGGATTTCTTCAAAGCTTTGGAAGCAAACACTCCGACGAAGCTCCCACCTAGGCGACGCCTTCATCCACCTCCCAACCAAACAATGTAAGTCTCTTGACCTTGTGTGGTTTGAAAATATCTTTCACTGTAGCTTAGGTAAATATTTACTGTAGGCGCATGCAAGGGTTTACTAGTTTTTGTGGGTATGAAGGGTGAAAGCCTTTTAGGTTTGGGTATTTTTTGCTGTAGGGAATCGTTTAGGAGTATGGTTTATAGGATGCACTTTTTGGGGAAAATTTCTGGGTAGGAGTTTTGGAATTTTGGGTGCAAAACCGAGTAGCTTAGGGGACACGCTTCACAGGCGGTTTTGCAATTTTTTCCTACTGAAACTTTCCCCCCAAGGAAAATTCTATTCTGACCCTCCTGACACACGAATTTTGAGTAATCGGGGATCTGTTGAGAGCACAGGCGCGTGTTCATTGAACCACGTGGTCCCACTCTCCACGGGCTGGGCTTACCTCAGCTCGTGCAAATAACATTTGATTTTTCCTCACGCTTAGGTCGTCTTTTCTGAAATATTTTCTTTTGTTCGTTAGCGACCAGATGGCACCGAAAAGGAACGCTCCCAAGAAGACCGTCGGCAGTTCAGCCTCATAGCAAGACAAAGGAAAGGCATTGATGACGGACTCCCCAATCCCCAACTTTGGGCCGGCAGTGGAGCAGGAGGTCGAGGTCGCCCCCGATGCCTTCTTTGAGGCGGAGAGGATCGTCTCAAAGGTCACCGACCAGGCGAAGATCAACAAAATCTTTCTCTCCCACAACATCGCCCTGGGGAGAACATCTGTGGTTGCCCGACCTCCCGCGGAAGGCGAGCGGAGCTGCGCGCTGCTCGACGAGGTATTCGCGGCTTGGAGCGGTGAGCATTTCAAGGCGGGGGCATTCCTCCCGCTGGACCAGTATTTCGCGGACTTCCTCAATTATGTGAGGTTGGCACCATTTCAGCTGCCCCCCCAACTCTTATCGGTTGTTGGCGGGGTTAAGCTATTTATTTTTGAAGCACGAGTGGGAGGTCCCCACTCCAGCGGAGATTTTATACTTTTTCTGCCTTAAGGCTAGCCCGGATCAGCGGGGGCGAGGTGACGGGTTTTACTACTTAACCCGATTCCCCAATACGGCTGCGGTCATCGAGCTGCCCAACCACCCCAATGACTTCAAGGATCAATTCTTCATGTCGACGGGGTTCAGGAATTCTGAGCTCCACTACTTCAATCATCCTCGTAAGTGTTTTTCATCCTTAGCTCGGAAGTTAAGTGTCGTTTTAGCTCCTTCCGTACCCCTTTCTGACTTAGACTAATTCTACAGCCATCTTCGCGAGGACAGAGAAATCAATGACCCTCGGGGCCCAATACGAGACGCTGGCGGGCTTGCCCCCCAGCGAGAAAGATTACCGCGTGCTCGTAACAGACGAGACGATGATAGCCTGCAAGCTGATTTTCCCAAATCAGACTTTGAACCTCAGGAGGCCCCGAGGGCTTCCCCCAGCCTGCGACACCAGACCCATCATCGTGGAGGAGGTCATGGGAGATGAAGATGAGGAGGACGAGGGTGACGAAGTTCCCCTCGTGAGGAATAGGAAGCGGGCCTTGGAGGTCGCCCAGAGGACGGGCGAGGAGAGGATCCAATCCGGAGCGGCCGCGGGTCCTTCTGGCCAAGGTAACCCTTACATGTTTAGGAGCCTAGATAGGGCCACAGCAGACCCCCGGCTAGCTAGGTTCAATCCTAGGCAGCTCGTCCATCGTCACCGAAGTGATCAGGACCTGAATACAACCCTGCTCCATTGTGTCGACCGGCTTGTGCTGGATTACCAAGATAGCCGGCCTAGGGGTACCGTAGTAGTAGATAATACCCTATCCTTTAGGTCGATCCTATTCGAGGAGTATGGGACTAACCTTCGGACATGGCCATCACTCCGGAGGGGTGTCGTAGCTTTGGGGCTTAGGCAATACGTAGAGGACTCTAGCCCTGAGTCAGCCTCGGACCCAGAACTTGCGCCAGCTCGGGAAGTAATCAATTTAGATTCATCTTCTAGCTCGGGGGGTAGGATTTCCTTAGTATGCTTATACTTGACTTTCTCTTTACCCCTTTGTTTTTGTCTCTGTATGGTTGCTAACCCGTACTAACCATGCTTTTGTTTTGACAGAAGAGATGTCTCAGCTCGAGGAGAGCCTGCGAGGTGCGGTCTTCGGGGGGAACGCCACAGCTGGGGCCGCTGGGCCAAGAATGAAGAGGCTCTGGACGTCCAAGAATGCCGCCGGGAACCCCACCAAGTCTCCTACAAAGGAGAAGGAGCAAGCCTCAGCTGCACAGGTCGCAGGAGCGGTTATTCCTGCCACAGGGGGAAGCAACATGCCTCCACCAGCTCCGCGAGCTCCAGCCGCCGCCCGGGATGCAGGAACGGAGGTCAGGACTTCGGCCATCGCACCCTCCGATGTACGCATCCCAGTCAATCCCCAGGACCTGGAGAAGATCCCCGAGGCCTTCCGGGGGACGGTGTATGAGTCGGCGAACTACGCCGTCAGCCACATATACAAGTTCACCGAGAAGGAGCTCCGGGCCATCGAGACACTGAGCTTGGTGGGCGTGCTGGAGTCTTCACTGTGAATGGCCATGACGGTAAGCTAACTAACTCTTTTGTGGTTTTTATCATTACACTTTGCCCTGCTTCTTCTTTCCCTTTTTTCTAAGGAAATTGTCTTTTCACCTTCGCAGAGCGCCGTTGCCCTTCACCGGAGCATCGTCAGGACCAAAACTCTGCTCGAGGACATGAGGAGCGAGCACCAGACTACCCTGCAGGCAGCTAAGGACGCCTTGGCGGCCTCGCAGGTCTAGTGGGAAAAAAAAAGCTCGAAGGTCCAAGAGCTCGAGACCTCTCTCTCCACCTCGCGGACAGACCTAGATGCCGCGAAGACTGAGGTCCAGGTCGCCCAGGCTGCCCTAGAGGCCGAGCGGACAACTTCGGAAAGGTCCATGGAAGATCTATTCTACCATTACTGGGCCTACAATCCATACGATGACTTCTCCTTCATGTCAGCGAGCCTCTGAGAGCGCTTGCTGGTGAAGTTCCAAGCTCGCCTTGATAAAGAAGCGCCCTCCGAGGCCGGGGAAGGCTCTGGCGCAGCTGAGCAAGGCGAGACGGCGACCTCCAAGGGGTCACCTGGCGGAGCCTAGGGCGTTTCTTCTCTTGTGCCCTTAACTATTTTTTAATATTTTTTTCTGTAACCTTTGCATGAGGTGCTTCCACCTCGAGACAATTTGATTCCATGCTTTCAATTGATCCTCCTTTTTTGCCTTTACGCGTTTTGGTTACAATTCCTTGAAAAGCTTAGTTCGCGCTAATCTTTATCCATATCTCGAGCTCTTTAGGAAGAACAACGATCAATAGATTTAAATCAACTTCTAAGTTTTATGACCCGGTTATGACCAGGAACTTATTTTGAAAACTTAGTTCGTGTTAACTTTTATCCATATCTCGAGCTCTTTAGGAAGAACAACGATCAATAGATTCAAATCAACTTCTAAGTTTTATGACCCGGTTATGACCAGGAACTTATTTTGAAAACTTAGTTCGTGTTAACTTTTATCCATATCTCGAGCTCTTTAGGAAGAACAACGATCAATAGATTTAAATCAACTTCTAAGTTTTATGACCCGGTTATATCCAGGATAGGACTTAGTTAGCATTAATCCTTATCAATATCTTGCATTTTTTAATAAAAACAACGGTCAATCGATATGAATAAACTTCTAAGTCATTAAGGAGACCTGGTTATATCCAGGTACCATATGCCCCCCAAGTAACTGGGGAAGGGTCTTTCGTGGTTACTTTAGATTACACTTGCAAACATGTACAAAAAGCTGATTCTCATTCATACATAAAAAATGGCCTTCCAGGCCTTACAAGTGAATCATTGATAATATTTCTTTAAATGGATGGCGTTCCAAGTCTGCGGGACTGCCCCTCCATCAAGCTGAGCTAACTTATAAGTTCCCTCCTTAATGATTTTGATGACCTGGTATGGTCCTTCCCAGTTCGGTCCCAAGACTCCATCTTTGGGGTCCTTACTGGCTAAGAAGACTCTCCTTAGGACCAAGTCGCCAATGCTGAGGGCGCGCTTTTTGACTTTGGAGTTGAAATAGCGAGTGATCTTTTACTGATAATGGGCGAGCTGGAGTTGTGAATCCTCTCGCCTTTCATCAACTAGGTCAAGGGAATTGCACAGGAGCTCGTGGTTGCGGTCCTAGTCGTAAGATTGGACCCTATGCGAAAGCACCTTAATTTCCACGGGGAGGACTGCCTCACTCCCAAAGGTCAGGGAAAAAGGAGTATGACCTGTAGGAGTCCGATGCGAGGTCCGGTATGCCCATAGGACCTGGGGGAGCTGTTCCGGCCAGACCCCCTTCGCTTCATCTAACCTCTTCTTGAGGCTCGCCTTTAGAGTTTTGTTAACAGCTTCGACCTGGCCATTCGCCTGAGGATAGGCCACGGAGGAGAAACTTTTAACAATTCTGAACCTTTCACAGAACTCGGTGAATAGGTCGCTGTTGAACTGAGTACCATTATCGGAGACAATCTTCTTGGGCAGGCCGAATCGACAGATAATGCTTTTAACCACGAAGTCAAGCACTTTTTTGGACGTGATCGTTGCCAAGGGTTCTGCCTCAGCCCACTTCGTAAAGTAATCGATGTCTACCACGGCGTAACAGACCCCGCCTTTTCCGGTGGGGAGGGCGCCAACCAAGTCTATCCCCCACACGACAAACGGCCATGGGGACGAGAACATCTTTAGCTCAACTGGAGGAGCTCGGGCAACTGCGGCGAATCGCTGGCACTTGTCGCACTTCTTCACGTATGAGATCGAGTCCTTGGACAGAGTTGGCCAGTAGTACCCTTGCCTTAGGACTTTTAAGGCCAAGCTTTGCCCCCCGGTGTGGTCTCCGCAAAAACCCTCGTGCACCTCCTGCAGGATGGCCTTTGCTTCATCTAGAAGAACACATCGGAGGAGAGGTAGGGTGTAACGACCCAAATTCAGTGTTAAGGCTAAGGGCCTGGAGCAGTATGCCTGGAGGGCATGATGGGATTTATGTGTGACTTTAATAAGTTTAATGCATGATTATGATTGATTGCACGTTGTATGGCTATTTGATTAATTGAGATGCATGACTACGTGGTTAGTATGCATGTTAGGTGAAATAATTACGCATGTGGACCCCGTTTGCATGATAGGGGTAAATTGGTAATTTTAGCCCGCTAAGGGCATATATGTGATAATTGTATTCTGTGAATTGTACCACGTGGGTGTGGTGTTAATATTTTGATGCACGTGCCGAGACGGTCCTAGAGAGCTAGTTAACTCAAGAGTCGCAACGGGATTTCTATACCCGGCTCGGGAGGAGCCTAGGGGTACCTCGGGAATTTTATGGTTAAGTTGAGATTTAGCAGGTAATGGTTATTGGAGATTTAGTAACCTGGGTAACCATTTGTTACTGCTGAGAGTAACAAGTTTTAGAAAGAAAATGGTAGATATGAAATAGAAATGAAAGGACTTAAGTGCCCTTGAGGTTTAGTTGGGAAAGGATAGGCAAGGAGGGGCAAAATGGTCATTTGGTTGGGAATTAGATAAATGGCAGCTGGGTTATATGGGGTACACGGTTTGGGGCTTAGTCATTTTGGTCATGGATTGGTTTTGTTAAAAATGAAGAGAAGAAAAACTAAAGAGAAGGAAAGTTAGGGCAATGAAAAGAAGAAGAAGAAGAAGAAGAAGAAGAAGAAGAAGAAGAAGAAGAAGAGAAGTGAAGGAGCTGAAATTTGGAGACTTAGGAGATGAATCAAGGGAGCTTAGGATGGGATTCTCTACTTAAGGTAAGGATTTATGCATATTTAAGTTTGATTATGTTTAGATTTGTGAAACTTAAAGCTTGAGTTAAGTTTTGAAAGTTTGAGTTTTGAAGTTGCTGATTTTTGCAATCTAAGGGTGGATTGTTGGGTATGTTTGTGTTTTGAGCTTGAATCTAGAGTTTATGAGTGGTTGGATGGTTCATTTGATGTTTGAAATTGATTTTGGGGTTTAGGTATTGGTTTAGGGTGATTTGGGGAAGTTGAAGCTCGGGAAAACGCGAAGGAAAAACCCAGAATTCTGGGTCTGCGAGGGCGTGCCGCGGCACGGGTTTTGCATGCCGCGGCGGGGAGCCTCTGGTTATCTGGGTGCCGCGGCACAAGAAATTTGTGTCGCGGCACAAGGCTAATTTCAGGATGGCATTTTTAGGCAATTTTAGGCCTTTGCTCTGGGGGTTCGGGGGATGTCTCCGGGGTGTTGTTTTAAGGTTTTAGAGGTCTCGGGAGTGCGGGATTGGTCCCGGGAAGCGGTCCTTGATTTGATTAGTGTTGAGGGTTGTTTCTTGTGTGTTGTGACTAGGTTATTGGTGAGGCTCGTGCTAGAGGACCGTGCTCGCGGCGTGAATGCATCAGGAAGCTCGGGACACAGGTAAGAAAACCGTAACACCCGAGATTAGGGCATGGCCCCACTGTGTGATTGCAGGGCATGGCCCCAGATTGTATTATGTGCATATGTTTAACCTTAAATGAATCATGATGTGTGTGAATGATTATTCGAATGTATTATATGTGTGATTATAATGAAATGAACGGCAAGGGCCGAGTGCGGCGTAGGCCGAGTACGGCCGTGGGCCGAAAGTAACACACAGCACATGGGATGCTTATATTCAGGGTGGGACCCAAGGGATACATGAGTTATCCTCACGGTGAGAACCGAAACCCCAGGCTTTGGTAAGGCCTCTGGGGCGGCATGGCCGTGCTTGTTTATTATGATGGTTTTCCTATTTATTAGTGAATTATGCCAGCTATATGAATTGCATATGTTATGTATTATTTGGGTTTTCTTACTGGGCTTCAGCTCACGGGTGCTCCGTATGGCAGGTAGAAGCAAGGACTCAGTCAACCAACCATGAGTACGGAGAGCGTGAAGCGACGCGTACATGTTTGGCCTACCCGACTGCTTTGGTTGGGGGTTTATTCGAAAATGGCTGTAATAATCTATGATTTTATGATTTCTCAACTGTAAACTTATTTCAATATGTAAATAGTTTTCAAACCTTATTTTGGGATCCCAAGTGTTTAATACTAGAAGCTTTTTAATAAAACATCGCATTTTCAAGATTACAGCCCTAACTTTTAATTAGTCACACTTTTGTTTCAAAACCTCGGTTAGCGAGTTCATTGCACACTGTTTTGTTTTAAAACTCACTTAGTAACGGCTCTAAGGAAGTAGGGCGTTACATAGGGAGTGCCCACGTCAGTATAGCATCCCGTCCACCATCGTATACCTCGGTGCTTGATACAGGACTCGCCGTGCATCATTACGCCCTTCAGGCAGCTTTCCCTCGACGAGATACTCAAGGATGGGGTCATCCAGGTCGGCCTGGCATCGATCATCTCAACCTCTGTCCTGACATCTTCTATGCTTGGTTTTTCCAAGAATTCTATTGGTGCTAACCCCAAGGTCTCCGTTTCCCCATAGGTGGCGAGCTTGGCAAGAGCATCTGCGTTAGCGTTCTGCTCCCGAGGTATTTGTTCGATCGAGCCTCGCTCAAATGCGGACAGCTTAGCTTTTACCTTTGCCAGATAGGCGGCCATCTTGGGTACCCGTGCTTGATATTCGCCTAGAACTTGGTTTACCACGAGCTGGGAGTCACTGAAGCACTGGACGGAGCTCGCCTTCAACTCCCGGGCTACCCTCAGCCCGGCCAGCAAAGCTTCATATTCGGCCTCGTTGTTGGAGGCTTTAAATCCGAATCTCAGCGCCGAGTGGAATCTATGTCCCTCGGGGGATATCAAAATGATTCCAGCCCCGGAGCCGTTCTCGTTGGACAAACCATCTACAAAGATCCTCCACGAAGCCTGGGGCGAGCTGATTTGGGGTGAGTCTTCTGCGGGATCCTCCTGGAATCCCGTGCAATCTGCCATAAAATCGGCCAGGGCCTGACTTTTTATAGCAGTTCATGGAGTGTAAAAAATCTCGAACTGACTGAGTTTGATTGCCCATTTCAACAAACGTCCCAATGCTTCAGGTTTTTGCAAAGCCTGCCTTAAAGGTTGATCGGTCATGACGTGTATCAAGTGGGACTGGAAGTATGGCCTGAGCTTTCGTGAAGCCGTGATGAGGCAGAACGCCAATTTCTCCATCAACGGGTATCGGGATTCAGCCCCGAGAAGTCTCTTGCTGATGTAGCAGACTGACTTCTGAACTCGTTCCTCTTCTCGTACCAATACGGCACTAGCTGCGTCCTTAGTGACAACCAGGTAGAGAAAAAGAGGCTCTCCTGCTTTGGGTTTGGATAGTACGGGCGGCTCGGCCAGATGTGACCTTAGGTCGAGGAATGCGCTTTTGCACTCTACTGTCCATTCGAACTTTTTGTTTCCTCGGAGTAGGTTGTAGAATGGCAAGCACTTATCGATGGACTTGGAAATAAACCGATTGAGGGCCGCCACTCTTCCTGTCAAGCCTTGGACATCTTTTCGCGACCTAGGCGAAGGAAGCTCGAGCAGTGATCTGATCTTGTCGGGGTTTGCCTCAATTCCTCGTGTATTGACTATGAACCCCAGGAATTTCCCCGACGCGACTCCAAAAGTGCATTTCTGTGGATTGAGCCGCATGCCATATTCCCGTAGTATCTTAAAACATTCTTCCAGGTCGGAAACATGGTTATCGGCAGTCTTTGACTTGACTAGCATGTCATAAACGTACACTTCCATGTTTTTTCCGAACTGTTCTGCGAACATTCTATTTACTAACCTTTGGTAGGTAGCTCCGGTATTCTTCAGACCGAACGGCATGACCTTGTAATAATAAACGTTAGTCGGGGTCATGAAGCTGGTATGTTCCTGGTCCGCTGGATTCATCGCGATCTGATTATAGCCTGAGTACGCGTCCATAAAGGACATGAGCTCGTGCCCTGCCGTGGCGTCCACCAACTGATCAATCCTTGGCAGTGGAAAGCAATCCTTGGGGCAGGCTTTATTCAGGTCGGAGAAGTCGATGCAGGTCTGCCATTTCTCGTTGGGCTTTGGGACCAGCACGTGGTTGGCGACCCATATTGGAAACTTCGCCTTGCGGATAAAGCCGCATTTCTTGAGCCGGGCCACCTCTTCCTTCAAGGCTTCAGCTCGAGCTGTTCCTAGGCGTCTTTGCTTCTGGGACTTGGCGGGAATGCTTTTATCCAGATGAAGCGTATGCATGATGACACTCAAGCTGATTCCCACCATGTCCTCATGGGACCATGCAAACACGTCCAGGTTATCTCGTAGAAACTTGGTCAGCTCCGCCTTCCTCTTGCTACAGAAGTTTTTCCCGAGCCTGACCATCCGTGATGGATTCTGCGGATCAATGTTCACTTCCTCGAGCTCCTCAATCGCCTGGAGCTCGGATCTATCCTCGCCTATTCGAAGGTCAATATCCTCACTTAAGACGACATTTTCCCCTTCGGCGCTTTGAGTTTTTTCAATCTCAAGATTAGCTAAGGGTTCCTGAGATTCCTCTCCACCATCTTGAATGGCCATTGCCAGCTGCCCGGGTCTAAACTTTCCCTTCATGGAAATGCTGTAGCATTCCCTGGTAGCGAGTTGATCGCCATGGATAGTGCAGATTCCCGTGGAAGTAGGGAATTTCATCGCGATGTGGCGAATGGAAGTGATGGCCTCAAAAGCTATGAGTGTAGGTCGTCCCAAAATGGCATTGTAGGCAGCAGAGCAGTCAATGACCACGAACTCGAGAAGTTTGGAGACTGTCCGAGATCCTTCTCCTAGGGTGATCACTAGCTCGATCGTCCCTATTGCTGCTGATCCTTCTCCCGAAAAACCATACAACATCATGGAGGTCGCCTTTAGATCGGAATAGGAGGTTCACTGAGCTCCCGTTGTCAATCAGCACCCTCCTCACCCTCCGATTAGCCAGCTCAACTGCCACGACCAAAGGGTCATTGTGAGGGAATTGTACATGGCCTGTATCTTCCTCCGTAAAAATGATTGGTTGCCTCTCCAATCGTTGCTGCTTTGACTGACGCTGCTCCGGGACAAACTCTACTCTGTTATGAGGCTTTAGTTCATTCACATATCTCTTCTGGGCGCCTCTGCTCGTGCTGGCCATATGCGGACCTCCAGAGATGGTGGATATCTCTCCTCCAACCACGGGAGGGGGGACGTCCTGATCTATCCGCGGCCCGGGCTGACTGGCCGGGACTTCTGGAGCAGGTCGGCCGGCTGGAACCCTGTTTCGTGCGCATTGAGCCAAGGGGCCGGCTCGGATGAGAGTCTCGATCTCATCTTTTAGATGCCTACAATCATCGGTATTGTGGCCAACATCGTTATGAAAACGACAAAACTTGGAGGTGTCTCTCTTCCCCTTAGGATGCTTTAATGGCTCCGGCCTCTTCTAGGGCACTCAAGTAGAGTTAGCTAGGAAGATATTCTCCCTATACTGGGTGAGCTCTGTATAAGTCACGAAGACGGGCTTGACTTTGTCTACAGACTTATTCTTCTTTTGGCCGTGCTCACTGTTTTCGCCATTTCCCTTTCTTTTGCCTCCACCGGGCTGGTTGTTCTGTGAGACGTTTTGGGTCGCTGCCACGACCTCCGTCCCTACTCCAGCGGTCTGTTCGAGGACCTGGTTGGTCCCCGCAGCTGAGGCTTTGGATTCCTCCAAGTTAATCCATTCTTGGGCCCTGTTAAGTAATTCGTTAACTGAGCTGACTCCCTTCCTTTGTATATCCTTCCAGAGATCTCCTCCAACGAGGATTCCAGTTCTCATGGCCATGAGCTTGGAGCTATCATCCGCGTCTCTGGCTCGAGCAGCGACGTTCGCAAATCTGCTCAGGTAGGCCTTCAGAGTCTCACCGGGCTACTGCCTCATATTAGCCAGGTAGTCGGCCTGAACACGGGCGGCCTGGGAGGCTCGGAATGCCCTTTTGAAGTCTGCCAAGAAAGTCTTCCAGGAGCTGATTGATTGTCTTTTACTTTGCTTGAACCACTGCCTGGCAGGTCCAGTCAGTGTGGAAGGGAAGATTAAACATCTCAGCTCGGGGCCAATGTTATGGGCCATCATGAGGGTGTTGAACATCCCTAGATGGTCCGATGGGTCTCCGTCCCCATTGTACTTAGACAAGTGAGGCATACGGAAACCAGATGGGTACGCTGTTGCTGCTATACTGGGGGCGAAGAGTTCCATCTCATCCCCTGAATCATATTCGTCTTTTTCTTTTTCTGACAGGAGCTTCCTCATCAGCTCCTCCATCTGAGTCAGGTGCTCGAGGGTTTGGTCCTGATGTCCTTGGTTATTCCGGGGCTGTTCAACAGCTCTGGATCCATTGTACATATTTGGTGGGTTACTGCCCTTCCTATCTTGAGATAGGTTATTTGGGACATTCCTTCTGTTACGTACTTCGGACAGAGCCCCCCCTGAGCGAGCATGGCCATCTCCTCTTGCTTGTTCCCCTCTATGAGAGTTGAGGGGATCTCGCAGGTCGCCTCCCTGGGTGGTTTGATGACTTTGTGCCGAACTCAAACGCTGACGCAGGTCTCCCCCAGAGAGATCACTCTGGCGACCGCCGGTCCAGCGGCTCCAGCTAGATAGGCTTGGAGTCCGCCTTTGGTGGTGAGGATCTGAGCTTTCCCCTGGCGCCCTGCTACGCCGGGAAGGTCCAGCTGATGGCGGGTTTCTCCTACTACTCCCATAGGCTGGGATATCTCGGACGGGCCGAGGAGGAAACGGATACCTGATTGGAGATGGTGGATGCCTGACTGGAGAAGCGATCTTAGTTCCGTCAGGACGGATCAAATTTGGTGGGGGCCTTTCGGCCCTGCCAAAATGTTGGTCCCGTGCTTGACGATCTGGACGAGGCGCAGGACGGTTGTTGGGGACGGGCTAATGCTGCGAGCCCTCCCTGGATCTCCTTCAGGAATTTCCTCGAGCTCCCCTGGGCGCTCTCGAGGATGGTTGGGAGCTAGGAGTTGACGTTCTGACTGAACGACTGTATTGCTATTGCCTGGCTTCAGGCATTTCTTCGAAGTTTGCCTCTCGATGATGTGATGGAGGAGTGGAATTGGCTGTCGGAAATCTATCTGATCTGCTATGCCTGGACCGGTTACCTCGACAAGACTTAGGAGCCTCGCCTTGCCTCTCTCCGACGTTAATGTCAGTTGCGAGAGGGGGTAGTCGGGCCAGCACATCCTTGATCTGCTGGTTAGCTATTACTAGCTGGCTCCTCAGCTGAGCGTTCTCCATCTCCACTGCCGTGTAATAACACGGGTTTAGATTAGGTGGCCGGGGGGCCGAACTTCCGGTGTCATCTTGGCCCACCGGCTGCTTTCCTGGCCGCTGCTAGGCCTCCAGAACTTGTTGACCAGGGGCAGCAGTATGATGAGCCTCCTGCCCATCATGCTGTTCTGTCTCGTTACCGTGCCTGGATCGAGTAGTCACCATAGTTGGATGTTTGCAACTGCACTAATCGAACTTTGCTCTCAATGAAAGCACCAAACTGTTGACGCGGTTCTTCGCCAACAGGTAATTTAAGAAAAGAAGAGAAAGGGATTAGTGCTAATAATGAACCGAAACAGATATGTGATCTTAGAAAATGAAATGGTGACTCAATACACGATTTTTAAGTGGTTCAAAGGTTAAAATCCTTCTACTCCACTAGTCGATATTATTGCTCTATTCTGGGTATATGATTACAGAATATTTTTTACAAGAGATAATCCAACCTTCATTTATTCCCAGGGTCTCCATATTTATAAGAGAAGGCACCTGGGAGTTGGGAAGAAGGTCATACCGTGACCTTCTTACCTATCGTATCAACTCTGTGACATTCATGATTAATTCTTAAACCTGACACATGAGTGTGGTCAAATCAATAGGTAAGGAGATAATGGGCCGCACGGCCCAACCCAGTCGTGGTTGTCTGGATACGCACGTTCTTGCTGCGTGTCCGAGAAGTCAGGGGCATATCAGACACGTGATGTCTGATATATGCACGTTTACCTTGCGTGTGTTGACTTTACAAAGGGGTCGTAGCCTCCATATCCAGCTCGCACCACGAGCTAGACACTTAAATCGACCTTCGGCCTTCAAAGTCCGGACTCAAGTCTTAGGCAATCTTGGCGAACCTTTGGGGTTATCTCGATCTAAGGAGGTACGACCTTATGACGGAAGCTCCGGTTTTGGGGATGTCCACGAGATAATCATGATTAGGCCGCAGCTCAGTTCTCTAATCAGCCCGTGGGAAATCAGGGCGTACATAGATCAAGATAGATTTTACCAAACTTTGTTATGTTCGAGTTTTTGTTCGCTTATTTGCGTCATATCTGTTAAGAATCAAGCCTCGAACCTAGTTATATCCAGGGTTTTTAATGATTTAAACTTAGTTCGTACTAGGTTTATTGAAAACTCAAGCTTTAAAAGGTCGTTGAATAATCAATTTTTTCGAATTTCTAAGTTTCGGACCTGGTTACATCCAGGGTTTTAGATGATTTAAACTTAGTTCGCACTAGGTTTATTGAAAACTCGTACTTTTAAAAATCCATTGAATAATCAATTTTTCCAAGCTTCTAAGTTTCGGACCTGGTTACATCCAGGGTTTTAGATGATTTAAACTTAGTTCGTGCTAGGTTTATTGAAAACTCGAGCTTTTAAAAAGCCATTGAATAATCAATTTTTCCAAGCTTCTAGGTTTTGGACCTTATCTGAGCCAGCTTAATTTTTCCAACCTTGTTTATGTGGCCCCCAAGTAATCAGAATGTATAAACTTTCTTGGTTGTTTTACAAATATGAGAACACGAGCTTGCAATAATAACACTAAGAAATGGTTATTTAATAATCCATCTATTATTTAATCGAACTGGCTTTTATTATTTAATCAGGTTGGGGGTGCGTCGCGACCCTAGGTGGCAATTCATGGCCCACCTCCCCTATGGCTTGGGTTCTTGGTCTCTGACTTAGAGGCAAGTCGCGACCCTAAGGGCCGGGTCGCGGCCCGCCTAGAGGTTTTTCCCTAGATTTATTTTTAAGGTTGGTGAGGCTTGAGGGTTCGAACCTAAGCTCTCAGTACAATTGCTACTACCCTGTTTAGTAGCAATTGAGGTCCCAGAGGCTAGTTTTTATCTCAAAAATATTTATTTTCATTAGAAGTTAATAAATACCTATTGACCACTGTGACTAGGTTTATTGCCACGGCTTAGGACTGAGGATTATGCTCGAGACCCCTCTATTATCTCCCCTCGGAATTCAAGGTAAGAACACTACACCCTGCGTGGTTATGAATGGGACTGAGATTCCTAATTATTGGTTTCTTGTGATATGTGTTTGTAAGATTGATTTGTCATATAAGAATGATGGGCCTAAGGGAGTCAGTGTAAATGGTAAGCATACTGAGCGCAGGCAGGCCTAAGTTAGACGAGGCTAGCTAGGCCTAAGGGTGCCAACCCTGACTACTTGAGATTATGTGATTGCAATTGTTTAATTGAATATCCCTACTTTGTTTTATGATTATATGAGATAAGCTTGTTGAATATTCTTATTGTTACATGTGATTGTTGTTTTGGTTTTCTTTCTAGGCCTTGGCTCACGGCTGCTACGTGGTGTAGGTAAAGGCAATGGTAAGTTGGATCAACCATCAGTTGGAGAGCTCTGAGGGTGAGGTGTACAATGTCAGCTGCTCGTCCACCACGGCCAACAAAAGTACAGGGACAGAAGCCTAAAACTTTCATTTCGCCATTAGAGTGGCCACTGATTGTATATAACTTTTGAGAGTTTGTAAATTTATTCTTTTTAACCTGGTTTTTGTGATCCCATGTACCAAACATCTATTTTAATGAAAAATTAATTGTTTACAATCAAAATATTTTAACCTTAATCCGATTGTTGACCTTAGGATCACATTTTTTATCAAATGACTTGATTAACAAGTCCTGCACTATTTTAACTACACAATGTAACAGTCTTGGTTATCCAGGGCGTTACAAATGTTAATCATCTCTCAGTAATACAATACTGACGGGATGGGGTAGTATTGTATTAATGTTGAGTTAATAGAAAAAAGAGTTGCACTAAAAGAAAGACTACGACCCACGCGAATTCCACGGGGCCCATTGCAGAAAGTCACGCACTAACTTTATGGGGAACATATCTGTGACTGTCAGGGTGCGGCGCAGGTTGCCCATGTCAGGCGGCGTTGTGGGAAATGCTGATTGTTGAATGTACGTACTCGACACCACTAATCGAGGCTCACCAAAAGCTGTCAGATAATCTTCTGGCGGCCCATGCCCGCGGTGACTGACACTTGGTAGCCACTATGGGGTCGAGGACTAGAGTCCTACTTGGAAGGTGGGCGAGAAAGGAGAGCTTCTCATGACGTAGTCTCATACGGAGACATCCCCGACTCGAGAACAGATCTCGGGATGTGACCTCACTTGGAGACATCCCTAACTCGAGAACAGATCTCAGGATGTGACCTCGCTTGGAGACATCCATGACCTGGAGATTGGCTTGGGGCATTCTCAGGACACGACCTCACTTGGAGACATCCCCGCCTCGAAGACAGACCTCGGGGCATGGCCTCACTTGAAGACACCCACGTCTTGGTCGGACTAGGTTGCCTGGAAGAGTTCATACTCCGAGAACCTCATGACTTGCCTTGTCACAAGTCATTCATAAATTCCACGTGTCTGATAGTGAAAACACGGACAACACTAACTTAAATAAATTTATGATTGCTAAGTCTAGAAATAATAAAAATAGTAATAATTAATTTTTATGATATTTTTAGTTTTTAAAAGAAAACTATGAATTTTTTTTAAGGGAGAAAATTTTGAATTTTAAATACACTAATGTGAAAAAAAAATAGGGGTTATAATGTTTGGGTAAAGCTAGTGTAAGGACGTGCTAAAAACCATCACTCGTGCTGAGGCTGATTTTAGACTACTTTGATGTTATCAGGTTGTTGAGAATGTAGTGTGCATGTTTCTATTAGTGGGGAGGCAAGCATGGGAATTTTTTTCTTTTTATATGATTTTTGTATAAAGAAATTTTTAAGTTATTTCACGTGTTGTTTGGTAATACTTGAAAAAATAGTTTTTTATTTAATTAATTAAAAATTTGACAATGAAACATAAAATTGTGTTTAGTAACTCTATATTTATTTATTATTTTTAAAAATTTTAATTAAAATTCATTAATTTTTGAAAATAGAATTTTTTCACTTTCAAAATTTTTTTAAACAATTTTTTTTTCTTCTCTTTTTCAAATCAACATCTCATTTTGTATTGTTAAACAAAAAATAAAAATAAAACTTATCAAATACATTTATTATTTTTTGTTTTTACAAATAAAAAACAAAAATAGTTACCGAATATATTTTTATTTTTAAAATATAAAAAATAATGTTTCTATTTTTGTATTTAAAAAATTCAAAAACAAAAATTTTACCAAACACAAAGCATAGCTCAATTTATTTTTTTAATCTTTCAGACGTGATCAGAGAAATATCAACATCTATCATCTTCAGCGATTGGAGATTTAGAAGGGTGGGTGCTTTAGAACATGTTCGTTTCTCGTTTGCTATTTTGGTATTTTTCGGTTTATTCTTCAACATTAGTATGCAGAGGGTAGTAATGGCATGTACTTGAATTGATTGATCGATCCACCACAACCTATCAAAAATGTTCTAGCTCTACAATCTTTTACTATGAAATATGTAATTTTTTCCAGCACTTTTCTTTGCCGGTGTCTTGTGATCTCTCGCCAGTGCATCCAACACGCTGACAATAAATCTATTTTCCCACCAAAAAATTCCTGACCGACCATTAGTCCTCTTTAACTTTCACCGATGCTTGTATTCTAAAGCGCCATTATAGCCCGTCTATATCACGTCTGTTATAAAAAGCGCCAGTATAGACAATCTATGCCGCCGGCAAATTAAGACATTGCCAAAATGTTTCATAATTTTCATTAAGTGTTTAACAGTACATTCCATCCAAAATCACCGGGAAAAGTCATGATTCTGGTTGTGTTTGCAAATGCTTTCAAAATTTTGTTTTGTTTATTAGCTAAAATTATATTAATTCATTTATTTTTATGACAGGAAAACAATCATGTGCAGCTGAGAATTAACTGTATGGTCTCGATTGCTTAATTATTACTCTTTTAAAAAAACAAAAAAGAAATCTGATCTAGATTATCAAATAACAAAGATAAAATAAAACAAAAAAGAAAAGAAAAACCTCTTTTATAATTAAAAATTTCTAACGAGTTTAGGGTTATTTAATTATGATTTGGGCTGCAATTTTTATATAATATTTTTATTAAATCTATTATATATAGTGCACCAAATCGAGTAACGAGACAAATGGTGTTTATAAACTCATTGTAATCTAATATATATTTTTATTTAATTTAAAAAAATATATCCTGTTGTATATCCAGGTATGATTCGAGGTATGGTCTAATAATCTAATATTCCATTGGGTATGTATATGAAGCCGAGTTTGCTGTCTTTTAATAGTATATCTTGAAAAATAACTTTCGTGAGCCACTGGATTTCATCGTATATAATGTTTGATTAATGCAAAAATGCCTACCACATCACGTACAACAGAATTTTTATTTTTATTTGTTTTTTCTGAAATAAATAAATATATTAAAGAACTCTTTAAATTATTTAATTAATCTTGATTTGATTTAGTACTATCAAGTTTCAAGTATTATGTACAATAATGAACTATATAGCTAGTTAGAATAGATGATTGATTTGTTCATCAATTTTGGCAAAGCAATAGTCAAACTTGAGACTCTTGCTTACCAACTAACTCGATTATGATTGAATCGTTCCTTTACTCTATCAATAGCAATAGATTGGAATCAAGTATTTAGTATAGCGTTGTTGTCATGTCAACTTGTCAGGATGGTGCACTGTAATGTAATTTCATCACTCAACTCAATTAAAGGAAGCCCTCCACGATTTTTTATTTATTTGAAAGTTAAAGGCATCTAACATACAAGATATAGTGTCCACTTTTCACAACACTTCTAACACGCAATTCTAAAATTTATTAATGTCATATTTACTTGTTGTATGTGAATATATATACGCATAAAATAATATTTTTTAGTTAACTATATAGTATAATTGTTATCCATATATTTCACCACCGTCTTGTGACAACCCCCAATAGTTGGCTAGGATGTTTGTGGACATCCTCATGGCATGTTACTGCCCGAGGCCTATAGTCGGAATAGGGGTCTTCCTAGATGAGACCCTGTCCTTGAAGGGGGTCGTAGGTTCCTTGGTGAGTTACTCCCTGATGCTCAGTCTCGGAGATGGTGGTTCTCCAGCTTGAATAGTTAAGGCAAGGAGTCTCGTCTCTCGATCGCCTCCCAGGCTCGAGGTTCTAGTTCTCGGACCTAGGACAAGGATCAACGTGTCAGTAGGAGCGAGATTTCAGAGTCAAAGGATCATTTGACAACCTTTGTGGGCGATCTGTCAAGAGCGTTGTCGATTGTACGACTCGACAATTCGCACACATAGTATGATGCTTGACACGGGAGCACGTACATCATTCACTGACAGTCCCAGGGGCATGTTCCCCGTAAAGTGGTTACCTTTCTGCAATGGGCCCCGCAAATCTCGTCTTGGTCGTAGTCTCTATTCAAAGCAGCCCAATGCATTGAAGTGTATTAATCCCCCAAATGTAGGAGTAATGGGTATTAATTACTAATGATTAACATTAATGACCACAACCTCTATAAATAGGGTTGGGAGTCTCATTGTAAAGGGTTCGGTTTTTTGGAGAGAAAACTACTTGTACTCAGAGCAATCTAAACGCTGCCTGAGAATATCCCATGAAAGCTTGCAATCACAAGCTTGCAACCCTCATAATACTAGAAACTCGTGGTGTTCGTACTTTTATAACCTAAACCACGTAAAAATCTATGTGTTCTTACGATCATTTCTTTAATCTCTCTTATTAAAGTTGATAGTGAAAAAGGCAGTCAACATTTTGGTGCTTTCATTGAGAGCTTGAAGGAAGCATTTGAAACATTCACGATCATGGTGATTACATGAAGAAACGTTACAGATGAAGTGCCCCCTCCTACCAGAGTTGAAGGAGGAGAACCCAGTAGGAAACCACCTTAAATGATGGAGGACTACGATGAGTACGCCAAGTATAATGGCGAAGATAATGATGCCGACCAAGGTTATTATGAGGATGAATATCCTTAGCCCATGGAGATGGAAGAGATATCAGAAGTGGTGGCGCTCCACGAACAGTTGGCTACCCAACAGCAAAAACTTGATGCTCAAGAAGGTAACATCGCTGCCCTTTAGGAGATGATACTTGCCATGAAGGCCACTCTTGCAGCCCAGGGGTTGGGAGTGGACCCCAATGGCAACGTGCCAGCTGAGCACCCAATAGGTGTGCCACCTGCGCACCCACTTGGAGTGCTACCTATCAACACAGCTGGTGTGCCTCCTGAGCACTTGACTTCCGAGGCGCGAGATCCGCCAGCTAGGATGCCCACCGGACACCCAGCAGGAGTTGGAGCCTCAATGCCACCACATGATTGTGATAAAGGAAAAGCCAATGATAACCCTGCTTTGAAGCATAAAAGGGTTCAGCAAGAGCCTAAAGGCCACCAGGCTCCACAGCAGACTGGTAAGTGTAATGAAACAGGGGCCCGAGGACACCGCCAAGCAGACAGCGCCCGCCAAGCTCGGGGCCCTCTGCCCCGATGCGCTCATACGGACTGTGTGAGGCCTGGAGCTGGTGTCCCTTCGGGACCTAACCAATCTCACATGAATAATTTCCCGAGGAATGCCCCGTAGAATAAAAAATGGGGCATCAGTATCTCGGAAAATGAAAACGAGTCTGATGGAGAAACCAAGGTGGCTCGCCCAGAAGATAACGGTGTTTTACGAGGACAAGCCGACCTATGAGACAACCTCAATGCTCGGAGGTGTAATAAGTTCAGAGTAAGTGAGCCTGCTAGTAGAGGCCCGTCTGATCTCCAAGACAATCTCAATGCTCGAAGAAGAGATTGCCCGACCCAGAGCGTCAACCAGCATCGCAACCCACTCCGAGCAGAATTAGAAAGTCTGAAGCAAATAATGCTCAGAATGGCCAGGCGACAAGTTCACAAGTCTGACTTGGAAGATGAAGAGGTAGAGTCATGTTCTCCTCATCTTGTTGAGGCCCCGCTACCTCTGGGATTCAAAATGTTGTCCATACCTGCCTATGATTGTGGTTGGGATCCCACGGACAATTTCTCCAAAATTAACAGGCTAATGTCGATGCATCGTGTCTCCGACGACGCAAAATGTCACATGTTCCCCTTCACCCTAATCGGACCAGAAGATGAATGGTTTAAGAAACTCCGACCACAGTCCATTCCGACGTCACAACAGTTATCATCTGCCTTCCGAAGACAGTTCAATTGGGTTCGAAAGGTAAGCTTTGAGGTCAACGCCTTGGCCAACATCAAGCAAGGACCATTTGAGACCCTTAAGGCCTACATCAAACGCTTCAAAGAAGAAGCGGCAAGAACCAAGAGGGTCGATGATAGCCAACAGTTGATGGCGTTGCAGGCTGGCATCCGGGCGGGATCCCCACTCTGCGATGACCTCCAGCGAAGGGCATGTCGGCATCTCGATGACTTCATTCGTCGAGCAGAAGAATACATCATCTGGGAGGACGGCCAGATCGGGGCGTTCGGAGCATCCGTCATTTTCCCTGCCTCGACCACTCCTGGCCCCATGGCCTTGGGGATCCAATACTCCCCTTATATTCACATCTAGCAGGGGTCGTTGGGAGCCCAGCCGGGCCAGATTGCCACCCAATGCCATGTCTGCTCTTGGATTTGGTATGTCTCCGGTAGGGTGCAGGGCAGCGCCCTGTGGACATAGTGCTTTTCAGCCTGCATTCAGTGCTAGAGTTGTCGCCCTATCCCACCCGGCTGAATCCAGTCGAGCTCTCAGCGGCATAAGGCGCAGAGGGAAGGGTAAGGATCCCAAACCCAGGGTAAGCGGAATAGCACAGCCCGAGAAGGGAGTCACATCAGGCGAGAAGTACATCTCATAGTATTCAGAGTATATTGACTTGGTGGACTCCCGAGAGAACATCTTCGTGGCCAAGACACAATACATGCACTACAGGAAGCCATAGCCCATCCGAAGAGACAGGGATAGGCGGGACCCTGACAAATTTTGTTGTTTCCACAACGACATAGGGCATTACACTAACGAGTACCATCAACTCAAGGATGAGATTGAGAACCTCATCAAGTTGGGACACCTCCATTAGTATGCTAAGGGTGGACCACATCAGGCACAACCTCTCGTGGCCGAGCCGGCGGTCCCGTCTGCCACACTATAGGTCCCGGCAGTAGCTCCTGTAGTTCCCCAGCATCCAGCAGCCCAAGGGCCTCCTCCAGTAAATGGACGAGTAGGAACCATCATAGGAGGACCTCACTTGGCGGGCACCTCATGAAGCTCGCAGAACAAGTATGCGCGAGCTTTGAACCACGATGATGAGGTAATGGCTTTGACCTTATTACCTGCCCAAATGCCGCAAATGACTGACCAAGTCATAACATTCTATGAAGATGATGCTCGGAGAGTGCATTTCCCGCATCGCGATCCATTGGTGATTGAGAGCCAAATCTCCAACAAAATGGCAGCATAGATTCTTGTAGACAGCGGGAGTTCCGTGAATATCCTTTTTAAGTCAGCCTTCGAGAAGATATGGTTGACTTCAGTAGACCTGTCCCCGTGTGCCTCGATACTCTATGGGTTCTCGGGAGAAGCCACTACAACATTTTTCACTTTTAATGACTCTGTATAATGACTTACACCAATGGAGTAATTCATTAAAAGTATTCAGGGATATTTAAAGTTTAATGGTGTAAGTCATTAAAAGTTCTTGTTGATGACTACCAAGGTAAGTCATTAAAAGTGGTGGGAGACGTTAATTTAAAAATATGAATATAAAATTATTTATTAATAAAATATCAGACATGTAAGAGCATCTGACGTCTCCCCTGGGAAGACGTGCCATACATCTAACGTCTCCCCTGGGAGACGTGCCAGACATCTAACGTCTCCCCTGGGGAGACGTTAAATGTTTGGCCTAATATATATGTTCAGCCTATCTTTCTTCTTCCCCAAGCGCACGAACCAGAGGCGGAGAAGGGCGATTTCAGGGCCATTTTTTGACGATTTTGGCCGATTTTAAGCTATAACATCTCATTTAAGGAAAGTTTTTATTATTTATAAGTGTTGTATAATAGTTAGGATAAGTTTCATACTTATTGTCTCTAGTTATTAAGGAATTGATATTGGGATTTTAGGGCTTATGAGTTGCGGTTTTTTGTGATTTCTGGCTCAACAAAGTGGATTTAAAGCATATTTGAGGTAGGATTTCAAGATTAAACAATGTATTATAGTTAGAATGGTAGAAAAAATAATTTTTGTGCATTTTTTATATGATTTGTGGGTTTTATTAGAAATATTAGTTTAAAGTATGAAAATTAATTTTTATGTATATTTGAGATACTATATTGTTTAATTTTAAGATGATACCACATTATTTACTATTTTAAAAATTTTATTATTATTTAATCCGAAAATTATACATTTTTTAATTAATTTTTAATGTTTTTTAAGTATATATATGTAAATATGTTTTGCTAAAATGTATTTAATAATTGTCTATAATAAGAAAAAAAATTTAATTTTAATTTTACATACAAAATAGTAATTCAAGTTTATAATGTTTATAATTTTTTTTAATTTATATTATTATTTAATTAGAAAATTATATATATTTGTAATCTTTATTAAAATTTAAGTAGGTTATTTATTAATAGTTATGTTATTTTATTGATTTAGTAATCTTTTATTAATTAATTAATTTAAATTTTTAAGTTGTGGTTTTAAGAGAGATTTTTGCCTCAAATTTTCGATTTCAAGCACACATTTGAGGTTTTTGAGTTTCTAAAATTTCAATAATAAGTTATTGTTAATCTAATTATTTAGTGAAGTTTGTTTAGTAATATTTATTTATTAATTAATTTAGTTTTGTAGGTTGTGAATTTAATAGCAAAGTGCGCTCTTTGCAAAGTGAAGTAAATTTGCTAGCAAGGACTATTAATTGCAAGTGGTACATACATGAACTTCTTTCTTGTTTTAGTATTGTTAAACTTTTGTTAGAGGGGTTTAAATATCTTAAATATTCATCCATAGTGAAGTAGGTTCTGAGATTAAAATTATGTGTTTCGGTGATAACAGAAGGTTGAGAACTGTGTGTTTTAGTGAAGTAGGTTTTGGAAAATTTGTTTGTGTGCTGCGGAGCTATAAGGAAGAAACTTATTGTGTGTTGTTTGAATTTTTTGACTTGTTGTTCACAGAAGGTTAGATCACTATTATAGGGGAAATGCTGCTCGATTTTGTCTAGAATTATGTCTTTTATTATTTTATTATTATATTTGTATTTTATTGTGTTGTGTTTATTTGATTGGATTTGATTAGATTGACAGATGGTTAGGTTACTAATATAGGGGAAATGCTGCCCAATTTTTCGTATGCTTATTTAGTTTTTTTTTTTTTTTGTTTAATTTTTCATAGACATAGGAGATGATATGGATAGAAAATGGATGTCAGCGAATAGGTTATCCGTGGAATATAAAAACAGGGTCAACCTTTTTCTGACTAGTCTACCAAAACATCTCGAGATTCCAAATAATATAGAAATTGTGCAAGCTAAAGTAACTAACTACAACTTCAATTATTTTGAAAATCTATAGTTGAATTTTACTAATATTCTTTATATTAAGTATTTTTATTTAAATATTAGTGTCCACACCAATCAGACAATGTGACATTTGGATATTATGTGGACGCGGTTCTTCGCCAACAGGTAATTAAGAAAATAAGAGGAAGGGATTAGTGCTTAACTATGAATCGAAACAGATGGATGATCTTTTGGAGATGGACTGGTGACACAATTACGTTTTTGAGGTGGTTCAAAGGTTAAAATCCTTCTACTCCACCAGTCAATATTATTGCTATATGCTTGGTATTCTTTTACAGGGTATTTCCTTACACAATAGAATCCAACCCTTTGCAACTCCCAGGGTCTCCATATTTATAGGAGAGGGCACCTGGGAGTTGGTAAGAAGGTCATCCCATGACCTTTTTACCTATCATGTTACTTCTGTGACATTCATGATTAATTCCTAAAACCTGACACGTGAAGTGTGGACTAATCAATAGGTATGGGGGATAATGGGCCGCACGGCCCAACCCAATCGTGGGTGTCTGAATACGCACGTTCATGCTGCGTGTCCAAGAAGTCAGGGATATATCAGACACGTGATGTCTGATATATGCACGTTTACCTTACGTGGTTGACTTTACAAAAGGTCATAGCCTCCAACTCTAGCTCGTACCACGAGCTGGATGCTTTCCTCGACATGTGGCCTTCAGAGTCCAAACTCAGTCCTTAAGTAATCTTGGTGAACCCTTGGATACCCCGAGCTAACGAGGTAGGACCTGACGACAACAGCTCCGGTCATGGGGGATCCACGTGGCTGATATAGTTTAGGCCGTATCTCAGCTCGCTAACAGCTCGTTGGAAAATCAGGGCGTACATTTCCCCCCTAAGCCCTTGCTCGTGGTACACGACGTCGTGTAGGGCCACAGTAGGGGCTTTTAGGCTTCCCCATGAACTCTTCATATTCCACATTTTACGCAGGCGCCGAATACGTGGAACATCGTGGTTGGTGACGGTACGTCTTCCGAGAGCCGCATTAAATGGCCTAGCCTATACTCAGCCGTCGTTTCGTCTTTCGAGTAGAGAGCCTTGGATCCCACATCAGGGCAATCCAACGACCCCTCTCACGTGGCCTTTCATGTATATAAAAGGGGTGGCCACCTTACGCATGGGCCACCCGTTCATTTGAAATTTTTCAGAATTTTCCTTCTTCTTCTCTCTTCTTCATCTTCTAAAGAAAAAGCCTCTTTTTTCTTCCTGCCATTCCCAGTGCTCAAGAAGTTTAGGTGTAAGGGATCCCTTGAAGCTTTGGTATCAACTACCCCAACGAGGCCCTAACCCAGATGACCCCTTCATCATCTTCTCAACCAGAACACTTTGTAAGTCCCCTGACTGTGCATGTTTTGAGATTATTTTTCACTGTAGCCTAGGTAAATATTTACTGTAGCCGCATGCAAGGTTTCCTTGGTTTTTTGTGGGTACGAAGGGAGAAAGCCTTTAGGTTAGGGTATCTCTTGTAGTAGAAAACCATTTAGGAACACGGTTTATAGGGTGCATTTTCTGGGGAAATTTTCTGGGTAGGATTTTTGGTATGCTTGTTTAAAATATCCAGTATTTTGGGTGCAAAACCGGGTAGCTTAGGGGACACGCTTCACAGGCGGTTTTGCCTCTCTTGCCTACTGAAACTTTCCTTCCAAGGAAAATTTCTATCCTGACCCTCCTGACACACGAATTCCGAGTAATCAGGGATCTGTTGGGAGCACAGGCGCGTGTTCATAGAACTGCGTGGTCTCACTCGCCGCGGGCTGAGATTACCTCAGCTCGTACAAAGGAAACACCCCTTTTGATTCTCCCTTATGCCTAGGTCGCCTTTTTTGAAAATCTTTTCTTTTGTTCGCTAGGCGACCAGATGGCACCCAAGAAGAATGGTCCAAAGAGGATCGCCAGTAACTCGTCCTCCCAACAATCCAAGGGAAAAGAGGTGATGACGGACTCCCCAATTCCTGTCTTCGGGCCAGCCGTGGAGCAGGAGCTCGAGGTGGCGCTCGACGCTTTCTTCGAGGCTGAGAGGATCATTTCGAAGATAACTGATCAGGGGAAAGTGAATAAGATATTCCTTTCCCATGGCATCGAACTGGGGAGGGGCGCCCTGATCGCCCGACCTCCCGCAGAAGGTGAGCGGAGCTGCGCGCCGCTCGACGAGGAGTTCGCGGCCTGGAGTGACGAGCACTTCAAAGCCAGGGCATTCCTCTCGCTCGATCAATACTTCGCCAACTTCCTCAACTACGTGAGGTTGGCTCCTTTCCAGCTCCCCCCCCCCCCCCCCAACTCCTATCGTTTGTTGGGGGGGTTGAGATATCTGTTCCTGAAACAAGAGTGGGAGGCCCCCACTCCGGCAGATATCTTATACTTCTTCTGCCTCAAGGCCAGCTCGGAGCAGCGGGGGCGAGGTGACGGGTTCTATTACTTAACCCGGTTTCCAAATAAGGTTGCGGTCATTGAGCTGCCCAGCCACCCCAACGACTTCAAAGACCAGTTCTTTATGTCCAAAGGGTTTCGCAACTGCGACCTGCACTACTTCAACCGTCCTCGTAAGTACTTTTCATCCTTAGCTCGTAAGTTAAGTATCGGTTAGCTCCCCCTATATCAATTTCTAACTTGGAATAATTCTGCAGCCATTTTTGCGAGGACAGATAAGTCTATGATCCTCGGGAGTCAATACGAGACACTGGCGGGCTTGCCCCCCAGTGAAAAGGACTATCGCCAGCTCGTGATAGACGAGACGATGCTGGCATGCAAGCTGATCTCCCTAGGCCAGACTCTGAACCTGAGGAGGCCCCGGGTGCCTCCCCCAGCCTGCGAGATGAGGGCCATCCCCTAGGAGGAGGTCGCGGGGGATGAGGACGAGGTGCCCCTCGTGAGGATGAGGAAGCGGGCACTGGAGGTCGCCCAAAGGACGGAGGAGGAGAGGATCCGGTCCGGAGCAGCTGCAGGTCCCTCCGGCCAAGGTAACCCATATATGTTTAGGAACTTAGATAGGGCCACTACAGATCCCTCGCTAGCTAGGTTCAATCCCAAACAGCTCGTCCAACGCCATCGAAGTGACCCAGACTTTGATGTAACCTTGCTCCATTGCGTCGACCAGCTTGTGTTGGATTACGAAAGTAGCCGCCCTAGGGGTACCATAGTTGTAGATAACACCCTAGCCTTTAGGTCGGTCCTATTCGAGGAGTATGGGACCAACCTTCGGTCATGGCCATCACTCCGGGAGGGTGTTGAAGCTCTGGGTCTTAGGAAATAAGTAGAAGAGTCTAGTCCTGAGCTAGCCTCGGATCCAGAACCCGCGCCAGCTTGAGAAGTAATTGTCTTAGATTCCCCCGCATAAGCTCCGGGGCCGATGGTCGTGACCATAGATTCCTCTTCTAGCTCGGGGGGTAGGATTCCTTTTAGTATATATATATACTTGAGTTTTGATTTTTTCCCCTTTGTTTTTGTTTTTGCATGACTGCTTACTGATATATTGAATTTATCTTTGTTTTGCCAGAGGAGATGTCTCAGCCCGGGGGAAAAAATCTGCGAGCTATGTTCACCGAGGGAACTCCTCAGCTGGGGCCTCTGGGCCCAAAATGAAGAAGCTCCAGGTGGTGAAGAAAGCCGCTGGGACCCCAACCAAGTCCCCTGCAAAGGGGAAAGAGCAGCCCCCAGCTGCCCAGGCCGAGGAAACTGCACCTCCTGCTGTAGTGGGGAACATGCCCCCACCCCCTCCGCAAGCTCCGGCCGGGACACAGGGGCGGAGCTCGGGGCTTCGGGAAATGTGCCTCCCGAGGTGCATATGCCGGTGGGCCCCCAGGCCCTGGAGAAGATTCTAGATGTCTTTCGGGGGACGATGTATGAGACGGCGAGCTACGCCGTCGACCACTTCTATCGCTTCAGTGAGAGGGAGCTGCGGGCCATCGAAACAAGGAGCCCGGTGGGCGTAATGGAATCTTCATTGGGCGTGGCCCTAACGGTAAGCTGACTTTACCCTTATTTTTTATTATCATGCCTTGCCCTGTTTTTCCTCTCTCTTTTTTTTTTCTAAGGCAGTTGCCTCTGTTTTTGCAGAGCGTCTTGGCCCATCACCGGAGCATAGCCAGGGCCAAGGCCCAACTCGAGGATATGAGGGCTGAGCATCAGGCAGCCTTGGCCACCCATCAGACTTCCTTGCATACGGCCCAACAGAAGGAAAAGGAAGCCAAGGATGCCCTGGCGGCCGTGCAGGCCGAGCTGGAAGAAGCCCATCCCAAGCTTCAAGAGGCCGAGGCTACCAAAGCCGCCCTCGCTGCTGCGCTGGTCGAGCTAGACTCCGCGAAAGCTGGGGCCGAGGAGGCTAAGGCCGCCTTGGAAACGGAGAAGGCAGCCTCCAGCACCGCCATGGAGGACATGCTCTACCATTGATGGGCCTATAATATGGACAGCGACTTCTCCTTCTTAGGAGCGAACGTGGAGGTCTTCCTGGAGTGGTTCAAATCTCGCCTCCAGCAGGAGGCACCTTCTGAGACCGGGGAGGCACCCGTCAGGGTAGCCTGGTGGAGCTTAGGGCCTTTCTTTTTCATACCCTTTCCTTTAATATTCTCATTTTTTTTGTTTGTAACTTTGCATGAGGTTTTTCCACCTCGAGACAATTGGTTTTATCAATTTTTTCTTTTAATTGGTTTATTTCCTCTTGCCTTTACGCAGTTTAATTACTACTTTGAAAAACTTAGTTTGCGTTAATTTCTATCAATTTCTTGTGCTCTTTAAGAAAAACAACGATCAATCGATTTAAATTAACTTCTCAGTTTTATGACCTGGTTATGTCCAGGAACTTAGTTTGAAAACTTAGTTCGAGTTAATTTTTATCAATATCTCGTGCTCTTTAAGAAAAACAACGATCAATCGATTTAAATTAACTTCTAAGCTTTATGACCTGGTTATGTCCAGGAACTTAGTTTGAAAACTTAGTTCGCGTTAATTTTTATCAATATCTCGTGTTCTTCAAGAAAAATAGCGATCAATCGATTTAAATTAACTTCTAAGTCTTATGACCTGGTTATGTCCAGGAACTTAGTTTGAAAACTTAGTTCGCGTTAATTTTTATCAATATCTCGTGTTCTTCAAGAAAAATAGCGATCAATCGATTTAAATTAACTTCTAAGTCTTATGACCTGGTTATGTCCAGGAACTTAGTTTGAAAACTTAGTTCGCGTTAATTTTTATCAATATCTCGTGCTCTTTAAGAAAAACAACGATCAATCGATTTAAATTAACTTCTTAGTTTTATGACCTGGTTATGTCCAGGAACTTAGTTTGAAAACTTAGTTCGCATTAATTTTTATCAATATCTCGTGCTCTTTAAGAAAAACGACGATCAATCGATTTAAATTAACTTCTAAGTTTTATGACCTGGTTATATCCAGGAACTTAGTTTGAAAACTTAGTTCGCGTTAATTTTTATCAATATCTCGTGCTCTTTAAGAAAAACAACGATCAATCGATTTAAATTAACTTCTAAGTTTTATGACCTTGTTATATCCAGGAACTTAGTTTGAAAACTTAGTTCGCGTTATTTTTTATCAATATCTCGTGCTCTTTAAGAAAAACAACGATCAATCGATTTAAATTAACTTCTAAGTTTTGTGACCTGGTTATATCCAGGGTAGAGCTTAGTTCGCATTAATCCTTTATCAATATCTCGCGTTTTTTAAGAAAAATAACGATCAATCAATTTGAATTAACTTCTAAGTCTTTAAGGTGACCTGGTTATATCCAAGCACCATATGCCCCCCAAGTAACTAGGAAAGGGTCTTTCGTGGTTACTTTAGATTACACTTGTAAACATGTACAATCATAAATGAAAAGTTAATTCTCATTGCTCAATACATAAAAAATGGCCCTTAGGCCTTACAAGGGGGGTCATTGATAATATCTCTTCAAATGGATGGCGTTCCAAGTTTGTGGGACTGCCCCTCCATCGAGCCGAGCTAATTTGTAAGTTCCTTCTTTAATGACCTCGATGATTTGATATGGCCCTTCCCAGTTCGGTCCCAATACTCCATCTTTACCTATCATGTTACTTCTGTGACATTCATGATTAATTCCTAAAACCTGACACGTGAAGTGTGGTCTAATCAATAGGTAAGGGGGATAATGGGCCGCACGGCCCAACCCAGTCGTGGGTGTCTTAATACGCATGTTCATGCTGCGTGTCCGAGAAGTCAGGGATATATTAGACACGTGATGTTTGATATATGCACGTTTACCTTGCGTGGTTGACTTTACAAAAGGTCACAGCCTCCAACTCTAGCTTGTACCACGAGCTGGATGCTTCCCTCGACCTGTGGCCTTCAGAGTCCAGACTCAGTCCTTAAGTAATCTTTGTGAACCCTTGGATATCTCGAGCTAACGAGGGAGGACCTGACGACAACAGCTCCGGTCATGAGGGATCCACGTGGCTGATATAGTTTAGGCCGTATCTCAGCTCGCTAACAGCCCGTTGGAAAATCAGGGCGTACATTATGTGATGAGAATGTTGAAGGATTACATTGAACATCCACGACCTACACGTTACTTGAAGAAAGAGGTATGTATATAAATTTTTACAAAGTTAACAATTTATTTATTATTAAAGTATATATAATTAAATAATATATTTTTCTTTGTATATTTTTGTAGCTAAACACTACGCCATATACACCAGCACAGATTAATGCAATGCGACAACACTGGGCGAACCATATGCTACCGATAATTCAAAGTCTTCGCCCACATATTAGGTTTTTTTTTACTTTTTATTTCTTACTATATGTCTAGCTAGCTTGAGTAATATTTGTTAATTTTGTATGTTTAACAACAAATATTACATTTTTGTATATTTAGTTAGCAAAAACATATTATATACACATTTCTGTTTTATTAATGAAAATTCACAATTTAAATTTGCATATAATTTAGATTTTTAAATTAATATATTTAATTATATTAAAAAATAATAATACATTTAATTCTATTTCAAA
This sequence comes from Humulus lupulus, assembly GCF_963169125.1. Taxonomy (NCBI): domain Eukaryota; kingdom Viridiplantae; phylum Streptophyta; class Magnoliopsida; order Rosales; family Cannabaceae; genus Humulus; species Humulus lupulus. The sequence goes on along the minus strand of NC_084796.1, from coordinate 164,083,806 downwards.
AAAATTAATATATTTAATTCTATTAATTAATATACTGAAAAGAATTATTTAATTATTTTTTTTAAAAAAAATACAAAAACCTATGATGACTCCCAAGGGAAGACGTTGAATGTCTACAAAGTCTCCCCATGGGAGACGTCATAGGTACCTACAACGTCTCCCATGAGGAGACTTTGTAGACAATTAATGTCTCCCCCTGGAGTCATCATAGGGTGTACACGTATACCCTATGATGATGACTCTCAGGGGGAGACGTTAAATATCTATAAAGTCTCCCCATGGGAGTCATCATAGGGCCACTTTAGATGGCTCCTGCAACAACGTCTCCCCTAGGGGGAGACATTAAATGTCTATAATGTCTCCTCCATGTAGCCATTAAATGCCTATTTTTTTGTAGTGAGCCCTCATCTCGATGGGGCAGATAAAGTTCCAAGTGACACTTGGAGAGGTACCTCGCCAGGCCTTTAAATATTGCACCTTCGTAGTTGTGGATTGTCCCTTAGTATACAACGCCATTTTGGGATGGCTAGCACTGGTGGAGTTTGGGTAGGCACCTCCATCCGTCACCTGTGCATGAAATTCCCCACAAATGTAGGAATCGACATAGTCCGCGGTAACCAAAAAGAGGCGAGACAATTCTACAATCTCTCCCTCAAGGCTTCCGTGATGATGGTAAGGGAGGAAGGCTCCGAGAACTTCGAGTAGGCCCCAAAGGTTCAAGAGGAGAGGTCCATCCTCGACAGGAAAGTAAAAGTTGGGGGAGCCTTAAAAATGGAGGTCCACGAGGCGTTAGTGGTCTTCCTCTTAGAAAACCAAGATCTGTTCGCATGGTCACATTTTGACATGACTGTCATTGATCTGAATATCATATGTCATGCCTTGAATGTCGACTCTTGCTTTGCTCCCATCCAGTAGAAGCAACAGACGTTTGACCAAACTCGGAAAGAGGCCCTCAAGGCCGAGGTTGACAAGCTCCTCTCCAATGGGTTTATCCGAGAAGCCCAATATCCCAGGTGGCTTTCCAATCCAGTCCTCGTGCCAAAGCCGAATGGCATGTGGAGGACATGCATCAATTTCTCAAACCTTAACAAGGCCTATCCGAAGGAATGTTTTCCATTCTCCAATATAGATCAGATGGTTGATGTCACTTCCAGTTACAAGTTGCTGTCATTTATGGATGCATACTCGGGATATAACAAAATATCCATTCATGTCGCTAATTAAGAGCACACTAGCTTTTAAACCGACAAGGGTGTCTATTGCTACATCGTGATGCCTTTCGAGTTGAAGAACGCTAGTGCCACTTACCAAAGGTTTGTTGACAAAATGTTTAAAAACAAGTTGCGGAAAAACATGGAGGTCTATGTGGACGATATGTTGGTTAAGTCCTGGACCGCCTTAGATCATGTAGGCGACCAGGCTAAGGTCTTCATGGTGCTCCACCAGTTCAGCATGAAGTTCATCCCCCAAAGGTGCACATTTGGGGTAGCCTTCGGAAAGTTCCTAGGCTTCATCGTAAGCTTTCAGGGGATTTAGGCGAACCCCAAAAAAATCAAGGGCCTAATCAAAATTCCTACTCCCCGAAAGCATAAAGATGTTCATAGCCAGACAGGGAGGATCTTAGCTTTGAACCATTTTGTCTCCAAGGAAACGGAAAAGTGCACCCCTTTCTTCAATGTCCTCCTAGGGAGTTAGACATTTGAGTGGATAGAAGAGTGTGAATGGGCGTTCCAACAACTCAAGGCACACATAGCAAACCCTCTGATCCTATCCAAGCTAGTAGATGGAGAACCCCGCCTGTTCTACATGGCTATTTTGGAAGACGCCATCAGTACCGCGTTAGTAAGGGAGGGAAGCCACATTCAACACCCCATCTATTACATCAGCAAGAGACTCATTGGGGCAAAATCTAGGTACCCACTAGTGGAGAAGTTGACTTTCTGCTTGACGGTTGCCTCTCGAAAGATAAGATTCTACTTCCAGGTGTACCTGATTAAAGTCCTCACGAACCATCCACTCTGACAAGTCCTTTGAAAGCCTGAATCATTGAGAAGGCTCTTGAAGTGGTCGATGGAGTTAAGTCAGTTCGACATCACATACCACCTGAGGACTGCCATAAGAGGTCAAGCACTCACCAATTTCATTACCGAGAGCACTGGGAATCAGGGGAGAATCGAGTGCACCCCAGCAGTCGGAATAGCATGGAAGTTGTTTGTGGATGGGTCCTCAAACGAGAATGGTGCAGGGGCGAGACTTATTTTGGTCTCCCCTAAGGGGCATAGAGTTCATAGTGCTCTCTGCTTTGGGTTTAGCGCCTCTAATAACAAAGCAAAGTATGAAGCCTTAATAGTTGGGCTTCACATGGCACTAGAGCTCAAGGTCGAAGGACTCGAGATCTTTAGCAATTCCCAACTCGTGGTGAACCAAATTATCGGAGAGTACCAGGCCCGGGGAACAAAGATGGCAGCATAATTGGCAAAGGCTCAAGAAATGCTGCACAACTTCCGAAGTTTCACAATTCGACAAGTGCCGCGGAAGCAAAATTCTAATGCGACGCCCTGGCGAAGCTGGCGACAACCAAAGATGCCAAATTAATCAATGTGGTCCCCATTGATTACTTGGAGTCCCCAAGTATCTTAGCTCCAGACGATGTGGAAGCATTACAACTCTAAGATGGGTGGATGGAACCAATAGTTAAATACCTTATCTCTAGGGAGTTGCCCTAAGACAAGAAGGCGACTCAAAAGTTCTTGTACCAAGTGCCAAGGTACATAATTATGGATAATAGGTGTTATCCAGATTTCCGGATAGCGTTTAGATGGATAGCCTCGGGGAAGCAGAATTATCAAAGTCTTTCACGAAGGGTGACCAGGGCTCGCGGATGGACAGAAAGGCTTCGCCTCTCCCGTTTAGTGTCTAGCACACTCTTTCAAGCAACCGCGACCCGGAAGCTCGTCAATTCTCCCGGACTCCCGAAGGGATATCCTTTGGGGAAGGTCCTTCCAGGAGAAGCTCTTCAGGTTACCTTCGCGGATACAGTTCCGTGCCTCTCACGGAAGAAGACCAGGCGGTCGAGTCACAGAGGAGGCATAGTTGGAATGATACTCACCTGACACAGGATCCCGCCTGACACGCCTGACAGGTCGAGGCCGCACACATCCCAGCACGCCTAAAAGTGCCTTTTCGCCTACTGTTCCGCTGACAGCCTGGAAAAGACGGCTGCCTTTTGACATTCCCCATATTTTCATGTAATTATACCTACGTAGAGCCTGGTAGCCATGCTACCACAGTAATTGTATCCCCTATTGACGGCTGGTGTAATTAAGACTCATGGGGGCAGAGTAAAACCCTAATCAAAAACCCTAGCTATAAAGACCTCCTCATTTTACGATAGGAGAGAGGGCCAACAGATTAAAGAGCAAGAACTCTGCCAAAATCTCTCTAGCTTCATCTTCTTCAAGAGAACCCGAGAGAAACATTGTGAGTTTGTGAGGTTCTTGTACACCAGCCATTTTACTGTAATTCTCTACAAGTATAATAACATCGACTCGTGGACTAGGGCTCGTTAACGCCTGAACCACGTAAAAAACCTATTTGTCTATTTATATTTCTACACTTCTACAGTTCTTATCTTTTTATTATTTTGTTTGTATTCGTTTCTGAAAAACTCGGTAAACATTTTGGTGCTTTCATTGAGAGCTGTAGGGAGTTGTTAGTCAGCTCTTTTTCTGTGTACGTTTTTTTTTTTTTTTTTTTGTATTCACTCCGTACTGAAAAGATGGTGACTACGAGAAAATCCGCGATTGACAAGAATGCTAGGGTCAACCCCGATACTATGATGGAAGATGCGGTACAAAACGAACCCTCGGCAGCCCAGACCGAAGGAGAAAGTACCCACGACTCGGACTACCAAGGTGAAGACCCGACATCCCGCCAGGATCGGGTCAGTACTGAAGATACGACATACTTAGAAAACGAAGAAGAGTATGTCCGAGACGGTTACTACAAAGATGGCTACTACTACGAGAAGGATCCAGAACTGGTCCAAGTAGCCGAAGAACTGGTGGCCACTAAGGCCAAGTTTGCTGAGCAGGAGCGCGTCTCCGAAAAAATGCAGCGCATGATGGACCGCCTCCAAAGAAAGTTCGGAGATCTAGGCGACTCGGACGAGGACGCCTCTGTTTTAGGTGGTGCTGATGCCACCATGCCGGATCCCGCCGCTGCTGGACCATCCAAAGCCGCCCCTAACAAGGGCAAAGAAAAAGTTGGGGAGCCTGTGCGCACTAACGCCCCTGCACCTCCTAAAGGCGTGAATCACCAGGCCGACTGCCCCCCCCCCCCCCCCCGCGCGCAGAAGGTCTCTGGCGCTCTTAAGCCCAGACGTCCTTCAGCCCCAAGGGGGCACTCTGTGCCTAAAGGGCCCGGTGCTAAGGGACCCAGGCCTAGGGGAAGGAACAACCGCCCCAGTGATTTCGTCAACCAGGACGGTCGGGCTGCGGACACGCACTCCGAAGATAGCTGGTCCACGGTGGACCTAAGAAGAAGGTTGGAGGCCAAGTATGAAAAGGCCAAAGGAGAAAAGGCCCGGCCTCGCGGAGATGACCTGCGAAATCATCTCAACGACAAGCTTCGAGGACGTGACCTCCCGGAGAGCGATACAAAGAGGCTCGAGGAACAGATCGCTGCCTTGACCAAGCTGGTTCGGAAGCAAAGTGGGGCCCTGTCAGACTCTGAGGAGGAAGACCCGGAACCATGTATTCGGAGGATCGCGGAAACGCCCCTCCCAGAGAACTTCAAAATGCCTCATATAGAATTATATGAGGGGAGGACAGACTCGCGCACCCATCTAGCTAAATACAACAAGATGATGCAAGTGGCGCGCGTCAGTGAGGATGCCAAATGCATGTGCTTCTCACTCACCCTTACCAAGTCCGCGGAGGACTGGTGGAAAAGATTAGCTCCCGGATCCATCCACAGTTGGAAGGAGCTACAGTCCGCATTCAGGAGGCAATTCATTGCTGCCCGAGACCACGACATGGAGGTTGGTTCCTTAACCAACATCAAGCAGCTACCCAATGAGAGCCTCAAAAGCTTTCATTCAAAGAATGATGGAAGCTGCTGCTAAGACCAAGGTCAGCGATGACATGAAGCTGATCGCCCTTCAATCGGGGCTTACCGTCGGCTCCCTGCTATGGGGAGAAATGCAAAGGAGACGAGCAGAAACTCTGTCCGAATTCATATCAAAAGCTCAGGGAATCATCAACCTTGAGGATGCCTACCAACAGGCCTTTGGAGTTCCCCCAGCTCCGACGCCCTCCGTGACTGCACCGAGCTTTGCTTCGCAAGCTCCCGCACCAGCCCTCACGCTTCCAGGAGCCCAGTTCACTCCGAGCGTGTATGGGCCTTCCGCGTCTGCTCAGACGCCGAGTCAAACCCATTTCTCTGGGTACGAAGTTGTACAAACCGGATGTAGTATCGCTCCCGGCCCGTCGCAACCGCAAGTGGAAGGCCCAGAACAAAATCTGAGCCAATCGCGGAATAAACGAGGCGGAAGAAACTCCAACCGGGGGGACCATTCAAAGAAACCCCGGAAGAACTATGAGCCCAAGTTCACGGAGTACACCAGTTTGATAGACTCACGAGAGAATGTCTATCGGGCGACCTGTAATATGGTCAACTACAGGAAGCCCCCGAAAGTGTCTCACGGAGGAAGGCGTCCGCGAGACTCCAATAAGAGGTGTGAGTTCCACGGAGACGTGGGGCACACCACAAACGAATGCCTTCAGCTGAAGGATGAGATCGAGTCCCTGGCAAGAGCGGGACACCTCGGTCAATGGGTGAGGATACCCATAATCTATCCCGGACAGGGAGTAGTTCACGGAGCTGCGGATTCTCCAGGACAGAGGGGGACCGCTAGCGCTCCTGGAGCCGGTTACCCCCAAGCTCCTGGATCTCAGTTCCCAGCGCTTCCTGCTCCGACCTCTCCAGCACCCATTGCCATGTTGACTCCAGGACCCGGAAAACCATATCCGCCTGGCCTTGCTCCGCCACCCGTTGACGGACACGTAGCCACCATTTCTGGAGGACCGCACCTTGCCGGAAGCACCCGCAACTCCCAGAAAAGGTACTTGAGGGAGTTAGAACACACCGGGGAGATGTACGCCTTGGTTCAGTCACCTGCTCAGCGTCCCCGAATGATGGATCTTCCCATCACCTTCACGGAAGATGACGCCCGACATGTGCACTTCCCCCACAACGATCCCCTCGTCGTGGAAGCCCAGATCGCCAATACGAAGGTGTCACCGATCCTAGTCGATAATGGAAGCTCCGTAAACATCCTCTTCAAAGCTGCCTTCCACACGATCGGATTAACCGAGACAGATCTGACCCCATGCCCCATCCAGCTTCAGGGGTTCAATGGGGATGCACTCATGCCCTTAGGCAAAATTCAACTTCCAGTCACCCTCAGAGGAGACCGCGACGCTTGTGCCTTCAAGCACTGCACATTCGTGGTGGCCGACTGCCCCACGGCGTATAATGCCATCCTAGGCCGACCGGTCCTAATCGATGTTGGGGCCATAACCTCGATACGCCACTTATGCTTGAAGTTTCCATGCGACAACGGGCGTATCGGCACCCTCCGGGAAGACCAACGAAGTGCACGAAGCTGTTATAACGTCTCCGTCCGATCCATCTACACGGTCCAGGAGGCGATTGTTGCCGCACCGTTGGCGGAGGATTTACCAGAAACTGGGGGTGCCCAAGGGGCATACGTTGAGGAACTCGACCCTAGAGTGGGGGTCGAGAGGGCGATAGAGTCGATGGAGGAAGTCGAAGCGATGATCCTCAACTCGGGAGATCCCACCAAAGTCATTCAGGTGGGGAAAAACCTTCCATCGGCCATTCGAGAAAAGATCGTGGCCACTGTGAAGAATAATCAGGATATCCTGGCATGGTGCCACGCTGATATGACGAGGATTAATCCTAATGTTGCGTGCCACGCACACAACATAGACCCATCTGCAACTCCAGTTCGCCAAAAGAGGAGGCCGTTAGACCCAGTGAGGGCCGAAGCAGTCAAAGCTGAAGTGGACAAGCTGATGTCCATAGGCTTTCTCCAGGAGTCACTCTATCCCTTGTGGTTGGCCAACCCGGTTCTGGTCCCGAAACCCAATGGGTCCTGGAGAATGTGTATTGACTTCACGGACCTGAACAAAGCCTGCCCAAAAGACTGTTTCCCTCTTCCGCGAATCGATCAGATGGTAGACGCTACTTCCAGGTATGAACTCTTATCCTTCATGGATGCATACTCCGGATACAACCAGATCAAGATGCATGTCGCGGACCAGGAACACACCAGCTTCCTCACGGACAAGGGTGTCTACTGTTACGTGGTCATGCCTTTCGGTTTGAAGAATGCTGGGGTGACATACCAGCGTCTAGTAAACAAGATGTTCAAGGACCAGCTGGGGAGGAACATGGAGGTGTATGTAGACGACATGTTGGTGAAATCCAAGACCTCCGAGGACCACAGTGACGACCTTGAGGAAGCTTTCGCTGTGATCCGAAAGTACGGAATGAAACTGAATCCGAAGAAATGTACTTTCGGGGTCTCGTCTGGGAAGTTCCTCAGTTTCATTGTCAGCTCCCGCGGAGTGGAGGCCAACCCTGAGAAAATTAAGGCGTTCATAGATATGACTTCTCCCCGAAAGCATAAGGATGTCCAAAGCATTACCGGAAGGATAGCTGCGCTCAGCCGCTTCATATCTAAGGCCACTGAAAAATGTGTCCCCTTCTTCAATGTGTTGCGAGGAAACAAGAGGTTCGAGTGGACCCCCGAATGCGAAGCAGCCTTCCAACACCTCAAGGAACATCTAACTCGAGCTCCCATTCTGTCCAAACCTGTCGAAGGAGAGGTGTTGTTCTTGTACTTAGCTGTGACAAAGCATGCCGTAAGTGCCGCTCTCGTCTGGGAAGACGGCCGTTTCCAGCTCCCTGTGTATTACGTGAGCAAGAGGTTACTGGACGCCGAGTCCAGATATACAATGATCGAGAAAATCTCCCTCTGCTTGCTAATCGCTTCGCGGAAGCTAAGGCCCTATTTCCAGGCGCACACCATCAGAGTACTCACCAACCACCCTCTCCGGCAAGTCTTGCAGAAGCCCGAGTCTTCTGGCAGATTACTTAAATGGGCCATGGAACTGAGCCAGTTTGACATCCACTACCAGCCACGTGTTTCCATAAAAGGCCAAGCTCTCGCGGACTTTATTGTGGAATGTTTAGGAATGAATGACCTCCCGGAAGATCCTGTCCCGGAACTTCCCACATGTAAGGTCTATGTAGACGGAGCCTCAAATGAAAAAGGAGCTGGAGTAGGGGTTATCCTAATTTCTCCCCAAGGACATCAGCTCCAGAGCGCCATCCGTTTCACGTTCCCAGCATCCAACAACGAGGCAGAACACGAAGCCATGCTAGCTGGATTACAACTTGCCAGAGAAGTTGGAGCCCAAAAAATCGAAGTATACAGCGACTCCCTACTTGTGGTAAACCAAATATCCGGAGAATACCAGACGAAAGGCGAAAAAATGGCTGCCTACGTGTCTCTCTCTCGCGGCCTCCTGCAGCATTTCAAAGGCTACCAAATCCGCCAGGTCCCCCGGGACCAGAATTCACTCGCGGACACACTAGCCAAGCTTGCAACAGACCCGGAGATTGAACAATATGGCCTAGTGCCCATCGGGCACTTAGAAGCCCCTAGTACTGAGACACAGAGGGTAAATTCCATCATCGACCATTCCCATTCCTGGATAGGACCCATCCTCAGATTTCTCACCACCGGAGAGCTCCCCACTAATAAAGCTGACGCAAGAAAGCTCCAATATCAAACTCCCCGATACGTTGTTATGGATGGAAAGCTTTACCGCAGGGGGTTGTCCATACCCTTCCTTAGGTGTGTTTCCGGAACCGAAATTAGCACCATCATCCATGAAATTCACGGAGGCTTCTGTGGCGACCATACCTCCGGCCTGAGCCTATCCAAAAAGATCCTTCGTCAAGGATACTTCTGGCCCACCATGAAGAAGGATTGTGTAGATTATGTCAGAAAATGTGAGCGGTGCTAGAGGTACGCCAAGATTCCGCGAGCGCCGCCTACAGAAATTACCTTAATGACTAGCCCCTGGCCGTTCGCCGTTTGGGGCATTGACCTAGTAGGTTCCCTTCCAACTGGAAGGGGTGGAGTGAAGTATGCCATAGTCGCGGTAGACTACTTCACCAAATGGGCTGAAGCTGAACCTATGAACACGGTCACATCTAAGAAAGCACTGGACTTTGTCATCAAGAATATAGTGTGTCATTTCGGGCTTCCACGTAAAATTGTGTCCGACAACGGGAAGAAATTTGATAGTGAGCATTTCACGGACTTCTGTGCTTCGCATGGAATCATCAAAAGATTTTCCGCAGTCGCCAGACCTCAAGCTAATGGGCAAGTGGAAGCAGTGAACAAAATCTTAAAAACCACGTTGAAGAAAAAACTCCAAGCATGCAAGGCTCACTGGCTGGAAGAGCTTCCGCGAGTACTTTGGGCCTATCGCACAACAGAGAGAACTTCGACGGGGCACACACCTTATTCCATGACCTTCGGTTGCGAGGCCATCATCCCAGTAGAAACTATGATCCCCTCTCACAGGCAGGACACCTACGACCCTACCCGGAACCACGCCCTTCTCCAGGAGTCCCTGGACATGATCGAAGAGCTCCGGGAGCAGTCACAGGTCCAACTCAAAATGTACCAAGGCAAGATAGCCCGACACTTCAAAACAAGAGTCAAGAGCCGTACATTCGAAGTTGGGGACCTTGTCCTACGGAGAGTATTTCCTGCTACGCAAGATCCGGGAGTGGGAGTCCTCGGACCCAACTGGGAAGGCCCCTATGAAGTCCAAGAAAAAGTGGGCCATGGGACGTATCACTTAAAGAGACTAGACGGATCTAAAGTCCCGCGCGCCTGGAACGCGGAGCACCTCCGCCGTTACTATCAGTAGGCCCCGGACTATCTAGTCGAAAGTCCTTGGTGGACGTAGCAAAAATATAAAATATGGACATAATCCTCCCAGCTGTAAAACACATGTCTAACAGGCTAATTTAATAAAACACGGAGAGTTTCACTCCGCTTTTACTGCATTTTTTATCCCTTTGTTCCAAGCTGCGTTTTAACAAGTGACCACGCGGTCCGGAGACGTCCGGACCCCACGCTCACTTGGGGGGGTATACATGGCTAAGGCATAGCCATACGCCCCTTGAACAAAACATAAAGAGAACACCACTTATGTGCTAGCATTGTGTTTGAAACTTTTAAATTGATTAAGCTTAGGTTGATTTGTTGCCATGAACATATTTGCATTACGTGTCATGTGTGCATTATGTGGTTATGTGAAAATTGCCATGAAAATATCTGCCATTATGCATCATGAAAATTATCTCCTGTGTAGCCCAGCGATGAACAGGACTGGAGGTTGGGGAACATTCAGAGAGCTACGCCGAAACACCCCCAACTTCTTGACAAGTCCTTCGCAGAATACTCCGCGACCGCTGAAAGCTTTGCTTCGCAAGCTTCAGCTCCGGGTCTCATAAAGTAATGCATGGCAAGATCTGCGACCGCTGAGAGCTTTGCTTCGCAAGCTCTAGCTCCGGGTCCCGCAAGGCGAAAGATGGCAAGATCCGCGACCGCTGTAAGCTTTGCTTCGCAGGCTTCAGCCCCGGGTCTCACAAAATAATGCATGGCGAGCTCCTCGACCACTGCAAGCTTCGCTTCGCAAGCTTCAGCTCTAGGAGCAAATATAATCGATCCCCCAATTACAGCAGGCCTTGCTTCGCAAAGTCCCTGCTCCAGGATCGCACATGGTAGGCGTGACGATTTCTTCGACCGCAACGAACTTTGCCTCGCAAGGCTTCATGCCAAGTCCCTGAAGTCGGCCACCATGAGGTCCGCAACGACAGTTAGTTTTGCTTCGCAAAGATCTAGCCCTAAGTCTAGCGACACTCACCAAAAGAACTCCCGTTCCGGCACCATCACGCGGAATCGTATTAAGTGTTGGCCTCGCAAGCTTTGTAAAGATCGCGATGGGAAGATGGAACGGGTCACCTTAGCCATCCCAGCGAACAGTATAACTACAAATCCCGGGATTGGCTATTTACCTTAGGAAAGCTGGGTACGATGAAAGAGGGAGTCTGGCCGTTGGAACCATGAACCCTCCGTAACCTAGAAACCACGTGGGAAAAGACATAAGCCGTTGGAGCTTCAAGTTAGAAATGCATAGGTTCTGGCCGTTGGAACCAACACCTCATGCGCCCCTACAGCAGTTTCTATTGTGTTAAAGTCTCTACCCTAAGCACAAAATTAAACAAGGAACTCAGCAGAAAAGGAAAGAAGAAGTCTACAATTATTACAATGAAGGCCCTGCGGACCGGGCATCTGTAATGTTCCTGCAATTAAAAAAGAGTACAGGGAGCTTTGCCCCAAAGGAAAATAAAAAAAAATTATTATATATACACAAAGGATAAAACCCCTTCAAGCACTGGGGGTGGCAGCGGCTTCCACGACCGGGGCCTCGGAGACAGCGGTTTCAACTGGGGCTGGCGGAGTCGGCTCATTGGAAGGTGGAACTTCATCACTGGCAGGTTCAGAGGTCCCCGCCTCTTCGGGATCTTCTGCCTCAGGGGCTCCAGCAGGCTCGTCGATGTTATAAGTCTAGACGTACACCTCTGGGCTTTGATCCCACGCCTGTACCTTTTACCTCATGGCGGCGGCGTCCTCTCCCAGGTAGTCTACTACCTCCGGGTTTATTTTCCAAAGTTGGTGCATGAGGACCACGTGGGATAGATTGATCGTTCTATTCAGCACCACCTCAGCATCTTCCTTCTCCTTCAAGCGCTCCGCCTCAGAGGTCGCTAGCTTTGCCTCCGCGACAGCCAATTGAGCCCTCAGTTTTTCCAGCTCGGCCTTGGATGCATCCCGCTCTCCCTTAAGGGAATCAATCTCCTAGCGCTGCACCTTATTTTGATCTAGCAAGGATCGCTTCTCGGTCACATGCCCCCTGACAGCGAATTGCAAGGCTCCAATCTGTTTATCCTTCTCAGCGAGCCCCAACTCCTGCATAGACGCAAGATCCTTGCTCCTCTTGTGATCTTGCTCCTCCTCGTGTAGCCTCTTCTGAAGAGTGGCATATTCCTCGTTCTGCTTAAGGAGGAGATTATATTTTCGATTGCAAGCGGGCATCCAGGGTATCCTTCTCCTCCCTGGCCTGGGATAGCTCTTCCTGGAGCTTGGAGTTCTTGGCCTTCAAGTCATCCGACCGCTGCTTGAACTCATTCTCTGTGCTGGCCCGGTACTCTTGATATTTGGCAAGATATTTCTTGTCCGCCTCTTCTTCAGCCTTGCGTCGGGCCTGGTTAATCTTCTCCACAGCCTCCCCCTTTATGCTCTCGACCTGTTGGGTCAGTTTCTGCTTCTCCGCCTCCAAGGCCTGGCGAGCCACCTGGCTCTCCTCCAGCTGAACCAGAACTGCACCTACCTCCTGGAATGAGCGTTCCGCGATGAGAGAGGCCTGCGAGGAAAGACAACAGAATGAGTTAAGCAGAACCAAATGTACTAAGACAAATGATCCCAGAACACAACAACTGATAGCTTACCCCAGAAAGTTGCTGCTTTACGGCATGTGTCAGCAACAGCGGGTCCTTACTGCTACTGATGGCCCATTTCTCAGAATTGAGCTCGCACAAGCTCAGGGTCATGTCCTCCATCATCTCCGCTCCGAACGGCGCCAATGCACTTCCGAGCCTAGGCACCAGCCTCTTCTCCAAGGCTGGGCCATCCAAAACCGCTCCAGCCGGGTGAAGGGATCTCACCCCTTCTGCCAGCTCAACTCTCTTCACGGCAGACAGGTTGTCTGCCCTTCCCTGAGTAACAGCCTTCTCGGCCTCCAACCGCCTCTTCAAAAAATTATCAGCCCGTCTTACACCCTCCAGGAGGGCAGCGGGGAAACGGGTTGGTTTCTGAGGGAAGTGGAACTTCAGGCCAGGCTGAGGAAGGCTTGTTTGTTGAGAAAGTGGAAGAGAAGGAGAAGAAGGAGACCCCGAAAGGGTGGACTCCCTTTGGACTGAAGGAGGAAGTAGACGGGGTATTAGGGACGGTAGCGAAGACACTACCGCCCCGGTTTGTTGCTGCTGCTGATGTTGCTGTTGTTTTTGCTGCTGCTGTGGCGGTGTTGGTTGTCTTTGTTGTTGTTGTTGTTGTTGTTGCTTTTGCTGTTGGGGTTGTGGTTGCTGCTGGGTGGGGGTAGTCTGGTGGGGACTGCGCGCAGCCCGGAGGTCTCCATCACATCCGGGAGAAGAATGTCTAAGGCGTTTCTTCTTGTCGCCCTCAGCCTCTCCTTCGGGGCGCTTGCTCACCCCGGTCATCTTCGCGGGGAACACAAGACCTTCCCCATCGCTGCTACTACTCGAGACCACCATGTTCTCGGAAGGCCCCTTGACAGGAGGCTTCTCCACCACGGGCACGATTGCCCTCTCCACCACCGGAGACCCTTGCGCCTCGCCACTTGTCTTCTTGGGTGTGGCAGCTTTACCTCCCCTACCAGCTCCGACCTTTCGTCCTTTCCCCTTGGACGGGTCTTGGCTGGTGGTGGCCTTCTTGATAAGTGAGGTAGCTCTCCCCAACATCTTTGCTTCGGGATGTTCTGCAAGAAATGTACGAAGCAAGGTTAACCAACCAGCAAGCGATGTGAAAAAAGATAAGCAGAAAACAAAACAAGCAACAACATAAAAGCACAAACAAGTCCACCAGCAGGGAACAAGAAGCAAAAAAGAGAAAAGTTTGAAAGGGACGACCATGCACGAGAAATGTGAATGGCCTTCCCCGAGCAAAACAAGACACCGCTTCCTGCTCCAGGAAGCTCCCGTACTCCTTGAAGTCCGGGAATGACATGCTGAGGGAAGAAGGGTCAACCATGGTGACACCTTCTGGCAGACTACTGTCACTCAAACACCCGAGGAGCTCATCTACCCAATCGCAATATCTGTCAAAGGGTATCCTACGCGGATCTAGCCTAAGGAAGCGGGGATCGAACCCCACCTGAGAAGTCCGGAAAACCTCAGACAGGCTGGGGGTGTGGATCAATCGAAAGCTAGTCTTACCTTTCCCAGAGGTACCAGCTCCCGGAGACCCTTCATTGGGGTAAGCTGCGGCGTGGCGAGCCTCGATTTCTTCTTCCTTCGACTGGGGGTCGAGGAACCTCTCCGCCCAACTGGGGGATAAATTATTCTCGTCCTGGGCCGCCTGGCAGATCACCTTGGACAGCTTCAGGGCAATCTGCTCCCGGACGTCAGCTGACACCTGACTTTGCCCCCAGCCACTCACTGGCTCAATATTTTGGAAAGAGGCGAGTAGCCCATACTCCCTCAAAGATTCGGTGGTCACAAGTCCTTCCACCTTCAGCTCTTCCTCCGAGAGCCCCTCGTAGAAGTTTGACCTCCTTATCATCTCCGCATAGCGAGGTGTCCGCGGGACGGCTTCTGCAAAATCCAAACACGAGTGTTAGAGATCCTCCCGGAAGGCAAACCAAACGTAAAGAAACAACGTTAAAAAATAGAGGAAGGAGCACTTACCAGGGACTTTGAAGTCCAAAGATAGGGCTGGCACCTTCTTCAATGGGAAGCCAGTCGTCAGGAACCAGTACTCCCGGAGATCTGGAACCCTCGCGGTATGACATGTGGGACACATCACGTCCGGATACCTCTCCAGCCTATAAAACCCCACCTTGTCTGCATGACCTCTCATGGGCTGAGACTTCAGCCCATAGAAGTATAGCACCTCCTCCGGGGTAGGGGCCTCCAGGTCCCGAGACTTGCAAAAGATATACCACCCCGCTAGAAGCTTGTAGCTGGGGGGGAATCAACTGGAAGGGGGTAATCCCCGCCTTCACGCAGAAGTTGGCAAAATAACTTCTTAGGGGCAAGTGTGCCCCACACACTATGTGTGCCCAGCTCCGGGCACCAAAACCCTCGTGACTCTGACTGGCAGACTCACCCAGCACCGACAGACGGTGCCACATCAGGCCTGGGATGTTCTTCAGGCCTGCCTCTGAGGAATACAGCTCCAGCATGCCGTAGTTCCTGAACAGGTTCAGCTTCTGGTCCATCTCCCAGATGGAACTATTGATAGTCGGTGGGCTAGCCGCGGCGACCTTAGTTTTTGCTTTCCCCTTTGCGCCGGCAATAGGGGAACCTTGCTCCTGGGTAGATTCAACCTCTACCACAGTGATGATTTGTTCCTTTGAGGTGTTCGTCACTTAGCAAAAGAAACAAAGAAGAAAACACTCCAAGCAGTCAGCACCCTTGTCATACCCTAACGGTATTAAAGGCGTCGGGGAGACCCTCCCCGAAAACTGCTTGGATAGGCTCCCACCGAGCTTGCTGAGGGGCTGGCACCATGCCACCCGGAGGACAACAAGGAACCAGATTCAAACTTCGAGCCTAAGCCCGCCAAGATAAGTGTTTTCCCAGGGGAAGACACCCTAAAGGCGTTCACGCTTATGCCCTATAATAACAAACCAGAACAGCACAAGCAGACGAGAAACAACTTTCCAAAAGAAAATCATCAAAGCATGCAAAGAAATGACTTATTGACTCACATCAGTCACATGCCTATCAAAGCCCTATTCACGCATGCATAAAGATGACACCGGCAGAAAACTCAACCCTAACAACTACCAACAATCTGAGGTTTAGAAGGAAAAAGCAAAGTAAAAATACTTACTGGTATTCGAGTAGTTGAAGATTGAGGGAGTAACCGGGTCACTGCACCGCACGAACACGTGAAGTAAAGGCTGCAAAGACAAGCAACGATTCAAACCTAGAACTTCGGCGAAAAAACCTACTGCCAAATCGAAAGAAAAGTTTCTGGATTTCTTACCAAAAGAAGTGGCGAATTCGAAGGAAAGGAAGCTTGGAAGCTTGAGAGTTCGAAGATTTGGGAATCTGAAAGCTCGAGAATTTGAAAGCGTAAAGAGGAAGCAGGGTCCGTTCCCTCATTTTTATAGCAGGAACGAAATCATTTCGAATTCCACAAATGGATGGTCCCGATCTTCCCACACCGCATGCATCAGATCCGATGGCTGGGGATGAAGTGCCGGTCCCATTTATGACTCCTCGGATGGGAATAAAGTATTTATTTCCCATCATTGTACCATCTCGGGCCCGGTGTACCATTAAATACCGTCAAATCACTACTCAGACACCCGACGCACGCACACTCAGCCAGTCGCCTCACGCACACGTCTTGGTCATAGAGCCATTCCCTGCATGACGCGTGGCCCTTGCCATACTTGAGTTCAAGCAGAAGAAATTTCCTTTTTTTTCGTACTAACACTCAGATGGGAAAAAGGAACCCTTCCAGGAACACAGGAGGTGACCCCTCGCCTAATCTAGAGACCAGAATACTCGGAGGACTGTACAAGCTCCCGGACCTCTCAAGCTCCGTGACCTTGGGGGGTAAATGTTATCCAAATTTCCGGATAGCGATTAGATGGATAGCCTCGGGAAAGCAGAATTATCAAAGTCTTTCACGAAGGGTGACCAGGGCTCGCGGATGGACAGAAAGGCTTCGCCTCTCCCGTTTAGTGTCTAGCACACTCTTTCAAGCAACCGCGACCCGGAAGCTCGTCAATTCTCCCGGACTCCCGAAGGGATATCCTTCGGGGAGGGTCCTTCCAGGAGAAGCTCTTCAGGTTACCCTCGCGGATACAGTTCCGTGCCTCGCACGGAAGAAGACCAGGCGGTCGAGTCACGGAGGAGGCATAGTTGGAATGATACTCACCTGACACAGGATCCCGCCTGACACGCCTGACAGGTTGAGGCCGCACACATCCCAGCACGCCTAAAAGTTCCATTTCGCCTACTGTTCCGCTGACAGCCTGGAAAAGACGGCTGCCTTTTGACATTCCCCATATTTTCATGTAATTATACCTATGTAGAGCCTGGTAGCCATGCTACCACAGTAATTGTATCCCCTATTGACGTCTGGTGTAATTAAGACTCATGGGGGCAGAGTAAAACCCTAATAAAAAACCCTAGCTATAAAGACCTCCTCATTTTACGATAGGAGAGAGGGCCAACAGATTAAAGAGCAAGAACTCTGCCAAAATCTCTCTAGCTTCATCTTCTTCAAGAGAACCCGAGAGAAACATTGTGAGTTTGTGAGGTTCTTGTACACCAGCCATTTTACTGTAATTCTCTACAAGTATAATAACATCGACTCGTGGACTAGGGCTCGTTAACGCCTGAACCACGTAAAAAACCTATTTGTCTATTTATATTTCTGCACTTCTACAGTTCTTATCTTTTTATTATTTTGTTTGTATTCGTTTCCGAAAAACTCGGTAAACAATAGGCTTTACAGGCGTGGCTATTCTTTGCCCTTGCTTCGGTGCGTGTCCAAGCAAGAAGCCAGTTTAATACTGCGGGAGGTACATGAAGGTTTTTGTGGTGATCACGCCGGGGGGCAAAGCATTTCCAAGAAGATCTTAAGGCATGGATATTTCTGGCCCACCATGAATGAAGACGCAATGGATTATGTCAAGAAATGTGACAAATTCCAGGGCTTCGCCAACATACCCTGAGCGCCTCTAAATGAGCTTACTCAAATGACCAGCCCATGGCGTTTTGTTGTATGGGGCAACGTCCTTATCGGGTCCCTGCCTACAGGGAAATGAGGGGTGAAATATGCCATAGTGGTTGTCAAATACCTCACAAAGTGGGTTGAGGCCGAGGTGCTCACCACGATTACATCCAAAAAGGCTTTGGACTTCGTCATAAAAAATATCATTTGCTGGTATGGGCTTCAGAGGAAGACAGTATCCGACAACGGATTGCAGCTCCACAGCAAAGTGTTCACAGACTTCTGTCAATGACATGGTGTCATCAAGAGCTTCTCTTTCGTAGACCATCCGCAGGCCAACGGCCAAGTGGAAGCAGTGAACAAGACACTCAAGTCCGCTCTAAAGAAAGGCTGGAGCAGGTAAAATGAACTTGGCCTGAGGAGTTGCCTAGGGCATTGTGGAGCTACCGTACCACTCCCCGGACCTCCACCAGCCATTCTCCCTTCTCGATGGCCTACGGGTATGAGGCTATGCTCTCGGTTGAAGCAGTAATCTCCACGCACTGATGGGATACGAATGATCCGACCACAAACCATGCTTTACTTCGAGAGTCCATGGACCTCATGGAGCAGCTACGGGAAGCTTCTCAACTACATGTAGCATCCTACCAGCAGAAGGTGGCCAAATATTTCAACTCCAAAGTGAAAGATAGAAAGTTCGAAGTCGGAGACCTGGTGTTGTGAAGAGTCTTCTTGGCCACCCGAGATCTAGGTGCAGAAGTGTTGGGACCCAACTGGGAGGGCCCATACCAAGTCGAGAGCATTATATGTCCAGGAACATATATGTTAGCCCGACTTAATGGGGAGATGATTCCTCATGCCTGGAATGCCGAGCATCTTCGCCGGTATTACCAGTGGCATCTGCAACAAACATCATTTATTTCTGTAATACCCCTTGTAGCCTTCGAGCACATGTAATGGAAACTGTGTATATAAAACACGATAAGAAATTTGTTGTTTTGCTTATATTCTTTAGTTTCCGTTATCTTCTATTAATGTTGTGTTAAGAGCACCCGCTCGCCTAGACAAGTGACCGCAGCCTAGTCTCCGATCACTTGGGAGCATGGAGTTAGGTGTTGAGTCTAGTTTATGTCATAGTTATGTGGTATTTTAGGTAGTCTTTTATCTCGTTTTTATTTTATTTAGTGCAGTTTTACGATTTTGTTTGTTTGCTTTACCATTTTTGTGAATAAAAAGGAAGATTTGAATACTTGGAGGAAATTGGTTCAAAAAGAGAAGAAATATCCAAGTTTCGGTGTTGTTTTCAACAAAGAATGGATCTCAGCATGATTTGAAGGCATTGGTTATTTTTCAGGCTTAAAAATGCATGAGTTGAAGAATTTCTTAAGGGCCGCAGCTTGAGCACTTTGGAGCCGCAGCCAGCCTCTTAACAGAATCAATGTTTCGGAGTCGAGACTCGGGACACGGCATGGCTAAGGAGGGTCGCGACTTTGCAGAGCTAAATACCAGAAATCAGAGACATGGGCCGCGGCATGGCTTTGGGAGAGCCGCGGCCTAGAGGTGCAGATTCTCAAGAATTAGAGACACGGGCCACAGCATGGCGCAAGTAGAGCTGCAACCCGCCACTTTTAAAAACTAAAAAAAATTAGGTTTTATAATAAAAAAAAAGGGGGAAAACTGAAGGAGAGGATAGAGAGAGGAAAATAGTAAGATAGTTTTGGTGGCTGAAAAGCTTGGAGAATTCTCAAGTGTTTGTTATTCATCTACTTCTTTATGTTGTTCTTGAATTTAATTGTGATTAGAATGACAATTATGAACTAATTTTCTGTTTAGGGCTATTAGTTGAATCACTTGAATCCTTATTATGAACTAATGCAATTATCATTTCTTCTTCTTCTTCTTTTCAATTCCTTACAATCTATGCTTATTGATTGATTATTGATTGGCCATCTATAGTCATTATCTGTTTGTTTTTTTAATCAAAATTTGAAAAATGTGATTTGAATTTGCTTTGGTTGTTTAGGACACAATTCTAATTGGGAACGAGAGTATCTAGATTAATTGTGTAACTATCTTTTTGAGTTGTTATGGTTATTTCAATCTTTGTGATTAAATATACCGTAGAAATATACGTAATTTTCACTTAGGTTGAGTTTATAGTTCATAATATGATTATAAACTGCTCTTGTCAACTCGTTAATTGAAATAGGAAGAAATAAGAAGAAATCAATAATTTGTATTAGGAATTAATAGGGAGGATAGTTGATGAGATTAAACGTCCTAATTACTCTCTCATTATTTAAATTCAAGGTTTTGCTATTACTTATTGTTTTATTGAGTTCTTGAGTTTTGTCTTTGCAATTTATATTTTCTTCTGCTTTGTTTACAAGAATCAAAGTTTAATTGATCGAATAGAACAAAAAGATTAAATGACTGGTAATTGGTGATTCAGTCATTGAGGACGATACTTGGTTTTACCAAGATTATTACTGAATTTGCGATACGTGCACTTGCATAGCTATAATTTTCGCAACAAGTTTTTGGTGCCATTGCCGGGGACTGAAAACTATCAATATCAGTCTAATTAATTTTATTTCTAATTTGGTTATTTTTTTTCTTGTTTCTAATTCGTTTCAGCTGCGTTTCTTTGTCAATTTCAGGTAGTTTTGTTATATGCGTAGCAGAAGAGGGGCAAATAGTCTTGTTCCTATTAATCCTGAAGTTGAGAAGGCTTGCAAACAAAACAGAAAAAATAAGAGGTTGGCTCGTCAGACTATAGAGATGGCACACAATGATGGGAATACTGAGGTTCCCGAGGTTATTCAAATTCAGGCTCAAAATCCTATTGCAAGGAGACTAAGAGACTATGTACTACCCATTGTAACGGGAGTACAGAACTGTATAAGACCGCCGGCTGTGGAGGCCAATAATTTTGAGATTAATCCAGCGTTCTTGCAAATGGTGCAGTCCACTGTCCAATTTGGTGGTTTTCCTTTTGAAGACCCCCATATGCACTTGGCGAATTTCTTGGAGTTCTGTGATACTTTCAAATACAATGGGGTTAGTGATGATGCTATAAGGTTGAGACTCTTCCCATTTTCTCTGCGGGAGAGAGCTAAGAGCTGGCTTAATTTGCTTCAGGAAAATTCTATTAATACATGTCAAGACCTTGCTCAGAAATTCTTGGCTAAGTTTTTCCCTCCCTCGAAGCCTGCTAAATTGAGGGGAGAAATTAATAACTTCTATCAGATGGATGGGGAGTCATTATATAATTCTTGGGAGTGTTTCAAGGAGCTATTGAGGAAATGTCCCCACCATGGTATAGAGAAGTGGATGCTGGTTCACAATTTTTACAACGGGCTGTGTGGTACAACAAGAACAATTATTGATGCTGCAGTTGGTGGGGCATTCATGAGTAAGAGTGCCAACAAAGCATATGAAATGTTAAAGGACATGGCCACAAATAACCATCAGTGGTCTGATGAGAGATTACCTGGGGTTAGAAAGGTAGCTGGGATTCATGAACTTGATGCAATTACTGCTTTGACAGCACAAGTGGCCTCGTTGACAAAACAATTGCAGTAGAATACTGTATCTACTAATGTGATTCAGATGGCAGCTAGGTGTGAAATGTGTGGTGGTTCTCACTCTTTTGATCAGTGTCTTGCTAGTAGTAATAATAACATTCCTATGGACCAAGCTCAGGTTCAAGCTACGGGAAATTTTCAGAGGCCATTCAAAAATCCATTCTCCAACACTTACAATCCTAGGTGGAGAAATCATCCCAATTTTTCTTGGAGAAACAATCAAGACCAGCAACCTCAATTTCAGGGTCAGTTTCAGAAGAATATGCCTCAACAACCAATGAATCAAGCCTCTTCATCACAACAGCCTAGGCCACAATAACCAATGAATCAAGCTCACCCAAACAGGCCTAATGAATTACAATCTGCATTATTGACTCTCACCAACACTCAAAACTCAGTTCATGACAGAGACCAGATCTTCTATTAGAAATCTTGAAACACAAGTGGGGCAGTTGGCTAATATGTTGAATAATAGACCACAGGGAAACTTGCCTAGCAACACTGAAGTTAATTCTAAGGAGAAAGTTCAGGCAATTACTCTGAGGAGTTTTAAACAACTTGAGCAGTCTAGTGTACAACAATCAGTGGTTCAGAATGAAGGTTTGGGTGAAAAGTCTGATACAACAGAGAAAAGGATCACTAAAAATCACCAGAGTACAGAGAAAGTTCCTCCAGTTGTTGTTGACCAACCAGCCCGAGTTCATTATCCTCAGAGGCTTAGAAAAACTACTCTTGATAAATAGTTTTCTAAGTTTTTAGAGGTGTTCAAAAAGCTGCATATCAATATTCCTTTTGCTGAGGCTTTGGAGCAGATGCCTAGTTATGTAAAATTCATGAAAGAGATTCTATCTAAGAAAAGAAAAATGGAAGACTATGAAACTGTGGCGCTCACTGAGGAATGTAGTGGAATATTGCAAAGAAAGCTGCCCCAAAAGTTGAGAGATCCAGGGAGCTTTACTATACCTTCCACAATTGGAAAATTTGAATGATATAATGCATTGTGTGATCTGGGGGTGAGTATTAATCTAATGCCCTTATCTGTGTTCAGAAGACTTGGTTTTGGTGAGGCAAGACCAACAACAGTTACTCTATAATTAGCAGATCGATCGGTGAAGCATCCATAAGGTATCATTGAAGATGTTCTTGTGAAGGTGGATAAGTTTATTTTTCCTGCTAATTTTATCGTTCTTGACATGGAAGAGGATACGGATGTGCCTATTATTCTTGGAAGACCATTTTTAGCCACAAGCCAAGCTCTTATTGATGTTCAAAAGGGAGAGCTTAAACTCAGAGTTCAAGGAGCTGAGGTGGTATTCGATATCTTCAAGGCAATGACGTATCCGGTAGCTAGTGATAGTTTCTATAGTGTGGATGTGATAGATAAAGTAGTTTCAAAAAGAAGGGTGAGTAGTGATGCTTTAGAGGCAGTGTTGATCGGTGGTGAGGTAGATGATGATGATGCTGAGATGAGAGAATATTTAAATTGGATTAACTCTTGCCAACCGTACAGGAAGAAGTTTGAAGAGTTGGCGGAAGGACCAGAATGACCATTAACATCCATTCAGCAGCCACCAAAATTGGAATTAAAGGCTCCTTCGGATCATTTATGTTATGCATACTAGGGGGAGAAGGAGACTTTACCTGTAATTGTTTCAGCTGACCTCTCAAAAACTGAATTGGAAAAATTGTTGAGAGTTTTACGGGATCATAAATTGGCCATTGGGTGGGCATTGGTGGATATTAGAGGAATAAGTACTTCAACAGTAATGCATAAAATTTTATTGGAGGAAGATAGCAAGCCATCTATAGAGGCTCAGAGAAGACGCAATCCAGCAATGAAGGAGGTTGTACTTGAGCAAATCCTTAAATGGCTAGACGTCGGGGTGATCTACCCAATTTCTGATAGCGCATGGGTGAGCCCAGTGCAAGTGGTACCAAAGAAGGGTGGTATGACCGTGGTGAAAAATGAAAATAATGAACTCATTCCAACGAGAATTTTGAAGGGGTGGCGGATTTGTATTGATTACCGCAAGCTTAACAATGCTACAAAAAGGATCATTTTCCTTTGCCTTTCCTTGATCAAATGCTTGACAGATTAGTAGGCCACAACTACTACTGTTTCTTGGATGGGCATTCAGGGTACCATCAGATTGCTATTGCACTAGAGGACCAAGAGAAAACAACATTCACATGTCCCTATGGTACATTTGCTTTCAGGTGAATGTCATTCAGACTATGTAATGCTCCAGCAACATTTCAACGGTGCATGATGGCTATCTTTTCAGATATGGTGGAAAGTAGCATTGAGATTTTCATGGATGATTTTTCTGTCTTAGGCTCATCGTTTGACATCTATTTGGGTAACTTGGAAAATGTGTTGAATCGTTGTGAAAAAGCAAATTTGGTGTTAAATTGGGGAAAATGTCATTTTATGGTAAAAGAAGGAATTATTCTGGGACACAAGATCTCTAGAGATAGTATTGAGGTGGATAAAGAAAAAATGGCAACAATTGAGAAATTACCACCTCCGGTGTCAGTGAAAGGTGTAAGAAGTTTCCTTGGCCACGCGGGGTTTTATCGACGATTCATCAAAGATTTTTCTAAAGTGTCTAAGCCTCTCTCTTCACTGTTGATGAATGGTGTGGTTTTTGATTTCAATGAGGAGTGCCTTCATGCTTTAAAGGTACTCAAGGAGAAGCTAATATATACACCTATAGTTGTGGCTCAAAACTGGGACTTACCGTTCGAATTGATGTGTGATGCTAGTGACTATGTTGTGGGTGCAGTTTTGGGGTAGCGTTTTGACAAGGTATTTCACTCCATTTACTATGCTAGTAGAACTCTCAATGATGCACAGTTGAATTACACCACAACAGAAAAAGAGTTGCTAGCTATAGTATTTGCTTTTGACAAGTTCAGACCTTATCTGATTGGTAATAAGGTGATTGTGTATACTGATCACTTTGCTATCAACTACTTGATGACTAAGAAAGATGCAAAGCCTCGCTTAATCAGATGGGTTCTATTTCTACAAGAGTTTGATATGGAGATTCATGATAAAAAGGGTACTGAAAACCAAGTAGCTGATCACTTGTCAAGACTTCAAGTAGAAGAGAGTTAGCATGAGAAAGCAGTGCATGTTAATGATTTCTTTCCAGATGAACAGTTATTTGGGTTGAGTGAAAATCCTGTTGTGCCTTGGTTTGCTGATATTGTGAATTTCCTTGTTGCAAAGGATGTGCCTCCTGAGATGACAAGGCAACAGTTGAAGAAATTTTACTCTGAGGTGAAAAGCCTATTCTCTACAAGAATTGTGTTGATTAAATTATTCGTCGTTGTGTACCTGAGGATGAAATGCATTCTATTCTTGCCCACTACCACAATTCACAATGTGGTTGGCATTTTGGAGCCACAAGAACAGCATCTAAGGTATTGCAAAGTGATTTTTATTGGCCAGCCCTATTTAAAGATGCTAATTTTTTTGTGAAGGCTTGTGATCGATGTCAGCGCACTGGTAATATCTCAAGGAGAAATGAGATGCCCCTCAATGTAATTTTGGAAGTTGAGTTGTTTGATGTTTGGGGCATTGACTTCATGGGTCCATTTCCACCGTCTTACAATAATGAGTATATTCTGCTAGCAGTTGATTATGTGTCCAAATGAGTGGAAGCTACTGCTACGAAAACCAATGACGGTAAAACTGTATTGAACATTCTCCATAAACATATTTTCACTCGTTTTGGTACACCCTGAGCTCTTATTAGAGATGAAGGGAGTCATTTTGTCAACAAATAACTTGACGCACTTTTAGCTCACTACGGTGTGTATCACCGCACTGCACTTCCATATCACCCCCATCAACCCACCACCACCACCACCACCACCACTACCATACTCTTGTGGCGTGTCTTTCGAGGTAAGTTTTCTCTCCATGGTCTTCATGTCACATTGGGGACAAGTTTAAGTTTGGGGGAGGGGCTTATCATATTTTTTTTTTAGTTTAATGTTTTTATTTTAGTTTTGTCTTTTGTGTCAAAAAGTTAAGCCGGTGAAATTTCTTTTATAATGTCGTCTATCATCACTTGTGAAATAGCGATTATGTGAATAACCGTGTGCTTGATTTGATTACTCTTTGGGTTAATTTTAATACTTCTTGGAAATTTAAATATGTTGTGTAAATGTGAGTAATTAACCTATGTTATACATGTTTTACTTGGGTATGATGAATGAATTGCGGAATAGGATAGAACTTGCATTGCTTGTCTTTTTAGACGAAATCCTTAATGACATGTGTGTTGGAAAATGATTTAGGAAATTTTGTTGGAACGTTTGAGCCTTTCAAGCTTACCAATATTATTTTATCCTTAGTTTTCCCCTTTGTGCCTTAACTTGCTTGATTAATTGTTTAACGACACTATTAAGCCAAAAGTGTACCCAATACTATTTTCCCTTGTCCTTGAATTATGCCATAAGCTTAGAAATAAGTTTGGGGGAAATGAATTGTATTGGGTGAGATTGTCGATATGTGGATAAATGATGTATTTTAATGATTGAGAGAAATGTAAAATCTCTTGCAACATCACTAATTTATTTATATCATTTGAAAAAAAAAACAAAGAAAAAGAAAAGGAAAAAGGAAAAGAAGACTTAAAGAGTGAAAAATGATTAAATAAAGTGATGTTGGAGCATTGTTTTGTGATTTCTCAATTGTTGAAAAATTGGTAAAGGCAAGATGGTTGGTTTGATTGGTTTTTTATGTGCTTATGGTATAATGAGGCTTAAATGTCTTTTCAACTACCGTTACCTAAGCCACAATGTTATGAACCTTAAAAGTCTTGTTGATTCCAAAACATGTGTTGTTGACATTAGTGGAGAAAGGCAAGTATGCAAGCATATTGAATATTGGTTAGCGGACTGCTATATGAGTGAGACATGTATGATGCATTCTAATTGTTCATTTTGTAATTTGCAAATCATATTCTAATTTCCAATTGAGGCATTCAGGTTGATTGTTAGAGTGTTCGGATTGAAATTCTGGTTGTAAAATGCAATTAATATTTTGTGAATGATGACAATGCGATGTGAATATGATGGACCCAAAACGGGTATGTTTTAAATATTTATAAATCGCAAGCGCACGAATCGTTCATATAGAATAGTGATTGTGTAAGCAAGGATGTCGAACCCAAAAAAGTTGTCTAAAATCGAAAAGAAAACTATTTTAAACCAAAATTAATAAATTCTAACCTAGCTACAAAGATTGTTGAGAATTTGTAACAATAAAAATAAAATAAAAGATAATAATAAAGATATTAAAGAAAATATATAGAACTAAATTAATAATTGAAATCAAGATGGTAAAAGAAACATTATTAAGATAATAGAATCCACAAAATATAAGTTCAATAATATTTAAAAGTACATTGATTCCCAAGTTTTAGTAATAGTAGAAATTAATCAAACCATCACTTATTCAAATTAGATATTCTATTTTAAGCACAAGTTTTTATAAAAATATAGGATTTATCTTCACTTTTAAAATTATAATTTCAAAGCATTTAGTGTAAATCAATCTAATGAATTAACAAATAAATCAATTAACATTATTTATAAGATAAAACATAAAATTTTTGTTCTAAGCATTGGATGTGTACAATTTAATGACACATCTTACACAAAGAATATTATGTTTTTGCACTAATGAAGAACAAAGTGTAAATATGTGCTAACAATCCAAAATACATGATATTTAAGATGAAAGAAGATATTTGAACTAGAAAAATCCATAAACTTTGTTGCACAAAATGGGAAATCACCATACAAAATAAATACTATCTAGTTACATATTGTTTCATCATCACGTTAATAATCTTAAAAAGATGAGAAACTCATAACTAGAATAGCAAATACAAACTAAAAATTACAAACATAAATAGGAAAATTTGGAGGATGAACCCCCAAATTTTTCCTTTAAAATCTCATAGGAAAAATGACCAAAAAGAATAAAAAGATGAAGAGAATTAAGAGGTCTTAAAAGTGTAGAGCTTGTGGTATGGTAACCTCTCCAAAATATTAGGACTCCTAAATGGTCTTCAAAACTCCCTATTTATAGCCAAAATGAGAATGTTAAAATAATCAATTTAACTTAATTAAATTAATAATAATATGGCAAATAAGGGTAAATTATAGGGTGTAATGATGATATTATAGGGTAGAATGTGTAGAAAAGTTTGGGTAAAAAATGGTATTTTTGGACAAAGGGGACAAAGGGACAATTTTTGGGCTCAAGAAAATAGGCAGCTGGCTTGGTGTGGGCTGGCAGGTGCTGGAGGTAGCTGGGCCGAATGGGGCCAAGCCCATGGGAGCTGGGAACATGCTGGCTGGTGCAGGGGCGTGTGGGCTACTGGAGAAAGGTTTGGGCCTGGTGGTGATTTGTTGCTGGGAGGCTGCTGAACGTGAGGGTGTTGGGTGTGAGCTGAGGAAGGCCTCGACTAGTGTTGGGAAGAATGCTTGGCTGCTGGCTAGGGGTGGAGTTGAAACCGTGGGCCAAAGGTGCTCTGAGCTGGGTAGCACACGAGCTGGCTGGGTGCGGGCTTGGTGCGTGTTGGGCCTGGGCAGAGGCTTCAGCAAGGCATTTGGAAAAATGCTATTTTTTCCTTTCTTTTCCTTGAAAATGCCACATTTTCCTTCATTTTTCTTTCTTTTCTAGAGTAAAAATGTAACAAATTCTCTACAAAATAAACATAAATTAAATTAAAACTAAATATTTTCAATAATAAAATATACAACAAAATATCCATGAAAATATTAATTAAAATTTAATTTACTTAAATATTTAAGCTCAAAATTGCATCTTTTTACTCCTAACTTAACATTATTAATTTTAAATAATTAAACTACAACATAATATAATAACATATCTATAAAAACACACAAAAATATATAAAATCATGATAAGACTAATAAATTCAAAATTACTAAAAAACTTAATAACTCAATTAAAAACTCAAGAACTAAGCAATAATTAGCATATAAAATATGGTAAAATAACTCTATTTTGTAGAGTTATCACACCCCCAAACTTAATATTTTGTTAGTCCTCAAGCAAAAGAAAAAATTAAAAGCACGCACAATTTTTTTTTATTGGTGATGTCAAATGTTTTCGTCAAAAACTACATAATGGAAATAGTTCAAAGAAAATCATAAATAAAAGTAAAGCTTATGTAATTAATTTGAAAAGTTAAAATTGTTTTCAAAATAGATACTTAACTTACAAACACAAAAACATCAAATCATCATGTGAGCATTTAGACAAGCTTATGCAAACAAAAATAAATTAAATCTCAAGAGATAATCAAGCAAATTCTAGGATTTTTCAATATATTTTTTTAGAGATTTAAAGAATTTAATGTTTAAATAAATTATATCCAAATATCACAAATTCAAATAGAATAGAAAATTGACATATTATGAAAAATATATATTTAAACAAAACTAACTTTAAAAATTAAAAGTAAAGCTTAATAATTATTTATATGTTTCTAAGAACTAAGAACAATTTCAATCATAATTCTTATCATTAGAAAATGAAAATCACCAATATTTTTTTTCAAACAAAACAAAGAAAACATATTATTTTTTTTGCATTATATAACGAATGAAAATCACATAAAAACAAATAAAGAAAATCATTTTTTTTAATTTTACAACAAATGAAAAACATGCATAAACACAAAGAAAAACACATAAACATAACGAAAAATACATATACACTACCCCCAAACTTAAATGAAACATTGTCCTCAATGAGTAATAAAATGGAAAAAGTTAAGAACTACTCCTTTGAATGTATGTTTCCTTGATTTGGCTCATTTGTTTTCTTCTCTTCTTTTCTTTTTGGGCAAGAAGTTTCCTTAAAGCTTTTTGGAATTTGAACACACAACAAAAGTGAAATATAAAATGAAACATGAAAAGTATGGGTTGCCTCCCACAAAGTGCTTTAGTTTATTGTCTTTAGCTCGACTATAATGTTTTTTTTCAACCTACACCAAATTGATGGTGTAAAATTTCATTAGTAGGATGAGTTATGACTTTGATGCAAATGCCATAAATAATAATTGATAACATCACACCTACAAGAAAATTAGAAATATGCAATTTTAATGGAATATCTTTAAAATAAGAAAATTACATATCTATATTAGACTCATTTTCATTTTGAGTAAATATACAAATTTGTTCATTTATGGGCTCTTGAGATATAATTATATCTTTTTCATTTTCTTCATGAGCCTCGAGAATTATTTGATCCAATTCTTTGGCTTTATTAGGGTGTTGAATGCATATTACAAGTTTTTCAACAACTTCATTCTCCTTTTCATTTTCAATTTGACTATTTGGATTGAGAATTGGTTGGTTGGGATAAACTTGTTTTTCCGACTCTATAACAGTTGCAAGTTGTCCTACTACTGTTTCAAATTTTGAGATTACTGAGACTGGGCTTGTAAGATTTGGTAGGTTGATTGCATGAACTGTTGTAGAGTATCCTCTAAAGATGGGCTCGTTTCTTGTTGAATGGGATATGATAGGTCGGATTTGGCATGGCTTGGATTAGACATGTTGAATTCATGCTCTTGATTCATTGGAGATTGGGTATGGCTCCATGAAAAAGTTGGATTATAGGCAAGGGTAAAATGGGTATCAAAAGATTCATGCATATCATACATATCATTAGTTTCTCCATAATATAAATTTGAGTGCTCATAATAGTTGTACTCAAAATTCCAACTATAATTAAAATGATCCATATGGTAAAAACTAAATAATTTTTTTTAAGATGACAATGAAGGAAAAAAAAAGAACAAGAAAATAAAATTAAGAGAACAAAAACAATGTTACGATATTAAACAAAATTTAGGAGGCACAAGTGCCATCAACTAATAACAATATAATAAAATAAAAGGTTAGGAGGCACAAGTGCCATCAACTAACAAAGATATAAAAGAAATAAAATTACAATAAAATTAGGAGGCACAAGTGCCATTAACTATAAAAATTAAAAAGATAGATAGGATGCACAAGTGCCGTCAACTATAAAAATTAAAAAGATAGATAGGAGGCACAAGTGTCGTCAACTAAAAAAGACAATAAATATAAATATATAAGTAAGTTTTTTTTTCATGGGTGGTAGAACCGTCCCAAATTTTCTTTTTATCTCTTTTTTTTGTTTTTTTATAGATATATTTTTTTATATTTTTTTCTATATATAGTTTTTTTTTTTTTTTTTTAAGTGCAAAAATTAAAATAACTAGTAGAAGAATTTACTAACCTTGAGATAAATTCTGTTTCTTTTCTTGCAACTCCCTAGCAACGGCGCCAAAAACTTGATAGACCCAAAACGGGTATGTTTTATATATTTATAAATCGCAAGCGCACGAATCGTTCATATAGAATAGTGATCGTGTAAGCAAGGATGTCAAACCCAAAAAAGTTGTCTAAAATCGAAAAGAAAACTATTTTAAACCAAAATTTATAAATTCTAACCTAGCTCCAAAGATTGATGAGAATTTGTAACAATAAAAATAAAATAAAAGATAATAATAAAGATATTAAAGACAATATATATATAACTAAATTAATAATTGAAATCAAGATGGTAAAAGAAAGATTATTAAGATAATAGAATCCACAAAATATAAGTTCAATAATATTTAAAAGTACATTGATTCCCAAGTTTTAGTAATAGTAGAAATTAATCAAACTATCACTTATTCAAATTAGATATTCTATTTAAGCACAAGTTTTTATAAAAAATATAGGATCTATCTTCACTTTTAAAATTATAATTTCAAAGCATTTAGTGTAAATCAATCTAATGAAATAACAAATAAATCAATGAAAATTATTTTTAAGACAAAACATAATATTTTTGTTCTAAGCATTGGATGTGTACAATTTAATGACACATCTTACACAAAGAATATTATGTTTTTGCACTAATGAAGAACAAAGTGTAAATATGTGCTAACAATCCAAAATACATGATATTTATGATGAAAGAAGATATTTGAACAAGAAAAATCCATATACTTTGTTGCACAAAATGGGAAATCACCATACAAAATAAATACTATCTAGTTACATATTGTTTCATCATCACGTTAATAATCTTAAAAAGATGAGAAACTCATAACTAGAATAGCAAATACAAACTAAAAATTACAAACATAAATAGGAAAATTTGGACGATGAACCCCCAAATTTTTCCTCTAAAAGCTCATAGGAAAAATGACCAAAAAGAAGAAAAAGATGAAGAGAATTAAGAGGTCTTGAAAGTGTAGAACTTGTGGTATGGTAACCTCTCCAAAAAATTAGGACTCCCAAATGGTCTTCAAAACTCCTTATTTATATAGCCAAAATGAGAATGTTAAAATAATCAATTTAAATTAATTAAATTAATAATAATAAGGAAAATAAGGGTAAATTATACGGTGTAATGATGATGTTATAGGGTAAAATGTGTAGAAAAGTTTGGGTAAAAAATAGTATTTTTGGACAAAGGGGACAATTTTTGGCTCAAGAAAATAGGCAGTTGGCTTGGTGTGGGCTGGCAGGTGCTAGAGGTAGCTGGGCTGAATGGGGCTAGGCCCGTGGGAGCTGGGAACATGCTGGCTAGTGGAGGGGCATGTGGGCTGCTGGAGAAAGGTTTGGGCCTGGTGGTGATTTGTTGCTGGGAGGCTGCTGAACGTGAGGGCGTTGGGTGTGAGCTGAGAAAGGCCTCGACTAGTGCTAGGAAGAATGCTTGGCTGCTGGCTGGGGGTGGAGTTGAAACTGTGGGCTGAAGGTGCTCTGAGCTGGGCAGGAGTAGCACATGGGCTGGCTAGGTGCGGGCTTGGTGCGTGTTGGGCCTGGGCAGAGGCTTCAGCAAGGCATTCGGAAAAATGCTATTTTTTCCTTTCTTTTCCTTGAAAATGCCACCTTTTCCTTCATTTCTCTTTCTTTTCTAGAGTAAAAATGCAACAAATTCTCTACAAAATAAAAATAAATTAAATTAAAACAAAATATTTTCAATAATAAAATATACAACAAAATATCCATCAAAATATTAATTAAAACTTAATTTACTTAAACATTTAAGCTCAAAATTGCATATTTTTACTCCTAACTTAACATTATTAATTTTAAATAATTAAACTACAACATGTTATAATAAAATATCTATAAAAACACACAAAAAAATATAAAATCATGATAAGACTAATAAATTCAAAATTACTAATAAACTTAATAACTCAATTAAAAAGTCAAGAACTAAGCAACAATTAGCATATAAAATATCGTAAAATTACTCTATTTTGTAGAGTTATCATAATACTATGGAGGCTTAACTGTGTGTGGTGTGTTATGTTTAAGTTTAGATTCAATCTTTACTCGAGGGCGAGTAAAAGTTAAGTTTGGGGGAGTTCGTTGAGTCTAGTTTAAGTCATGGTTATGTGGTGTTTTAGGTAGTCTTTTATGTCGTTTTTATTTCATTTGGTGCGGTTTTACGGTTTCTTTTTTTTTTTTTACAGTTTTTGTCAAGAAAAAGGAAGATTTGAATACTTGGACGAAATTGATTCAAAAAGAGAAAAAAAATATCCAAGTTTCGGTGTTGTTTTCTACGAAGAATGGATCTCGACATGATTTGAAGGCATTGGTTATTTTTCGGGCTTAAAAATGCATGAGTTGAAGAATTTTTTAAGGGTCGCGGCTTGAGCACTTTGGAGCTGCGGCCCGCCTCTTAAGAGGATCAATGTTCCGGAGTCGAGACTTGGGACGTGGCATGGCTAAGGAGGGTCGCGGCTTTGCGGAGCTAAATCCCAGAAATCAGAGACACGGGCCGTGACATAGCTTTGGGAGAGCCTCGACCTAGTGGTGTAGATTCTCAAGAATTAGAGATACGGGCCGCGGTATGGCGCAAGTAGAGCCGCAGCCCGCCACTTTTAAAAACTAAAAAAATTAGGTTTTATAGAAGAAAAAAAAAGGGGGAAAACCGAAGGAGAGGACAGAGAGAGGAAAATAGTGAGATAGTTTTGGTGGCTGAAAAGCCTGGAGAATTCTTAAGTGTTTGTTATTCATTTACTTCTTTATGTTGTTCTTGAATTTAATTGTTATTAGAATGGCAATTATGAACTAATTTTCGTTTTAGGGCTATTAGTTGAATCACTTGAATCCTTCTTATGAACTGATGCAATTATCATTTCTTCTTCATCTTCTTTTCAATTCCTTACAATATGTGCTTATTGATTGATTATTGACTGGCCATCTATAGTCTTTATCTGTATGGATTTTAATCAAAATCTGAAAAATGCGATTTGAATTGGCTTTGTTTGTTGAGGATACAATTCTAATTTGGAACGAGAGTATCTAGATTAATTGTGTAACTATCTTTTTGAGTTGTTGTAATTATTGTAGTCTTTGTGATTAAATTTACCATAGAAATATAGGGAATTTTCAC
Source organism: Humulus lupulus (assembly GCF_963169125.1). Lineage (NCBI taxonomy): Eukaryota > Viridiplantae > Streptophyta > Magnoliopsida > Rosales > Cannabaceae > Humulus > Humulus lupulus. The sequence goes on along the minus strand of NC_084796.1, from coordinate 164,050,052 downwards.
TTAGGTTGAGTTTATAATTCATAATATGATTATAAACTGCTCTTGTCAACTCGTTAATTGAAATAGGACGAAATAAGAAGAAATTGGTAATTTGTATTAGGGATTAATAGGGATGATAGTTGGTGAGATTAAACACCCTAATTACTCTCTCATTGTTTAAGTTCAAGGTTTTGCTATTAGTTATTGTTTTATTGAGTTCTTGAGTTTTGTCATTGCAATTTATATTTTCTTCTGCTTCGTTTACAAGAATCAAAGTTTAATTGAACAAATAGAACAAAATGATTAATTGACTTGTAATTGGTGATTCAGTCCTTGAGGACGATAATTTGTTTTACCAAGATTATTACTGAATTGCGATACGTGCACTTGCATCGCTATAACTTTTGCAACATTAGGGTAGCACTGTGCCTAGCAAGGAATGACCTAGGAAACTAAAATTGTAAATAACATAGAGGAGTAAGCCTAGAGTCATCATCCCGAGAATAGAAGGTGTCTTAGGAAGCTAATAAAGTCTAGCCTAGAACTTAGCTTGTTCCAAGCAGAACTAAGCTTAGTACCTAAGAGCTAGATAACCCAAGTAGCGCGAGAATAGACTATTGTCATCTCTCGCGGACACCGAGCCCAAGGAGCTCTGACCAAGTCTCCTGGTCTCGAGATGCGAATGGAAGGCCGAGTGGCCATACTTGGCCTCGGGAAATCTGTGATATGGGAAGCTTGGATAGTCGACGAGCCAAGTGCCCTTAATATCATTATATCCCATATTTAGAAAAGCCAGTATAACAAACTTAAGATTTTAGGTTACCTCCCGAGGACAGCGCGTGCCCGGAGAGTAATAACCAAATCCTAATCTGTGTGATATAAATGGATACCTAGACGCCCTACGCCTAGGCGTCTCGTTAACATCACCTCCCAAGAAGATAGCCCATAAGGTAGATATGCACTCGGGGAGAAGTGTCAAAACCCTTGACCTCTCGGGTAGTGCATACTCGGTGGGTAGGTGTTTTCAGGTGCCAGGACCTGAGGCGACGAGTAAAGACCTGCAGTAAATTTTGTGTCAAAGCTACTTCTAGGACTGTGATCCTACAAGAGACTAAATGTGGAAACCAGGTATTTAAAACAGTTTGAGTTCTTGTTCTCATGACATTCGTGTTACGTTGAACTTATAGAACAAAGACTTTTGAGTTCATGTTCTCGTGACATTCGTGTTATGTTGAACTTATAGAACAAAGACTTTTGAGTTCTTGTTCTCGTGACATTCATGTTACGTTGAACTTATAGAACCATGTGTTCAAACAGCTTGGGTTCTTGTTCTCATGACATTCGTGTTACATTGAACTTATCATTCGTGTTACGTTGAATTTATACAACCAAGTGCTTAAAAACACTTTTGATTTCTTGTTCTCGCGACATTCGTGTTATGTTGAATTTATAGAACCAAGTGTTCAAACAATTTGAGTAACGACCCCAAATTCACTAATGAGGCTTAAGGGCCTTGATTAGTGTGCCGGGAGGGCATTACTAGGTTAAATGTGGTTTGCGTGACTTTATTAACTTAAATGGATAATTATATGGTTAATAATGCTTGTGTGATTATATTGGCTTTAATGTGATATGTGTATATGGTAATTGTGAGAACCACATTATTATGTGGGTAGGTCTGTAGTGCACGACCCGAGGCGATCCTAGGGCTAGTTAGCGAGGAAAAGTCACAACAGGGCTTAACAGCTGACTTTGGATAGGTCAAGGGTATTTCAGGTATTGGGTAGTTATTTAGACTATCGAGTTATGAAAATAAACATATGGAGATATATTTGAGGTTAGGAAGTCTAGGCGGGAATATTGGGGAATTTTACGGTTTTGCCTCGGGGACGTTTCCGGCACCCCGAGCCTCGGGATTTACTTAACGGGATAAGGTTAGACTAAAGGAATAGAAAATAGTAGACAGAAATATTAGACCGACTCTTTCTCAGCCCTTCTCTCTACTCTCTCATTCAAGGAAACACAAAGAGAAAACCACTGAGAATTTAGTGAATCAAGCTGGGAATTTATGAGAATTGAGGTGGGGATTTGGAGGCTTAGCTCAAGAATTAATCAAGAACTAAATCAGGGCTAAGGTAAGAATTTAATTTCCTTTTCTGTGGTTAGAAATTCTGGGTTTTGGTTGGGTTTTGAGGTAAATATGGTTTTGATATTTAAAGATAGAATTAAGGAGGAAAGCTTGGGAATTAGCTTGGTTTTGGCTTGGTGAAGTGGCCCAGCAGAAGAGGTAAGCCTTAATTCATGATTTAGAAGTTTTGATTTGGGTTTAAATGACTGGTTTGAGTGTTTATAGCTCTTGAGTTTCATAAATTGAAAAGAGGATTCTAGTATGCGTTAGGTTGGGTTTTCTGTGGAATCATGTTGTTTAAGTCATGCTAAAAGTGATGGGATTGTTGGGTGTTGAAGTAGGGATTTTAAGGGTGGTTTTGGCTAAGGTTTCAAGCCTAGAAATGGTGGGAATTTTGGGTTCGAAGGGAAGGGTCGCGGCTCTGTTCTAGAGCGCTGCGGCCCTAGGATGAAGATAAGCCAAGGAGGCTCAGCCAGGGGTGAGCACCGCGGTGCCCATTGCAAGGGCCGCGGCGCGTGTCTTTGCCCATGGTGTCCCTTGGTTCTATTTTGAGGCTAGGGCCACGGCTAAGCTTCAAGGGCCGCAGCCCTTAGTTGTGCACTTGAACTTTTGAGGATTTTAGGCATGGGAATGTGGTCTAGTATGATCGAGATTGATTTCACCACCGTGCCTGGTGGAAATCAGATTTCCGGAAGTTAGTTTTGTAACTGGAAACCTATATTTGAGTACTAATGGAACCCTATACATTGGTTGTGACTAGGTGATAAAAGCTTAGGCTCAGGAAAGGATCGTGCTTGAGGAGTGTTGCTCATAAACAATAACCGTAAAGACTAAAGGTAAGAAAATTGCACCGGGTTGAATATATGTGAGAAGACTAAGGGTTCCCTAATGTGAATGCTTGAAAAGATGGTATTATGCCATGCAAGCTATTTAGTGAACCTGCGGCCCAAGGGTGCCAAGGGTTACATTAGCGTACAGGGCGCGGCTCGGCCACTGGTAGCAAAGGACTGCTTAATATGCACTGAGCTCGGTTTAAGCGGGCCAGAGTCAGTGGGATAAGCAGAGGGTGTGGCCTAAGTTGTCGGCCCTGATTATTATGTGATATAAATGTTATAAGTGTCTGATTGCATCCATGACTCTGAATATATGCTGATTGACTATTGTGGATTATTTAATGAGAGTTCATGCTTAGTGAGTTTGTTATCTGTTTCTACTACTTGTGTTGCACATGTTTTCTTGCTGGGCCTTGGCTCACGGGTGCTACGTGGTGCAGGTAAAGGCAAGGGCAAGTTGGATCAGCCTTGATTGGAGAGCTCAGCGGGCGGAATGTACATGACCAATTACTCGGCCACCACGGTTGAGGTTTAGGCAGGAACGCGAGACCCAAAGATTGTCTATTTTGCCTTAGTGTGGCTTACCTTTGTTTATATACTTTTGAAAGTCTGTAAATCAAATTTCAACTCTGTTTCTTTTGGGATCCTGTGTATATAATAGTTTAATTATATAAAATGAGTATTTTAAGACCAAAACCCTTTTTAACCCTAGTTCTTACAAGTTTAATGACACGTTTTCAAATTAATGACTTGATTAGCAAGTCTTGCACTTTTAAAAGTACACAGTGTAGCGGTCTTGGCTATCCAGGGCATTACAACTTGGTATCAGAGCGTCCTAGGTTTAAGGGTTTCCTGAAGACAGGATGGACATGTACATTCCCTGCTAGAGACAAGCTCAAATCAGGGTTCGGTAATGTGTATATGTGTTTATGTGCTTATGTGCCTGAAATGAGCTATGAATACTGTTATTTACTGGATTATTAGGAAGCATGAGAAACTGATAGGGCCTGGCCCTTGACTGTTGTGTGAGAATATTGGGGCATGTTTATTAACATTGCCGTGCATGTAAATGAATGTATGGATGGTTAATTGTATATAGTGCATGGGTGAATGCCTGTTTTACAGCTATTGTGTAATGAGATTGAAGGCGTGCTAATTAGCAGCCAGTGCATGGGGATGGATGCTTATATGTTGAGTGTGATTGGCTATGTTCTATTGATGAATCTTGGAGAAGTTTTTGCCCTGTCATCATGGTCTGACTGCCGAGTCGTTATTTGCATATTGACTTGGATAGCTATGCGTCCAACAAAATCTACACGACTAGCCGACACTAGGTCTGGGACAGGGAGTGATAATCAAGGCCAAAATCCTCCGCCAGTCCCTGAGAACTGGCAGCAATTAATAGCAGATATGCAGGCTCGATTATAGAGTCAAGATGAGCATATTCGTATTCCGCGACAGCAGGCTCCATCAGGGAGTGCTGCCCCTATTGTACCACCTGCAGTGGTACCAGTTATGCAGACAGGGGAGGTTGGTAGCAGATGGGAACCGTTATATGAGCGGTTCAGGAAGCAGCAACCCCCAATTTTTTAGGGTGGACCGGATCCATTGAAAGTCGAGCAATGGCTAACTATGATCACTACAATTCTGGATTTCATAAGGATCGAGGGGCATGATAGAGTGGCCTGTGCCACTTATATGTCGAGGGAGGATGCCCGCATCTGGTGGGAAGTGGCATCGCAGACCAGGGATGTTACCACTTTGAGTTGGGAAGGTTTCAAAGATTTTTTTAGTCAGAAGTACTACAATGTTGCTGTCAGAGCAGCAAAGGTTAATGAGTTCGTGAGTCTTGTGCAGGGCAATATGACTGTTACTGAATATGCTCTAAAGTTTGATAGGCTTACGAAGTTTGCACCAGATCTTATGCCTACTAATGCTGCTAGGCAAGATCGATTTATTAGGGGGCTTAATGCTATGATAGCCCGGGATGTTAGGATGACAACGGTACCTGGAGGAACAACTTATGCCCAAGTCGTTGAGAAGGCCCTTACCGCTGAGGAAGCGGAGAACAAGATATGGATGGAGAGTGTAGTGAGGCGTGAGGGCTGCAGAGCGGTGCCTCCTTATTCAGGGACAGGTAGGGGCGGAGGCCCCAGTGACTTCAAGAGAAAGGCTCCTGACACTTCAACCGCTGCTGGACCTGATAGGTGGGGTCGGGGTGGTCAGGGTGGCCGTCAGGGTGGCGGCGAGGCATGGCAGACCTATCCAGAATGCCTGAGGTGTAGAAGACACCATCTGAGCGAGTGTCGGGCCAAGACATGTTTTGTGTGTGGGACAGTAGGGCATCTTAGGAAAGACTGGCCAACGGTGAAGAAAGGTGAAGCAGGAAAGGTGGATAGCTTGACTCCAGCTCGAGTATTCACCTTGACTCAGGCAGAGGTCGAGGCTAGTCCATCGGTAGTGACAGGTCAGCTTTCTAGTGATGGCTTTCCTTTTACAGTATTGATTGATTCTGGTGCTACACATTCTTTTGTTTCTAGTAGGGTGATTGATAGATTGTGTAGACCTAGTGAGTATCAGACTGCAGGGTTTGGGACTTTATTGCCTACAGGGGAACTGGTAGTTTCTAGGAGATGGATTAGGGCACTGCTAGTGATGGTTGATAGTAGGGAACTTTCGGTGGATCTGATTAAGCTAGATATGGAGGATTTTGATATGATCTTAGGGATGGATTGGTTGGTCAGGTATGGGGCTACGATTGATTGCAGGAAAAAGATGGTTACTTTTGAGCTTGAGGGCGAGGACCCTTTTGTCTTTGTGGGTGCGGTGTCTGGACCCCACGTACCCATGATTTCAGCATTGAGAGCCAGAGACTTGTTGCAGGGGGGATGCATGGGTTTTCTAGCCAGTGTAGTGGATACTTCTAGAGTTATGACGGCGGGGCCGGGGGAGACCAGATTGGTATGAGAGTTTTTAGATGTATTTCCTGAGGATTTGCCAGGATTTCCGCCGCGCAGGGAGATTCAGTTTGAGATTGAATTGGCACCGGGGATAGAACCAGTATCTAGAACACCATACAGAACAGCACCAGCAGAACTGAAAGAGTTAAAGATATAGTTGCAAAAACTTCTGGATTTGGGATTCATCAGGCCTAGTTATTCTCCATGGGGCGCTCCAGTGTTGTTTGTTAAGAAGAAGGATGGGACTTTGAGGATGTGCATAGATTATAGAGAATTGAACAAGTTGACTATCAAGAATAAGTACCCTCTACCAAGGATTGATGACTTGTTCGATCAGCTGCAGGGAAAGACGGTGTTCTCAAAGATTGATCTTCGATCTGGTTATCACCAGCTGAGGATCAAGGATGAGGATATACCGAAGACGGCCTTCCAGACACGATATGGGCATTATGAATTCTTGGTCATGTCTTTTGGTCTGACCAATGCCCCAGCAGCTTTTATGGATCTGATGAACAGGGTGTTCAAGGACTTCTTGGATCAGTTCGCCATTGTCTTCATTGATGACATTTTGGTATACTCTAGCTCAGAGGCAGAGCATGAGTAGCATCTCCGACAGGTTTTGCAGAGGCTGAGGGAGCATCAATTGTACGCTAAGTTTAAGAAGTGTGAGTTTTGGTTACCAGAGGTGACTTTTCTTGGACACATAGTAGGGGCAGAAGGGATTAAGGTGGATCCGTCCAAGGTAGAAGCAGTAAGGGATTGGCCGAGGCCAAGGAACGCCTCGGAGGTGCAAAGTTTTCTTCGGTTGGCCGGTTATTACAGACGATTTGTAGAGGGGTTCTTGAAGATATCTTCACCGATGACAGAGTTGACAAGAAAGAATCAGAAGTTTGTCTGGACAGAGAGGTGTGAGAACAGCTTTCAAGAATTGAAGCGACGACTTATTTCTGCACCTGTTTTGAGTCTTCCTTCGGAAGAAGGAAATTTTGTGGTCTACTGTGATGCATCGAGGATGGGATTAGGCTGCATGTTGATGGAGAATGAGAAAGTTATAGCCTATGCATCTCAACAGCTAAAGGATTATGAGCAATGGTATCCAACTCATGATTTAGAGTTAGCGGCAGTGGTATTCGCACTGAAGGTGTGGCGTCACTATCTGTATGGGGAGAAGTGCGAGATATACACTGATCATAAGAGTTTGAAGTATTTCTTTACCCAGAAGGATCTGAATATGAGGCAGAGACGTTGGTTGGAGTTGGTTAAGGATTATGACTATGACATCCTTTACCACCCTAGGAAAGCCAACACGGTGGCAGATGCGTTGAGCCGGAGGGGCCTAGGACAGTTGTATAGTTCCACCAAGATCTCGAGTGAATTAGCTGATGAGATGGTCAGGGCAAGGATAGAACTGGTGGTAGGCCAGTTAGTCAATATCACTTTGCAGTCGACCCTGTTAGAGCGGATCAAGGAGGGTCAATTGGTAGATGTGCAGTTGCAGGAAGTTAGGTAGCATGCCTTAGCGGGGACAGCTAAGGATTATTCAGTTTCTGAGACAGGCTTGCTTCGGTATCAGGGACGGATTTTTGTTCTGGTAGATGAGGGGATCAGACAAGAGATGCTGGATGAGTCTCACACTACGCCATACTCACTTCATCTGGGTACCATGAAGATGTATCAAGATCTATGGACATTATATTGGTGGCCCGGGATGAAGAAGGATGTGGTAGAGTATGTGTCTAGATGTTTGACATGTCAGTAAGTTAAGGCTGAGCATCAGCGACCAGCAGGATTGCTTCAGCCTTTGGGTATCCCAGAGTGGAAATGGGAGGATGTTACGATGGATTTCGTAGGAGGATTACCCAGGACAGTTGGACTTCATGACTCGGTGTCGGTGATAGTGGACAGATACACCAAGTCAGCTCATTTTCTACCAGTGAGGTCGACTTATTCAGTGGAACAGTATGCAGAGCTGTATGTGAGGGAGATAGTTTGTCTCCATGGGGTTCCAAAGTCTATTGTATCTGATCGAGACCCTATCTTTACCTCCAAGGTTTGGGGAGCTCTGCAGAGAGCCATGGGGACTCAATTGAAGTTTAGCACAGCTTTTCATCCTCAGACTGATGGACAGTCTGAGAGGACGATTCAGGTATTGGAGGACATGCTTAGGGCATGTGTGATTGACTTCGAGGGATCTTGGAGTAAGTATCTCCCATTGATCGAATTTTCATATAACAAAAATTATTAGTCCATGATTGGAGTGGCTCCTTATGAGATGTTATATGGAAGAAAATGCAGATCGCCCATTCACTAAGATGAGATGGGTGAGAGAAGGTATTTGGGCCCAGATATGGTTCAGAAGACTAATGAGGCTATTGAGAAGATTCGAGCTAGAATGCTTGCTTCGCAGAGTAGACAGAAAAATTATGCTGATCCTAAGCGTAGGAACGTGGAGTTCCAGGTTGGGGACCACGTGTTTCTGCGAGTTTCACCACTGAGAGGTGTGAGGAGATTTAAAGTGAAGGGCAAGCTGGGCCCTCAGTTTGTTGGACCTTTTGAGATCCTAGAGAGGATTGGACAAGTGGCTTATAGACTGGCTTTGCCACCGTCACTATCAGGAGTTCAGAATGTGTTTCATGTCTCCATGTTGCGGAAGTATGTTTCTGATACAACGCATGTGTTGAAATATGAGGGCTTAGAGTTGCAGACAGACTTGTCCTATGAGGAGCGACCAGTTCAAATTTTGGATCGAAACGACAAAGTCTTACGGAATAAGACAATACCGTTAGTGAAAGTATTATGGAGGAATAGCAAGGTCGAGGAAGCGACCTGGGAGTTAGAGACAGCGATGCAGGATCAGTATCCCGAGTTATTCAGGTAAATTTTGAGGACGAAATTCTCATTAGGAGGGGATAGTTATAACGACCCCAAATTCGCTAATGAGGCTTAAGGGCCTTGATTAGTGTGCCGGGAGGGCATTACTAGGTTAAATGTGGTTTACGTGACTTTATTGACTTAAATGCATAATTATATGGTTAATAATGCTTGTGTGATTATATTGGCTTTAATGTGATATGTGTATATGGTAATTGTGAGAACCACATTATTATGTGGGTAGGTCTATAGAGCACGACCCGAGGCGATCCTAGGGCTAGTTAGTGGGGAAAAGTCACAGCAGGGTTTAATAGCTGACTTTGGATAAGTCAAGGGTATTTCAGGTATTGGGAAGTTATTTAGACTATCAGGTTATGAAAATAAATATATGGAGATATATTTGAGGTTAGGAAGTCTAGGCGGGAATATTGGGGAATTTTATCGTTTTGCCTCGGGGATGTTTCCAGCACCCCGAGCCTCGGGATTTACTTAACGGGATAAGGTTAGACTAAAGGAATAGAAAACAGTAGACAAAAATATTAGACCGACTCTTTCTCAGCCCTTCTCTCTACTCTCTCATTCAAGGAAACACAAAGAGAAAACCACTGAGAATTTAGTGAATCAAGCTGGGAATTTATGAGAATTGAGGTGGGGATTTGGAGGCTTAGCTCAAGAATTAATCAAGAACTAAATCAGGGCTAAGGTAAGAATTTAATTTCCTTTTCTGTGGTTAGAAATTTTGGGTTTTGGTTGGGTTTTGAGGTAAATATGGTTTTGATGTTTAAAGACAAAATTAAGGAGGAAACTTGGGAATTAGCTTGGTTTTGGCTTGGTGAAGTGGCCCAGCAGAAGAGGTAAGCCTCAATTCATGATTTAGAAGTTTTAATTTGGGTTTGAATGATTGGTTTGACTGTTTATAGCTCTTGAGTTTCATAAATTGAAAAGAGGATTCTAGTGTGCGTTAGGCTGGGTTTTCTGTGGAATCATGTTGTTTAAGTCAAGCTAAAAGTGTTGGGATTGTTGGGTGTTGAAGTAGGGAGCTTAAGGGTGGTTTTGGCTAAGGTTTCAAGCCTAGAAATGGTGGGAATTTTGGGTTCGAAGGGAAGGGTCGCGGCTCTGTTCTAGAGCGCTGCGGCCCTAGGATGAAGATAAGCCAAGGAGGCTCAGCCAGGGGTGAGCACCGCGGTGCCCATTGCAACGGCTGCGGCGCGTGTCTTTGCCCATGGTGTCCCTTGGTTCTATTTTGAGGCTAGGGCCACGGCTAAGCTTCAAGGGCCGCAGCCCTTAGTTGTGCACTTGAACTTTTGGGGATTTTAGGCATGGGAATGTGGTCTAGTACGCTCGAGATTGATTTCACCACCGTGCCTGGTGGAAATCGGATTTCCGAAAGTTAGTTTTGTAACTGGAAACCTATATTTGAGTACTAATGGAACCCTATACGTTGGTTGTGACTAGGTGATAAAAGCTTAGGCTCAGGAAAGGATCGTGCTTGAGGAGTGTTGCTCATAAACAATAACTGTAAAGACTAATGGTAAGAAAACTGCACCGGGTTGAATATATGTGACAGGACTAAGGGTTCCCTAATGTGAATGCTTGAAAAGATGGTATTATTCCATGCAAGCTATTTAGTGAACCAGCGGCCTAAGGGTGACAAGGGTTACACTAGCGTACAGGGCGCGGCTCGGCCACTGGTAGCCAAGGACAGCTTAATATGCACTGAGCTCGGTTTAAGCGGGCCAGAGTCAGTGGGATAAGCAGAGGGTACGGCCTAAGTTGTCGGCCCTGATTATTATGTGATATAAATGTTATAAGTGTCTGATTGCATCCATGACTCTGAATATATGTTGATTGACTATTGTGGAGTATTTAATGAGAGTTCATGCTTAGTGAGTTTGTTATCTGTTTCTACTATTTGTGTTGCACATGTTTTCTTGCTGGGCCTTGGCTCACGGGTGCTACGTGGTGCAGGTAAAGGCAAGGGCAAGTTGGATCAGCCTTGATTGGAGAGCTCAGTGGGTGGAATGTACATGACCAACTGCTCGGCCACCACGGTTGAGGTTTAGGCAGGGACGCGAGACCCAGAGATTGTCTATTTTGCCTTAGTGTGACTTACCTTTGTTTATATACTTTTGAAATTCTGTAAATCAACTTTCAACTCTGTTTCTTTTGGAATCCTGTGTATATAATAGTTTAATTATATAAAATGAGTCTTTTAAGACCAAAACCCTTTTTAACCCTAGTTCTTACAAGTTTAACGACACGTTTTCAAATTAATGACTTGATTAGCAAGTCTTGCACTTTTAAAAGTACACAGTGTAGTGGTCTTGGCTATCCAGGGCGTTACAATTTGAATTCTTATTCTCGTGACATTCGTGTTACGTTGAACTTATAGAACCAAGACTTTTGAGTTCTTGTTCTCGTGACATTTGTGTTACGTTGAACTTATAGAACCAAGACTTTGAGTTCTAATTCTCGTGACATTCGTGTTATGCTGAATTTTAGAACCAAGTACTTAAAAAGAATTTTGAGTTCTTCTTCTCATGACATTCGTTTTGCGTTGAATTTATAAAACCAAAAGTTCAAAAAATTTGAGTTCTTGGCATTCGTGTTACGTTGAACTTATAGAACCAAGACTTTCGAGTTCTTGTTCTCGTGACATTCGTGTTATGTTGAATTTAGAGAGCCAAGTGTTAAAACAGTTTGAGTGTTTATTCTCGTGACAATTTAAGTTACGGTGAATTCATAGAACCAAACCAGATAAAAAGCAGTGCAAGTTACTTAATTCTTAAATGGGTAAATAATTACAAGTATGCTCGGGGTTTCTGCATTTCCCCTTTGGTCTGCTGGGAATCGTCGGAGGCTTTCTAGAGGGTCTCCTCAAACTCCCTAGAGCGTTTTCGCTCAGCCTCGAGGGCAGCTCTGGCTCGGGCAAGTTCTTCCCGAGATCGCTTCATTTTCTCCTTGAGGAAGGTAATCTTGTCCTAGGATCTCTAGAGTTCATATTTCTCCATCGTAATGTCTCCCAGGTGTTGGCAGACTAAGGTGGACTGCAAAACCAAAAACAAAGAATAATATAAATGTGTTAGCTCAATAACAATTGGTTAAGTTGAACTCAACTATGGGAGTGATTAGCTTACCCGGACACAAGCATACCAATACGAGGCCACGAGGGATGCCTCGTTACTATCACCGAGTTCGGAGAAGCTTTGGGCAGTCAACTCGCACATGGTGGTGCTGACCCCCTGGAGGAGCTCGATGGCTAGAGGGGCGACGATGTCCCCTAACTTGGCAGAGAACAAGGTCTCCAGCTCAGCTCAACCGATTGGGGCGATGATGGGCCTCTCTCAAGGTGGTTTAAGTTGTGGAGAGCCTTGGTTGTCTCATGCAAGGTTTTGTTGCCTTCTTCCATCCTTGCTTCGAAGTGTTGAAGCATCCTCTTATGCTACTCCAAGATGTCCCCCTCATACTTCTCAGGATATTCGAGGAGACGGACTTGGGGTGGCAGTGCCTCCTACTCCAAATTTTGAGCCGACCTTTGGCCCAATACGGATACCACCTCCAGTCGTATCTCTTGTACTTCCTCCAACATTACTTCTTGTGTCACCTCATCTGTCCCAGGAGAGGAAGGGATCTCCACCACCGAGGGCAGATCAACTGTAAGGGCTCTGTAGTGGGAGCGGAATCTCTCTGCCTCTTGGCCGGAGGAGAGGGATCAGGATGCTCCCGAGGACATGATGATCCCTATCCTACTGAAGAGCTAGGGGGTACTCCCAACCTTAAGGGTGATTGAGCAATGTACGACAATCCCATGTGAGCTACCGGAACAAGGGAAACAGTTAGAATACATTCTACACAAGAATAATGCAATAAAATAAGCTGCTCAGAGGCTCACCGTGAGTTGAGCCTCGGTGCAAACAGTGATGGTGTACTATCCTATTCCTTGCATCACAACTAATATTGGTGTTGTATTGGAAAAACCAGCTCGAGGTCTAGGATGTCACTCGATCTAAGGGTACAAACCCATGGGAGGTAGATTGCCTCCTAGGGTGGTGGAGGTAAACATCTACGAGATCTAGGTAGTCTTGGAATTCTTTCCTAGTCCAACGCGAATGTTAGATTTGACCACAACGAAGGAGTGCTGGGGAAGCCCAAACGTGCTCGGGACTTATCCTATCACCTACTCGGAAAGCAGACGTCACGACGAGAGGTGAGTTACCTGATTCCAGGTGGGAAGCTTCCATCCCTGGCTGAAGCTCTTCCTTGAGTTCCTGGTCCTCTTAGGCCTTTTGAGCCTCTTCTATCGCCTGCATGTTCACCAGCCTTTCCTCTGCCAATTGCTTATGATATGCTGCCTAGGCCAGCCCTTCTATGTAATTGATGAGGCGAGACGCCAGCCCCTTGGACTTCTTGGACTGGCGGTATTTGGTCAGCTCCAAGTTGCTTATCCATTGCTCGACGCTGAGAAGCCCCGACCTAATGAGATTTGCCTCTGTTGCCAAGACACTAAGGTCCAAATCCTGGTCAGGGAGAGCCTTCATCACCTAGAGGTGATCCTCGAAAGCTGAACGTATGGAGTTTAGCATAAAGGACCTATTCAAAAGGAAATGGCTAAGTGTTGAATAAGGAAAGGTCCTAATGAGGTAAAGAATAAACACACTCGAAAAGATACTCACTTACTCGAGCGAAGTCAAGAATTAGGTTCGGATTGCTATGGATCAGAAAGTCGTTTGTAAAGAAAAAGGCATCCTTGAAGTCCCGACCATGATTCTCATCATGGTGGGGAGCGTTGTAGTTGAGCGAAGAAGCTGGATACTTCACCAAGGCGTAATATCCATCCTGCTTGGAACCATTCTTCCGAGGGGTGGTCTTGAAACTGTAGAAATACAGGATCTCTCCTGGTGAAGGCTCCGGTCATTTCTGATTCCAGAACAGAACATACATCCCCGCGAACACTCTATAGGCATTGGGGGAGAGCTGGAAGGGGGCTATCCCCACGTACTTCAAGAAGTTAATGAAGTACTGCTTTAGGGGTAGGGTAGCCCTTGCCATCAAGGGCTGGCTCCAAGCACCTATGCCATAGACGCTGCGATACGCCCTCTCGGACTGCCAGTAGAGGCAGATGAGGCATTTTTCCCCGACAGAATAGTACCTCATGATCGCCTCTAGAGCGTCGGGATGTTGGAGCAGAGTGCGATAATCCTTTGCCTTGAACGCCTCACCCTCGTATTTTTGCGAAGGGTGTGGGACGGGGGCTCTGTTTACCTCCTCCACAATGAGGCCCGAGTCTTCGGACATTATAGGCCTCATTGCCACCAGGAGGTCGAGACGGACGACTTGTTCCCCACTCTGCTCTCGGGCACCCGTCCTTGTGTTGCCTTCGGGAGCGTCTCATGAGCGGGCCATTTTAGAGATTTCTTGGTCAAAAAGGTAGAATACGTGTTCATGTAGTTGTTGGAGTTCCTCGGACATCTGAGAGAAAAAAACCAAGCAATTAGTATTCTGATTGAAGGAAAGATGGCCAAAACACAAGTGACTCTAGGAAAACTGCTCGGGAAGGAAAGGAATGTTTTAAAAATGCGAGATGGCCCCAGCGCCTAAGGACAAGCCGGAGAGGACGAACCTACCGAAATCTGGAAAATTCCCAGATTTCGGTCACAGGCCCAGAAATGCAAAGTTAACTAAAAGACCTTTCAAGGTCATTTCGAACGAGCCTGATGTCAAAATATGCCTAAAATGACTTGTAAAAATGAGGAGCAGACTCTAAAATTCCACACTACTGCCATTCCTTAGCATATATCGAGAAACACCTAGCACACACTAAGAAATGTAGGTCGAAGGTACTTCCATGAAATAAAGCGAAGATAGGTGCTGAAGCGAGTCTTAACCTAGAAGCACAGCTTGCCGTCTGACCAAAAGTAGTATGATTCGCGCCAGTCGTCCAGAACTCCCAGAAGGGGTTGAAGAAGAGAAGAAGAGGAGATAGAAAAGAAAATAAAATGTACTGGGAGTGTTTGTGATTTCGAATGTTTGTGGTATGAGACTGAAGGTTTTTTGGTATTTTTATACCCAGTAAAACGCATCAGAGAAGCAACTTCCCCACAACCGTCGGAAGAGTAGATTTACGATAGTAATCCGACGGTCAGGGTTCAAAAGGCGTGGAATGCAATCATTGTTTTCTTTGGGATAAGATGCCTCGGGCGTAGAGTAGACGTTTGGGATATCGAGGTGACTCCTAATTATAAGCACGGACTAATGGGCCCAACAATGGGGCGTTGACACGTGGCTCTGTTTTTCAAAGTGACATCAACGGAAGTCCAAATGTTTACTATCCGAGGACTCTTCGAAATCTTCCTCAGTTTGAAGTCTCTATTGTCCGATGACAAGTAGAGACTTGGGGGGAAAATGTTGTCCATATTTTTTCACCACCAACACGTGACAACCCCTTATGGTTGGCTAGGATGTTTGTTGACATCCTTGGGGCATGTTACTGCCCGAGGCCTATAGTCGGAACATGGGCCTTCCTAGATCAGGCTCTATCCTTGAAGGGGGTCGTAGGTGCCTTGGTGAGTTACTCCCCGATGCTCAGTCTCAGAGATGGAGGTTCTCCAGCTCGGACAGTTAAGGCGAGGAGTCTCGTCTCTCGATCGCCTCCTAGGCTCGACGTTCTAGTTCTCAAACCTAGGACAAGGATCAACGTGTCAGTAGGAGCGGGTTTTTAGAGTCATAGGATCGTCTGACAACCTTTATGGGGATCCCTCAATAGCGTTGTCGAGTGTACGACTCGAAAATTCACACACCCACTACGCCGCCTGACACAGGAGTACGTACAACTTTCCCTGACAGCTCCAGGGGCATGTTCCCCGTATAGTGGTTACCTTTCTGTAGTGGGTCTCGTAAATCTCGCCTGGGCCGTAGTCTCTATTCAATGCAGCCCAATGCATTGAAGTGTATTAATCCCCCACATGTAGGAGTAATGGGTATTAATTACTGATGATTAACATTAATGACCCCAACCTCTATAAATAGGGTTGGGAGTCTCATTGTAAAGAGTTCAATTTTTTGGAGAGAAAACTACTTGTACTCAGAGCAATCTAAACGCTGCCTGAGAATACCTCATAAAAGCTTGCAATCACAAGCTTGCAACCCTCATAATACTAGAGAATCATGAACTAGGGTTCTTTTGTAACCTGAACCACGTAAAAATCTTTGTGCTCTTACGATCATTTCTTTAATCTCTCTTATTAAGGTTGATAGTAAAAAGACAATCAACAATAATAATTGTATTGAACAAACAAAATAATCTATCAACTTATATAGATGATATTTTATATTATATATCTGATAAAATTTTGTGCATTTAAATATAAATCTTTCAATTTCATTTCAATAATTGAGATTATTGACTATACCGTATAATTAACTCTATTATATTTTTGTTCAATAATCTCAAAAAATGATTTACCAAATAAACTCACAAGTGGGACTGTGGGGTATGCAATTGATATTTTTTTGCGGTTGGTATTCTCCTTAATTAGCTTGAAATTTAAGGTCAAGTCAAAAGTACTACATGAAATTACATATTAAAGAAAGTGATATTCATGATCATATGTGTATAAATGTATGTGTAGGTGTGCTAGTTAATGCAAACAATCAAGAGCTTCATACAAAGAAAGAAAAAACAAATTGTACTGACCAATATAGAAAATTAGCCTTTAAAATAATAATAATTATGGGTGAATTGTTTTTTCAAGTTTTTAGATGAAAATGTCATGCAACTTTAGGGCCTGTTTGGTATTGTTTTCTGTTTTTTGTTTTCAAAGTTATGTTATCAAAAATAATAACTAGGAAACAGTTTTTGTAGTTTTTAAAAAACAAGAGGTGTTTGGTTAATGTTTTCTAAAAACAATTTTTTAGTTTTATTTTTTTTAATCTTAAATAAAAAATTAACAAATATATTTACAAAGAGAAAAATCTTTTAGTGAGATAAAATAATTTGAAAAATAAGGAGTGAGAAAGTAAGGAGAGAAAATTTGAAAAAAATAAAAATTGAGAAGAGATAAATTGATCCAAGAAAAAATGAGAAAGAAGATGATAAAAAAGAAAATGAAGAGAGAGAAGTGAGTAGAGAAAAAGTGATAACAGAGGAAATGGTGAGAGATAAAAAATGATGAGAGAGAAAATGATGATATATTAAGTGATGAAAGAGAAAGTGAGGATATAGTAAGTGATGAAAGAAAAAATGATGACATAATAAGTGATACAAGAGAAAATAATGAGATAGAAAATAGCGAAAGAAAAAATGGAAAGTTAGAAAATGAGAAGAGAGAAAATAGCGAAAGAGAAAAAGTAAGAAGAGAGAAAGTGATGAGAGAGAAAGTGAAAAGAGAGAAACTAATGAGAGAGAAAATGATGTGACAATAACTGATGTTAGATAATAATAATTAAAAAAATGATATGAGAAAAAAAAAATAGATAAAAAATTTTGAAAACAACTTTTAGTTGTTCTCAAAATTTCCTGTTTTTTGTAACTTTGTTTTTTAAAGATTATTTTCTGAAAACAACGCCAAACACTACACCTTATTTTCAAAATCAAATTTTAGCTTTTAAAAACAAAAAACAACTTTTTAGTTAAGGATCCAAATACCCTCCTAGTTTCTCTTTTGAAAATAGTAGGGAAATTTTTACAAAAGAAAAGACTTCGCGAGTTAGCATGACAACCTCATAACTCAAAAAACTACTGTATGGAGATAGGAACTAGACTGAGACTCTCCTCCACATTATAGAAGAAGAAAGACCCTCTTTCTTAATATTATTCCAATAGTTATTATTTACCCAAAACAAGACAGTACAAGTCATGATGTCATGTACACACCCCTAAGCTTCATCACTGAAGTCAGTGATATTATTTGAATAGTTTCCACTTTTAATCTTCCTCAACTCTATCATTCAAAATACTCTATTAAAATACTACTTTATTTATTTTACTTCAAACTTTTAACTACATTACAATTTACATCAACTTCTTTATTTTTGTATCTATATCATTTAAATATTATATTTTTAATATATTTTATTCATTTTAAATATTTTCTTTAATTATTAATAATATTATTATATTTTTTAATATATATAATATTTGCTTATATATTTTCTCAAACTATTAAACTTGTAATATTATTATAATATAAATTATTTATATATATAACATAAAGTATATATAATTGGTAATCAAATTAAAAAATATATATAAAAAATTATTTTTTAATGTGCCTTATTTATAAAGGAAAAATAGATAATATATTTGTAAATATGAAAAAAAATATATATATACATCCAAACATATGGAGAAATAATGAAAAAATAAAGAGACTAGGATAAAAATAAAAAGAGTGAGTGAAGAATAGAAATGTTATATAAATATAGGGGTTTCTTGGCAAAATGACCTATTTTTTTAAGTCATTTTGCACATTGGCCTAGTTTTGATAATTTTTTGCAAAATGGCCTCTGACACTCCACATAGCTGGTCGAAATTTTTCAGACAGCTGATCAAAAAATTCAAACAGCTGATTGAAATTTTAGACAGAGACCATTTTGCAAAAAAATTATCAAAATTAGGCGAGAGTGCAAAATGACTTCAAAAGAGATGTCATTTTCACCAATTACTATCTCTTTACATATTAATTGATGAAAATGACTTTTTTTTAAAAAAGTGATTTTGCACACTAGCCTCCTTTTGATCATTTTTTGCAAAATGACCTACATCTAAAATTCGGCTAGCTGTCTAAAATTTTCGACCGACTGTTTGAATTTTTCGACCACTTGTCTAAATTTTTTACTAGCTGTCTAAATTATGAGATATCATTTTGCAAAGAATTATTAAAACTAGGCTAGAATGCAAAATGACTTTAAAAAATATGTCATTTTGCCAAAAGACCCTATATATATAGTAAAAGAAAGAAAAAATATTAAAATATGAAAAGTTACTTTTAAAGTCTATGAACTTTAAGATTGATTAAAACAAGTGAACAATGAATAAGAAATGGGGTAAGAGAGCTAGGAGAGAGAGAGAGAGAGAATGGGTTGTTGTGTTATTTTTCTTTGTGATTTAATACATAATAAAATTTTAGTTAAAAAAATGGAGGGAATTTGTAAGTTTTTAAATTCAAACTTTTAGGACACACATAAGTTTTTAGGACTCACAATAGGTGATATAAAAAGATTCTTTAAGGACTCGCAATGAGTGTCCTAAAAAGTCCAGGAGGTGTTTGTTAAAAAAAACTCAAACTTTTAGGACACACGTAGATTTTAGGAGGTATTTTCTGAATAAGAACACATGCAGTAAAACATTGTTATTACAATCTCCCCCTTGGAAAATTATGATCAATGAAAAAAACAGAACACATACTAATTAGTGAACACAATACAAGAACTCAACCAAAAGAAACAAAGTCAAGTGAACAAAGTACAAATGTTCAAAAAACACCACTAAAATAAAATGAGACTATAGAAACTAAACAGAATAAACAAGAGTCATAGGAACAACAAAAGAACTATAAATCTAATATACCAATTTCTCCCCCTCTGTGATCATAATCAAGAAACAACTATCTCGAGGAGAGGTCAGATGAAACAAAAGATGACTGGGATTTCTCCCCCTGAATTGGACACTCCCCCTGAATATCGGGAATTGTGAACCAGCTATGTCTCTTGGAGGAGAAAGCTCCTCATCAACAAAAGAATAGGAGGCACTTCAGAGAGTGTATTCACTGTTGGAGCTGTAAATAGAAACAAAGATTATAGGGCTCTTAGAAAATGTTAGTGATATAATCTCTCCCTTAAGAAAGTGCTTGGCACAAAAAAAAAAAAAAAGAACAGCAAAACAAGGCCCTTATTACTACAAAAAATCCAATGAACACGACCAGAAGCAAAACAACCAAATATCATATATATATTTTTTCAAAATGTAAAAGTTGATCGAAATAAACAAGCCTTTGAAAATACATGTAACCACAGATGACCAACAAATTATATTTCCCACAAAAAATGATTGCTAACCTCATGAGCACGATAGAGAAAATGAACATGAAGCTCTATTAAAAAATAAAATCAATATCTAAAAGATATAACATTATGTTGTGATTCATAAAATCTGAAAATAACCTCTTAAAAGTGAAAGTTTGACAAACAAACATCAACCATTTTTCTCAACAAGAGTTTTGAGCCTAAATTTACCATATGTTTGCGCATGTGGCCCCATGTGAGCCAAAGTTATGGCTCACTCACTTCTGATCTTTTTGCTTTATTCTTTTTTTTTTCTTTCTTTTTTTTTTTTTCTTCTAAAATGCCCTTTTTGAATGTACCATTCATGGACTTTTTCAAAGCAATCAACTATGACTTTCACCCATTTCCAGATATGTAGTTGTCTACCTTAATTAAAAAATACTAATTAGAAGGAGCAAACTTCTCAAAGCATAAATTTCCAAAATGGAAGCTCTTCCCATTGCACCCAAAAATTGTAGCCTTTTTTAGCTGAGACAAATAAATGCTCAAATCAATATTGGAAAAAAAAAGAGAGATGAGAAGTACCTTTCAACTTAGAGGATTAGTAGAGAAGCAACAGATGAACCACAACACAAACAAACAAAAGTGAGATATTGAATTGCGAAAAAAATTAAATAGAGGCAACAAGAAGTTATTCGGGTGGCACAGATGCCAATACTGTTTCTTAGGTGCTCATAACTGTCAATATTTAATGCTTTGGTAAAAAGATCAGCTAATTGAGCATATGTAGAAACATGAGAAATAGTGAGCATTTTTTATTCAATCAAACTTATAATGAAATGATGTATGATATTTACATGTTTAGTTCTTGAGTGATGTACATGATTTTTTGAAATGTTAAAGGCACTTCAGCTGTCACAATATAGTATTAAACATTCATGCGGGTAGCCATACTCAGTTAACATCTCATTTTCCAAAAGCCCCATCAAGTCAACATGAAGAATTTATTTGAAGATTTTGTTTCCTGTCAGAACTGAACACCTGTTAGATGAAACTAAACATTGAGTTTTAGTAACAGTGAAGCTAACATCGTACAGTTGACTGACACTCAGAAGATTTGCATTTAGACCTTTGACATACAAGACACCCATGAGGGGTGGGAGCTCTGCAAGAACCAGGTCGTCTTTGTCCAAAATAACACCCTTATTACCATCACCAAATATAACAAGTCCTTCTTGAGACTCCTTGAAATTTAACAAGAGATTTTTATTTCTAGTCATATGTCTAGAGCAGCCACTGTCTAAATACCAATGGTCATTCTTGAATGTTGAGAATGAGGTATGAGAAACCATAGCACAATTGTCATTGGGTTCAGATTTAGGCCTCTACTGACCATGAGCAGACTTTCTAGAGTTTGTAGAAGGTTGAATTAAGCTGTCACCCCTTTCAATCATTACTTTTAAGTAGGACTAAAGTTTGTAACACCTTGATCATATATGGTCGTGCTTGTGGCAAAAATGACATGTTTGAACGAATCTTTTGCTTTAAGGTGGTGGAACTAATGTGAGAGTTTCTCGGAGAAAAGAACCTTTGGTTGAAATGGTGGCCCCTTTGGAGCTGTTGATGACATTTGCAGATGAACCAAATCCATCACTAATTTTGCTTACACCAGTAGATACAAATGGCAACTTTGGTGCTGATAAAGATGATAATGGCTCCGCTATTGTTAGATTTTTTCCTTTTTTATACAACAACTTGTAACAGAGAGCAGTTCTGCTACCATAAGCTTTTTGAATTTGAAGAGATTGATTAAGTGCCGCTGTACTAGGTGGAATGAACTCAAGAGCTTGTTTGGCACGAACAAGATCAGCTTCCAACTTGTATATCAATTCATCTTTTTGTTCAAGTTTTGTAGTGAGGTCTTTGATAGTGCCCTCCAATTGTGCATTTGTGTCATTCAATGTCTTGAACTTCTTAGCCATAAATGACCATTGCTCAAACATCTGCTCATATGCAACTTGCCTATCCACACTATAAGAATCTAAGTTAAAAGAATCTGCATCCTCCTCAGATGTGTTCGAGCGGGTACGTTTTGCAAGAAACACCACCATTTGTTTTTCTTGATCAGAATAATTACTGTTGATGTCATCTTTGTCCCCATCAGTATCACTCCAAGTTACTGCAAGGGCCTTTTTCTTCTTTAGTGTGTTAGCACATTCAAATTGTATATGGCAAAATCCATCACATTCACAACATTGAATGCCTCGAGTGTATTTTTCTAGTGACTGTGGTTTCTTGTTAGTGTTTCTTGAATTGTCATTGCCTCCATAGTGTTTCTTGTTAAAAAAAATTTCCAAGACCTTGACATAATTTTCAGTCAAGAGAGCACATGTATCATCTACTAGGCTGTCAGGAAGATCTGCAACTTTAGTATGCTCTTCTTTGTGAACAAAAGCAAGATTAGTGTTGGGCTTTACATTCTCTTTTTCTGGCTGCTTCTTGTTCTTACTCCATCTTTTCAAAGTCAGCTCATAATTTTGCAAGGATCTAATTAATTCAACAAGATCTAGATCTTCAATTTCATGTACTTCCTCAATTGATGTGACTTTGGCCTTGAACCTTCCTAGAAGAACACCAAGAACTTTGCAAACCAGCTTGACATTAGAGTAAGTCTCACCGAGGGCATAAGACTCATTGGGTATGTCACAATTTTGCATGGAATTCATCTATTGATTTGTCCTCCTCCATTGTGAGATTTTCAAAGGCCTTATCAAGAGAGCGAATTATGGACTTCTTGACAGAATCGGTACCCTCATTCTTGAATTTTAGTTTTTCCCAAGCTTCTTTGGCAATTTCACAATTTGCAATGACCTTGAGCTGATTTGTGGAAACTGCATTAAAGAGAGCATGCAAGACCTTTAATTTGAAGTTTGCCTTCTCAATTTGAGTAGTTGTCCAGTCTTTCATTGCTTTGGATTTTACGACATCACCTTCTTTGACAGTGGGAGGATTCCATCCATCAGCAACAACCATCCACACATGCTCATCTACTGCACTCAAGAATGCTCTCATATTTGTCTTTCAATAGGAGGTCTTGTGGTAGATCCACCTTCCCTAAACAATTCCATGATCAACACAAATACAAAAAATACTCCCATAAATGGATCTCAGAGAGGGTTAGATGAAACAAGAAAGCAAAAAACCACAAAAAAAACAGGTGGAAAGCAAGAAACAGAACACAAATAGATGGAGATCAAGAACAAATTCAATCGAAAATATAAAGCAAGTAATTGTAGAAATACCCTACGGATCTACAATTTATATAGTGCGGTTCTGATACCAATTTGGAAAGTTACTTTTTAAGTCTATGAACTATTATATTGGTTCAATCAATTGAATAATGAATAATTACTAAGAAAGAACATAACACAAGAGAATTTTTACATAGTTCATTGATAAAAATCAGCTACTCCTTGGGTCACAAAGACCAGGGCAAAATACTTCCACTATAGTTAACTTCGTTCTTTACAAATTACAAAATCAACATCCCAATTTGACAAAGAACAATCTAAAACTCATAGCAAGATTTACAATTACCCTAAGTTGAGTGTCCCACTCAACTTTCTAGACTTCTAACTCCCTTAGAAGAATGGCTGAAATACCTTCAGTACCAAGTCTCTGAAATCCCTTCAACACTAAGTCTCTGAAATCCCTTCAGAACTCCTAGAACAGATCCCTCTGTTCTTTACTCTGTAGAATCTGAAAAACTCCAAGCCCTGGCAAAGAAACCTACAACAAAAAATTAGAGAGAAAACAACAAGAACAACCGAAACTCTATGTAACAATGAATTGGTGTGCTACTCAAGATCCATAACTAAATGTACATATATACAACTAACTAAGCTTAACAACACCACCAACAACCTCTAAACAGAATTAGTTAAACACTAACCTAAAAAACTAATCCCACGTGGGAATTGAAACCACGAACATCTCTAGATGCAACCAATACACAACCCAGATGTATTTGGGATCATAATTTGCCAAATAATAACACCTGCAGTAAAACATGGATATTACAAAATATATTTGAAGGAGCTTTAAAGCTTAGCTGCATGTGGAGATGTACTGTGTATTATAGCTCATCCATTGTATAGATATTTTAAGAGTTTTGAGCAATATTTTAACAAAATAGCTATGTGTCCTTTCTTGCGGTGAAGTTTTCCTTTTGCCTGTTGTGACTAATATAATGTTTGTTTTAAGCTTGGTCAGGATATATATAACATTTCTCTCTCTACAATAATGCTTTGAGAGTTTCATATTGTCATAGTATTTTTTGCCCATAAAAAGAGAAGAAAAAGAAATCAGTCTGCCTATTTTTTTTTCATTATTTTAAATATCGTTTTTCTTTTTGAGTCTATATTTAGGCTTGGTGCGTTTTTACTGTCTTCATCTATTTTATTTTTGTTCCCTCCACAATAAAAGACATTTTTTTTATTGTTCTTCTCTTGTTGGCTTGATTTCTAGAGGACATTCCACCTCTGATTCCCAATATTATCTCAGAATCAGCCTCAGGTTACAACCTCGAAACATGGGAACAAAAAATTAGAATTACAGAGGAAGAAAAAAAACTAGAGAAAAAAAAAGCTGCTATTCTTCTTGTCTTGTTTGTTCTGCCTGAAGATTCAACTAACTTAACTCTATGTACTTCTTTGTTGACTTTCAAGTCCATCAATCATTTCAATCTTCAAGACCATTAAATTTTCTTCTTGTTAGGCCATCATTTTGAAGATCTTCCATTCCTCTCTTCTTCTCAACTCCATTCCATCACATCCTTGAAAATTCTGTTCCTCCTATTCAGATACTTCTCAGATCAAATACCTTAACCAAAGCATATTTTTTACTTTTTTTTCTTTCCTTTTTGGTGCCATTTTCATCTGAGATTTTCACATAATTACCAGAAATGTTGATATAACCAATATGTGGTTAGAAACTAGCTTTTTTAGCCTTATCACTAAAGCAAATCTTTACTGGTGATTTCTTCAATCTGGGTTCTCATTTTTTCGAAAGAATCATCAGTAAAGATAGCTCTCGACCTAAACCAGCATGTGTTCAGAAACTAGTCCACCTCGACTATCTTTCGATCGTATTCCAAATCAAGACCACCCGCACCACCTCCAGCCAAGAAGAGACTCAGCACTTCTGGACCTGAATTGTGACTTTGAATTCAGCATTAATATTTGTTCAGAGCAAGAATCTTCATCAGCTGATGAGCTCTTCTCTCATGGAGTAATCCTTCCCATTCAACCTCGTGACAGAGTTAGCACTATCAATTTTCCTTCAACACAAACTCAAAACAGGGAAAGCCCAAGTCTTAAATCTCTTCCTCCTCTTCCTTGGTCTGAGAATAATTCAAAGAGAGAAAAGCTTAAGGAAGTCACAGTAGTTTCGAACTCTGACAATCTTTTGGAGCAGAGCAATAAGCCTCAGTCGACCAAGTCTTTTTGGGGAACATTCAAGAGAAGTAGCAGCCTAAACCATGAGAACAAGAGAAGTTTGCTTTGTTCATTGCCACTTCTTTCGAGAAGCAATTCAACTGGTTCGGTCTCAAGTCAAAAGAAAACTACTTCGTTTAAGGATGTTAACAAGTGCAATAGTTCGCAAAAGCAGCCGTTGATTCCACTGGTGAGAACAACATCATCATCTTCGTCGTCTTCTTCTTCATATTCAATGATGCAAAAGCCGCCTTTGAAGAAAAATTATGGAGGGTCTTATGGAAGTGGTATTCGGATCATTCCGGTCTTAAATGTACCACCTCCATACATTCCTAAAGGACTCTTTGGCTTTGGTAAAGATAGAAAGAGTAAGAAATGAGTGATTTATTTCATGGTGGAAACTTGGGAATTATCTGTTTTAGTTCATATCTGTTATGGTTTCACGCTCCTTGTTTTTTTTCCCATACATTTATATAATATTAGATCAAAGAATATGAAATCTTGCAAGGTGAAAGTATGTCATTCAAGAAAAAAAAATCTTGTGCCAAAGTTAAATTCTTGCAAATTTTGAAGTAAGAAAAAAAATTTCCATGTTCAAAGGCTGGGGAGGTTCATGCATATTTAGATCACTCCTTTACATTATTTAAATATTATATTATTAAATATTTTTTATTAATTATATTAATAAAAAAATTAATAAATTTAGAAAGTGAAAGAAATAAAAATAAATAAAAAATAGATATTTAAATGAATTTTTAAAAATCTATAAATGTAGAAAAAAATATATAAATATATTCTATTTTAAAAATTAGTTTAAAAGCACTATTAGATAATAATTTTAACAATTTTCTTGTTAGAAAGAATTCTCTCTTTAATAGGAGGTACGGAAATGGTCTTAATTGTCACAAACTTAGAGACACAAAGACAGGTACCCATGATACAGGGTTTGTCCCATTCTTGTTCTACTTTTTTTTTTTTTTTTAATATTTCTCTTCATTTTAAGGGCTCGGCTTACTTTTGTTTTTAATAATATATTTTTCTTTAGAGGTTCTTTTTCAGTCTGTATCAACTTTTAAAATGACATTATTCATACGATAGATGGCTTGCCATTTCATTGTTTTGGCTAACCATTTTGTTTGTGATTGAAAGATTAAAAGATTGAAACTTTTCCTGCAAGGATTGGGATAATTGAGTAACAAATTCAATGGAGTGGGTTTGAAAAAAACCAAATCCCCAAAAGATAAACAATTGTCAATGTCCTACGCTTTGCAAAATTTTCTCGTCTTAATTAACGTTTTTAGTTTCTACTGCTCAACTAATTCATTTAATCAAGGACCATGTCTTGTGGTTGTTCATTTGTATTAGATTTGAACATTTACACGAAAGGTTTTAGTCATCAAATTGGAGGTGTGGAATGTGTATGTTGTGTCATGCGAGCAATTATATAAGTGCCTAAGGATAACGTGGTCATTGGCCAAGACATTGAACAGACTAGGCGAATGTGTATACGAATCACAACGCCTAAGTGTCACGAGCTCATTTTTTAAGTAGCAGCACGCTTGTGTGATATTTTGACATTTTTAATACAAAGTCAACCTTTCAACTATTTAAGAAACATAAGGCATATTTTCTTACATATTTGTGTGGCTCATGTCCATTCTATCTATAAAAAACAACTCTTGTTGAGTAGTTATGTTTGTAAGTAACTATGAGTGCATTTACATGTAGAAATTCTCTAACCAAGAACTTACACTATGAATAGGTTCTCATTATATGGCAAGAGAAATTCCAACATGTATGCTCAGTCAAGCAATCTCAAGCCAAGTACCATGTGTAACCATGTGTCTAGGCCAAGCCAATGTGTCAAACGACTCTTATCATGCCCCATTTGATATTGTCTGAATAACTTCTCTATAAAACCAAAAATATTCTCTCATTGATGATCCTATTCTGAAGGCTTCATGCCTCCACCCATTATCAAACCTCGGAAATCTCTTCTCTATCTAGCATGGTGTTGTTGCTATGTGTCACAGGTCGACTATTTGGCTCTCCAAGTAGACAAATCGTGCGACACTTGTTGAAAATCCAAGCTAACACACTACACCAAATACCCATTTCCATAACACATGAATATAATACTAAAAAAAAAGTGTTATGCTAGAGTGGGCACTTTATGAAAAAAGGGCGGTAATAATAAAACCATCCTGCCACTTAGCATTTTTTTTCATTTCATTTGGGGCCAATTCATTTCCTTCAATTCCTTCTCCTTTTTCCTCATCATTCTCTCTCCTCTCTCTCGGATCTCTTTCTCCCACCAGACCTCTCTCCTTCACTCTTTCTCTCTCACCTTTGTCTTTGTGGAGACCGACCGCTACCTTCCCCTACACGCGCCGACTAGGGATCTTCAGAGCCCATCGAAGCTTCAACCACGTGGGCCCAAGCCCTCACACGACACCAGAGGCGAATGACGTCACCGGAGGCCAGCTCTTCTCCTCTTCCCTGTGTGCGGCCAAGCCTTCTTCTTCCCTACGTGAGACACTTGATTTTTCTCAAGTTAGGTCAGAACAGGATGCTGGGCTTCTAGAAGATGCTAGACAAGCTACCAAGTCAGGAGAAAAGATTAACTGAGAACAGGTATAACACACATAATGATATCATCATATATGGTTTTAATTTCCAACTTTCTTTGATTCTGTGTTTGGTACTTTTGACATTTTTTTTTCTTGACAAAGTTGGTTTGTCTTGTTTGGTTTTGTTTCAGTATGGAGTTCTCAGAAGGAAAATTGGATTCCAGTGTGGCGGACCTCGAGAGAGAAGCTTACCCTGTTTTGGACGAACTAGGTAGAAATAGAGGACGCTAACATCTATTCTCTTGACAGATTAGTGGGTGTAAATGTGGGAATTCTTCCCTTGTGAATTCCATTCACAAGTGAACCTCTACACTACGAGACATCCTAAAAGGCTACTTATTGCCCGCACAAGGGGACAAGGACGTCACACAGTGTTGAGGGAATTGGACTAAGAGGGCCACCCTCGCTATGCGAGGGTCCCCGGCTGGCCATCTGCGCACACCCCGTCCCCTCAAGCATCGAGCCTCGCCTCGCCTGCACACGGGAGAAGAAGGTCAGCCTCGCTATGGGAGACACCCTCGCTGTGCGAGGGTGTGGTCTTGTTGCGGCGCCCGTGTCCCGAGCCTTGCCACGCCTACACCCGAGGGGAAGAGGGGCAGCCTCGCTATGCGAGGGTGCGGCCTCGTTGCGCCGTCCGTGTCCTCAGCCTCGCCTCCATGTGACCTGCATAGGCCAGCCTCAACTCCTAGCGCCTTGGCTTCTCATGATACCTATAGGTTGAAGCCTCCTTGACATTGGCACGAGGAGCACTTAGAGACACTTAATGGGTGCGCCAAGCTAACATTAGGCATCAAACGGGGATTGATGAGGACGGCCGAGTACAGGACACGTGTACTGACACGGGGCGTACGGTTGTGAAGAGAACAGAGGCACGACCCTGTCATCTACATCTGAGGAGTAGTGGCAGTACGGACCTGTACGAAGAGTAGTGGTATCACTTGAACACCCCCGACCATACGCCAGAGCCGACAGTACTATGTCCTAGGCCACGACTCTGGCATTATCAGGGTAGACACCACTACGCCATGAGCCACTACATTATCAGAGAATCCGCGTACGTCCCTGTCTCCTGGGACTTGTTTGTATCCGGGGCCAATAGAGCCCACCTATAAATAGGCTCCAACCCCTCAGGTTAAAGGGTTGGAAAACTGATGGTATGAAAGAGACTAAAGAAATATATGATCCTCGTTTCGTTGTTGCTCTGGTTTTTTCTGTTGATTCAAGTTCTTTCCATATGATTCTAAGCTTTCCGTAGTATAGAAATCTAAGTTTTCTAACCTTTAATCGTTGACGAGTTCTTACTGTCAACAGTTTGGCGCCGTCTGTGGGAACCTAAGTACCAAGCTACTGTTCTATCATTACTCCCTGCAGGAAGGAATGCCGAGGCGTTAAAAGTGACTCAAGGAGCCACGAGAGGTAGAAGTCCACCTTAATGGAGTTCAGCTGAAGGCCTCCATGAAGGATCCACCTCCACCAAGGGATATGGAGCCCCCAAGGGACCCTGAGGTTCGCGAGGATGACAGGGAGGTCTCGTCACCAGCCATCCCGCCTAGTGAGAATCCTCCAAGGACAACTACCGCACCACCCGGGAATGCCAACGAGTTCCCGCCTCCCAAACCACCACAGGTATCGAACTCCGGTCGGCAGGACCCAGGCCCCTCGATGCGTAGACATGATAAACATCCCCGGGTCCATTCCATGAGCTCAAGTTCTAAATCTCGTTTCTATGAAGAGGAGATTCGTGAGCTGCACCGTAAGAACCAAAGGCTGGAGACCACCCTGGAGAACATGCAAGAGGTGATGAATGGCCTGTTGCAAGGTAAGTCAAACGTGACCCTGCCCAAGAGGAAAGAGAAAGGTCAGGAAACCACTGTCCCGATAGACGATGGGAGGACCAGACACTCCACCAGTAATATCCCCAGGGAGAAGCCGCATGAGCATCCCGGACCATCGAGGCCACCCCAGGGGCCAGGGCAAGGGAACAATGTTGGCTCTCGCAACGACATCGAGGTCACCTCAAAGAGGACGCCCTCGGATCTACGAGAAGAGCTCAACAAGAAGAGGGCGGATAAGAGGACTACCCCTCGTACGGTCCCCCGGGATGACAAAGGAAAGGAAGATGTCAACCCGTCCATATTGAGAGACTCACTGAATAAGAGGAGGCAAGACCTCAATACAGAGATAAGGAGCCTACGGAGTAAGATTGTCACTGTGTATGGAGGACAAAGCCTTGAGGAGGAGTTCGACCATGAATTGCCCTTCACCAGAGAAATCCAAGCCATCCGACTCTCAGCCAACTTTAAGGAGCCTCATATGACCCCGTATGAAGGAAGCACAGACCCCAAATACCACCTGGACGCATTCAATGACTTGATGAAGTTAAGGGGGATTAGTAGCGGGGCTAGATTCCACTGTTTCGCAGTCACGTTGAAAGGACCCACGTACAAATGGTTTAAAAGACTTTGACCGGGATCCATCAGGTCATGGCAATAGTTTTCAGATGAATTTCTCCAACAACACCATGCCGTGCGTGATTATACAATGCCGGGCACTAGCCTCGCCAATGTAAAATAGGGCGAAAATGAGAGTCTAAAAAGCTACATCCACAGGTTTAACATGGAAGCAGCCAAAGTGGGGAGCTTGACCTGCAGGGAACTAAAAATGGCCATCACCGCAGGGGTGCGTCCAGGAAGAAAATTGTGGGATAATATGCTCAAAAGGGAAGTCACTGACCTAGATGACTTCTACGAGAGAGCGCAGAAGTATATTCGTGTATAGGATGGCCATGCGAACTTAAAGGTGAGAAAGTGTGAGTCCGCTGCAAAGCCCCCAACTAATGAAGGGTCGAATGGAGCAAAGAAGAAGAAGGCGTACGAGGGGTCGAGGGATGATCAACATAGAAAGCCCAAGCAGGGAAGCGACCATAGGCAAACAGCTTATACTTTCTATACGAACCTGACGAATACAAGGGAGCATATCTACCTCACCAACGAAAAGCAGGTTCCCTTCAAGAAGCCCCCGCCAATGAGAAAAGACCGGTCCAAGAGGGATCCCAGTAGATACTGTCAATACCACAAGGATATTGGTCACACCACAGTAGAGTGTATTCATTTGAAAGAAGAAATTGAGGAGCTCATCCGCAGGGGACACCTGGGCCGATATGTCAGGAGAGAAAGGCCAAAGTCAGAGGACGAACCAGTGATGTCTCAGACGCAAAGAGGAGCTCCAGAGATTCAGGGAGAAGTGAGAACTATTTTTGGAGGTCTGAGGTTCGGGGGCGACTCTCGGAAAGGATGAGATCGGTACGCTAGAGAAGCCAGGCGAAGTCCACCACCCTGTGTCATGAGCTTGGAACAACGACCCCTGAAAAGCTTCAAGGGAGAAAATGACTCGATCACCTTCACAGAGGAGGACGCACGGGGGGTTCACTACCCCCATAATGACCCTATGGTGTTGACGGTTCAATTTGCCAATATGCTGGTGCATCGGATTCGGGTGGACAATGGCAGCTCAGTGGATATCCTATATCGCCCCGCCTTGGAAAAGATGGGGCTGGGCATCCGCCACTTGAAGCCCTATCAATCTTCCCTATATGGATTCATGGGGGACTCGATAGAACCCCTAGGGATGATCGAATTGGCACTAACCATGGGAGAGCAACCCCGACAGACTACAGTCATGGCAAACTTCGTCGTTGTGGATTGTGTGTCAGCTTTCAATGCGGTATTGGGGAGACCGTCCATGAGAGAATTGAAAGCGATAACTTCCATATATCACTTGGTCATCAAGTTCCCAACTCCCAGAGGAGTAGCTAGTATGAAAGGAGAACAGAGAGAAGCGAGGGAGTGCTACAACACCTCCCTATGCGCATCTGTGTAACCACGAGAACCGATGGCCATGGTGATACACGAGGCACCACGTACACCCACAGGAAGCCCACAGGAGCTAGACCCTAGAACCGTGGAAGAGTCAGGGGCGGAACTTGTGGAGGAAATAGAGGAGGTTGAAGTAATGGAGGAACCGTTGAGAAAATTAAAGGTAGGAAAAAATTAAAGGAGAGGCTGATAAGGTTTTTGAGGGATAACCTAGATGTATTCGCATGGAGTCACGAAGATATGGTGGGAATAGATCCTAGTGTCATGTGCCACCATTTGAATATCTCCACTGAGGCAAGGCCTGTTATGCAGAAAAGACAAGCGTTGGACCCAGAGAGGTACGCGGCCTTGAAGGAGGAAGTAGACAAGCTGAAGGCCAATGGGTTCATTCGTGAGTCATTGTACCCTGTATGGGTATTGAATCCGGTGCTGGTCCCAAAACCGAATGGAAAATGGAGGACCTGCGTGGACTTCTCAAACCTGAATAAGGCTTGTCCTAAGGATAGTTTCCCACTCCCGAGGATAGATCAGCTGGTGGATGCGACGGCTGGGCATGAATTACTTAGCTTCATGGATGCCTACTCCGGGTACAACCAGATTCCTATGAACCCAGGTGACGAAGAGCATATGTCGTTTATAACAGATAGAGGACTCTACTGTTACAAGGTGATGCCCTTCGGGTTAAAGAAGGCGGGTGCTACCTTCCACAGGTTGGTCAACAAGATGTTCGCTAACAAGATAGGGAGGAACATGGAGGTATATGTTGACGATATGCTGGTGAAGACCCGTAATGCCCCAGAGCTCAACAAGGACCTAGAGGAGATGTTTGACACACTCAGGAAATATCGAATGAAGCTGAATCCAATCAAATGCACTTTCGGTGTATCCTCGGGGAAGTTCTTGGGGTTCATGGTCAACTCTAGAGGCATCGAGGCTAATCCTGATAAGATAAAGGCCCTGATAGAGATGAGCCCACCCAAGAGTAAGAAGGAGGTGCAATGCCTAACGGGAAGGGTGGTGGCCCTTAATAGATTCATCTCGAGGTCGACTGACAAGTGCCTCCCCTTCTTCAACATCCTAAAAGGGAGCAAAAAG
Source organism: Humulus lupulus (assembly GCF_963169125.1). NCBI lineage: Eukaryota > Viridiplantae > Streptophyta > Magnoliopsida > Rosales > Cannabaceae > Humulus > Humulus lupulus. The sequence continues at coordinate 164,017,185 of NC_084796.1, read as the reverse complement.
TTCACTTGGGATGAAGAGTGTGAAGAAGCATTTATCAAGCTAAAGGAGCACTTGGGAAATCCACCCCTGTTGGCAAAACCTGAAAAGGGTGAAAAGCTATACTTGTACTTGGCAGTGTCTGAACATGCCGTAAGCGCGGCTTTGGTTAAAGGGGAGAAGAAGCATCAACGGCCCGTGTACTATATCAGCAAGCGGCTGGTGGACGTGGAGAATCGATACCTTGAGATTGAAAAGTTGGCATATGCATTAGTGGTGGCTTCGAGGAAGTTGAGACCCTACTTCCATGCCCATGCAATCAAAGTTCTCACTAATAGTCCTCTGAGACAGGTCCTGCATAAGCCTGATACCTTGGGAAGACTGATGAAATGGTCGATCGAGTTGAGTCAATTTGATATCGTTTATACCCCGAGAGCTTCCATCAATGGACAAGTCCTCACAGACTTCATAGTGGAGTTCACTAGTCAGCTGAATGGAGGAAGAAATGAAGAAGAGGGGCAGTTAGTTACAGAAGAGGAGACAAGGAGTTCTGAGGGATGGAGCCTGCACGTGGATGGGGCATCCAACGAAGGAGGATCTGGAGCAGGCATTGTGATGATTGGACCCGAAGGACTCAGGATGTACTGCGCGATACGGTTTGGATTCGAAGCCTCGAATAATGAGGCAGAATACGAAAAGCTTCTGGCAGGACTGCGATTGGCCCAGGGGCTGAAGGTAACACACCTACACATCTTTAGTGATTAACAGTTGGTGGTATTCCAGGTGAAAGGGGAGTACCAAGCAAGGGGACCCAAGATGGCTGCATACTTGGAGAGGGTAAGAAGCTATTTGGAGCAATTGGTGGAATATAGCATAGAGCAAATCCCGAGAGAGAAGAATACCCATGCTGATGCCCTCGCGAAGCTGGCTTCCACTAGAGATGGAGATACCCTCGAATCAGTGCCTGTAGAATACTTACCAAGGCCAAGCATTGCCAATCCAGACGTTCACATGGTCAACGCCCCAAAGGAGTCGTGGGCTAGCCCGATTATAGACTATCTGAAGGATGGAGTGGTGCCAACAGACAAGAGGGAGGCTAGGAGACTAGTTTACAAGGCAACTCGATACACCTTGGTAGATGGGGTCCTATACAAGAGGGGGTTCTCTGTGCCACTCCTGCGGTGTGTTGATGAGGAAGAAGCCATGAAGGTGCTATATGAAATACATGAGGGTTAATGTGGCAACCATGCAAGTGGACCATCCACGGCTCGGAAAGCCATGAGGCAAGGGTACTACTAGCCTTCCATGGAGAGAGATGCTAATGATTTCGCAAGGAAATGTGACAAATTCCAAAGGCATGCGAACTACCCCTGAAAACCCCCGAATGAATTGACCAGCATGACCAGCCCTTGGCCCTTCGCTGTTTGGGGGATAGACCTGATTGGCGCCCTCCCCCCAGGGAGAGGTGGTGCGAAGTACGCGGTGGTGGCCGTAGATTATTTCACCAAGTGGGTCGAAGCAGAACCTCTAGTGAAGATAACAGCCAAGCATATCACTACCTTTGTCAACAAGTTCATCGTCTGTAGGTTCGGAGTGCCCTACAAGATTATTTCTAATAATGGCACTCAGTTTGAAGGGGGAACGTTCGAGGAGTACTGTAGGGAAAGGGGCATAAGGAGGAGCTTCTCGGCTGTTGTGCATCCACAGGCCAATGGGCAGGTGGAGGCCATTAACAAAGTTCTAAAGAGAAACTTAAAAACAATGCTAGAAAAGATGAAGGGTGCTTGGGTTGAGGAGTTACCGAACGTGCTTTGGGCCTACAGAACCACTCCACGCACTACCACTGGAGAGACCCCTTTCTCCTTAGCATATGGATGTGAGGTTGTCCTCCTGATTGAGATGAAGGTTAACTCGCACAGGACACAGGCATACGAGGACCAGGTCAACCATTCGGCAATGGCCGAAAGCTTGGACATGCTGGAAGAGAGAAGGGAAAAGGCGCAAATGAGGGTGGTGGTATACCAGCAGCGGACAACCAGGTATTACAACTCGAGGGTGTGAGAGAGAACGTTCAGAATAGGCGACCTGGTATTAAGAAAAGTACTCCCCAACACGCGAGACCTGGGGACAGGGGTACTCGGGGCGAACTGGGAAGGGTCGTACTGAGTCGCTCAGTACATACCACCAAACACCTATAAGCTGGCGCGCATGGACGACACCGTCATACCTCGAGCGTGGAATGCGGAGCACCTTAGGAAGTACTACCAGTAAGACTTCCACTCCCAGTGCAAGCAGTAGCTGCGTTTAGTTTGTTGCAGGTTATGCTATCTTAGTAGACGAGAATCAAAGAGGTTACTTAGATAACCTCCCAAGTAGATGTAAGCCTTTTATCTATATATATATCGTTGTAATTTGACTGCTATGAATGAAATTGTTCACCGCTTCATAAGTTACTTACTTCTTTATGCGAGCATCAACTAAAGTCCCCGCCAAGATAAATCTCACCACGTACTTGGGGGGTAGGACAACACGAGTATAAAAAAAAATCTCTTATATTCAAAAAGATTAGCTACCCTTATGAATATCAAGGGAACAGTTTAAAAGAATGACCTCTAACTAATGGCCGACACCCCAAGAGGTGAGGCCGTAAGGAGGGAATCACCCGACAAGTCTAGATCGGCCATTAAGCCGGCTAGCCAAAAAGGGTCTTACAAGGGACCCTTAAAAAAATAGAACTATATATAACGACGAGAAGGACGCTTCTCTCAAAAAGTAACAAGCGCACGCAAAGAATGTAAAAGGATCCCAACAGGTTAACGTGTCCTTACAAGTATAATCAAGGTGCACCCGAAAAATTATCGCCATCAGATCAAGGAAAAATATGTAATCCACGAAAAATAGTAATAAGAGGGACTTACCAAAGCCCCTTAAGTTTGATGAACAAAAAAAAAGGAGAAATAGTGCGAGGGATTACATAACAATAACATACATAGACTGAGTACAAAGGAACCTACAAATCTCCATCTTTACCCTTCCACTCAGAAATCTTCTCGACGCCATAGTCCCCAAAAGGAGATAGGTCAACAGTGGGGTAAGTCCTCCAGACAGCATGTAACGTTTTCTTGATTATGCGATTCTCAGCGTTCACAAGCTCAACCTCAAGCGCAGTGATCCTCTCGTTTAGAGTTTGGAGGGTAGCCTCCAGCTGAATGTTGGTATGAGAGGTTGATGCAGCCTGGGCCAAGGCGGCGTCCCTCTGGCACACCGCCTCGGCCAGTTGACTGGACAAGGCATCCTTTGTAGTCTCGGCCACCGATAGGTTCCCTAGTGCCTCCTCAAGCTCGTGTTGCAATCGTTGGGCCGATGAAGAGTGGGAGGCGAGCAGTCGATGACTCAAGATGGAAGCCTGAGTAAGGGCGAGGAAATGAAACAAAGCCTCGAGGGTCAGATGATATACAAAAAATAATATAAAAAGTATATATATGACCATCATAAATGAATAAACCAAGTATCACGACAAATACCTGCAGGGAGGCGTCCTCTAGCTCAGCCTCAGGGACATTGTGCACCGTCCCCCATTCACCTTTGGGAAAGTTTCCCAAATGATGGCTCATGGCTTCCCCATATTGGCTCGCCAGAGGGTGATCTTCAGAAGTAGAAACATGAGCTTGCCCGGGGGAGGCGCGAGTGCCTGCCGAGGCACGCTTTGTCAGGGATGGGGACCGAGAAGGCCCTGATCCATCTGCAATTGTGCGGGGAGCAGAAGAGTGCGGAGTCGTTTCCTTGGGTAAAGAGGCACCTGTAGATGCCCGCCTAGGATACCTCCTCGGGGGTAAAGGGGCCCATCAAAAGGACGAGTGACAAAATTCCTTCTAGGTACGGAGGGGCAAGGGACAGAGGCATCAAAGGAAAACTCGCCGCCAGGCGTCGACGGCGACATCCGAGAGGTAGCACCACCCATATGACCATCATCGGCTATACCCTTAGCCCTGCCAGCAGCAGAGTACAAGCAGAAGTAGTTCTCAGACACCACGGTCTCCTGAACATCCATATGGTCGCCCGGGGGGTAGACATAGTCCCTATCGGCTACTTCATCATAATTTCTTTCATCGTGACCATATACCCACGGACTCACAAGTACGGGTGCCGCTTGGGGTGGATCCACAGATTTGGGTGATGTAGGGCGTGGACCCACAGGGTCGAGTGATGCGGGGTCAGGTGACACGGGGTGTGGATCCTCAAATTCAGAGGAAACGGAGCATAGGGTGACTGTCTGGTCTGGGGTCAGCAACCCATACAAGCGGAGATTTCTCTCTGTACAAAGGGCGCTGGCTTGTTTGCATCCCTTCGGCAAGGCTAGGATTTGTATTACTCAGTCATGAGCCGACCGTTTCAAGTTGGAACCAACAACCCCTAAGAGACCTGCCATCAAACGAAAAGAAATAACTACAGTTAGGAAAGCTATAAAAAAAGAGAGAAGTCGAGTAAAAAGAGAAACCTCTAATATATGGGATCAAAGTGAGAATAGCCTTACGTGGAGTGTTGAAGCTAGAGTGTCGGGTCTGTCCCCTATAAGTAAAGAAGTAGTCTGACTTCCACGACCCCCTATTAGAAATGGAGCCCTCCACGAGAGAACTCCCTTTAAGGGCCGCGGCTTTCTGGAGTTGGTAGAACCCGGGGGCCGATGTATTCTCCCTCAGGGTGAAGAAGTAATGAACCTCGCTTATCAAAGGCCCCTTAGAGTACACCTGACGGTACAACACATATAGGCAGCTAAGCATCACCCAGGAGTTGGGGGACAATTGTAGTGACGCCAATTCAAAGTAGTCCAACACTTTGATGAAGAAAGGGTGAAGTGGAAAAGCTCCACCAGATCGGATTATGGAATCGCTGAATGCCACGAACCCTTTTGGCGGTGCGGACGCGCGTTCCTTGCGCTCTGGTATAACGAACTTGAGATTCAATGCTAACTTATGAGCTTTTAGCATGTTGCCCAGTTTCTTCAGGGTAAGTGTGGACCTGCCAGTTTCTTCGGAAGTGTCCAAGGTTCTCTTCGACATCTCGGGTACCTGGACAAAGATAGGCAACTTATGAGCAATAGACTTTCTAAGGGTCCTGGAAGATCCCCCACATGTCCTATGTCTACCAGCGCTTTGCTTGACCCTAGGGCGCAAGACTTGGGATAAGAGAGGAAGCGCGGGTGGAACCATGGAAAGGAACTCCGGGTCAACCAATTCACGTCTACCGCCTTCGAAGGAGGAATCCCTATGATCAAGAGACTCATCACGACAAAAGAAAAAAGGCTCAGGGGGCAAGTTTTCTTCTAGGCAAGCAATTTCAGAAAGGCAATCCTGGAGGATTGATTGTAGCTGGGAAATGTATGTCGCTTGCTGGGGGGAGAGACCAAAACCCGCGTCCCTGGGGTGGGATTCTAGCTCCCTCTCCAGGCCGCACGCTTTATGTCTGAGGTAGGACAGTCTCCAGAGGTAGAGCGCCCGCACACCCCCGCGGTTAGAGGGTCTACGTACGTCGGCCCCTGAGTCGGAGGATGACAACTCATTAAATTCAACATTGGACGGACCTTCGGGACATCGCCTAGATGCCATGGACTAGCTAAGACTCGAGGGCGTGTATGCGTAAGGGTGACCCTATATCTACAACATGAGTGTGAGGGGTATAAGAAAAGGGCCTATGTATGTGTACTGGAAAGGCTATATGAAAAGAATGACAAACTCTGAAGAATGAGTGTCGTGTAACCATTAATTCTACCCTCACGTAATCAATGTAAAACAAAAGGAAGAAGAGAGGAAGGAGGCATACCTGTGGGATATGAAGCTGAAGGGGTGCAAGGCTAGACCGTAGGAGCAAGAGAATGCCCAGCGTCACCGCAAAGCTAGCTAAAAAAAAATAAATTAAAAAAAAAAGAAGAAAAAAGGAAGATGAATAATGAAAATAAAGGAAAGGTTACCTCAAGAATCTTTGGAGGTGGATAGAACCCTTGAACTCTTGAAAGTGAATTGGAGGGAATTCCACTAGGCTAGGCAAGTCTTGGTGTGGAGAAATGGCTTCAAGCCTCGGGATATTTATAAGGAAAGTCAAGGCCCCCTAGCCATTGGATCTATATCCCTATGAATGGTGGAGATCAAGAGTATGGGTAACCTTGGGATCCACAATTGAGAATGATTGGCCCTTATGCAATCTTAGGAATTTTCATGGATCCCCCAAGAGTTAGATGGTTGTTGTGTTTCTTTGGACACTATAAAGAAACACAATCCCAAGTCTCACTTCGTATTTCTTCGAGCGACATTGGGAAACGCTCCAAAGCTAAGTCCCCCAAGGTTGGCCATACATGTCAAGCAAGAGAAAAAGAGAGAGTCTACAAACACACTTAAAAGTGTACTTATAGACTCGGGGGGAAGTGTAAATGTGGGAATTCTTCCCTTGTGAATTCCATTCACAAGTGAGCCTCTACACTACGAGACATCCTAAAAGGCTACTTATTGCCCGCACAAGGGGACAAGGATGTCACACGGTGTTGAGGGAATTGGACTAAGAGGGCCACCCTCGCTATGTGAGGGCCCTCGGCCGCTTGCCAATCCGAACACCACCCTCGCTATGCGAGGGTCCCCGGCTGGCCATCTGCGCACACCCCGTACCCTCAAGCATCGAGCCTCGCCTCGCCTGCACACGGGAGAAGAAGGTCAGCCTCGCTACGCGAGACACCCTCGCTGTGCGAGGGTGTGGCCTTGTTGCGGCGCCTGTGTCCCGAGCCTCACCACGATTACACCCGGGGGGAAGAGGGGTAGCCTCGCTATGCGAGGGTGCGGCCTCATTGCGCCGCTCGTGTCCTCAGCCTCGCCTCCATGTGACCTGCATAGGCCAGCCTCGACTCCTAGCGCCTTGGCTTCTCATGACACCTATAGGTTGAAGCCTCCTTGACATTGGCACGAGGAGGACTTAGAGACACTTAATGGGTGCTCCAAGCGAACATTAGGCATCAAACGGGGATTGACGAGGACGGCCGGGTACAAGACACGTGTACTGACACGGGGTGTACTGTTGTAAAGAGAACAGAGGCACGGCCCTGTCATCTGCATCTGAGGAGTAGTGGCAGTACGAACTTGTACGAAGAGTAGTGGTATCACTTGAACACCCCCGATCATACGCCAGAGCCGACAGTACTATGTCCTAGGCCACGAATCTGGCATTATCAGGGTAGACACCACTACGCCCTGAGCCACTACACTATCAGAGTACCCCCGTACGTCCCTGTCTCCTGAGACTTGTTTGTATCTGGGGCCAATAGAGCCCACCTATAAATAGGCTCCAACCCCTCAAGTTAAAGGGTTGGAAAACTGATAGTAGAAAGAGACTAAAGAGATACATGATTCTCGTTTCATTGTTGCTCTGGTTTTTTCTGTTGATTCAAGTTCTTTCCATCTGATTCTAAGCTTTCCGTAGTATAGAAATCTAAGTTTTCTAACCTTTAATCGTTGACGAGTTCTTACCGTCTACAGTGGGCAGTTAAAATCCTTGCAAGTTGTTGCAAGCTTAATAGCAGAAAGAGATGGTGAAATTAGAAAACTTGCTTTGAATACTCTTGCCACTGGATATAAGATTCTTGGTATGTCATGATTTCAAGATTTTAAAGTATTTTCTAACTTGTTTAAGATTTTGAATTTTTATTTATTGTTCCTTTGAGACATCCCATTTTCTTTCCGCCTGTTTTGTGGGGATAAGTTTTCTTAGTTTGTAATTTATTTTGTAAGTTGCGTTGTATTAGTTGTTGTTTACAGTGAATGCAATTAGATTTTATCTGTTTAATTTTAATATTTTATTGTTAACTGTTAATGACCTTTTTTTTCCCCATTAGGTGAGGATATATGTAGGTATGTTGGGAAGCTAACAGATGCTCAGAAAAGCATGCTGGATGATAGGTTTAAATGGAATGTTAGTATATATTTGAGCTTAGAATTTAAAGTAAGGTAAACTTTTAAATTTGTTTTGGGATTAAATGATCTGTTTCTATTATCCATTCCATCCTTCTAATGATATTGCATCTTTTAGGTTCGAGAGATGGAAAAATGGAAGGAAGGGAAGCCTTCGCCAGGCTGCTTTGAGACGTTCTGTGAGGGAAATTGGGTATGTTTTTTAGCTTGTCTTTTTTATCTTTAGTAGTGTCTCTGTTACTTTTATTATTTCTAATGATGATTATCAACATTTTAATAAAGTATAATATTTTATTTCGTGTCAATTTTTTGTGTTGTTTTCTGTTTCTTTCTCAACTGTCTTTTCTTTAAATTGTTTGTCTCATTGTAAAGCTTTCTCAATCTTGTTTCTTTTGGTACTCGTGCATATCAAATAAAAAAACATGCTGATTGCTGACGCGTTTAAAAGGTCTCTTAATAGTTAGCTGTGACATAAACAGAGGTCACGTTGGTGCTTCTTCATTCCTGCTGTTGGGCTGCACTTATTTGGTTTTCAAATTGTTGCATTGCGTCCAATATTTTGAACTTGTTTGAGGACATTTACTTTATTTTTATAGCTAAAAAAATTCGTCACCAGGATCTAGAGAGTCCTTTTGATACAAGCCTATTAGACTACTAACTTTGAACTTTTATTTATTTTGATTTATTATAGATTGGATGTAGCAGAGCAAAGTGGAGAGGTTATACGATCTGTCTCTGGCCCAGTACTTCCAAGGTATTAGAGGCTCCGCATAGTGATCATTTAATTGTTTGTTTTTAATTTTTTAACAAGTGATACAAATTTTACTCGGACATTTCCATCACGTCTGTTGGCTTCATTGCTAATTTTCTTTTATTCTATGATGTTGGTATCAGGAAAAACTATGGGAATGCTGACATACACGTGGAGAGACAACTTATGACCCGTGTTCTTGCTGGTACCAATGGCCCCACTGATTGGAATGAAGCTTTGGATATTGTTTCTTTTGGTTCTCCTGAGTAGGTACTTGTGGTTTATATGTACTTTTATATTAGAAGAAGTATTAGTTATGAGAAAATTCTAGCTTGTCTCTTACAGTTAATAAGCCTTGTGTTTTGTAAGGGTAAGCTTTAGGTTTTTATTTTTGATTTATCGTAAAACCAATGGGAGAATTTTCAGTTATTACGTGGAAAAACTAAGTGATAAGTAAATATAATATATGTATGTATATAAAAAAAAGAGTATGGTTAGCCGGTCTTGTGGCTAATTGCTAAGGCTATTAGCAATTATTCTGGTTAAAAAAAGAGTAATTCTTGCAGCTATTATTCCCCTTCCCCTTATATTCTCCTTGCAGCTATTATTCTGGTTAAAAAAGAGTAATTCTTACATTTTTGTCTGATTTAATAATTCAAATGTCTTGCCTCATTGCTATACATTTTATTTGTTATGAAAGCTTTCGTTTGTGTTTGTAGGGTAGAGCAACTTTGTTTATTGTTTATTGTTCCTTTTTCTCTTTTTATCTTCTTCTTTGTTATTTTTATTTTTCCAAAATTAAAAAAGTTGTAATATTTGTGTGCCTTTTTGTAGTCTGTTAAAGGAATGAAAGTCGTGTGTCATGAGTTGACACAAGCCACTTATGATCCAGAAGGCAGTGCAATGGATGAACTTATTAAAGATTCAGACATACTTGTTTCATGCCTTGCAAACAAGGTAGCGCTTTACTCTGTCCTTCCCTATACATTAGTTTTTGTTTCTGGGTTTTGTTTTTTTTTGGCATTATTTAGGCTTTGATTATGAACTTTTTCCCATAAAATAGGTTGCCAAGACCTTTGATTTCAGCTTGACAGGAGCATCATCTAGATCTTGTAAATGTGTTCTCAACACCCTCATGCAGGTAAGTTTGGTTTATGTTGTTGTTGAATGTCTTAATGCTAACATTGTACTCTGTTTTTTCCATTTTTTTTATATACCTTACTATAAACCTGACTAGTTGATGTAAAATTCTAATTGATTTTTAGACATTTCAAAACAAGAGACTGGCTTATGCTGTCAAGGAAATCACTCTTGATAGTCTAATTACTGAGCTCCTTCTATGGTTGTTGGATGAGAGAGTTCCACATATGGATGATGGCAGCTAGCTTTTAAAAGCTTTGAATGTTCTGATGCTAAAGATTCTGGTTAAGACTTGCCATTTCATTTCTCCCCTCTTCTTTTTTTCATTTATTCTTATCCTGACTCGCATGTCTTATTTTAGTCTGATTTGTTATTCAACTTTACAGGATAATGCAAATCGAACTTCATCCTTTGTTGTTCTCATCAATCTCTTACTTCCATTAGATCCTTCAAGGTGGCCCTCACCTGCATCAAATGAGACATTTTCTGTCAGAAATAAGAAGTTCTCTGATCTGGTTGTTAAATGTTTGATAAAACTTACAAAGGTAACTTCTTGTTTTAGCTATTTTGTTTACCTTTTTTCTAAAGTTTTTGTTTTGTTATCTTCTGTTTCAATGGGTAATCTGACATATTTTACCACTTGGCTTGCCTGCTTCTCATAGGTTCTTCAAAGCACTATTTATGAAGTCGACCTTGACCGCATCCTTCAAAGCATCCATTTGTATCTGCAAGACTTGGGGATGGAAGAAATTAGAAGACGGTATGCTTTTTTATTTTATTTTATTTGGAATAACATGCAATCTACTACTATGACTGATAGTTACAATTTGTGATTGCATAATAATTGGTTTCTTCTCTCTTGCAATGTATAAAAACTATTCAGTGCTGGTGCTGATGACAAGCCATTGCGCATGGTGAAAACTGTTCTACATGAACTAGTGAAGCTTCGAGGAGCTGCTATTAAAGGTCACCTTTCAATGGTTCCTATTGACATGAAGCCTCAACCAATAATTCTTGCTTGCATTGATCTTAATCTAGAGGTAGAAGTCAACCTAAACTATTCACTTTCTGCTTTTTGATCATTTTGTTTTAGTTCTTTTTTCCTGACCTCGAAGTAATCTGTGTGGATGCCAGTGTGTTTTTCTTTCTATCACTATCTAAAAGTTCATACTTGCATTTTTTTTTCATTTATATGAACACACATAGAGTTATACACCTTTCATCTTCAGACGAGCTTTCAGTCAACGATGATTTTTCTGCCCACCCTCTTTCTACCCAAGCAATTTGATACATTTTGTGATAGCCATGACCATTAGTTAAAATATTCTAAGAACTAGCTTGAAGTGTTTCACATTTGATCTCACATTTTCTTTTTCACTCAGCTTGGTTGTATTTGTACTTTGTTTGTTTGTTTCTTTATTGCTAACTCTTTCTTTGGTAAAAACTCTAGGCACTATTGCTTTCAAAATTTGTTCCTCTGACTTCAGTCTTATAAAATTATACAGAATTCATTTGTGTGCTTCTTCATTTTCATATTCACTACCAAAAGAAGGTTTTATTTGCATCCAATAGCCATGCACCATTTATTTGAAACTATTTTACTAAATGTTATTATCTCTACGAATCAGTTGGGCATTGTAAGCACCCAAAGCATACTAGAGGGAAAAATTTGTAATTAACTTCCTTTCGTAGGCACAATTTGCTCTTTTATTTATTATTATTATTATACAAATTTCATAGTGATGAAATACTTCATATTTTCTTAATATATTTAAAAGCAATCATAGCCAATTAAAACAGGTTACCATTTAGTGTCTGATTTTTTTTAGCATGAATAATTTAATTTTGTATGGTATTTTTCAGAAAGCTATAAAAACTGTCCAACCTGCTACTAGAAGATAAGGGTTTTCTGCCATTCCTAATGTAAAATTGGAAGATGTAGGTGGACTAGATCTTATAAGGAAGGAACTTGATCGATTCATAATTAGGCATTTCAAATACCACGAGAAATTTAAGGTAATTTTGTTATGAAATTTATTTATGATAGCCATTCTACTGTAAATAAGAGTTAGAGTTGAGGTAACATTGTAAAAGTTAGCTTAGCTTTGTTTGAGTTCTTTTCTAAGTTTCTTGTAGTAAATTCTTATGCATAAATGTCATGTTAGTGTTGTTTATACTTTCATCTTGATTCTTGTATTTTTGACATTTGTACTCGTTGTTTGTTTCATTTAGTTTGCAACATGAATTGCCTAACATTAAGTTTTCTTCATTGTTCCTGAGTGTTATCCTGGTTTCTTCTTTGAAAAACTGTTGTCTGGAAACGAATTTAGATGGTGAACCACAAATGATTGCATTGATCTGGTTTGTTAGTCCTGTACTCCTGTCATTTAAGGGCTAAGGTTATGGTTGGAATAGTAGCCTGTTGTTGACTCTTGAGCCAGTATTTCTTAATGGAAATTAACAAACAAGTGCGAAAATGATTGCAAATTTTTTTAAATAATTTTTTTCTCTTTCTTGCTTGGTTTATTTTCAATATTATCGAAAAGGTCATGTAGTCTTTTGACTTTAAAAGTCTAATTGTGATGGTGTCTTTTAATACTACAGTACCCAAATTTGAATTTCAGGTCCCTCTTGTTAATAAATTTACCCTGTATCTTTTAGTAATAGGGTGTTTCTTTGTGTAATAGGGTGTAAGGAAATGAAGCATTGTTTGATTATTTCTTATTTAGATTTGAACAAGTTTTTGGTGGAGTTTTGATGGCTTATTGTGAATTCTGGTATGATTTTTTTTAATAGAGGTTTGGAAAGAATTTAGATACAGGAATTTTGCTGTTGGTTTATCTAATCTGATATTTTCATTTGTGCTACTCTCCAGTGTGTTTGTGACTGGGATGATCATGAAAATAAATTTATTAAAGTTGAAGGAATTCTGAGAAGACAGATAAAGGTAAAGTGTTGTTTAATTTAATGCTAATTTCCACTTTACCAGCCAGGTTCCACTCTAAATCACTCAATCTTTGCTATTAGATGTCTCTTATTCCTAGTGTGCAACCTTTCCATGCAATAGCCTATCCAATTGATCCAATGCTTGCACTGGAGATAAGGTAAGTATTCTATTGCCTATATATTGCATTAGTCTGTTCTCTTTATTTACTGTCTTTTTGGTCTTGTAGTAGTCTGTTCACTTTATTTACTGTCTTTTTGGACTTGTAGTCGTAAATATGCTGCACACTGCTCTGTCATTGCATCTCGTTTTTCTCTTCCTTCCTTCAATTATCCAGCAGCCTTGCCCATAAAGAGCGAAGGTGGCAGTAAAAGGCTAAGGGTCGGGTAAGTTTGAGATATATATTCTCTCTTCCTTTGTATGTACATACTGCCTATGCCTGTTTTCATTCGCTGTTAGGAAGTTCATGTTGCAAACTAAATGAAACAAGCAACGAATATTTCTACTCTCTGTTGTGTTGGCTTAAAAATACTTGTCTGAGTGTTCAAAGCAAATTAAATATTACCTTTATCTTTATTTTTTCCATAGTATAATTCATGTCTTACATGTGTATATATATAGATAAGTATTAAAACAGATTGTCATGAAATGATCAAATAATACACAAAAGAAACAATTTAAATCATATTTTTTAATATGAAAACATAATTGATAGAGACTCTTGTAAGTAATCTTTGTAGAGTATCTTGTAACCACTTTAACATCATTTATGATTTTAGCAACTATAGAATGAAATCTTGTGATAGTGACTACTCTGAGGTTATGATGGTTTGTTGTGGACTCTGAGGTATTAAATAGTTTATTTCTTTTCAAATTCTCTCCATCTCCACCTTTCTTTTTTGAGCTCATACGTTTCTATATTTTTGCATCTAAAGGAGTTTGCAAGAACTCTCTTTTGTGTTACTGCTACCAGATTCAGAGGATGCAATTTCATCTAGTTCTTCCTCTTTAAATGAGGTACACATTTGGATTTTTATCCTGATAGATTTTGTTGTTACAAACCTTAAGATTGACTACTTTATATTAACTTCATTGTTATATTAATTGGTTTGTTTACATGCAGGAGTCTTCCATTTTAAATGAGCACATGGTTGTGCTGTTGCCTGGAGATGTTTATGCTCGTTTTGCTGGTTGTAAGGTATTTGGTGATCTATCCTAGTACTAGCAGGCTATAAATTTATACATCATAATGACATAATATGCATACACACTTTAAATCTTGCAAGCCTACTGGTACACATTATGCATAATTCAAAATCTCAGATATGTATAACTTCCTTGTTGTATAGTATGCAAGTAATGATCAAGAGGACAAGTATTCCTTTGTTATGTTTGTAAGTTTGTATCATGTACCATGTATTAGGGTCGTAGTTTTGAAGGTCAGTATAGGTTGGTTATTTATTTAGAATATTTGAAAATGTCTAATTTTAAAATCCCTAACCACTTTTTGTGATTTAAATATTCCTTTCAGACTCTGTTTGGGGACTTGTCTTGCGGTATCATTGGTTTTCAATTTTTGTTTTCACTTTTCATCCATGTTTGGATCTAATAAAACCTTGTACTTTTTCTTATTCACGTGTTATTTGATTGAACTGAAACTTGGTTGTGCATTTTTTTTTTATTGATGGGTTAGCTGACCTATGTTTAAAGCTTTGGCCATCAACATAACATGGTGGTATTACTTGTTCTGGTTCATCAACTTGGCTAATGGCATATCCACTAATTAAATATCTATGAGCTGAGTACTCAAGTATCAGAGCATCTTATTAATTTAAGTATTACTAGTAAATAGTTGTTTAAATCTGATTTTAATTTGGCTGGTGCCTTGTTACTTAATGAAATTCTTTGATGATATTTCTTATGAAGAGTCTAAACATGTGCTCTAACTATCTTTGATAGACAATGCTCTGTTGAGGTTAGGTTTCTTCATTCATGTTTTGTCTAGTGCAACTTAAGCACTTATGTCAATATGATCTTCTGCTTTAGTGGCAGCTGTGATTATGGCAGTGAAAACATTTGATAACTACTGAATTTAAGTTGGATTTTTTTTTGTTGATAATAGATACTTGTGACAGACTTTGAATTCTTTAGTTTGGACTATTAGGAACTGGTGTAGTGCTATGAATGTATGGCCTGCCCTTACTGTTGAGACAAGCAATGTTTCTGATCTCCATGGATATACTGTTAGGGCTTTATACAAGGCATTCTAACATCATCTGAACAGGTGGGCTTTTTATTTCCCTTGTGAACACTATAAATGATTAATGGAAAGATTGTAGTACTTTTATTACTACAAATTTTATCTATTAAGTGTTAGCTGCTAGATCTGTTATGGTTTTCTATGAATCTGTTAGTCTTACTCTAATTTTTAGCTCATTATAAGTGATGTATTCTCTTTTTCTATTTAACACTTATATATATTTTAATAAAGTTCAGTTCATTCATTCTCTATCCTCTCTGATATTCTCATTCACTTTCATTTCTGAATTTAATTGTTTGTTTTGAGGAAAATTCATATGCTTAGATTTTTCTTTCTTAATAGGCTGATATGACCATGTTAGAAGACGAACTACCAACAAAAAGATGACTTTCATCAGCCCTTGTCAAGGTATAAAGAAGAAAGTCTTCTCTTGTGCTTCAGAATTATGCTACTGAATGTTTCTTTCATTTTCATTAAGTTTTAGGTATTGATAGAGTACTCTGTTTGGCAGTGGAATTTTCTTTTCGTTCATCTCTTAGCTTATTGTTTTAAGTTGCATGTTTTGTTGCTTCAGTCGTTGTTTTTCATGGTAGTACATCTTGCTATACCCTGCTGTTTCGTCAAGTTTTGGAGTTATTACAAATTTAATTTAAACTTTATATGCTTACAGGTGGAAACTAGCTTAAGTCTTATGTTCTTAATAATAAAAGGACTTTTTTTTTTACAATGTGCAGGTGTATTGACATGATTTCTTTGGAGCAATTCTTGACAACATTTGTAGTTGAGGCCTTTAGAATGGAAGAATGTATTTCACTAATTTTTGTATACATTTCTTGTTTTGTATTTAGTGATAAAGGAATCTGAATTGGGCATAAATTATATTGTAATATGATTTCTTAAGCCTAGACTAGTAGACTAAATATTGTAATTACATTTGAGTAATTAATAAAAATCTATTTATGTTACCTTATTTGGCTTCAACTTTCATATTTGTTTTCCTAGTTTTGTGTAAGTAAAAAAAGATTATGTTTCTCTAAGCTAATATAACACATGTGTTATACTAAAGTGTAGTATAGCACAAATAATGTGTTATACTAAAGTGTAGTATAACACAAAAAATGTGTTATACTAAATTATAGTATAACACAAAAAATGTGTTATACTAAACTGTAGTATAACACAAAAAAAATGTTATACTAAAGTGTAGTATAACACAAATTTATAAGTATTGAAATGTGTTATATAATCGACTATAAATAACATAATTAAACACTTATCTATTTATTAAAATAACACAGAAATTGTGTTATTGTTGACAGTATAATAACACATCTGTATAACAATGATAAAGTGTTATGTAAAGTACCCTGACCTACGATAACATAGTCGGTCTTAACACATCAAAAAGTGTTATGGTATGTTTTGATAACACATTTTCGGTGTTATTAAAAGCATTTTTTCTTGTAGTGACAAGTGAGCCTAAAACTCATGCTTGTGGGAAAATAAATTCATTGGTTAGCCACAAACACATCTCAGACATACGAAGGGCAATAATGAAGTATGAGCAAGTACAAAGCAAGTCATCCCATAAATACATAAAAAAAAAATACATAAACATACAACAAAGGCAAGTGGCACATGATGACCCAACAATGGCAACAAACAAGCAATACATAGACAATAAAGAAGCATACATAGATAAGTATGGATAAACATTATTTTATTAATAAGTGGCATTGATAGGGAAAAAGAGTACACAACTTAAGCCCTTATCTGCTGGTGGCCATGGTGCATCCCTAAGTCACCTCCCTCTAAGGATCATTCCTAGGTATATAGGTCTCTCTAGGAACATATATGATTTTTTCCTAGAAGACATATGCATAATTACAAAAGTGTCACTACCTTATGCATGAGGTTGCTTGGTGCAAGACTTGACTAATGATCAAACTCCAAGGCATGCTCATACTACAAAATGGCCCCATGTGGGTGTGCTAGGGGGAAACACCCCACACTCTCCCCCACTTAGTTCTTCAGCGTCCTCGACGAACCTGCGGCTTAATCTTCAATTTTCTACAAAAACTACTGCAAGTCCTTCGCCCTCTCCCAGCTGGTTTTGTCATCTGCGAGCCCCTTCCACTTGAGCAGGTACTCCCTCTTCTTCTTCTTTTGCGTGATCACGGTTCTTTATGCCAAGATTGCTTTTGGGTTTTTTCTCTTCCGCGGTTGAATGCTAATCTTTGTTCTGGTAGACTGGTTGCGCACTAGATCTTTTAGATATTCATTATACGACACAGGTTGCTGACGTAAAGAACTGGGTGTATCTTCATCCATGTTGGTAGGTTGACTTTCTAGGAGGTTTTTCCAACTTTGGAGATGACTCAAATTGGTGTTGCAAAACATTTCTCTGAGTGGGTAGCGAAATGCGATATATGGCCCAGTTAATTACACAAAATTTATATATAAACCGATTTTAAATATATGATCCTATGATTTATATATATTAATATACATAGAAGATTTATCTCTTGAAGTCTATCAAGTGTCTTTGCTATCTTCTAGTATAATAAACGATCATCCTATCCATGCACGCAAGACTCACACCAAAGTCTTCTAGATCATAATGTCAGCACAACAGGATGTGTGTATGCACATAGAGATTCAATTGGACAATCTACGACTCCATTGATATTCTCAACATATGAGATCAATAGAGTTTGTATAAGGAGAATGGTTGAAACAATATCTTTTTTCTCTTTATTTTTCTATCTGAGAAAACTCTCTTTTAGTCAAAAACTGAGTATCTCATTTTGTGTGTTGTAGAGAGAAATATAATAATATATATATATATTAGTCATCTAGGGTTTCATTAATTAAAATCATTTTAATTAATAATAATAATAAAATAAGACAGGAAAAATTACCATAGTGCCCTTGACACTTGGTCTACACGAGGGATATAATTCGTGTTTCCTATTTATTTTATTAAATTAATTCAATTAAAATAAATATTATCTATTAATATATTTAAAATATATTTAATTAAATTTAAATTGATTTAAAATAAATCTAACAACCCATATAAGATAATTGATTCATTCAAAATCAGTTATCTGAATTTAAATTTCCAAAATTTAAATATTAAATTAATTTCTCAAACTAATTTAAAATAAGATGACATATAATTCAAAACTAATTATTTTATTTAATTAGTTAATAATTACAAAAAATACAATTAATTAAATAATAAATATATTTTTCATAATTATCTCATAATTACGTATTTGTTCGGAAACTAATTTTCTTGACAAATATACCCATACTTGTTTTATTGATATTCTTACTCTGTACAATGTTTATAGAGCCGGTCTGGGGACCAATGGAACTATAATTCCAAGCTCCTATAAATTAATATAATTAATTAAACTCTTTAATATATTAATCTTATTTTTTAATCCAAATATTATTCCACTAAAAATATGAGATTATACTTTACTGGGTACTATATTAAGTGTAAATTGATTTAATCACTTCATGCAATTCAATCCTCCAACAATTGCTTCATAATTAGAGCTAGGTTAAATTACCGTTTTACCCCTCTAATTACCTCTTTATCCTTAAGTACTAGTAATTAACTATCAAACAATTATTTATAAACCTTTTATAAATTAAAGGCCCCAAACTGTTCTGTTCTAAAATTAACAGTTAAGAACACCATTATTCAATCTTCTTAAGAAGAAGACTTGGATTCCATATTTGTAAATCATGTCCCCAACCATCTACATCAATGAGCTCCCAAAATAAAAGCTTTAAGCCTGATCATTCTGACATGCCCAAACGAGTGAACCAAAAGACCCAAATAGCATAAATAGGAGTTCATGATAACTTTAGAATTTAGATTGATTTGCATATGATTATAACTCTTTAAGGTTTTGCATATCAACAATTGATATGAAAATAACAGTATTTAGTAAAGATTTAAATACATATCAGATCTAGTCCTATATAATCATTATTATATTAAGCACCTCCACCGAGATGTCTATCTACACCAGTTATCTAGATCTAGATCCCATGTATTCATAATACTAGTTGACCATACTAACCGTGTTTGATTAAAGATTCCATAACTTTAATTTAAATTGCGGATTACTTAATGCATTATCTATAATCTTAATCTTCTCGTACGCATACAAGATTATAGCTACATTAATGAATTAGGAATTTAATGATATTTATTTAAATATTATTCAATAATAAAATACATTAATTATATAAATATTTATTTTATAAATTTCGTAAAAAATGAACTACTTTCATTCCTTTAAGGGCACCATGCCTAATAATAAGGGAGTCTACACTTGAAGTATACAGGCTTTGAGTTGGCATGCCATCATTGGGGAATCTATTTATTAAGGGTTTGTAGTCTCATCCCAAGAGGTTTGGTAAATGGATCGGCTAAGTTCTCATACAATTTGACATACGATATTGATATGACTCCCTTGTCAATCTCACGTAGTCATGTCTTAGACTTATGTGTCTAGACTTCCCATTGTATATTTTATTGTAAGCTCTTATCAATGTGGCTTGATTATCACAATGTATTGAGATAGTCAATACATCAACCGTGGTTAAAGGCATCTCTGTTGGGAAAAATTATACAGGATCTTTATTTATTTTCATGTAGATCTAATACTAAAAAAAATAATATGAGATTACCTAGAACATGTTTCTAAAATTGAATTCAAAGAGAAACAATGATATGAATACTTACAGTATACGCAACGGAATGAACGAGTTCTTCCTTTAGTTTCTCTAACCCTTGTATCCTTTCTGTCGCAAATTATTATCAAGAAATTGAACCGTTCTTCAATTTTCTTCATAGCCTTCCAAAGTATCCTTAGAATCACCTATACTAGAGTGGGCAATTCTCAACACATGAGATAGATACAGAGAGAAGAAAAGAAAATAACAAAGAGGCTTAGAAAATGACTTGTGTTTAGAGAGAATCTAGAAATTGTCAGAAAATCTGACTTGTGACTTGTGTTTTCTTCTCTCACTTAACACTCCTTTTATAGACTCAATTAGGCCATTTAATTTAATTACAAAATCAATAAAATAATAGTCAATTAACAGCCCTAGGTGGAAATTATCATGGGCTTTAGGCCCATGAAATTTCCCATTTGATTATAAGCCCATTGGACTTAAAATCAAGACTTGTATTATTTTTTATTGATTTAATTAATTAAATAATTATTTAAATCCTTTATCAAATTAATTATTTATAATTTGACCCTTGATTTAAACTTATTTATTAATTTCGATACCAATTTATCTTAATTAATAAATTTGCCCGAATTTCTCTTTTCTTCTCAAAATCACATAACTTTGTGAAACTATTCAAAATTGACCTGGTCAACTTTGATAATTCTAATTGATAATTGAATCAATTAATTGAGACTATCTAGATGATTTTATCCAAGGTACAGTGGGGACCATGGGCCTATGAAATCAAGCTCCAATAAGTTATCATAAATCTAACAAATAAATTTACTAACTTATTACTTCCTCGTGACTCCACTAAGACTTAGAATTGCACTCTTGAATTCATAGAACGCTCTCTAACAAGTATAGATACGCTATTAATTATTCATTGTTACAACCATAATTGTCACTCAATCCTCTATAGACAGTCTACAATGAGATGGGAGTAAAATACTATTTTAACCCTCAATGTATTTTATCCTTAAAACGCTTAGTTCCTTGTAAATGATATTTCTGTAAACTAATTTAATTACTAAAATGAGATCTCTATCATTTAACACCTTGAACCAAACTAAAAGGAAACCATCATTTCAATTCTTCATCAGAAGCTATAGATGTTCATATCTATAATTAACACTCCCAATCAATTACGCTACCGAGTTCCCAAGATGTAAGAATGGGCTAGTCCGTAGGGTAAGCTGGTAACGAACAAGTCAAAGAACTCAAATAATACAATCAGTTAGAATACTAACCACTCATAATTGAGATTGAATTGACCTATGGTCAACTATATGATATGACTAAAATAAATAATAACAGTATTGTTGACCCTTGATTTGGCCAACGACACGGAGTCAAATAAATGACAAAGAACGAAAAAGAAATCAAGAAGAGAATCCAATGGGAAGAAAGTTACACAAGCGATTTATAGTGGTTCGGCCCCAACAAGGTGGTAATGACCTACGTCCACTTGGTATTCTTATTAATATTGAATCCCAAATTGTGATCAAAGAACTAGGGTTCTTGAGTTTCACAAGCCTTGGGAGTAATACAACTCTCGGTGGATAATCACAGTCTGCCCTTTCTCTCTGAATACAAAGATTAAAAGTCTAAGAGTCAAAAAGTCCCTTTGTTGAGCCATCTCCTTCTTATTTATAGGCTCAAGGGGGTTACATGGGCCAATGAGCCTTAATTACAATTAAGATCATTATATCAAGGTAATACAAGGAAATATAATGAATATAATTATTACAAGATTGAGTATTTCAAAGGAAGTAAATGGAAGCATGCGCCCATACTGGTCGCACCTAAACACAAGATATGATGAAGCAATAATCATCTGATCGATAGGCGAACAACATCCCTTCACTTCAGAACTGCCACATGTCTACCACGTGTATGAAATTCTTGCCACGTCATCAGGAACCATTTTTTGGTTAACATTTTCCCCCCAAGTTTATTTTACTGCGACCAGCATAAAGTAAACTTAGGAGATTGACCCTTCATATACCCCACCAAATCTGTCAGAGCCGTCCATGCCTTCTCGAAAAAGGCAACTAATCTTGTCTTTTCAGTTTCCAAAAATTTGTCTGGCGACTATTGTGGTTCCCCATGCCTTGAAAAGTTAATCCCATCATTACCTCTTTTACAGCGCCACGATCAATATAAATAACCCACTCTTTTCACTTTTCACTTTTTACCAATCCTCTTTTCCTCAAGAACTCTGAAGAACAAAGCAAAACAGACTCAGAAAGATTCGCTGATCCATGGTGCGCCTGCCCAATCGATTGAATCAACGCTCGAATCTTCACTCCAATCTTTCATCCAAGTAAGTTTCTTGATCGATTCCTTTCTGCTATGCTGTGCTGTGCCTGCTTTCCCTTTATTTTAGGTTCTAAGTTCTTGAACATTTCTATTTGTTCTTGCAAACTTGTTTCGGGGTAAATGGGTATATTGATCAATGTTTAATATGGTAGGAAAAAGACATTCTGCTGGGGTTAGGAATCAGTTTGGTAATCAGGATAGTTAACTTAGGGCGTAAAATCGAAGTAGCAATTCAATTTTTAAGCTTGTAGAAAAACTGGGCTTTTCCCGCCCCTTTAGAGTCGAAAAAGTTTTTCTTAAAAAAAAACTTTTCACTTTTGCTTTTTGATCCGTTTTCCAAACTGTTCGTATAGAATTTAGTGTTTTTGTCAGAATGCTGCAGGTCATATAAAAGCTTAACTTTTATACACGAGCAACGTTATTCCAACTCTTAACACCTTTTAGTTTTTTGGGTCGTAGAATCTCATCTCCCCCTTCTCTGTTCGCAGATTTTAATGCAAGATCTGTGGAGAAGTGAGAGGCCAATCAGCGATGACCTGCTCGCCCAGCTGCTCGTGGACGAAGAACAACTATCTTTACTTATACCGAAGATCCCCTTTTCTTGTATTCCAACCAACAGACCTCCATCCGGTCCATCAAATATGGGTAGAGTAAAATCCACCGCCCAGAAAAAGAGTCCAACCAACCCTCAAACAACTCAGCCTGCTCCTCAGGCTGAAATTCCTTCGACCAGCAGTTGAGCTGAAAATACTGATCCCAAAATCCAAACACAGGCCCAACCTCGGGATGTCTTTCAACCAGATGTCAAATGGTACATTGCTCCTCCTAGCCAAATCACTGCTAGGATGCTATCCAATTACCTCAGGATGTACGGACTTTCTGGGGTAACTTTATTGAAACCTACCAACGATCAGCGGGCAAACCTGCCTTGCTGCGCCTTCAGCGTCTGGTCGAGGTATCATATTGAGGCACGAGCAATCTTGCCTCTCCATACTTTCTTCCAGGGAGTGGCCAATTACTTCGGGGTCGCTCCTTTCCAAATAACCCCAAACGAGTATAGAATGCTTTTTCTACACTCTATATCCTTTAAAGCCATAAAAAGTGGCCTGTCCCCACACCGCACGAGGTCAACTACTTGTTTGATCTCAAATCCAACGCCAACCAGGACAACACGGGGTTTTTTCATCTCTGCCACCAGGAATCGACCCGCATATTCCTGAGTGAGACTACCTACAAGGCCAATGTAGGAAAGTACTTCCAGGAGTACTTTTTAACTACCGATCTGGTTGCCAACAACCTAGCCTTCACCCAAGGAGGTAACTTCTTTATTCTCTGGTCATTTATTTCCTTTTATTTTATCTGCATCCTCCTTAGAAAATTAGCACTCTTCAGGTCCATGGCTGCGACTAGACCCTACTCCAGAAATGGAGATTCGAGCAGCATCACTGGCCAACATGACTGACATAGAAAAAAGCATCAAATAGCTGGTCACTGAAGCCAACTTAAGGCTGGTCGGGCTTCTGGCACCGCACCAGGATGTGAAGGAGTCAACGGTGGGGAGTGCCACTAGTGAAGGAGTTCCTGAGCAGCACTCAGACGTGTCACAACCCCCAAGGAGGAGGACAACTGGAGTGACAATCAGGGAACCCTCTAGCACCCCGCGAGCAGATGCTCCCCCTGCCCCTTCAGGAAAGGGAAAAAAGAAAGTCTCTGAACCCCCTGCACCCATCAAAGAGTTTTCAGACAAGAAATGTACTGTTTTCTCCCTTTTAGATAATTTGCCCATTCCCTGTCATTTATTTGACGGGGACGGCAACTTTAAGTACACTCCAAATTTAAATTCATATTTCTTCCAGGCAGTGAGTGAGTGTAGCAGTAGTTCAGTAAGTAATTTAGCGACCAATAGTTATAGCTCGGGTACTCTTCTTATAATTTCCTTGTTCTCATTTTTAACTCCATCTATACATATCGTCTAACTGCTCACAATGCTTCCTTACTTGCAGATATGTCGTCTAGAGATATGTTCGATCGCTACACCACACCTGCTGCTCCCTCGAGCAGGAAGAAAGTGAGCAAGCGACACTGCAGAGGAAGCAACAAGGCCCCTTCAACCAAGAAGGCCCAGACTGAGGATCTTCCAGCTGCTGCTCCCTCAAAAGAAACAATGCCCCCTCTGGCACCACTTGACCAGTAGTCTCCCATTGCACCAGCCAACCAGAACTCTACCCCTCCAGCGCCTGCCGACCAAACACCTCATGATCAACCTGGAGACGCCCTGACCAGTACCGTGGTTGGCTCTGCCAGAGAGAGAATATACAAACTCTCAAAGCATAAACGTAGCTGAGAGGCCATCGTCGACACCAAATCCATGGAGGCCGATCAGATAATAAACTGAGGGATGAACGAGATAGCCAGTGTAAGTTGCTTTTTATCGCTGAGTTATTTTACTTTGTCATTTTCTGCCATCATCTTATCTCTTTACCTGATCGCAAAGATTACTGACTATAACTACTGGTTGGCATCACACAGGGCTTTGGTCACCCAGACCAAAGATTTTGATTCCAAGCACATGAGGAGACGAAGGCGCTCGAGGGGAAAAATGCTGAATTGCTCGAGAAAAACACAGAGCTCCTCGAAAAGAACACTGAACTGCTCGAGCAAAACTCCAAGTTGGTTGAAGAGCTTCAGCAGTTTCAAACTGCCCTAGCCAAAACTAATGAAGACAAAGAGAAGTTTAGGGAGTGTGCTAAACGTAACCAAGAGTCCAAACAGCTTGAGGCCGATCTGATCGCGAGCAAAAAGGAGACGGAGGAGCTGGAGGGGCGCGTTAAAGAACTTGAGGAGACTAATGCTAGCAACTTGGAGAAGTATAGGGAAGCCACCCACCTTTGCTTCTATAAGTTATGGAAGCATAATCGTGGGGCCAACTTCAATTATCTTTCCGAGTGCCTGAGGCGAACTGAAATAGCCTGGTGTACCACTCGCCTAGAGGAAGAAGAAAGAGCCAACATTCCTCGCTCCCCAGAAATCTCCCTAGCAACAGGGATTGATGGCACTAAAAATGAAGCTGGAACCACTGTCGACCAGGACATTCCTCAAGACCCTCCTGCCTCGTAGTACTTTTATTTTTCTTTAACTTTATCTTGCAGAAACACGACCTACGGGTCATGATGTAAAGATAATTTCTATCTTTTTTGCTGCATGGGCAGCTTTTTTCCTTTTAACAAACAATTACATCCGAGCAGTGACTGCTCGCGGTGTAAAGGGGTTCCTTTTTTGATATTATAATACTTGCATTTTATTATAACATCTGTTCGTATGATGGAACTTAACATAATACTTTGGTTTGATTTAACAAAATAACAAAATTTTGAAAAATACTCTAAGTACCCTTGCATGCTTTCACTTATTTTGCTTGTGTGTTTACATACCTTTTGATATGCTTTGCTTACTAAATACCTTATATGCCCCCCAAGTGATTGAGGAGCTTTAGGTCCTCGGTCACTTGCCTTGACTAGGACCTATTCAAACATTTATGCTCGGAATGAATACTTGGAAAATGAAAATATAGCAAAGCAACACACGTAATGAGAAAATACTTGTAATAAATACAATCATTTGGCAAGATTGACTGGCTGCGCAGTCCCTTTCATTTCTCGTAATAAATGGGCAAATCATGTCTGTATGAGTGACCAATAAATTTACCTACACTTATAAGCGATCAATCATAAAAATGACTAACCCTTGTTCATAAACTTGTAAAAAGTAAAATTAATACAAGCCAATTATATAAGAAGAATTGAAGCCAATTCTTTAAGAAGAATTGTTTATTGATAGTACTTGCGGAGGTATTCTCCATTCCAATAGTGAGGAATTAGATCTCCTTTTAAGCGAGCAAGTTTATAAGTGCCTGGATGGAGGACTTCTTCGATTTGGTACAGTCCTGCCTTGTTAGGTCCGAGTACTCCAGCGGCTTGGTCGCGGGTGTTAAGGAAAACTCTTCGGAGCACAAGATCTCCCACGTTAAATTTCCTTTCACGAACTTTAAAATTGAAATACTGGGCGGCCTTTTGCTGGTAAGCTGCCACTCGGAGCTGGGCTTGTTCTCGCATCTCATCGACCAAATCACTACACCAAATACCCCTTTCCATAACACATGTATATAATACTAATAAAAAAGTATTATGCTAGAGTATTATATTAAAGTATAATATTACACATTTTTAAAAGTGTTATTACTGATTTACTAAATAAAAAAAAAAACACGGAGGGAACGGAATTCTGGCGCCAAGTGAATTAATATAATGGCGCCTTTAGTCTCTTTTTCCCCCATTATTTTACTCATCATTCTCATTCTCTATCCTTTCAATCTAATAATATTATATCATATGTTTTCTTGGTTAACTCTTTTTTTCTCTTCTTATTTCCCGTCTCTCCACCTTCTTCCATTTCCTTTCCTTTCCTTCTCCTTCTCCGTCGTAGTCTTGGCAGACTCCAAGTTCTAACGCTCTAGTCATGGAGCATGCGACACCTTTGGGGATTGGTTCAAAGTGCGATGTTGAGGAACTGCCGGCTATCATAGTTGTCTAATATCTGCAACTAATAAAGCTCTCAGGGGTGATGTCTTTCATGGAGTAGTTCAGGTGAGTCTTTCTTGGATTTAGAAAGTGATTTTGTCATTTTTTTTGTTTAGATTTTTTTGGTACACGAGATGATTTGTTGCTCAGATTATTTTATGCCCTTAACCTAATTTTACTGCAGGTGATTTTCCATTATTGTTTTTAATGAGCATTCCAATTGCTTCAATATTTGTTCTTAACATTCAATTTCCCTCCCTTTTCTTCCCTTCTCTATCACAATCTTAGTAGACTCCAAGCTTTAGCACTCCAGTCATGAAGCAAGCGGTACACTTAGGTTTTATTCAAAGTGCGATATTGAGGAATAGCCTGTCATCGCTGCTGTCTCATCTATGCAGCGGATAAAGTTCTACCAATTTTTGGCTTAGGTCTGGTTGTGTCACATGAAATTTATTTAGTTTATTGGTTAGGAATGGTTCTTATTTTTTCAGTTTTGGGGTTTGCATTTGAAGGAAAAAAAAATATATTTGGGGTTTTGGGTTTGAAGTTGACTCTATGGTTCTGGGTTTAATATAATATGGAGGAGTTGAATTTTGTGGGTGTTAAATTCAATCCTCATTTTTTAATCGTTTTACTCCAAAAATGTAGAGAATATGATCAGAACCAGCCATATTTGTTATTTAAACTTTGTTAAGGTGAATTTTTTATCTTTTTAACATTGAATTTTGTGTAAAAACTGAATTATTCTTGTTTTTAAGCCCATTCATTACATGTACTACCCTTTTGGTCTTGTGCTGATTCGTGGCACTTTTGCTGTTTAGTGTAGGAGATTTCCCTTTCTGGAGGCAGGTTCCCTTTCTGCTGGTGATGTTGAGGACAAGGAAAATGGTATCAAGATTTTTAAGGAGGACTGGGGAAAATTGCATAAACACATTGCTTCATACAACAACTTCCCCATCGCTGCTGGATTGGCTTCCTCTGTTGCTGGTTTAGCTTGTTTTGGTAATATACAAATTTGAAGTCTTTCTTCTTTTCATACAGATGTAGTGTTGTTTTAACAGTTTTTCTTCTAAAGTTTAGTTAAAAGAACCATAGTTTTGATTGTTTTTTCTAAAGTACTAAAGTTCCATTAACTTGATTTAATATGTATGTTAAAGTGATATTTGATTTATTTTTAATCATTATGCAACAAATTTTCATTACATGACTGGTTATGTTTTATTATTTAACACAATTTTATGTTTTCTTGCATACTGGTTATTATATTTTTATCTTTATAATATGTTTGTTTTTTGTTGCTAGAACTTTTATAAATAAACTTTATAATTTCACATTATGGTTGTGTCAAGATCCTTTAAGTGGGCTTTAATTTGTTGGTTTTGCTTAAAGATTATTTCTTTGGTTTGTGCTATTGTATTGGTTTCTTGAATACACCATTAATCTGTATGTGGGTCTTTCTATTGCTGATGCACACTAGTATGTTGAATATCTAGAATGAATCTTTATTGATACCAAAACCAGATTACAAGGGGTTCCAAGACTTAGAGACCTAGGATTTCTCCACAGAGAATTCACTTTATAAAACAATACAAATAATCAGATAGATCCCCCCAGACCTGCCTACCACCTATGTATAACTATTCTCTTCGGTCACTCAAGCTTACAACAATAAACTCTACCAATAAAACATTAGCTGACTAGGACAACTAATTAAACACTCAACATCCAGGTCATCACATCAAACTTAAGGCTATTTACTGTTCTACACTTGTTGCCTTTTTCCGCATTGAGTATGTTAGGCGTATCAAAGGCCTAGCAATTGCCTACTGGTTTTCCAATATACATAAGTCTTCTATTCTGTGAACTTGTGCACTGGTTGTGTTCTTTAGGTTGTGTGTGAACTTATTTGGGTCCTAATGCTTGACTTTCGGTTTATCTTTGACCAGGCCATGAATTTTACTCAAGTTCTTATTTCTTCATCCGCATGCTGTCATTTGATTATCTGTACTTGTACATATTAGAAATTGTCTCACATGTATGTTCTTGTTGAGTACTTGTGCATGGCTAATTATGATGGAATATGTCAAAGAGAAGGTTAAGGAGAAGTCACTGGTTGCAGGTTTGGGAGAATCTGTTGCATTCTTGGATTCTTGTAATCTATTAAAATGTGATGTTGAAAATGTTTTGGATAGCGAGGAGGTATTAAATTGTATACCTGCAAATCGAAAAAGAGACATGCAAATAGGTTAGTGAATCTCACTTGATTACTGCTTTAGTTTGGCTTGTGAGGTTTCAGGTGTACAAATGGGATTATTGAAGAGTAACAAAGGAGAAAACGAGTCTTTGTTGCTCTTATATCATGTAATGTATTTTGAACCAAAAAATGAAGAAAAGATAATGCTTATTGTTTTTAATTTCTACTAGAACTGCCTAGTACTTCACTTTTAGACATGGGCTACAACTTTTAGCATTGTTAACTGATCTTTATGATGTTATTCATGCTAAGACCTTGATGTATTTCATTTAGAGCACTGAAAACTAACATATGTGTTTAAAACATCATATTATGTAGGGTCATGAACTTGTGTGTCTGTATGTGTTATCACATTCATTAGTACCTCCCTATTGAGAATCCAACATGTGGATGATGGATAGATACATTGTTATTACTAATTTAAACTCGATTCACTAAATTCTTTTAGATAAATGTTTATTATGAAGTGGAGTTTATACGCATAGTATGCTGCTGCTGTTCTCAGAATCTTGTGATTATTTTTAGGTGCAAATTCTTTAAATATTTGAATAAGGCCAATAATTTGAAAACAAAATTTCTTCTTCTCTTAACCAAATTTTAGCTTACAACTTGCCATGGCTTCTTTCTCTTTTGCTCATACCCACTATTGCTACCATATTTATAGATACATTTGTTCTAGACATGATAAGATTTTCATCTTGTCTTTTTATGGTCCAAGCATATACAAGAACCTTCGTATTACAAAGATGCCTCACAAATTCTAATCTTCTTGTCTTCAAACTTTTATTCTAGCTCACAGTTTCAGCTAATTTTGTGAAAATATGAAATTATCTAGATTAGGCCCTTTTTCCAAGTATGGTGTGAAATCAATGTTAGGCATTTTTTTAATAGCTAATGTGCTTGTTTTTATTTATTTATCTATTTTCTTTTGTTTCAGAAGACAAAACGAGGAAAATCAGAGGAAACAGAAACACAAAAAAATAGCAAAAAGTATAAGTGATCTCTAAATTAGAGGAGCAACCTCATCAAATTTTGGTACATTACTCGAATCTCATCCCCAATTAAATTGTTATTATTTTCTTGCTTTCATTTCTTTCCCCATACCCCTAATGGAAAAGAGTTATCTAACCTTCTATCACTACTGGGTAACAAAAAGTTGGATGGGTAACTGATGATTAAAGACATGCCACAATCACCTGAATGTGTCGTTTCTTTCAAGAGCATTATCTTCTGAACTTTTATGTTCCTCTATATCAATTATAACTACATTGTATATGTATGGAAATGAATTTATTTGTTTTTCTATTTCTTTCTATATGCCTTAAGGATATTCTTTCTATTCCTACTTCTCTTTGTATGTATTTGTATCTTAATAGGATTGAATTTTTGCTAAACTCATATATCGATGCTTGCCTAAATTACTGCCCACTTCTCTTTATTATCTACGCATTTACTATTGTGAATTGCTAACACCACGAATCGAAAGGGAAACAGGGGAGGGCTGGTCAATCATTGCTTACATCCCCAACATATAATTTAATGATTATACAAGGATTATCTAATTCCTTGTATTATTCACACCAACTGGTACTATCCTTTCCTCTCCCATATTTATATATAGACTAAACTCATATATATATAGAGAGAGAGAGAGCGAGAGAGAGAGAGAATGAATGTAGCACAGATTTATCTGTTGGATTGGATGTCCTGTATTTTCATTATGTATAGTTGGAGTGGAGTGCAAAGACTGTAGATTAAGACCTCAAAACAATAATATTCCTTGCATTTTGGAACAAGTGTAAGTAGAGCTGTACACTACAGGTCTACATCCATAGGGTCATCAAAGCTCATCATGGCATGGTGTTTATTGTAATCATCTTGAAAATTATATTGGTAGCTAGCTTATTAAGTTTTTGTTCATTTATTTCCATTTCATAAGATTTCATGCATACATATATATAAGTTCTATTTTTGCATATTGGACAGTCCATAATTTTGTCTATAACTTGCTTTGTTTTTGGGTATGATTCATTCATTTGCCTTGAAACTATTTGATTAATTTAATGAAAGAAACATTTTTGGGTGATATTTCTACTAAAGACCATAAGAATGGAAACTCGTGGTGTAAACATCAGTTACCCATCCAGTTCCTTGAAAACCATCAGTTACTTTGAAATATGGTTGGTAATGTACTCCAGTTCATTTTTTGTTTTATTCCCACCTTAATTTTGTTATATTTGTACTAATGTGTATATCATGTTCTGTATTTATGAAAACGTGACTTGGGTTTATTTTGTTATTATCACATATTATTTCTATTTATTAGTGATATTCCTTCTTGTTTTATCTTTTTAAAGTATAATATTCAACATTATGTTTTTAATATCTATTTCTTGTGACTTAGAATTGATTTTGTCTGTTAAGTTATATAATTTGGGGATTTTTATTTAGGTTTATGGTTCTGCTTTATGATAATGATGTTTTGAGGGAGAATCTACATCTCCAAACTGATTTTAGGGATGTTTTGAATATTTTCTTTCCTTTGTACTTCTTAGGTTTGCTCATAACATGCTTGTTAAAATGCTTCAATATGTACCAGCTTCATAAACATCCATTTTACACCCAATTATGCCTCTTTGTTGTTATTTCTCAGCTTTTTATTTTGATGTTCTTAGCTATGAGAATATGTTTTAGGTTATTAACTCTTGGAATTTCTGGATTATGTTCATGTTCGGCCACTTTTAGTTCATATATTGATTGGTGAAGCTTTATTTGACACAAAGGATCATTGTGAAAATAAGTACTATTTGTGTGTCTTGAATTTGTTTGATGAAAGGTTCCTCTGAGATAAAATTATATTTAATTGATGTTCTTGTATAGTTTGAGATGTATTTATGCATTATTGTTTGATTTAGTTATTGATCATCTTTTTAGTATAGAAGAGCGCACACAATCTGTTTGATAAAAGTTCTCATATGATTTTTGAATTTTATAGTGTTGATTTTCATTGAATAAATTCCTATTGCTAGGACTTGAAATGATTTTTTTTTTTGCCTAAGACTCTGGGTAGATTGTTGGCCAATAGCTCTTGATCTTGTTATTACTATGTTCTTTGATTTTGTTTTAACCTATATTTGTTCTTGAGTGTTGCCATATATACATATACATATATATATATAAATATCAAACAAGAAACAGAGTGGAAGGCTAGATTGGGAAAACATAGGTTGAGTCACTAAAAAGAGAAGAGTTGAAAAATCATTGATTGACTCCAAGCAATACCACTGTAAGTTACTCTACAAACTTTTACTTATTTCCTAAATCTCTACACTCTTCCATGATTGAATACAACACACACATACATATATATATATACTAGTGTTCAGGTTCCTCTGTACTCCAATATCTATGGAACTGTTTTATTATAATTACATTATTATATCAATTTAAATTTATTATTTTGTATGAGTTTGCGCAAACCGTGTACTGTTTTTCTTCTATATGTGGTTTTTATTACATGAAAAATAATATTTTTGAAAAGTTAATATTCTCCGAAGGTTTGTTGTAAGAGGCATTCTTTGTTGATGACATTGTGAAGTTGACATAGATGTTATGCATCAGGGAATTCCTGAACATGCAGATGTTCCACCAGTTGCCCAAGTTCTTGCTCAGGCGGCAGCAAACTCCCCAGCAATCATTCCTCTAATGCAAGCATCATAACCTGCTGTTGTCCCTAATGCAAATCCACTGGATCTCTTCTCACAGGTAGTTATTGTTCTACCTCTTAACTTTTGAATTCTTCCCTCAGATAGATGCTCCTTTGAAGTTTGAATTGTATTTTATGATCAGCTAATTAATAAAATATATTATTATTCTTTAATCAGGGCCTACCAAATGTGGGTGCAAATGTTGGTGCTGGAAATTTGGATTTTCTTCGAAACAGTCAACAGGTACTTGATTTTTTTTCCTTTCTTTTTTTCTTTGATCCATATGGAGCTTTACTCTTTTTTATTGCTGTAGTCATGGTTGAATTTTTTTTCTCTAACTTTCATTGTAGTTCCAAGCATTGCGAGCTATGGTGCAAGCAAACAATCAAATTCAGCAGGTTAGGCTTCTCATAAAGAGACAAAATGCATGTTGATAGCTTGGTCATTTTGGTGGCTGATAGACACTAAATAGTACTCATGCTACACTTATTTTCTTGCAGCCTATGCTTCAAGAGCTAGGGAAAAAAAATCCACATCTTGTGCATCTCATACAAGAGCATCAGGCTGACTTTTTGCGCCTGATAAATGAACCTGTCGAGGGAGGAGAAGGGTGAGATGAATGCAGTTTTTTTTTTATTATTTATCAGTTTTTGTTATTTACTTGACACATGCTAATTTTTCATTTTTATTATACAATCAGGAATGTTCTGAGCCTGATGGCTTTAGCCATGCCACAGGCTGTGACTGTAACTCCTGAGGAGCGAGCAACCATTGAACGTGTATGTTTCTAATCTTTGTTTAACCTCTGTGTAGTTCCTCTCTTGTTTGTGCTTTTCTTAAGACATTCATTAGAATTCTTCTTAACGTAATCCCTTCCTGGGGAGGAGGAATTTGAGTTTTGGTCTCTGTTCAAGTGAAATCTCTTTAATAAGAATTATAGATATACATATATATGACTACACTACAATAAAAAAGATTTTTAGCTACAAAAAAAAAGAACATTACTAAAATATCAAAACTAATTTTTACAAAATTAATCAAATTATATACAATTTCTAAAATATAATATAAACTAACCATATATACAAACTTACCACTACATCAAAAGTTGTACATATATTTTCTATTTATAGAAAAAAAAAACTTAATGACAATATCTGGACACTTATGCTCCACAATTTGATAAACTATTGTTGTCCGTAAGCTCAATTCATATCATTTGTTGTTTTTACTTCTAAGATCAATCCTGGTGTGGTTGTTCAAAAAATAGGAGTATAAAAAATATGTCATGTAGTTTTTCCTCTACTAAATACATGCTCAATGCACAAAAAGCAGCAAACTTCAATAAATCAGACTACATACACAATATAAAATTCATCAAGGTGAAGGAATACCATTCACTCATGGTTACTAATACCATTCATTACCACTCAAACCAAACAGGTCACACACATATAAAAGTGTTTATTGGTTCGTTCAGCTGCATACCAAGGAATTATATTTAGGTAGTAAACTGTAATGAAATATTTTACATAATTCACTGAAGCATTAACTAAATAATATTGCATTACTTTGTTAATTTCAGCTAACAAAAATTTGAATTCACATTTGCTTCAAATCAAACTAGTAAAAGAATGCATTCAAAAACAGAAATGAAATAAAAAGTAATAGGATTAACACTATGCAAAATCAAGCCATCTCATCACATTTTGGTATGAGATTTTAGTAGAGTCAAATGACCAAGGAAAGAAAGCAGAAAGAAAACTATGTGCTTGTCTGTTTACAAATAGTTATCTATTTACTTCTTGTTTGACAAATCAAAAGAGAGATAATATTGTCTTATTGATATATTGCATCAAATCATTTACGATAAGATGCATGCTTGCTTTTATCCAAGAGCCAAGACGGCTACTCAAGAACATTTATTGCATTTTTTTTATTCTTAAACATATAATTTAGGCGGTTGAAACCTTTACTGCACTGTTTTATAGTTAATTTTATTATAATGTTTCAGTCAGTTCTATGTATCAACAACCATTCAGATCAATCACGTTTATAAATGATAATAGGCAATCAGTGGAGCAACTATACAATATTATATATGCAGAATTATGAACCAGGATACCCAACACCTCCAAAATTTCTCCTCTAATTGAAGCAGTAGTGACCATTAGGTACACAAATTTCAACTATTAAAAATATTTTAGTCATTTTATTTTTCACTTTTTCGAGCAAAAAGGTAGCTTTAAATTTAAACATTAAGCTAAAAGAAGCTATTTGTTTTTCTTTCATAGTTTTGTTTTGGTTCTTGAATGGCTTATTAAATATGATCACTTTTCATTGGTTTTTTATGGTATTTTATTTGTTTGAATGCAGTTACTTAGTTTGCTTCTCAACATTGTAGGAACTATAACTATTTTGCATGTGTAGTAAATGTCTGTTTATGTCAGTCTACCTATTTTAATGTTGCACTAGGGAAATGGGAGAGTGCTCTTATGCATGGAGTGATTTGAAAACAACTTCTTGTTTGATGTTGCCTTTTGTGGTTTGGTTTAAGCTATTATGGTATGCATGTGGAGGACTGATTATAGAGGCTTGGACATGTCTAGTTTCATCCTCTACTTATAAAATCCATTCTTTCTTACTTTATTTGTGCCCTCCTAGATAGATGTTAAAACTAGTGACATGTGACTATTTTACTGCTTGGCAATTCATGCATTTTTCTGTTGAAATATGTTTGACTGTACATTGGCTTTAAGGTCTGTTAACTATTTTTTGCACTTTGGAATTGGCACAAATGGGAATCTTCAATTTGTTGTGTTTTGATTATTTAAAAATTTGCGAAGAGTTTCTTTTCTTGATAGGCTTGTTTGATTTTTCTATAAATATTTTGGTTTACCTTGTTCTTTCTATTGATATTTTTTTTCTTTATGCTCTAGGCGGTGTGTTTTGCTTTAATGGGCATTGGTAGCTCATTTCATGCTCAAGAAACTGCTGTGAGTGGGAAATTGGAGAGTCGAGTGCGGTAAATACTGTTCTTTTCCTGTGTACTGTGTTATGTTTGGGGTCATTTAGGACATGTTACTTTCTGATTCTTTTGAGATCTACTCGTAAAAGCCTCAACTTATTTGTTTGCATACATTTGTTGAAAACATCAGGTTCTGGCCTTCGGGTACTGTGTGACTTCAGGCCATCAACTACAGAGGTTAACATAACAATAAAGCTTTTACTTGTGTTGCTTCTCTCGACAGTGGAGTTTTGTTATCTCAGTTCACGTTTTGGTGGCATGATAGACATGGAATCTGTCGAAGACGTGGCTAATATTTCTAATGTGTCTGGGATTACTACCCATTCTTTGCAACTATACAGTCATTGCTGACCACTGGACCCTCTCCCTGCAACTATACAGTCATTGCAACTATTGTTTTTTAGTTTGGCAAATACTAGGAGCTTAGGCATATATGCACTGTGAGGGGAGAATATTTTGTGCTGAAAGTAGTGACTTTTCAATATGTTGAATATTTAAGACTACTTGAATACTTAAGGATTATTTTGTTGTTGATGATAGTGTTGAATGTTTTAAACTAATTTGTGGAATGTTAATACAATGTTGAATGTTTTTACTTTTTGTTATTTGAAAATCAAGTTCATTTGATGATGCTAGTATATATTAGAAAGCTAATTTTAATTATATAAAAAAAATCAAAATATAATAGAATAAATTAGTGTTATATAAATGAATATATAATGAGAATTTAAACTTATCTAAATATTAAAATAATACGAAAATTGTGTTATAATATCTATTACAATAACACTTTTTATGTAAAGAATTTTGTTATGCAAACTTCATTATATAACACAAATAATGTGTTATACTAAAGTGTAGTATAACAGAAAAAATGTGATATACTAAAGTGTAGTATAACACAAATTTATAAGTATTGAAATGTGTTATATAATAAACTATAAATAATATAATTAAACACTTATCTATTTATTAAAATAACACAGAAAGTGTGTTATCGTTGACAGTATAATAACACATCTGTATAACAATGATAAAGTGTTTTGTAAAGTATCCTGACCTACGATAACATAGTCAGTCTTAACACATCAAAAAGTGTTATGGTATGTTTTGATAACACATTTCTGGTGTTATTAAAAGAATTTTTTCTTGTAGTGAATCCAGAGATTTCTTCAATAACTGGCTGTTAGAGTCTTGATTGTATGCCATCCTCCAATGCGATGGAAAATCTAATTCAACTAGCAACATATCTTCATATCCATAGGCTAAGGAGAATGGAGTATGGCCTGTCGCTGTGCGATGGGACATTCTGTACGACTAGAGGACCTCAGGCAATTGCTCTGGCCATGCCCCCTTTGGTTCCTCAAGTCTTTTCTTCAGAGTATCTTTCAGTGTCTTATTGACTGCCTCGACTTGTCTGTTTGTCTAAGGGTGAGCAACTGAAGAAAAGCTTTTGATAATTCCATGCCGCTCGCAAAAATCCATGAACAGATCACTATCGAACTGTGTGTCATTGTCCGAGACAATTTTTCTTGGCAATCCATAGCAACACACGATGTTCTTGACCATGAAATCCAGTACTTTCTTGGTCGTTATGGTTGTAAGTGGCTCAACTTTGGCCCACTTTTTGAAGTAATCAATGGCCACTACTGCGTACTTGACGCCGCCTTTCCCTGTGGGCAAAGATCCGATTAGGTCTGTACCCCATACTGCGAATGGCCACGGACTCTGCATCTGTTTTAGTTCATTAGGGGCTGCTCGCGGAATCTTGGAGAATCTTTGGCACTTGTCGCATCTTCGCACAAATTCCATCGAATCTTCATTCATTGTTGGCCAGAAGTATCCTTGCCTTAGGATATTTTTTGATAAACTCTGCCCCCAGCATGGTTGTAGAGTCCCAGAATGTTTACTTAGTTAGCTAGTTAGTAGTAGTTGTAGTATTGTGGATTTTGGTTCAAACCGGGACTTAGTTTGAAACTTCTAGAAATAAATATGGATTTTATAAGGTTAACCTATAGTTTAAGAATATTAATTATAGCATAAGGTTTGATTAATATTGCTGGTCCTAAATATATTTCTTATTATAATCTAAGGTTTAGATGGAGCTAATAGGAATATGCCACTTGTCATAAGCATGATTATTAAGGAATTAAGTATTTTAATGATAAAATAAGGAAATATAACTTTTATTCTTCACCAGAAACTGTTAGGGTCATAGTTTGACTCAGTCAAAGCAGTTATCCAACCTTAATTATGCTGAAAAAGTACAATTATGTGTTTAAAATATTCACGTATGCCGATATATCGCAGCTAGGAGCCAATATATTGCCTGGAGAAAGATACAAAAAACATGTTGACGTTGCACGAACGTACAAATAGAGGCTCGGGATTAGGGCAGAGTCGATATATCACCACATAGGGGCGATATATCGCCCTAAATTATTATTATTTTTTATTTTTGTTTTTAATTTTTTAAAACAAGCTTTGACACCTTAGACCTACCTCTGAACGATTTGACCGAGTCCTAAGCCTTTGACTGATGAATATTCAAATATTTTCATTTAATATTCATTATTTTTATTCAAAGCCAAAAAGAAGATATTTATTCCTAGAACTCTATAAATAGGACCTAGTACCCAGCCCTTCCACTTACTCTTCAGCTGTGATTAGACTCCAAGGTGCTAGTGAGACCATAAGAGTGATAAACACTTGGGTTGGGAAAAAGCTTTGCCATTCTTAAGCTCTATCAAACACTTGGGAAGTGAGGATTAGTGTATTTTGGTATTGAAGTTAGACCAATTCTTAAGGTCAACTAAGGTACTCTTATTCTTTAAGTCCACTTCTTCAAAACTCTTTAGTTTTCTTTAGTCCTTTTATTCAGATCCTAACTTTTCATATTGGTTTTTGATTAGGTTCTTGAAACTTAAGATCTTTCTTGGCAAGTTTCTTATTGAAGGTTTAGTTTCCACGTTTATTCTTTACTCCTTAGAAATACTCACCATTCTTATTGTTGGTTTTAGGAGTGTTCCAAGTCTCACATTTTTTCTCAAATATCCCAGTTTTGGTAAGGAAAATAGGATAGTTTTTATATGCTTGTATGTTATGATTATGCTATAATATGTTACGTTATGATATGTTATGATATGTTATAGTATATATGTTTTGGGACTTATAGTTGCTTAAATAGCAAACCCCAACACTTTTATGTTCTTGGGGCTTATAGTTGCTTAGCTAGAAAACCTCATTGTATTTTGAGGCTTATAGTTGCTTGGTTTGCAAACCCTAATGTTTACCATGTACATGGGTTATAGTTGAGATATATGTTTTATAGTGTATATTTTGTTATGATCTTATGTTTACGTTTTATGTTATATATATATGTTAGTAGATTTTTCTTGCTGGGCATTAGGCTCACTCCTTTATTTTTTTAGTTTGATAGATACAAAGGTGGAAGGATTCTTGGAAACTTGGTGTGTGTGTTGGGGTGAATAGAGTGGATGGGCTGCGTGTCGATTCGAGGACGGCGTTATTTTCTTTAGTCTTTTTAAATTACGTTTTTTATGTATTTTCCGCATTTAGCTTTGTAAACAATTTCATTTAAAGTTATGTTTTATTTGAAAACAATGAGCTCATTTATGTATTACAAATAGTATTTTAAAGTTTTCAATAAAGTTAAGAATTTTTCTCATGTATGTTATCTTCAAAGTAGTGGTTATGTCTAGTAGGTTTGATGGTCCAAAGTCTTAGAATAGTTGGGTCATTACAATGGTCCCCACAAATGCCTTCATGGACTTCTCTCATCGATTCTTTGGCCTTCCCTTACACCTGAGGAGTGGCATTGAGTAGCCCCTTCAGTACATGATTCCATCGACCAAGATATACCTAGCAGCTTGTCGTTGGAGTGTCCTGGCTTTGTTTCTATCCGTCGGCAACACACCATGTGTCAGGTACTCTATGTAAGGTGCCATCCAAGTATCTGCCGCTTGAATCACCAGAGAGGTTTCTTTTACTTGGATGCTCGGTGCGGACAACCGCTCAACAGGTACTATATTCAGGCTGTCAGCATCTTTTGCACTCACTAGTTTGGCCAAAGCATCAACGTTTGAATTCTGGTCACGAGGCACTTGCTGGATAGTGTACTTATCAAACTGTGCCCATAGATCCTTTGCTTTATTGAAGTAAGCGACCATCTTTAGACCTCGAGCCTGATATTCTCTAATGATCTAATTAACCACCAACTGAGACTCACAGTAGATTTCAAGTGAATTTATGTGCATGTCTCTGGCTAACCATAATCCTGCGAGCAGCGCTTCATACTCGGCTTCGTTGTTGGATGCCGTGAAGTCGAATCTGATTGCACAGTGGAATCGATGCCCCTCAGGCGTTATCAAAATCACTTTGGCTCCAGCGTGGTGCTCATTAGAAGAACCATCTGTCAACAACTTCTAAGAAGGAGTTTGGCTTTGAGGTTCAGGTTCTTCCGTCCCTTCTGGTTGCTCGCTATCTGGAAGACCAGTGAGCTCTGCAACAAAGTCAGCTAGAGCTTTCCCTTTTACTGCTGCTCGTGGCAAGTAAGAGATATCAAACTGCCCAAGTTCAACCGCCCATTTCAATAATCAGCCCACGACTTCTGGCTTCTGCAGAACTTGCCGTAGAGGTTGGTTGGTCAAAACTGTGATTGGGTGAGTTTGGAAGTACGGCCACAACTTTCTGGATGCTAAGATCAGGCAGTAGGATAATTTTTCAATAGGAGGATATCGCAATTCCTCTCCTATTAGCCTTTTGCTTACATAATAGACGACCTTCTCCACGCCCTCTTCCTCTCTTACTAGAATAGCACTAGCAACATATTCTATGATCGCCAGGTAGATGAATGAAGTTTCTTTATCTACCGGCTTTGATAGAATCGGTGGCTGCGACATGTGAGTCTTTAAAGCTTGAAAATCCTGCTCGTAGTCCTCCATCCATTTGAACTTCTTGTTGCCTCTGAGTAGATTAAAAAATGGGACGCATTTGTCCATCGATTTGGAAATAAATCTACTGAGAGCAGCAATTCTTCTGGTTAGGCTCTGAACATCCTTGATTTTTGTTGGCGATTTCATATCGATCAATGCTTTAATCTTCTCAGGATTGGCTTCAATTCCTCTCGATTTTACTATAAATCTCGAGAATTTCCCTAATCCAACTCCAAAGGAACACTTGAGGGGATTCAACTTCATCTGATATTTATTCAAGATGTTGAAGCACTCTTGCAAGTCCCCTACATGTCCTTCTTCCCTTTCGACTTAACCAGCATGTCATCAACATATACTTCCATGTTTGTACCAATTAGCTCCTTGAACATGCAATTGACTAGTCGCTGGTAAGTCGCACCAGCGTTTCTCTAATCGAAGGGCATTACTTTGTAACAGTAATTCCCTATATCGATCCAAAAGCTAGTGTGGT
Organism: Humulus lupulus; assembly: GCF_963169125.1. Taxonomy (NCBI): domain Eukaryota; kingdom Viridiplantae; phylum Streptophyta; class Magnoliopsida; order Rosales; family Cannabaceae; genus Humulus; species Humulus lupulus. Next base: position 163,976,068 of record NC_084796.1, on the reverse strand, counting down.
CCTCATCAGGTAGATGCATACTGATCTGATTATACCCGGAGTATGCATCCATGAATGAGAGGATCTCGTGCCCTGCAGTGGCATCGACCAGCTGGTCGATTCTAGGGAGTGGGAAACAATCTTTAGGGCAGGGTTTATTAAGGTATGTGAAATCCATGCACGTTCTCCACTTTCCATTCGGGTTGGGAACTAGTATGAGATTAGAGACCCATGATGGATAAAACGCTACCCTGATGAATCCATTCTCCTTTAGCTTCTCGACTTCTTCCTTTAGAGCTTTTGATCTGTCTTTGTCGAGCAGCCTCCTTTTCTGTTGTACTGGTGGATAACTCTTGTCTATGTTTAGGACATGGCTAATGACTGCAGGGTCTATTCCAACTATGTCTTTATGTGACCAGGCAAAGACTTCCTGGTTTTTCCTTAAAAATTCCACCAGTTCTTGTTTCATTGTTGTCTCTGAGTTTTTACCGACTTTCACAACCTTGGTCGAATCTGCTTCATCGAGTTGGAACTCTTCAAGGTCCTCGATGGGTCCTACTTCTTCATCAAAATCCCCAAAGCAAGGATCCAAATTCCTGTCCTCACTTTGGGCAACGCCTTATTTGGTGACATAATCACCTGATTGGACTAGTACATCACTAGCCATTTGCAACTCCTTCACGGCAACTTCCCTCGATCCACCTTTCGTCGCCTTAGATATCGAGTCGTTGTAGCACTCCCTCGCTTCTCATTGGTTTCCCATATGCATCCTACCCCTGCGTCAGTTGGGGATTTCATGGTAAGGTGCCAAACTGAGGTAACAGCTCGCAGGTCGACCAAAATTGGCCTCCCAATTACAGCATTATACGCTGAAGGACAATAAACTATTATGAATGTAGTGAGTAATGTCCAGTTTGCAGGCACAGTTCCTGCTGTAACTGGGAGCCTAATCGACCCTGTCAGCATGAGCCCTTCGCCAGAAAAACCATATATGGTTTAGTTGCACGGCTCCAGGTCCTTGATGGACAACTTCATCCTTTCCAGTGAAGACTTATACAAGATGTTGACTGAGATTCCTGTGTCAACAAACACCTTCTTAACAATCATGTTGGTGATTTGGACGTCAACGACCAGTGGATCAGAGTGTGGGAATCGGATGTGCTGAGCATCGTCTTCAGAGAAGGTTATGAACTCCTCCTCTGTTCGAGCTTTCTTTGATGCTCGATCCTCCCAACTCATCATCTCGATGTCTTGGTCGTGGCGTAAGGTCCGAGCGTATTGCTCCCTTGCCTTCCCACTATCCCCTGCAAGGTGTGGGCCGCCACAGATGGTGAGTAATGTACCTGCCACAGGAGCTGGCTGTAAAGGTGGCGAGCGTTGGCGTGCAGGCGCTTCCTCGTTGCCACCTTGAGTGTCTCATTGAGACCCTCCTGTGGCTCGTACGTATCTCCTTAGGTGTCCCTATCTAATCAGGAACTCAATATTGTCCTTCAACTGGTTACAATCATTGGTGTCATGTCGGGTAGTCATTGTGAAAACGACAGAATTTTGTTGTATCTCTCTTGGAGATATCCTTCCTTATAGGTGCGGGTTGCTTATATGGGGCATTAGAGTTTGTCGCCTGGTAGACCTCTGCTCTACTCTCGACAAGGGTTGTATATTTGGTGAATCTCGGCTCATATCTATTGCCTTTGGGGCGTTTATTTTCAGATGTTGACGTCTCATTGCCCTGGATAGCCAATACCGTTACACTGTGCGTTTATAAAAGTGCTAGACTTGCTAATCAAGTCTTTTAATTAAAAACATGTTACTGAAACTATAATGGAACTAGGGTTGAAGATTTTGGTCTTAAAAGTCGCATTTCTTTTAAATGTCATTTCCGATTTACATTGGATCCCAAAACAATAGAATTAAAGCCATTTACAAAAGATTCACGGTTAAAATACAATATTAGCCATACTAAGGAAAAATAGGCAGTTCAGCGATCCCTGTCTTGATCCACTCCTTGGCCAAGGCGACCGAATAGCTGACTATGTACATTCAACCCCGCAGCTCTCCATCTCAGGACTGGTCTAACTTGCCCTTACCTTTACCTGCACCACGTAGCACCCGTGAGCCAAGGCCCAACAAAAAAACACAATAATAGAGCATAAGCAATCAACAGATAATCCAATATCTCATATTGCATAAACATGTTCTCAACCATATAAACATTCAGGATAACCAAGTATTCAGCATACTAAACATATCAACTCATATCACACACCAATTCACAAATGATAACTAGAGTTAGAGCCCTCAGGTCGCACCCTCCATTATCCCACTGACTCCGACCCGCTTAAACCGAGCTCAATGAATATAAAGCTGTCCTCGGCTACCAGTGGCCAAGCCGCGCCCTGTGCACAAATATTGTGTACGGCACCCATAGGCCGCTATCACATGTCCCATGGCATAATACCATCATTGACATTATACAGACATCGGGTGCTCTTAGTCCCATCACAAAAATATAACCGGGTGCAGTTTTCTTACTTTTGAATTCGCTAGCTTTGTTCACTAGATTCCTTGAGCACGATCCCACTCCAAGCCTTAGCGCTCACCTAATCACAACCGTAGATCAAAGTCATCACCAAACCTCAAGTCCAAAACCTAGCCTCGGGACCAATCCCGAGCCCTCGGGAAGTTCCAATTCCACCAAACGGGGTGGTGGAATCGAACCCCGAAGCCCCGGGCAAAAACCCCTTTCTGGAAACAGGGTAGCGCTACAGCGCTCTAAGGAGGGTGCTACAGCGCTACAAACAGAATCAAAATACCCTCAGCATGCTTGTCCTACCGCTACAGCGCCCAAAGGCTAGCGCTGTAGCACAAGTCACAGACAGGCAACATTGCATTTTCCCTTCCTGCGATTTCCCCGAGCCAACCCTTACCAAAACTCTTACAATCCTCAACCAAACTTAAAAACAAGCTTATTAACATATTCCACTCATCCCAAGCATCCCAAATACTCAAAACTCAAGCACATGCATCCCTAATCATAAAATTCACCATAGCTGATCCTAGACTCAGAAACTCAGCAGAAACCATCAAAACTTCAAAGTTTAAAGCTTAGAATTTTATACCTTTAATGGAAATTCGACTTTGAGTTAGCTTCTAGACCTCCTTAGCTTGCTCTTCCTCAATACTTGGCTTGAATTTCCCTAAAGTTCCCATCAACTCAGCTTAGACACCATGGTTCAAACAATCCAAACCAGAAACTGAAAACTCCAAAGTCTTACCTTAAGTATTGGTGTGTTCTGCTAACCCTTTTCCAACCCTTCAAGCTTAGCTCAAAATTATTTTTTCTCAGCCTATCCTAGCTCCCCTCTGAGTTTTGCTCCAAGAAAAACACAAGAAAATGGTGAAGGAGATCACCAACTGACCCTTAGAAAAACTGCTCTGTTTTCTTCCCTTTCTTTTCTTTCTTTTCCTTCTTTTCTTTCTTTCCTCACACTTCTACATTATTCTACCATTTCCTCTAAGTATAAAGCCTCAGCAATACCTATCTCTTAAAAACCAAATGACCATAATGCCCTCCCCTTTAATCCTAAGTCTTTTAATCTACTTAGGACCATTTTGGTCATTTTACTCAATTCCCGCTACTTCCTCAAGTGTCTTTAATATTTCCCGCTTACTTCCCGACACCTAATTAATCACTAATTATATTCCTCGATGTCAAAATAGACCCCAATATATTCACTAAATTCCCATTTATACCTCCGGGCTCGCCCCGAGCCGGGTATAAATCACCGCCGTGACTTTTTCGCTAATCTGCTGACTAGGATCGTCTCGAATCACAGATCATAGATATATCCACATAATAATATGGCCTCAACAATTATCGTATATATATGTAGTTATGCCCTCAATGGGCCAAAATTACAATTATGCCCTTTCTAAACTAATCAGGGCCTACATGCATACTAATACACATAGCCATGCATCTCAAATATTCAAATAGCCATACAACATGCCTTTATTTATTAAATCACATATATTCTAATTATGCCCTCCCGACACACTAATCAAGGCCCTTAAGCCTTATTAGTAAATTTGGGTCGTTACAACTATCCCCTCCTAATGAGAATTTCGTCCTCGAAATTTACCTAAATAACTCGGGATACTGATCCCGCATCGCTGTCTCAAGCTCCCAGGTCGCCTCCTCGACCCTACTATTGCTCCACAACACTTTAACAAGAGGAATCGTCTTATTCCGTAATACTCTATCTTTCCAATCCAAAATCTGAACCGGTAGCTCTTCATAAGCCAAATCCGTCTGTAACTCCAAATCTTCATATATCAACACATGAGTTACATCTGAGACGTACTTTCGAAGCATAGAAACATGGAATACGTCATGAACTCCAGACAACGATGGTGGCAAAGCTAACCTGTAAGCCACCTGACTAATCCTTTCGAGGATCTCAAAAGGTCCAATGAATCTAGGGCTTAGCTTTCCCTTCTTTCCAAACCTCCTGACCCCTCGCAAATGTGAAACTCAAAGAAACACGTGGTCCCCAACCTGGAACTCCACGTCCCTACGCTTAGGATCAGCATAGCTTTTCTATCTGCTCTGAGAGGCGAGCATTCTAGCCCGAATATTCTCTATAGCTTCACTTGTTCTGTGAATCATATCTGGCCCCAAATATCTCCTCTCACCCATTTCGTCCCAATGAATGGGTGATCTACACTTCCTCCCGTACAACATCTCATAGGGAGCCACTCCAATCGTTGACTGATAACTATTGTTATATGAAAATTCAATCAACGGAAGATACTTACTCCATGAACCTTCAAAGTCAATCACACACGCTCTGAGCATATCTTCCAATACCTGAAACATCCTCTCAGACTGTCCATCAGTCTGAGGATGAAAGGCTGTACTGAACTTCAACTGAGTCCCTAAAGCCTTCTGCAGACCACCCCAAAACTTGGAAGTGAAAATAGGATCCCGGTTTGACACTATAGACTTAGGGACCCCATGGAGACGTACAATCTCCCTCACATACAACTCAGCATACTGATCCACAATATATGTTGATCTTACTGGAAGAAAATGGGCTGACTTGGTGTACCTGTCTACTATTACCCACACCGAGTCATGAAGCCCCCCTGTCCTGGGTAAACCTCCCACAAAATCCATAGTAATGTCCTCCCATTTCCATTCAGGAATAGCCAAAGGCTGAAGCAACCCTGCTGGTCACTGATGCTCAGCTTTCACCTGCTGACAGGTTAAGCATCTAACAACGTACTCCACCACATCCTTCTTCATCCCGGGCCACCAATACAACATCCGTAAATCTTGGTACATCTTCGTGGTACCCGGATGAAGCGAGTACGACATCGTATGAGACTCATCTAGTATCTCTCGTCTGATCCCCTCATCAGCTAGAACACAAATCCGTCCCTGATACCGAAGTAACCCAACCTCAGAAACAGAATAGTCCTTAGCTACTCCCACCAAAACATCCTCCCTAATCCTCTATAACTGAGCATCTGCCCACTGTCCTTCTCTGATCTGCTCTAGCAGAGTCGACTGCAGAGTAATACTGGCCAACCGGCCTACCACCAACTCTATCCTTGCTCTGACCATCTCATTAGCTAACTCCCTTGAGATTTGGGTGGAACTGTACAACTGACCTGGGCCTCTCCGACTCAATGCATCTGCCACCACATTGGCTTTCCCTGGATGATAAAGAATGTCACAATCATAGTCCTTTACCAACTCAAGCCAACGCCTCTGCCTCATGTTCAGGTCCTTCTGTGTAAAGAAATACTTCAGACTCTTATGGTCAGTATATACCTCGCACTTCTCCCCATACAAGTAGTGTCGCCAAATCTTCAGTGCGAATACCACCGCTGCTAGCTCTAAATCATGGGTAGGATACCGCAGCTCATACTCCTTTAACTGTCGTGATGCATAAGCTATAACCTTCTCTTTCTTCATCAACACACAGCCTAAACCCAATCTCGATGCATCGCAGTAAACAACGAACTTCCCTTCCCCCGAAGGAAGACTCAACACTGGCGCTGTAATAAGCCATCGCTTCAGCTCTTGAAAACTGTCTTCACACTTGTCTGACCAGATAAACTTCAGATTCTTCCATGTCAATTATGTCATCGGTGCTGCTATCTTCGAAAAGCCTTCTACAAACCGTCTGTAGTAACCCGCCAAAACAAGAAAATTTTGCACCACCGAGGCGTTCCTTGGCCTCGGCCAATCCCTAATTGCCTCTACCTTAGATGGATCCACCTTAATCCCATCTGCACCCACGATATGTCCAAGGAATGTCACTTCTGGTAACCAAAATTCACATTTCTTAAACTTGGCATACAACTGATGCTCCCTCAATCTCTGAAGAACCTGTCAAAAATGAAGCTCATGCTCTGTTTCTGAACTGGAATACACCAAGATGTCGTCGATGAAGACAATAACAAACTAATCCAGAAAATCCTTGAACACTCTATTCATTAGATCCATAAAGGCTGCTGGGGCATTGGTCAAACCAAATGACATGACCATAAACTCATAGTACCCATACCGCGTTTGTAAGGTCGTCTCAGGTATGTCCTCATCCTTGATCCTCAGTTGGTGATAACTAGATCGAAGATCAATCTTTGAGAACACCATCTTACCCTGCAGTTGATCGAACAAGTCGTCAATCCTTTGTAGGGGATACTTATTCTTGATAGTTAACTTATTCAATTCCCGATAATCTATGCACATTCTCAAATTCCCATCCTTCTTCTTCACAAATAAGACTGGAGCACCCCACGGCGAGTAACTAGGCCTGATAAACCCCAAATCCAGAAGCTCCTACAACTGTATCTTCAATTCTTTCAGTTTCGCCGGTGCCATCCTATATGGTGCCCTCGACACTAGCTCTGTCCCCGGTGCTAGCTCAATAACAAACTGAATCTCTCTATGCAGCGGCAACCCTTGCAAGTCCTTAGGAAACACATCTAGGAACTCGCAAACCAATCTGGTCTCCTCCGGTCCTACTGGTAAAACTCTGGTGGTATCCACCACCCTAGCCAGAAAGCCTATGCATCCACCCTGTAACAAGTCTCTGGCTTTCAACGCTGATATCCTGGGCACGCGGGGTCCATGCACCACTCCCACAAAAACAAAGGGATCCTCGCCCTCTGGCTCAAAAGTCACCATCTTCTTCCTGCAGTCAATGGTAGCTCCATATCTAGCCAAACAATCCATACCTAAAATCATATCAAAATCCTTCATACTCAACTCAATCAAATCTGCTGATAACTCCCTACCATAAACTATCACTGGCAGTTCTCTAATCCACCTCCTAGATACTACCAGTTCCCCTGCAGGCAAAATAGTCCCAAACCCTGAAACACAATACTCACAAGGTCTACACAGTCTATCAATCACCTTACTAGAAACAAATGGGTGTGTAGCACCAAAGTCAATCAATACAGCAAAAGGAGTGCCAACACTAGAAAGCTGACCGGTCACTACCGAGGGACTAGCCTCGGCCTCTGCCTGCGTCAAGGTGAACACTCGAGTTGGAGTCAAGCTGTCCACCTTCCCTTTATCTCCCTTCTTCACTGTCAGGCAATCTTTCCTGAGATGTCCCACCACCCCGCACACATAACAGGCCCTAGCCCGACACTCGCCCGGATGGCATCTTCTGCACCTCGTGCACTCAAGATAGGTCCTCCATGTATCACCACCTCCCTGAGTACCCCGACCTCTCCTATCAGGACTGAGAGCGTTCGAAGCATCATGAGTCTTCCTCTTCAAATCACTGGGGCCTCCGCCCCTACCAGAACCAGAATACGGAGGCACCGCCCTGCGGCCCTCCCTCCTCACTGCACTCTCTCTCCATATCTTATCCTTCGCTTCCTCAGCGGGAAGAGCCTTCTCTACAGCTTGGGCATAAGTTGTCCCTCCAGGAACTGTTGTAATTCTCACATCTCGAGCTATCATAGCATTAAGCCCTCTAATGAATCTGTCCTGCCTAGCTGCATCAGTAGGCACAAGATCTGGTGCAAATTTCGCAAGTCTGTCAAACTTTAGGGCATACTCTGTAACTGTCATGCTGCCCTGAACTAACCCCATGAACTCATTAATCTTTGCTGCCCTGATGGCAACATTATAATACTTTTGACTGAATAGATCCTTAAATCCTGCCCAAGTCAAAGCGATAACATCCCTGGTCTGTGATGCCACCTCCCACCAGATTCGGGCATCTTCTCTTAACATATATGTGGCACAGGCCACTATGTCATGTCCCTCTACCGTCATAAAATCAAGAATGGTAGTAATCATGGTCATCCACTGCTCAGCCTTCAGTGGATCTGGTCCTCCCTCAAAGATCGGGGATTGTTGCTTCCTGAACCGCTCATACAACGGTTCCCACTTATTCCCGACCTCAACTGGCTGCACAACAGGTACCACTGCAGGTGGCACAATAGGGGCAACATTCATAGACGGAGCGTGCTGCCGCAGAATTCGAATCTACTCATCTTGGCTCTATAGCCGAACCTGCATGTCTGCCATCAACTCTTGCTAGTTCTCAGGGACTGGCGGAGGGATCTGGCCCTGATCATCATCTCTAGTCCCGGACCTGCCGCCTAGTCGCATTGACTTTCTTGGACGCATAACTATCCAAGTCAATCTGCAATCAATGACTCGGCAATTAGGCTATAATGACAGGGTAATAATCCTTTCATGATCCAGCACTGGAACTCCAATCATTCCCAAGCAATCAATTTATAACAATTTATCCAGATATTCATCCACATGCATAGCAGTGCTGATAAGCATGTCTCAATAACATCATGCAGTAATCAAGGGCCATGCCCTATCATTATCACATGCTCCCTATTAATCAACAGATATCAACATTCATATCTCACTCAAATAATTTAAACACATAATCAAGTGTACACAATCACCAAACCCTAAGTCGAGCTTGTCTCTCGCGGCGAATGTACATGTCCAGCCAGTCTACAGGACCCATAAACCTAGGACGCGCTGATACAAAGTTGTAACGCCCTGGATAGCCAAGACTGTTACACTGTGTGTTTATAAAAGTGCTAGACTTGCTAATCAAGTCTTTTAATTAAAAACGTGTTACTGAAACTATAATGGAATCGAACCTCGAACCCCTGGGCAAAAACCCTTGAAAATAACTCAAAAACCCATTTCTGGAAACAGGGAGCGCTACAGCACTCTAAGGAGGGCGCTACAGCGCTACAAACAGAACAAAAATACCCTCAGCATGCTTGGCCTAGCACTACAGCGTCCAGAGGCTAGCGCTGTAGCGCTAGTCACAGACAGGCAACACTGCATTTTCCCTTCCTGCGATTTCCCCGAGCCAACCCTTACCAAAACTCTTCCAATCCTCAACCAAACTTAAAAACAAGCTTATTAACATATTCCACTCATCCCAAGCATCCCAAATACTCAAAAAGCAAGCACATGCATCCCTAATCTCAAAATTCACCATAGTTGATCCTAGACTCAGAAACTCAGCAGAAACCATCAAAACTTCAAAGTTTAAAGCATAGAATTTTATACTTTTAATGGAAATTCGACTTTGAGTTAGCTTCTAGACCTCCTTAGCTTGCTCTTCCTCAATCCTTGGCTTGAATTTCCCTAAAGTTCCCATCAACTCAGCTTAGACACTATGGTTCAAACAATCCAAACCAGAAACTGAAAACTCCAAAGTCTTACCTTAAGTATTGGTGTGTTTGTAATGACCCAACTACTCTAGACCTTGGACCATTAATGAAAACTATACATAAACACTAATCTTTAACAAAAATTACAAGTGAAATAATCATACTTTATTTAAAACTTGTAAAACCAATGTTTAAACTTACATAAACTCAAAGCAGGATATGGGATCCCATTGTTTTAAAATCAAAAACATGACATAATGATAATTAAAAAGAGATTACATAATAAAACGCGGAAAAATACATATAAAAACCATAAAAACAAAAATACATCCTCAAATCGAAACTCTCGGTTCTTTGAATCCATTCCGCCTCAATACACATTCCCCAAGCTTCCAAGAACCTTTCCCGCCAGTAGAACTATTTTCCTGCACATATAAACAAAAAGGAATGAGCCTAATGCCCAGCAAGGAAAATCTAACATATAGCCATATACATAAAAATTCATAAAGCAACATAAAAACATACCATAACACTTATGTCACATACATACTATAATGGCCATTATTACTTGGGGTCCCATAAACTAAACAAGTCATATGCCCATTAGATTAGTGGGGTCTTGCTAGCTAAGCAAGTCATATGCCGATAATCTATTTGGGGCTTCTTAGTCATATAGGTCATATGCCCAAGCCTACAATCATACTTAACATAACATATTTCATAACATAAAATCATAAGATAACATATAAATGCATATAACATATAAATTCTATCCTATTTTCCTTACCAAAATTACTGAGATATGAGGACAGAGTTGGGACTTTGGAACACTCCTAAAAACCATTAGTAACAGAGTGAGTACTTTGAAGAAAAGAAATGAAAGGAATGGGAGGACTATATCATTGAGAATATACTTACCAAAAACTTATGTGCAAGTTCTTAGATTTCCTAACCAAAATAAAGAATAAGGTTAGAAGGCTGAGTAGAAGACTATGAGAACTTAAATAAAATAATACCAATGAACTAGAGTGTGGGAATACCTTGGAGACTTGTAAGACCAATCTAAACCTTGAACCGAAATGCTATAAAACCTTACTTCCCAAGTGTTTGATAAGCTTATGATTCCCAACCCAAGTGTTTACACTCTCACACTCACCTAGCAACTTGCAGCCTCTGAACTTAGAGTAATAGATGAATAAATGGCTGGGTACTAGGTCCTATTTATAGAGTTTAGGAATGAAAAGATCTCATTTAACTTGAATAAAAATAATGGTTTTTTAAGTGAAAATAAGTTGAATTATCGTTCAGCAGAGGCTGAAGACTCGTTCAGAAAGGTGCTGGACTTATCAAGAGGTTGAAGGTTTGAATGGAAAACGATTTCAAAAACTTTCAAATTATGCTGAGAGGGGCGATATATCGCCCCCTGTAGGCGATATATCGCCTGGGCCAGTATGCCCGAGGGAATCGTGCATCGTTTCGGGTTTTTCGTATCTTCGTGCTGCGATATATCGCACCCTATAGCTGCGATATATCGGCATATGCTGATTATTTAAACACGAAATTACACATTTTTAGCTTAATTTAAATTGAGTAAACAACCTTGACTAAGCCCTCTAACGTTTTCAAAGCTACTGACTGACCTTAGAGCATTCAAATTTTACCCTTAATAAATTTAATCCTCAAAATACTTAATCATTAATAACCCATACATAACATGTGCTATTATCTAATTGGTTCTTATCTAAACCTTATAATATAATAAATATTACCCTCAATATCAGTCATATTAATCAAACCTTAGGTTCAAATTAATATTCTTAAACTATAGGTTAAACTTAGAAAATCTACAAGTACTACTACGAGTGTCCAAATAAATCCCGGTCTGAACCAAAAATCCACAGTCATAAAGATAATACTATTATTACTATTATACTACTATCTACTTAGCTAAGTAAAGTTCTTGGACTCTATAGTAATCCTTCTAACCCCTTGCCAACCCTTCAAGCTTAGCTCAGAATTCTTGTTGCTCAGCCTATCCTAGCTCCCCTCTGAGATTTGCTCCAAGAAAAACACAAGAAAATGGTGCAGGAGATCACCAACCGACCCTTAGAAAAACTTCTATGTTTTCTTCCCTTTCTTTTCTTTCTTTTCCTTATTTTCTTTCTTTCCTCAGACCTCTACATTATTCTACCATTTCCACTAAGTATAAAACCTAAGAAATACCTATCTCTTAAAAACCAAATGACCATAATGCCCTCCCCTTTAATCCTAAGTCTTTTAATCTACTTAGGGCCATTTTGGTCATTTTACTAAATTCCCGCTAATTCCTCAAGTGTCTTTAATATTTCCCGCTTACTTCCCGACACCTAATTAATCACCAATTATATTCCTCGATGTCAAAATAGACCCCAATATATTCACTAAATTCCCATTTATACCCCCAGGCTCGCCTCGATCCGGGGATAAATCCCCGCCGTGACTTTTTCGCTAATTTGCTCACTAGGATCGTCTCAAATCATAGATCATAGATATATCCACATAATAATATAGTCTCAACAATTATCGCATATATATGCAGTTATGCCCTCAATGGGTCAAAATTATAATTATGCCCTTTCTAAACTAATCAGGGCCTACATGCATACTAATACACATAGATATGCATCTCAAATATTCAAATAGCCATACAACATGGCTTTATTCATTAAATCACATATATTCCAATTATTCCCTCCCAGCACACTAATCAAGGCCCTTAAGCCTTATTAGTAAATTTGGGTCGTTACAAGTTAGGGCCATCATCTTTCCCTCGTCGCCCACTATTTTGGCTCCAGCCGCTGCTCGCATGAAACGCTGGACGTATTCCTTTAAGGGCTCTCCCTCCTTTTGGCGTATCTCGACCAGCTAGTTGGCCTCAGTGGGGTGTACGCGACCCGCGTAGAATTGTCCGTAAAATTCATTTACGAACATTTCTCACGATACTATACTAGCAGGAGGGAACTTAAAGAACCACTCCTGGGCAGTGTCAGACAGGGTGGCGGGGATGATCCTGAGGCGGGCCTTTTCCGAAACCTTCTGAATATCCATTTGTATCTCAAACTTGTTCACATGAGATACTGGGTCCCCGTACCTGTCAAAGTTCAGCAGTACTAGCATTTTGAACTTGCTGAGGGTTTCTACCACATCAATCCTCTGCACAAACGGAGTGCCTCATCTCCGGTCATACTCTATGTGGGATGTCCGGCTTCGGACTAGCTGTTCTACTGCCTGGTTCAAAGCATCAATTTGAGCCTAAACCGCGTCTGGGATCGCTGGGGCGACTGGTGCCGGAGGAGCGTACTCATCGTGCCTCTCAAATCTGTCGTTGAGTACGTCCCTCAAGTCATCATCTCGGCGCCTTTGCTCGCTAGCACCTAGCCGATCAAAGACATTATACTATCTGGGTTGCCCCCCAGCATTTTGGCTTGCAGGCCTATTGTCTCTTGGTGGGGGGATCATGTCTCCACCTTTTTCCTCATGCCCACGACCAGCATTCTTCCTGCCGAAATCGGCCTCATTATAGTCATGTCCATCCCTAAACTGTGATTGGCTGGTCACGCTATTTTTTCCTCTACCACGAGCGTCAGGGGGAGGCCTGCATTGGTAAATGGGTCCCCATGAATTATTATGCCGTGGGGGCCCCCTTACCGCAGAACCTGACTCATTGTGTCTTCTGTTAGCAGAAGGACGCTGCCCCCTGCTCGGTGGATTTGGCTCATCATCCCCTGGGCCTCTAGGGCTTTGGGGGGCCTGCCCGACCCTATTCTGCCTCTGGCGCTGGGAATTCCCGCGACCATCTTGAGAGGGTTGCTCAGGATCTCGAATTGGGACACCATCCTGAGCAACAGGCACCTGCTTTGACCTTTGAGGTCTTGCTGGCTGAATTGGAGGACTCGGATTTTGGGCCTGTTGCGGTGGTGCATTTGGTGGGTGATCTAGTTGAGAGGCCGGTGAAGCTTGTCCTCGGGCCAACTGAATGGCTACTTCAAGAGTGGTCGTGGCATCTCTCTGCCGACGGTCAATTTCTGCCTGCCGCTCATTCAGCTCCTGACATTGGCGCTCAATCTCCCTCTGCTGCAGCCCCAAGGTCTCTGCCGCATGTTCCTAATTAGCCCTTTGATTGGCCAACTCATCCTGTAACACCCCCAATGTTTCCCTCAACATCTTAGAATCCATTTCCTCCTCTTCAAAATCCAAGTGTGGTTCATTTTCAGCCACATTTGGAGGAGGAGGTTGAGATGACGCAGTGCCAGTAGCCTGTCCAGCTCTCTTGGATGTCTTTTCCATTTGATATTCTTAAAGCTTTTTGATTAATCTCTCAATGAAAGCACCAAAATGTTGACCCTTGATTTGGCCAACGACACGGAGTCAACTAAACGATAAAGAACGAAAAAGAAATCAAGAAGAGAATCCAATGGGAAGAAAGTGACACAAGAGATTTATAGTGGTTCGGCCCCAACAAGGTGGTAATGACCTACATCAACTTGGTATTCTTATTGATATTGAATCCCAAATTGTGATCAAAGAACTAGGGTTCTTGAGTTTCACAAGCCTTGAGAGTAATACTACTCTTGGTGGATAATCACAGTCTGCCCTTTCTCTCTGAATACAAAGATTAATAGTCTAAGAGTCAAAAAGTCCCTTCCTTGAGCCCTCTCCTTCTTATTTATAGGCTGAAGGAGGTTACATGGGCCAACGGGCCTTAATTACAAATAAGATCAGTATATCAAGGTAATAAAACGAAATATAATGAATATAATTATTAGAAGATTGCGTATCTCAAAGGAAGTAAATGGAAGCATGCAACCAAACTGGTCGCACCTAAATGCAAGATCTGATGAAGCAATAATCATCTGGTTGATAGGCGAACAACATCCCTTCACTTCAGAACTGGCACGTGTCAACCACGTGTACGAAATTCTTGCCACGTCACCAGGAGCCATTTTTGGGTAAACATGTATGTTTACTTATCCTATCAACTGTCAATATCGGTCCAGTTCGATGTAACAAACACATCTGATCTTGTCTACTTTGCTAATGTTCTGTAAAGAATATAACACCACAATGTGGAAGTAGATCATATCGTAGATTGGCAAGTCAGTGCAAATCCTCTGCACTGACTAATCTTAAGACTAACTTATTTTGAACATATAATCATATTTATATTCCACTGTGATTACATCACTATAAATACGATTAGCTATATGCTTAGGATTTAATAGAAGTTTATATTAAACAAATAATCATGAAAATAAAACATGTGAGCAAAGTGATTGACGAAGTCAAAAAAATGATTTCGATTCTTTTATTGATAATAAAATGAGATTACAAAGAAATTGGGTTTTAATTAGTTCATAAAATCCCAACAAACTCCCACTTGCACTAATTGAAACTAATGCCTTAATTGTACTAATACCATTTCCTTGATATGCTTATCAAATGTAGCTTCTGGTAGTGTCTTTGTAAACGGATCTGCAAGATTGTCTTCAGTTGTAATCTTCATAACCTTCACATCTCCCCTAGCTACATATTCTCGAATAATGTGATACTTCCTTTCTATATGCTAACTCCTCTTGTGACTTCGAGGTTCTTTCGAGTTGGCTATAGCTCCTGTATTGTCACAAAACAACACAAGCGGTTTATCTATTTCTGGAATAACACCAAGATCCGAACAGAACTTCTTTAGCCAGACTATTTCCTTAGCTGCTTTTGATGCAGATATGTACTCATCCTCCATGGTGGAATCTGAGATTGCAGACTGCTTTACGCTTCTCCATATCATAGCTCCACCCCCAAGAGTAAACACCATTCCAGAAGTAGATTTCCTGTCATCGAAATTAGTTTGAAAATCTGAATCGGTGTAGCCTACAGGGTTCAAAACACCACCCTTGTAGACTAACATATAATCCCTAGTCCGCCTTAAATACTTCAGGATATGCTTAACTGCTATCCAATGTTCCGGTCCTGGGTTTGACTGATACCTGCTCACTACTCCCACTATATAGTAGATATCTGGTCTAGTACACAACATGGCATACATCAGACTTCCAACTGCAGATGCGTAAGGAACTTTTCTCATTGCATCTTCCTCTTCAGGAGTCTGGGGAGATTACTTCTTTGAAAGATGAATTCCATGGCGGGATGGTAAATGCCTTTTCATGGAATTTATCATTGAGAAACGTTCAAGCAATTTATCTATGTAAGCTGCTTGAGATAGAGCTAAAAGTTTGTTCTTTCTATCCATGATGATCTGGATACCTAGAACATAACTTGCTTCACCCAAATCCTTCATCTGGAATTGAGTGCTCAGCCAATTCTTCACATCTGATAATTTCTTAACATTGTTTCCAATGAGTAAGATATCATCTACATAAAGAACCAGGAATACCACTATTTGATTTGCCTCCAGTTGGTAAACACAGGGCTCATCAATATTTTGTTCAAAGCCATAAGTTTTGATTATTTCATCAAACCTAAGATTGCAGGAATGAGAAACTTGCTTAAGTCCATAGATGGACCTATTCAACTTGCAAACTTTTCCTTCTTGTCCAGGTACTTTAAATCATTCTGGTTGATCCATATAAATTACTTCATCAAGCTTTCCATTAAGAAGAGCTGTCTTGATGTCCATTTTCCAGATCTCATAGTTGAGAGCGGATGCTATGGATAGGAGGATGCGAATGGACTTGAGCACGGCTACCAGACTAAAAGTTTCCTCATAGTCCACGCTTTCTCTTTGGGTATAACCCTTTGCCACTAATCGATCTTTATAAGTCTCGATATTTCCATCAACACCTCGTTTCTTCTTGTAGATCCACTTGCACCCAATGGCCCTAAAGTCACTAGGTGCTTTTACAAGATCCCAGACGGAATTTGAGTACATGGACTCCATTTCCTGTTTCATGGATTTGAACCATACTTCCTTTTCAGGGCTAGCCATTTCCTATTTGAAAGACAATGGATCATCATCACTAGTGTCACCAACAACCATATTGGTTTCACCATCCAAACCATAGTGAATTGGGTTCCTAGAAACCCTCCCACTACGACGAGGCTCTGTGACAGATTGCTCAGGAACAATGGTACTTTCTTCATTTGAATTGACTTGCGTCAATTGGACATGAAGAGTGGGAATTTCATCTTAAACTTGCTTTGATGATGATGGAACATTGGTTGGAGTCAATTCTTTAACCATCTCTTCTAAAACTACTTTGCTGCGAGGTTTGAAGTTTTGGACAGTCATTTTCCAGAAAAGTAGCATTCATAGAAGTAAACACTTTCTTTTCTGAATGACTATAGAAAATTACACCCCGAGCCAACAAACATGCAAATTTCCTATAACGCCCTGGATAGCCAAGACCACTACACTGTGTACTTATAAAGGTGCAAGACTTGCTAATCAAGTCATTAATTTGGAAAACGTGTCATTAAACTTGTAAGAACTAGGGTTAAAAAGGTTTTGGTCTTAAAAGACTCATTTTATATAATTAAACTGTTACATACACGGGATCCCAAAAGAAACAGAGTTAAAAGTAAGTTTACAAACTCCCAAAGGTACATAGGTAATCATTAGCCATACTAAGGCAAAATAGATATTCTTTGGGTCTCGCGTCCCTGCCTAAACTTCAACCGTGGCGGCTGAGCAATTGGCTATGTACATTTCGCTCGCAGAGCTCTCCAATCAAGGCTGATCAAGCTTACCCTACATCAACACCCAATATCACCAAAGCTTACAAACCAACTTAAGCCACACAATTCAACAGAAAATCCAGCCCAACACACACTAGAATCCTCTTTTTAATCTCTGAAACCCAAGAACATAAACACCCAAAGCTAACCAGTCAAGAACCCAAATTCAAACCTCTAATTCATGGAGTAAAGCTTACCTTTATAACAGAACCTTCCCTCTATCCAAAGTCCAGCTGATTCCCAATGATTTCCCAGCTCAATTCCACCTTAAACAACAATTGGACAGCACCTCAATAATCAATTGATACACAAAGTTAAACTTCAGAAAAACACATGGATTAACCCTTACCTTAGCCTTGATTTAGTCCTGGATTGTTCACTAAGCTAAGCCTCTAAATTACCCCTGAATTCCTCTGAGTTCCCAGCAATCTACATCTCCAATTCCTCAAGAATTTTCCTCTGTTTTCCCCTTGAGTGTTTCTTGAGTGTTCCTTTGAGAGAGAAGACTAAACGGAGGAAAGAAAATAAGGTCGGTTTATATTTCTTCTAAGGGTTTCCTTAAGTTTGTCTTATCCACTAAGTTAATTCCCAAAGCTCGGGGTGCCGGAGCCGTCCCCGAGGGAAAAATGGTAAAATCCCCCAATATTCCCGCCTAGACACCCTAACCTCAAATATATCTCCATATATTTATTTTCATAATCCGATAGTCCAAATCACTACCCGATACCTAAAGTACCCCTGACTAGTCCAAAGTCATATTTTAAGTCCCGTTGTGACTTTTCCCGCTATCTGACCCTAGGATCGTCTCAAGTCGTGCTCTGCAGACCTGGCCACATAATAATGTGGTTCTCACATATAACACATATTTATTTCATATTATCATAAAAACATTACTAAACATATAATTACACATTTAAATCCCATAATAATCCAATGATGCCCTCCAGGCACACTAATCAGGGCCCTTAAGCCTCATTAGCGAATTTGGGTCGTTAAATTTCCATTCGCGGTTATAGCTTTCCCTCCTTTTTCCTTAGGACGTGAGTGGGGCACCCCTAGATTCTATAATGGTGTAAACTAGGTTCACGACCATTCCAACGTTCTAAAGGTGTTTTGGGGATTGATTTAGATTGCACAACATTGAGAATGTCATTCACGGTTTCAATTGCATGTCCAGAACGAAGTTGGTAGAGTTGAGTAACTAAGCATGCATCTAACCATTTCCAATAAAGTTCTGTTCCGACGTTCTGCTACACTACTTTGTTGCGAAGTACCCAAGGCAGTAAGTTGTGATAAAATCCCAAGTTCAGTTAAATGATCTTGGAACTGCATATCCAAATATTCTCCACCCCTATCAAATCGCAAGATCTTTAACGTTTTACCTGATTGGTTCTGAGGCATAGGAAAGAATTCTTGAAACTTTGAAAATGTTTCTGATTTCCTATGCATTAGGTAAAGACATGAGTCTCTAGAGTAATCGTCAATGAAAGTGATGAAATACTCAAAACCACCCTTGACTTGTACATTCAAAGGTCCACAAACATCTAAATGCACAAGTCCAAGTGGTTCTTTGGCCCTATCACCCTTTGTAAAGAATGGACGCTTGGTCAGTTTGCCTTCCATACAAGAATCACAGATAGGTAATTCACCTAAGGTGAGTTCCCTCAAAGGCCCATCCTTTGTAAGTCTTTGAATTCTATCATAGCCAATGTGACCTAGTCTTAAGTACCATAAATACGTCATATTATCGATATCGGTCTTTTGACGTTTATTGGTCCTAGGTTTAGCTACTTTGAATAAATAATTGTTAAGAGCGAGGGGTTCGTTAGCTCGCAGAATATAAAGCCCATTTTCCAAACATGCAATACACAATTGTGATCAATTGGAAGAAATAGATATATTAGAACTTGTGAAAGTCATAACAAATTGTTCTTATTGCAACATGGAAACTGAAATTAAATTTCTACTAAAATCCGGAACAAAAAATATATCATTTAAAATTAAAAATTTATTTTCGAACTTCAGACGAGCTCTTCCTCTAGCTTGGACCGCAACGAACACTCCATTCCCAACTCTAAGCTTTAAGCCGCCTTCGTCCACTTCCCCCCATGATTCAAGTAACTATAAAGAGTTACAAACATGGTTAGTAGATCCAGACTCAATAATCCAAACAGATTTATCATTCTCTAGAACATATGTTTCCAAGATAAATGAACTATAATCATTACCTTTGTTTTTAGTTGCTAGAAACTTGAGGCAATCCTGGTTTCAATGCCCCTTCTCTTTGCAGTGAAAACACTTACCTTTACCTTTCTTGTTTTTCTTGTTCTTCCCCTTAGGCGTCTGTGCATTTTGTTGTGCACTCGTCTTTGCAGCCTTTGCAGACTTGAGGTTGTTATTTTGTCCACTTTTCTTCTTGTTTCCAGCTTTCGAAGACGGAGCTTGGTTAGCTTCAGCCTTAGCTGGATCAGCAGCAACAACAATAGTCTTATTTTCTCCTCCTTTACTAGGTCCACCCATGATAGGCTAAAAAATATGAAGCTCGTTCATGAGATGAGTCAGACCATAGTTGAGTTGATCACGAACGTGCAAACACGGTGCCACCGAGCATTCACGGTGACATCACGTATTTGCGGAGATAGTGATATCCAAGCATTTGCGGTGCCATCATGAGAATTGGCGGTGCCATCACGAACTTGCAGACACAGTGCTCGTTCTGGGGATTCCTCAATCATGACAAACTCGGAGTTGTCTCCAATCAACTATATGTTGATATTATGCTTCCGATTAAGGAAGTTTTCTCCAGTGAGTTTCTCCATCGAAAGTTGAGAAAGGATGGGAGTAGACTTAGACATAACTTAACTTAAAACTACAAATTATCATTAAAATAGAAATCAATCACATTTGCTCAGTAAAACTCCCATTCACACAAATTTCAAGAAATAGCACAACATATATAAAAAATATGTAAGATATGAGAAAAAAATACAAAAAACAATCATATCTCTATATCTTTATATTTTTAACTAATCTATGATATCCTTGTCCCAGTTGGTGAGAGTAAAAAATACCACTAGTTAAATAGAGTTGTGAACTCATTTAATAATGGACACCACTATTAACAACCTACTATTCGATCAAAATAAGAAAACAAAATCTATTATTTTATGAGCTAGACCCACTGTTTCTATAATCATAGATTTAGTCCTAGTAGTCATCGTAGGGGTTAATCTAGTAGAATTTGACCTATAATTATCTATCTTTCGAAATCTAACCTTGTCAAAATAGCTAATGAACACCTTCCGTAGGTGGACGAATCAAAGCGTCTCGAAGCCCAATTAAGCTATTGACATTATTAAACCAACATTGAAGATCGAATATAATTCTTAAAATAAGCTCATTATAAAATTAGAAATAGTATTTTTATTATTTATCTTTAGAAAATTAATGACTATGGTTTTCCAAAAAATTGTAAGATTAGAATTTTTAAAACCAAAGTCCTATAATTTCCTATTAATTCTAAAGTGTCACATTGAAACAAATTCAATTAATTTAGAATTAATTTGTTGCTAATCAATATTTAGGTTTAACTAATATAATGAACTTATACAATTAAGTCCAACTCAAGTAAATGAGCCTTAACAATTGGGCTTGTATGGAGGGGGGTAGGGTCCAATATGTCATTCCCACTACAGAGGCCCCCAATCTTCCATACAAGGTCCAAGAGATAGGTGTAACGCCCTGGATAGCCAAGACCGCTACACTGTGTGTTTATAAAGGTGTGAGACTTGCTAATCAAGTCGTTTATTCAAAGCGTGTCATTAGCTAAAGTGTTCTAAGGCTAAAAGACATTTTGGCCTCAAAGAAACATTTTATTAATTATAAACAATTTACAGAAGGGATCCCCAAAAGTAAAATGTTTAAAAGCTGGTTCACAAAATTCAATAGTTAAGAGTAAACATTAGCCATACTAAGGCAAAATACAAGGTTCTGGTCCTCTCGTCCCTGTAATCTCCTCAACTGTGGCGGCTGAGCGACCTGACATGTACATTCACCCTGCAGAGCTCTCCAATCAGGATTGATCAATCTTGCCCTTGCCTTTACCTACACCACGCAGCACCCATGAGCCGAGGCCCAGCAAGAAAACAACATACACAACATATACAACAATGACATTCAAATACTTTAATGAGCATGTTCAATCATTCAATCCATAGCATGTAAGCATACTTCAAGGTGCAAACAAACCTCATCCATACTTAGATTATTCAGCAATCTCACTAATTCACATTATAGCCAATACAATATTCAATTCACACAATAACTAGGGCCGACACCTTAGGCCGCACCCTCTGTTTAACCCACTGACTCCGGCCCGCTTAAACTGAGCTCAGTGCATAATAAGCGGTCCTCGGATACCAGTGTCCGAGCTGCGCCATTTGCGCAAGTTAACCATGGCACGCTTAGGTCGTTGGTTTACAATTTACATGGCGTAATACCATTCTCTCAATCATATATATCGGGGAGCCCTTATTCCCATTCAAATATTCAATCGGGTATAGTTTTCTTACCTTTGGCTTCTAGATGAACTAGTTACGGGCGATACTCCTTGAGCGCGATACGATCCCTGAGCCCTAGCTTAGCACCTAGTCACAACCGTGATGAAGGATACCATTAACAATCTTAAATGAGTTTCTAAACCAACTTCTAGTCCTCGGAACATTGAACTTCACCAAATATGGTAAAAGATTCAATCTCGAGCACCCTAGGTTAAATTCCCAAGCCTAAAATCTCAAAATCCCTTAAGGGCCCCGGCATAGGCCATCCATGCCGCGGAATGGCCCCAAATAGAGCCCTCCTAAGGCACAAAAATAGGTAAGGGCTGCGGCCCTACATGGACCATGCCACGGCCCGCCCCCCTTCCTCAGCACATCACAGCTTCCAAGGGCCGCGGCTCACCAAGAACTATGCTGCGGCCCGACCCTTCGAACCCAGAAAAACCCACCATTTTCAACCTCTAAACCTCACTTTAGGCCATCCCAAAGCTCCCAACTCCAAACCAATTAATATCAACGTCATTAGAATGATTTAAACAACACAATTCCCCCAAAAATCCAGCCTAACACTCACCAAGATCCCAATTCCAATTTTTGAGATTTCAAACCTAAAAACTCAAGACCAGCCCTGGAAATACTAAAATTCAACCATCAAACTTTGAATTGAAACTTACCTCAGCTGTAGAATCGTTCCTCCAAGAATCCCCTGACCTATCTTCAAAGTTTCAAGCCCCAAACTCCACCTTAAATATAAAATCACAACTATTAAAAACTCAGCCATTTTTCTTAAAGTTCCTAACCACAGAATGAAAATCAATGCTTACCTTGGCTCTAATTCAGTCCTTGATTGGTTTTTGAGTTAATCCTCTAGCTTATCCCCTTCAATTCCCAGAAATTCTGCTGGTTTCTCTTGAAATTTCAGAGTTGTTCTTTTTCCTTAAGAGAGAGAGGAGAGAGAAGGAGAGAAAGGTCGGTTTAATTTCTATGTCTAGTATTTTCTAAGTTTTTCCAAGCATATCCTTAGGTGATTAATCTAATCCCAAAGCCCGGGGTACCGAAAATGTCCCCGAGGGCAAAATAGTAAAATTCCCCTGTATTCTCGCTTAAACATCCTATCCTCTAATATATCTCCAATTATTTATATTCATAACCCGATAGTCTAAATCACTACCCGACACCTATATTACCCCTGACTTGTCCAAAATCAATTATAATGCCCCGTTGTGACTTTTCCCGCTATCTAGCCCTAGGATCGCCTCGAGTTGCCGGCTGCAGATTTATCCACATAATAATGTGGTTCTCACATATATCTCATATACATATACCATATCATCATATAATATCATCAATTATCATATGCATACTATTAATCATATAATTACACATTTAAATCAATAAAATTCATTCTAATCCCAATTATGCCCTCCCGACACACTAATCAATGCCGTTAAGCCTTATTAGTGATTTTGGGTCGTTACAATAGAAATTTAAACCTTCATTTTATTAATTGTTATTAATTGATTCGGCCCACTATAGTCATGCAAAGCACATAGGCCTTCATAAGTGGAATCACCCACAAGAGAGGAATTTAAACTTTACATTTTCCAATGGCACAAATAAAACCTATAATTTTATGAATATTTTATTTGGCAAAAACCATGTATCTAACAAACATATGGGCCACTATATGCATCTAAGCCAAATTGCAAAAAATACCACATATAGTGCAAACATACATGTTATAATTAGATGGACCTAATCATGTTAGTGTATGAGCAATTCTATGAGTTTATGCAAAAATATCACAATTCATTTCATTTGCAAAAATACCACAATTAATTATCTAGAATTTATAAAAAAAAATCAAATTAATTAAACTTTTACAAAACTAAGTCAATTTAAATGAAATATATCAACAATTAACAAAAGTTAATTTAAATTTCATTTATCAACAATCAACTTGGTTTAGGTTAATTTGAAAAAAAAAATTTAATTTAATTTAAATAGGATTTATCAACAATTAACCAAATTTAATTTAAATCCCATTTATTAAAAAAATATATTTTATTAATTGGTTGAAAAAATTTGATATTTTTCAAAATTTAACCAATTTAAAATTTTAAAATCAATATCTTAACTATTTTTCAAAAATATATTGTGTTGTTACAACTATAAGCAAATATTTTAACAATTTTAAAAAAATAGTAATAGTTATAACAACTCTAAAATATCTTAAAACAGTTAAACAAATTCAAATATCTATGAAATATCTAACTAACAAATTTCAAATTTCAAATAATTTAAATATTAAAAAAACTATAGAATAAACATATATTTATATTTTCAAATGAAGATTTAATAAAATATCAAGAATTTAAAAGAAAATAACTTAAATATCTGTTATCTTAATTCTAATATTTTAATATATTAAAAGATCTAAAATTAATTTGTTAGTCTATTTTTAAATTTGAATTTGAATCATTGTAGAAAATATCTAATTATTTAAATCTCAACTAACAAATGTTGTGTTTGGTAAAATTTTTGTTTTTGAATTTTTTAAACACAAAAATGGAAATATAATTTTATTTTTGTTTCTTTATTTTAAAAAAATAAAAATATGTTTGTTAACTATTTTTGTTTTTTGTTTTTAAAAACAAAAAATAATAAACGCGTTTGATAACTTTTATTTTTAATTTTTTGTTTAACAATATGAGCTATTGATTTGAAGAAGAGAAGAAAAAAAAGTAAAAAACAGTTTAAAAAAATTTCGAAAGTGAAAAAATTCTATTTTCAAAATTTAATAAATTTTAATTAAAATTTAAAAAAATAATAAATAAAAATAGAGTTACAAAACATAATTTAAGTTTAATTGTCAAATTTTTAATTAATTAAATAAAAAACTATTTTTTTAAGTGTTACCAAACACAACCAAAAATATCTTATTTAAAAAACAATTTTAAATGATGAAACAAATTTGATATTTTTGGTTTTGATTATCAATAATTAATTTTCCCAATTTTCATTTTTCTTTAATTTAAAAAAAAAATATTCCGATGAACAGTACAGGTACTTTTCATCGCGCGCGCAGGTGGCTGGTGCGCGCGCGCATGGGCAGCTAGGCCAAATTTTAAAAAATAAAATTGAGCAATTTTTCAAACCAAAACCATTTTATAATTAATTTTTAGCATATTTTACACAAAATAAAGCATATATAAAAATTAATGGCATAGAAAACACAACAAAATAACCTAAGAATTGCTAATAATCACATAAAATCAATATTCATCATAAAAACATGAAAAACCATCCAATTATTCAAACATATAAAATAATCGAATTTTAAACATGTTCATGCATGAAAATAAAGATTACCAAAGGCTCTGAGGCTAGTTGTTGGGAAAACTTATACAAGATTTTTATTTATTTTCATGTAGATCTAATATTAAACAAATTAATATGAGATTACCTAGAACATGTTTCTAAAATTGAATTCAAAGATAAACAATGATAAGAATACTTACATTATACGCAACGGAATGAATGAGTCATTCCTTCAGTTTCTCTAACCCTTGTATCATTTCTGTCATAGAATATTACCAAGAAACTGAATCGATCTTCAATTTTCTTCACTACCTTCCAAAGTGTCCTTAAAATCACCTAGACTAGAGTGGGCAATTCTCAACACATGAGATAGATACAGATAGAAGAAGATAAAACAACAAAGAGGCTTAGAAAATGACTTGTGTTTGTAGAAAGAATCTAAAACCTACTAGATCTTCTGATCTTCTCAAAAACTTGTGTCTGTCATCTCTCACTTAACACTCCTTTTATAGACTCAATTAGGCCATTTAATTTAATTACAAAATCAATAAAATAATAGCCAATTAACAGCCCTAGGTCGAAATTATCATGGGCTTTAGGCCCATGAAATTTCTCATTTGATTATAAGCCCATTGAACTTAAAATTAAGGCTTGTATTATTTTCTATTGACTTAATTAATTAAATAATTATTTAAATCCTTTATCAAATTAATTATTTATAATTTGAACATTGATTTAAACTTATTTATTAATTTAAATACCAATTTATCTCAATTAATAGATTTGTCCCAATTTCTCTTTTCTTCTCAAAATCACATAACTCTGTGAAACTATCAAAAATTGACTTGGTCAACTTTGATAATTCTAATTAATAATTAAATAAATTAATTGAGACTATCTATGTGATTTTATCCAAGGTACAGTGAGGACCATGGGCCTATGAAATCAAGCTCCAATAAGTTATCATAAAGCTAACAAATAAATTTACTAACTTATTAATTCCTCGTGACTCCACTAAAGAGTCAGAATTGCACTCTTGAATTCATAGAACGCTCTATAACGAATATAGATACATTATTAATTATCCATTGTTACAACCATAATTGTCACTCAATCCTCTATAGACGATCTACAATGAGATGGGACTAAAATATCGTTTTACCCCTCATTGTATTTTATCCTTAAAACACTTAGTTCCTTGTAAATGATATTTCAGTAAACTAATTTAATTACTGAAATGAGATCTCTATCATTTAACACCTTGAACCAAACTAAAAGGAAACCATCATTTCACTTCTTCATCAGAAGTTATAGATGTTCATATCTATGATTAACACTCCCACTCAATTATACTACCGAATTCCCAAGATGTAAGTATGGGCTAGTCCGTAGGGTAAGCTGGTAACGAACAAGTCAAAGAACTCAAATAATACAATCAGTTAGAATACTAACCACTCAGAATTGAGATTGAATTGACCTATGGTCAACTATATGATATGACTAGAATAGATAATTACTGTATGTTTACTTATCCTATCAGCTGTCAATATCGGTCCAGTCCGATGTAACAAATACATCTAATCTTATCTACTTTCCTAATGTTCTGGAAAGAACATAACACCACAATGTGTAAGTAGATCATATCGTAGATTGGCAAGTCAGTGTAAATCATGTGCACTGACTAATCTTAGGACTAACTTATTTTGAACATATAATCATATTTATATTCCACTTTGATTATGTCACTATAAATACGATTAGCTATAGGCTCGGGATTTAATAGAAGTTTATATTAAACAAATAATCATGAAAATAAAACATGTGAGCAAAGTGATTGACCAAGTCAAAAAAATGATTTCTATTCTTTTATTGATAATAAAATGAGATTACAAAGAAATTGGGTTTTAATTAGGGCATAAATCCCCAACAATCTCCATCATGAGATCTCTTAGCCACTCAGCCTCTTTGCCAGTTGCCGCTAGAACGACACACTTGGACTCCATGGTTGAGTGACATATACATGTTTGTTTCTTAGATTACAAAGAAATTGCACCCCCACCAAGGGTGAACACGCAACTGGTTTCAGAGAGATTATCTCATACACCAGATATCCAACTTGCGTCCTAATATCATTCAAGTATCATTGGAAAATTCAAATATTGGAGGTATAGTTCTTTGGTCATTTTGAGGTATCCAAAAACCCTTTCTACGACCTTCTAATGTTTGACACTTGGATTTCTAGTAAACCTACTTAGTTTACTAACCACAAATGCAATATTCGCTCTTGTACAATGTGTGTCATACATTAGACTCCTTATTGCACTTGCGTACTGTAATGTCTCAAAACTTCTAATAGAATTAGGTGCTTTGATTAGCGCGCCTGGAGGACATATGGTGCAATGAAGTGTGAATTAAATGGTTTATGTGGTGTATATGATTATATGATTGAGTATGCATGATTATGTGTATAAAATGTGTTTAAAGACCCATTTTTGTTAAAAAGGGGCATTTTCATAATTTTGACCCATTGAGGGCATATTTATAATTTTATGTGCTTGAGACCACATTATTGTGTGAATATATTTGCGATATTCGACATGATTGGGTCCTTTCGAGCAATTGTTGATAGAATAGTCACAACGGGAATAAATGCTCGGCTTGAGTCGAGCCTAGGGCTATTTTGGGAATTATTGATATTTTGGGGAGTATTGTTAAATGGAATTAATTGGGCAATATTTGGGTTTAGTGGATTAATAGGAAATAGTGGTGAAATTGTGGTTTAATAGGAGTTTTAGGCAAATAACCTTTTTGCCTTTGTGTTGCTTAGAGAAGAGAATTATTGGGAAGGGTATAAGAGTCATTTGGCCATAGAATTAGATAAATTCAGCTAAGTATTGGAACTCAACTGAGATACATGTACACGACACTCATCATATCCATTGACTTTGTCTTTCTTCACCACAAAGCTCAACGAAGTGAAGTAATCCATCCTTCTTGCTTCCTAAGGAGTTCTAATGGATGTTTGGGATTAATTAAAGATAGGAACTGCTAAAGATGTCATCTATAAGCAAGGATTTTGAATTTTTGTAGATGAAGTATGGATCATTTAAGCTCTTCCTTTTGTGTTCTTTAAAGTTCTTGAAGGGTTGGGAATTTGCCTAAATTTTTGAATTCAAGAGTTCTAGATTTCTTGGTTTAGTGTTTTGATGATAAGGTATAAATTGTTAACTATTTTTTATATTGATTGTGGTTGGGAATTATGATTTGGTGTTGGAATTTTAGATTTTGGAACATATGGGTATTAGAACCCTAAAATCCTAATTGGTGATTTTTATGTGTGGTTTTAGGTTTAAATGGTGATTCAATGTTTTATGATAGTTGTATAACATATTGGGAACTGATTTCTCCATAAAAATGGTAGGGATTTATGTTTTGGAAATTTTGGGATTTGAGAAATCGTAGGGGAAAAACTAGAATTTCTGGGTTTTCGCTAGCACTGTAGCACTGAACAAGGTTTGGGCGAGCTATTCGCTTCTGCTCGTCGCGGAGCCAGTGCAGTTTCAGGGTATAATTTTTCTAGATTTTGGAAATTTGGCTCGGGGGACGATTCCATTGCCCCGTTTGATGGAATTGGAGATCCTGAGAGAAGGAGATTAGTCCTGGAACCCTTTCTCAGACTTAGTTCTTAATGAGAATACCATTTATGTTGTGACTAGGGTTTTTGCAAGGCTTGGGAAAAGGATTGCACTCGAGGTCGTTCTGTTTTCTTCGTAGGACTCGAGGTAAGAAAAAGGACATATGCACATAGAGCGGGTTGTGTCTATGTATGTTAGCATTGGTATATATATATGTGCGTTGATGATCGGTACACTATATTTTCAGCAATCGTGCGTAACGTGGGCCATGAAGGCGGGGTCAAGTTGAGGCTACGGTCCCCATTCACCCGGCATGGACCGTAAGCTTGGTGTTGGGATGTGTACCTTGCTCGGTTGGGCCGTTCGACAAGGCTGCTTGGTTGGGCCGTGTAAATGGTTCATGTGTTGGAGATGAGCATACTTGTAAAATTTGAAACATGTTTATGATTTATATGACTAGAATGAATGTATTTATCATCTGTGAAGCATGTTGTCTATTGGTTATGACTAAATGGATATTTCTTATGCCATGTGGGGTTTCCTTACTAGGCCTTGGCTCACGGGTGCTCTATGGGGCACGTAATGTCCCAAATTCCCTAATGTGGCTTATTGCCTAGATTACAAAGCTAGGAGGGCCATAATTGATTTAATATATGATTATATGCATGATTATGTGAGTTATATTATTATATGATGATAATTGCATGCATGTGGGCCCACTTCTTATTAGAAATGCATTTTCATAATTTTGGCCCGTTGAGGGCATAATTGTATATTTATGTGCATGCATGTGATATATGGGTGATACCACATTATTATGTGGATATGTTTAAGCTATTCGACATGAGACGATCCTAGGAAGCAAGTTAGTGGTTTGGTCATAATAGGGTTAATTACCGGGCTCGGGGAGAACCTAGGGGTAATTTGGTGTTTAGTATATTACCAGGAATGAGCAGGTAATGGAATATGGTTTATTAATTATTTGAGAATATTGGGTGTAATGGGAATTGGAGGACGTTAATTATGATTAAGGGGATATGTGGGAAATGACAATTATGCCCTTTGGTGGCTTTGAGGAATTAAAGTGGCCCTACGGGCATTTTGGTCATTTTGACCATTAGATATGCTTAAGTTAAGAAGGTTGTGGAGTGAAATAGGCACGCAAAACAGAGTTGTATTCTTTCTCTTTCTCGATTACTTCTCTCTCTCTCTGTCTCTCTCTCTTGGGATGGAATTTTGAAGCTTAGGTAGAAGATTGAAACTTGAGGATTAAATCTTGAAGTTTAGGATTGTGTTCAACAACTGAAATGAATTTACATCATAACTGAGGTAAGGTTTTCAACTTGAATCTCAAGGTTTTTGCTCTATTTTTATGTGGTTTGAAGGCTTGATAGTTTGATTTTGGAGTTGTGTATTTGGTGATGTTTCAAGTGGTATAAAGCTTGGGTTATGATGTTAGAATGGTGATAATGTTGTATTAAGGTTTGGTTGTGATATTGGAGATTTATTTGATGAGTTTTGGCTAAGTTAGAATTTAAGAAAATGCAAAGGAGCTGGGTTCGCGGGGTCAAGTCGTGCTGAGTTCATGCAAGTTGAGACTTGAATGAACCCCAGAGCATCCCTTGGGCTCTGTCTGGCAGGTGCGCTGCAACCCTCAAGTTCAAGTCGTGGCCCGCCCCTGGCAGCCAGATAGGGGGGCTTCCTATCTTGGGGGTGCACCGCGGCCCTTGGGGAGCAGGTCGTGGCCTGCCTATCCTTTTTGTTCCAGGCTAGGTTTTAGGCAGTTTTGAGCACGGGTTTTCGAATTTCAAGGCTCATGATCGAATCTACTAACCGTTTTAGTAGGATTCGAGGTCCCGGGAGCTGGGTTTTAGTCCACGAACCTTTTATTACTCATTTTATTGATGGGATTTTATGTTTGGTTATGATTAGGTGACCGCTAAGGACTTAAGGACTGGTTCATTCTCAAGGGTCGATCTTTATTTATTTTACGCTCGAACTTGAGGTAAGAAAACTGCACCCAGTATGTGACATATATGATTATTGATGAGGCATGTTGAGTGCTCTATATATTGACATTGTTTGCATTGTGAATGCTTTGCAAGGTTGCTTATTTGCGAATGACACTGACTTATTAGTCAGAAATGACAATGGTGTTTAGTATTGGTTGGGATGTTCTGACTTATCAGTCATGATCGGCAATAGTACTGAGCGCTGGTCACATAGAATTGACTTATGAGTCATGAGCGACATTAGCATTTTGACCGCAGGCCGAAATGATTAGATCGAATCAACATGAGCATTAAATGCTTGACCGACCTATTGGTCAAAGAAAACTAAAGCACTTGGCTAGTTTATGACTAGTTACTTAGAGTCAGGACCAAAATGGTTCAGGTAACTTGACAGTCAAATGGCTTAGGGTGCAAGACCCCAGACAGACTCATTAGTCATCTATTCAGGGAGCAAGATCCCAGAGAGACTCATTAGTCATCTATTCAAGACGCAGGACCCCAGAGACACTCATTAGTCATTTGATTAGGGCTGAAGCCCTAGAATGATTACATGATCATTTATTTATATTGAATACATGCAGTAATAAGTTTTCTTGCTGAGCCTTGGCTGATGGGTGCTATGTGGTGTAGGTAAAGGAAAAGAAAATCTCACCTAGCTTGAGTGGAGTGCTTAGGTGGAAACGTGTACATATGCGGCCACTTGACCACCACGGCCAAGGTGTTTCTCAGGGGTACTAGGGTTTAACCCTATTTTTGTCGCTTAGGTCGCACGGTTGTAACTTTTGAAATGTAATGACCATTTTGAATGGTAAACAACTTTGTAAACACTTTTATGGGATCCCTTGTATAGTTTAATGTTTTAAATAAATTATATCCATTCCTTTTAACTGAGATTTTTTCCCTGGCCCATTAATAACACTTAGATGCACATTTATGATCTAATGACTCATTTAGTGAGTTAAGCACTATTTAAAGTACACAATGTGATGGTCTTGGCTAACCAGGGCGTTACAGTGCAAGTAAGGGCAAGATACAGGTAGACAAGCCATGAGTTAGACGGCTTTGGAGCGGCACATACATATTTGGTCGGCTCGGCCGCTATGGTCGATATATTTTGAGGGACTTAGGTTATGAGTATGATTTTGCCACGTAGGCCGACTACTTTAGTAACTTTGGTTGTAACTACTTTTCAATTAAAACTTGTTTTGGGATCCCATGTAATTATGTAAAGTTTCAATGAAAAGTTTATATCTTTGACCATAATTTTTAATACCTAAACCTTTGATTAGTTTTAATTGCACTTTTGAGTCCAAATGACTCACTTCATGAGTTAAGCACTACTTTAAACACACAGTGTAACAGTCCTAGATTAGTAAGATGTTACACGTACTCTAATTGAGCCACTGCTCTCCCTTAAATCTTTACAAGTTTTTGACTTGAATCAAAGGGTGTGTTTACCTCTTTAATATTAAGATGACCGAATTTGTCAAGCATCTTCTCAGCATAGTGAGCTTGACCTAAGGAATATCCATACTAATTTCTTCTAACTTTAGTACCTAGTACAGTATCAACCTCTCCAAGGTCTTTCATCTTGAAAGTAGAAAGTCTTTCCCTCTACTGGGCATAGTGTTTCTACTTGAGAATTTTCTCATTTGATCCTAATTCTTTGAGTCCTTGACTTCATCTAGGTAATTTGGGTTGCTCTTCAACCCTTAATGATGTCTCCTCTTGAAACCCTTTAAGTAGAATACGTTCTTGAAGACTGTTGTCACTATGCAACATATTCTCAAAGAGCTCTACATCTCTATATTCAGTACATTGGATTCTAGTCTAATAGTCCATAGGCTTTGCTATTTGAGGCGTATCCCACAAATGCACACTTTATAGACCAAGGACCTAACTTAACCCTTTTAGGATATGTGCTCTTACAATAAACAAGTCACTCCTACACTTTAAGATAACCTAAACTAGGTTTCTTTCCTTTCCATATCTCATATGGTGATATTTGATTTTACTTTAAAAGAATACGGTTTATAATATGACACACGAGTAGCAAAGCTTGACCCCATAATGCATCATTCAATTTAGCATGTAATAGCATAGCATTAATCATTTATAGATAAGATCTATTATTTCTTTCCACTATACCATTTTGTTTAGGTGTATAAGAGGTTGTACATTCATGTATTACACCATGCTCTCCACAAAATATATTGAACTCATTTGAAAAATATTCACCACCCCTATCACTTTTAAGTACTTTTATCTTTCCATTTAATTGATTTTCAACTTCGACATTGTATTATTTAAATGTAATAAATGCTTCATCTTTAATCTTAAGAAAATAGACACAAGTATACCTAGAACATTCATCTATAAAAGTGATAAAATATTTAATTCCACTTCTAGTTAAAATTCCATTCAATTCACATAAGTCACTATGTATTAAATCTAGTATCTTAGAATTCCTATCAACACTAGGAAGAGGTTTCTTTACCATTTTAGATTTCACAAATAGTTCACATTTATCATTCTAAATATTATCACAATTAATCGATCCACATTTAATTAGTCTTTTAATAGTACTAAAACCTAAATGTGCTTGAGAGCAAGGAAAAAAAAGGTTAGACAGAGAATTGAGAAGTGTGATCAATACTTTTCAACTATAATTTACCCCTTTTATAATGTAGGCATCATCATTAAATCTAACCAATAGGATTAGAGCTTTTAAGTTTTAAATTTTGGAGCCAAAAATACATTAGCCACATTAGTGACAAGCGATATGCTGCCTGTTGTATGGTGACATGTCACTGGTCATAGGCGACACATCGCCTAGCAATAGTTGAGGTATCGCTTGTTGCTTTACGTGATTTTATGCACGGGATAGGCGACATGTCGCCTAACCTCTAGTCAAAGTGTTCAAAATTGATCTTAGATAACTCCAATTGTTCCCAAACATTTTGGACATGCTTTGATAACTCATTGTATCACTTAAGACCCAAAAAGACTATTTTTAAATGCCTACAACTCGAACTAAAATTTTACACCTCCATTATGTGAAATCATTAAGGATTTTACACCACCTTGTGTAAACCCATTTAGGCTTTGTGTTTAACCAATTCTAACACCCAGTATATACATCTTGTCAACTAGATGGGAAGAAGAAAATTCATCAGCATTTGTGAACATGTAAAATGAGCTAGGATAAAAAATATTCAGAATATTTTTGTTTATTGTTTAAAAAAAATTGAAGACTCTTTCGAAATCATAGGCGGTGAAAGGTACATCCTTGAAAGAACTACTGAAGGGATGTCCAACATGAGATCCCTAAGTCTCTCAGCCTCTTTGCTGGTTGCCGATAGAGCTATAAACTCAACTTCAATAGTTGAGTGTGATATACAAGTATATTTTTTGGAACCACAATAAATAGCACCTCTACCAAATGTAAATAACCAACCGGTGGATGAGAGATTGTCTCCCACACCCGATATCCAACTTGCATCAGAATATCCTTAAAGTATCTTAGGAAAGTTTGACTGATGGAGGCTAACATCTTTGGTACACTTTAAATACCATATGATTCTTTCAATAGCAATCCAATGCTCGATAATTGGATTGCTAGTAAACCTACTAAGTTTACTAATCACATATGCAATGTCTGCTCTTGTACAATGAGCGGCGTACATTAGGCTCCCTATTTCACTTGCATATTCAAGTTGAGACACCGCGCTTCCTCCATTCTTTTCAAGCTTTATGTTTGAATCGAATGGTGTATTTTCCTCTTTGATTTTGAGATGACTAAATTTGTGAAGCATTTTCTGGCTCGAAGCATATCCCCTTCTATTTCTTCTAACCTTTATACCTAGAATAGTATCTACCTCTCCAAGGTCTTTCATCTTAAATGTGGAAGATAGAAACCTCTTATTTTCTATTATCCCTTTCATGTCATTACTTAAAATCAACATAAGAACATAGTAGCATGACATAGTCATGACAAGTCTTAAAATATAATCACTTGTCTGCATTGTTGTGTATAAGCCCATCAGAAACAATGGCTTTATCAAAATTCTCATGCCATTATTTTGGTCATTGTTTCAACCCATATAATAATTTGAAAAGTCTACACACTTTATGTTCATTCCCTTCAAGAACGAAACCTTTCGGTTATTTCATAATGACCTCCTCCTTGGGATCTTCATTTGGGAATGTTGTCTTGACATCCATTGGATGAACATAAATATTATATATTGATGATACGACAAATAATACTCAAATAGATGTTTTCCTTGCTACCTGTGCATATGTGTCAAAATAATATTTTTTTTCCTTTTATCTAAAATATTTAGCTACTAATCTAGACTTGAAGGTTTGTATGGTGTTGTCGGTATGATATTTCCTTTGAAACACCCATTTTCACCCAATTGGTTTTGACTTTTGCAAAAGTTCAAGCAATTCTTTAGTGTGATTAGACATAATTGAATCCATTTAATCATTTATTGCCTCATTCCAAACGGCAGAGTCTCTTGAAGACATTGCTTCTTAGAAAGTAGACCTGTAAATACGAGTCGGGGTTTTAGCACAGTATGAAAAAATATCAGCCTAGGCCAGGCACAACACGATGCTACAAATTGGCACAACATGACATGGGCCTGAGCACAACACGATACAATAAAATGCCCAATATTTTGATAATACATTTTTATTTGTCAATTATATATAAATAAAATGATAATAAAAGTCTAATATTTTTCTCAATGTTTATATTTCTATAATTAAAATAATTATAAAAATTTAAAATTTTATATTAATTGGTTTTAAGATTTGTGAATTAAAATTTGGGCATCAACTAGTAGGTATTCAAATTATAATAATTAATAATTATCTTTAATATAATTGTGTGTAAAGTATTGCTGAGAAATATATAAAAAAATCTTAAACTATAATTTAATCAAAGAAATGTATTTAGAATGGTTGTTAGCTTATTAATTGTTAAAGAGGAGGAAAGGGGTTAAAATCCCCATCCTTACTTTATTTTTAGCAATAATAAAATGGGCTTAAATATAGGCTAGAAAGTGGGCCCAAATTTGGATAGAAAATTAGGTTGGTATGATTTGGGCCCGACACGGTATGACATGGGTCTCGCTTTTGGTATAGTGGGCCCCCAGCGGGAGGCCCGCACGATGGGCTATTAGCTCAGTGGTAGAGCGCGCCCCTGATAATTCCGTCGTTGTGCTTGGGCTGTGAGTCCGGTAGGAAATAAACCTCTAGCCAGTGACTAGCTCCGCTATCGAGCTACGTGTACACCGCCACTGGGTGCTAGGCTTACATCTCCAAATATGGGCCGACACGACATGACACTCATTTATATATGAGCTCGACTTGAATTATTCGGATGAACAAATATATGGGTCCTGCAGAGCTGGGCCAGCCCACATTGACAGCTCTATTAGAAAGTTTTGGGATCATCGTTGATTTGAAGAACTATTGGAAATTTCCAAGTGACTTCTTCAAGGCTTCCCTCTACTAAATAAAATGCTTCCACTTGAAATTTTATGATGAGCAGATGGAATGCCTTCTTAGTATCAGAACAACGCGAACTATGAGCGTAGGAAAGGAAAAATGCAAAGAAATAATATAATGAGCGCTAAGCACAATTTCGCCGTAAAAAAAGATTCTCTCGTTTTTTCACCTATCCACCTCTTTAGGATAAAGGTGACGAATGTGAATGTTCGATGAGAGTCATTCTTTCAACTGATGGGTGACACTTGAGGATTGAGCGGTTTTGTGGTCTATAGATTTAAGAGCAATAAAATAAGAATATGGGTAAAAATTACAGGCAACAAGAAGAGGTTTCTTCAAAGAAGAGAAGGGAAACTTAAGTAGGAAGATAGCAAAAATAAGAGGAAAATCTTGGATTTTAAAGAAAATCTCAATTTTGGGGATTTTGGGAAATGTGAAGATTCAATAGCATAAATGGGCCGAAAGTGTAACGTCCCACTACGTCGGGTACATCTACTACATGCTCATAATACAAGTATTACATGTTTGGAATGTAACTATACACTAATACTATAAAACAACATTTATAAAAATGTAGAAAATTTAAATCTTTAATAAATCTAAACTAAACTTTATACTTATATAGTAATACAAAACTCCTAAAAATCCTATACATAAAAGTCCTTACTCCTAAGTTCGAAGTCCACATGTTGTCCAATGGTACACTAGGAACTAGATATAGTAAAAGGGTAAAGTGGTAATTTTATTCCCTTTTAATCATGAACCATTAATAGAGGATTAACATTGTATGCAATGATTATTTTAATGGACACTTTATTCTTTATTAAAAAACTCTTTAAATATGTCTATAATTATCAAGAGTTCAATCTCATATTTATAGTGGATTAATCATGATATTAATAAATATGATTATTTAATCAAAGAGCTTTCATTAATAATCTAATATTTATTGGAGCTTGATATTACAGGTTCATAGGTCCCCAGGGTGGTTCTATCAACACCATACCAAGGTAAGAATTGATACAAGGTAAAACTGTAATTTGAAAATTTGAGAAGAATTTTATTCTCCGGGTCAAATATACAATTATATGATAATTGAGGTTAAATAATTAATTTAGAATTAATTATTAAATTTTTGAAAATATATTTATTTATTTAAATATAGAATTTCGAAATATATAAAATAAATAAATTAATTTTTGAAATTAATTATTTTTTTGAGTGGGAGAAAATAAAAATGATAAGTCAAAATAGTTTTGATTTATTGATTTTTAAAAGATGACGATAGTGATGATCAGCAATTTGAATTTTGAATTTAAAATTTAAATTTGAATTATGGTTGTGATCTTTTCCTTAAAAAGATAATACCATATATTTGAGGGAAGGATTTATTTAATTAATTAAATAAATAAAAGCATATTGAAAAAATGCAATATTCCCTGAAAGGAAATACCACTACACGCATGACACAGTCCAGGGAGTGTGCCATGCATGTAAGATGATACTGATAATGTATTAGTATTGCTTTTATTTTATTTTATTTAATTAATTAATAAATTGAAAATAGAATTTTTAAAATTTGGTAAGTTAGATATTACTTAAATCAATTCCTATCATCATTATAATTGCATTATTATTATGAATAATAATGTAATATATAATCTCTCTATATATTATGTGATAAAAAGAAATAGAGAGAGTGGGTGTGGTGATTCCGAAAAAGTTTGAGAAAATTGTCAGACAAGAAATTATCATCTTCTTCTATTATTCCAACATATCTCAAACCATAATCCAAGTACTCATGTGTTGAGATAAACTTGTTATTTCTAAATTACAAACCTTTGTTCTTTATGTGCCTACACACATCTTGAGATGTAGAGAAAACTCCGAAAGATCGTGGTCTGAGTACTCAAATCTTTGGATAGGAAGATTGTTATTTATACAAAAAGACTCAAGGACACTTGATAGACTTCAAGAGGTAAATATTTATGTTCTTGAATATTTGTATACATGTACATATGATATATATAAGTATGTTTTTATTTATATATATGTTGGATGATTAATGATATTGCATATTAATGGTGAAAATTATAATTATATGAGAGGTGAAATTTTTGTTGTTGTTTTCAACTGGGCCCACCATGCCATTTCGCTGTGCACTTTGATAGTTTTTCCAACAATTAGTATAAGAGCGAGTCCTTAATCTCTGCATATTGTTAATTGTTGTGTGGGATTATGTGCATTCTTATATTATATGTGATATATATTTGAATGGATGGATGCTTATATTAATGATGATAGATTCTCAAGGGTTGTTTATAATGGTGCTTTTGGGTTGAGGAATTGTTCTTAAAGTTTCTAGATGAAAAATGTAAGCCAATTTTTGGGGCATAGGAGTTTTGTAATTAATATTTTTAAAATTCTGGATAAAATTATGTTATGGCCCGAGCCCCGAGCACAAATCCAAGGCCTGAGCCGTGCATTTGCACCCACGTCGTGCCCACACACGCCCACGTTGAGCCGTGCCCTTGTGCCCACATCGTGCCCATGCCCGTGCACGCCCATGTCGAACTACGCCCCTGCGCCTCGGTTGTGCGCACCCCTTCCAGCCATCACCCAGGTCGAGGGCGCCCCTACTAGCCACCACCCTCGCCCATGCGCGCCCCTGCCAGCCACAACCCTCATTCATGCCCTCCTGCACTGTCAGCCTCCCTAGCCACCACCCACCATGAGACACCCATTAGGGTTTTGTGTCATGGAAACCCTAATGGATGTGTAATTATCTATTTGGGCTATTTTGAGCCAAATATAATTAAAATTATAATTATAATTATAATTTTTTGAATTAATTATGGTGAGTCCAAATTCAAATTGAGCCTCAATAACTTGTTGGGGTATTAAAATTCAAAGTTCAGTTATTTTAAAGTTGTTTATAATAATTAAAAGGTTATTTAATTCATAATGGATAATGAAGATGGTAATGATACAAAGACTAAAAGAGAAGGTCCAAAGATCAAACAACTTGCTCTTCATTAGGCTTTAGTTAGTTTAATTACTTTTTCATGTATATTTTGCATGTGTTGTAATTTTTCTAGAAATACCCAAAAGTTACCAACGCGCTTTATTTACTTATTATAAATGTTTGAATATGATTAAAGTGTTTAATATTTTGTCATGCATTATAACATGCCATTCATATACCTACACAATATGCAAGTAGCATGCATTACATTCATGTAGAAACATGCTATTAGAAATGTCCTATATTTTATTATATGTTTATATATGATAACTCATATAATAATAAATTTAGTTTTATTAAAATAAAATGATATTCTATAATTAAAGAAAAATTATAATTAGAATTAAAGGCACAATTTATTCATTTTATTTTGCTAAATTGGATTAGTAATTATTAGAATATCATTTGGTAAAAATAATTAAATTTATTTTTACAACTAAATTAAAAAATATTGATTTTGTGAAAAACACATTTTTTTCAAAATAGTGAGTGGGAGAGGGAGTTATGACAATAAGTCACATGGTCTCCATTATTGGTTGAACACTGAGAGGTATAGGAAGGGCCTCGTGTCGCCACTGTTTGCGGCCTCCATAAGGAAAGACTTCTGAATATGTTTAATTTATCTCAATGTTGACTTCTCTTATGAGAATATAATTAGTGATGTATTTCATGTTTGACTGACCATAAGGAACACTCTTGAGTTAAGGCATAAATTGAAAATAATGGGTTACACTCCAAAGGTGTATCTAGGCTTTCGAGCATGACTAGTGCATCTTGACCAAACTAGCGTTAGTTCACAAGTCAAAATAGAAAAAAACATTTTTAAGTTTTCACTTATGAAATTGAGATTTGTCACAAAATTATTTTGGAGTTAGTCTGACCTACCCCAAGGCTGGTCCATTAATTTTCAAATTAATTTATTGTTGATTAGTATATAATTCTTTATGTGTTTTTTTATGTTGCATTCATGCATCATGTTTACTTTTCCAAATAATATATGTCTTTTATTATATATTTTAATTCATTATATTTTATTTATTTATTTCCAACAACAATGGTTAATTCTCTTAATCATAATCAAGGACCTCAAAATGTGAAAGAACTAGTGAATCCTTATGACAGCTACCTAAGTACTTTTCATTTAGACTTCAAAAATCTTGATTATTAGTATAAAAGCATACATATAGTTTTGAGTAAACTAAAAGTGTATGATGCAATCATTGATGTGCCTCCAAATGATCCATCAACTTTATTTGACTATGATGATAAAAAAAACTATGCGGATTTGATGAGATCTAATTATTTGGCTCGTCATGGCATACTGAAGACTATGCCTGACGATATTATATCGAGATATGTAAACCTTAAATCTACATACAAGATATGAGAAAAGATCAAAAGAGACTCTTTTGATCACTTGGTTAATTCATTATATTTTATTTATTTATTATATCAAAAGAGACTCTTTTTATTCATTACATTTTATTTATTTATTTCCATCAACAATGGTTAATTCTCTTAATCATAATCAAGGACCTCAAAATGTGAAAGAACCAGTGAGTCCTCATGACGGCTACCTAAGTACTTTTCATTTAGACATCAACAATCTTGATGATTGGTACAAAAGCATACATATAAAAGTGTATGATGCAATCTTTGATGTGCCTCCGGATGATCCATCAACTTTATTTGATTATGATGATAAAAAAAAATGCAGATTGGATGAGATCTGATTATTTGGTTCGTCATTGCATACGGAAGACTATGCCTGACGATATTATATCGAGATACATAAACCTTAAATTTACATATGAGACATGAGAAAAGATCAAAAGAGACTCTTTTGATCACTTGAGAAGTTTGCAAGTAGAAATAGTAAATATGATTTATTCATCTCCATTTAATATATTTGAATAGTTGATTCAAATTTGTATGCCACAATCCATATTTTTTTATCCTGTTTTCAGGAACACATTATTCAAGAAAAGAAAGAAATGCGAAAGAAAAACAAGAAAAAGATTGTAGATTGGTAGACCAAGGAATAACTCGCATGGAATTTAGTTTTTATTTTCAATTTTCTATTAAGTCTGTTTCTTTAAATTAGTTATAGAGTTCTTTCTAGAAACTATATTTTAGATTCCTTGATTTGACGAGTGAACAAGTTTAATATTTCGTTTAAATAATAAATTCAGTTGGTATTTTTGAAATATATTTGTTCTACCTATTTCATCAATGAGTATAAATGATAATTATGAATTATTCATTATTGTACAAATCATAGATTTAATAAATAAGACATACTATTCCAACAAACAATTAAGTGAAACATATATGTGAATTATTTTGAGATTGGTTTTTAATTAATTAGACACATAAAACAAATAAAAGACAGTCTTTTATTAGAACCATTCATTGGTTATCTCCCTGTTTATATAGTCTATTAATTAAACTTATCCAAAAGACATTTGTAACACCCTAGATAGCCAAGACCGTTACACTGTGTGTTTATAAAGTGCTAGACTTGCTAATCAAGTCGTTTAATTAAAAACGTGCTATTGAAACTATAAAGGAACTAGGGTTAAAATGTTTTGGTCTCAAAAGTCACATTTTTCATAAAGAGTCATTTCCTGATTACACGGGATCCCAAAAATATTAAGTTTAAAGACCGTTTACAAAAGTCATAAGGTTTAATACAATATCAAGCCATATTAAGGCAAAACAGACAGTTAGGCAATCCCTGTCCGGATCCAGTCCTCGACCATGGCGATCGAACAGCTAGCTATGTACATTCAACCCCGCAGCTCTCCATCTCAGGATTGGTCCAACTTGCCTTTTCCTTTACCTGCACCACGTAGCACCCGTGAGCCAAGGCCCAACAAGAAAACACAACAACAGAGCATAAGCAAACAATAGACAAT
The DNA here is from genome assembly GCF_963169125.1 of Humulus lupulus. NCBI lineage: Eukaryota > Viridiplantae > Streptophyta > Magnoliopsida > Rosales > Cannabaceae > Humulus > Humulus lupulus. The sequence continues at coordinate 163,933,684 of NC_084796.1, read as the reverse complement.
TCAGCATCTCATATTGCATCACATATTCTTAATCATGTCAATATTCAGAGTAGTCAAGTTTTCAGCACACTAAACATATCAATTCACACCAAATCACATATGATAACAACGGTTAGCGCCCTCAGGCCGCACCCTCCATTATCCCACTGACTCTGGCCCGCTTAAATCGAGCTTAGTGAATATTAAGCTATCCTCGGCTACCAGTGGCCAAGCCGCGCCCTGTGCACAAATATTGTGTACGGCACCCTTAGGCCGCTTTCACATGTCCCATGGCATAATACCATCATTGACATAATACAAATATCAGGAGTACTTAGTCCCATCACAAACATATAACCGGGTGCAGTTTTCTTACCTTTCGATTCGCTAGCTTTGATCACTCGACTCCTTGAGCACGATCCCTCTCGAGCCCTAGCGCTCATCTAAACACAACAATAGATTAAAGTCATCACCAAACCTCAAGTCCAAAACCTAGCCTCGGGACCAATCCCGAGCCCCCGGGAAGTCCTAGTTCCACCAAACAAGGTGGTGGAATCGAACCCCGAACCCTAGGTCAAAAACCCTTGCAAATAACCCTAAAATCCCTTTCTGGAAACAGGGCAGCGCTACAGCATTCTTAGGAGGGCGCTACAGCGCTACAAGCATAACCAAAATCCCCCAGGAAGCATGGCCTAGCGCTACAGCACCCAAAGGCTAGCGCTGTAGCGCTAGTCACAGACAGGCAATACCTCAATTTTCCTTCCTGCGATTTCCTCGAACCAAACTCAAGCAAAACCTCTCCAAACCTTCACCAAACTCAAAAACAACCTTATTAACACACTCCATTCATCCCAAGCATCCCAAATACCCAAAACTCAAGCACATGTATCCCTAATCTCAAAATTCACCATAGCCACTCCTAGACATCAAAACTCAGCAGAAACCAGCCAAAACATCAAAGTTAAAAGCTTAGAATTTCATACCTTTAATGGGAATTCGATTTCAAGACAACCTCTACACCTCCTTATCTTGCTCTTCCTCAACCTTTGGCCTGAATTCCCTAAAATTCCCATCAAGTCCAGCTTATGCACCATAGGTCAAAAACTAAAACCAGAAACTGAAGAAGCTACAAAGTCTTACCTCAAGTGATGGTGTGTTCTTGCTAAACCCCTACCAATTCTTCAAGCCTAGCTTAGGATCCTTGATGCTTAGCCTAACCTAGCTCTCCTCTGAGCTTGCTCCAAGAAAACCCAAGAAAAGTGGTGAGAGAACCACAAATCGATCCTAGAGAAAACAACTCTGTTTTCCTCCCTTTCTTCCCTTTCTTTTCCTTCTTTCCTCAGACTTCTATATTATTCTAAAATTCCCACTAAGTATAAAGCCTTAACTGACTTATCTCTGGGAAGCCAATTGACCAAAATTCCCTCCTTATTAATTCTAAACCCTTTAGTCCACTTAGGGCCATTTTAGTCATTTTACCCAATTCCCGCTAATTCCTCGAGTGTCTCTAATATTTTCCCTCTTACTTCCCAATACCTAATTAGTCACCAATAATATTTCTCGATTTCGAAATAGACTCCAATATACTCACTAAATTCCCATTTATACCCCCAGGCTCACCCTGAGCCGGGTATAAATCCCCGCCATGACTTTTTCACTAATCCGCTCACTAGGACCGTCTTAAGTCACAGATCACAGATATATCCACATAATAATGTGGTCTCAAAAATTATCACATATATCAATACAGTTATGCCCATAATGGCCAAAATTACAATTATGTCCTTCTGACCTAATCAGGGCCTACATGCATACTAGTACACATAGTCATGCATCTCGAATATTCAAATAGTCATATAACATGCTTTAAATAATAATCATGCATTTTACTCATTAAAGTCACACATAATTCCCATTATGCCCTCCAGGCACACTAACCAAGGCCCTTAAGCCCTATTAGCGAATTTGGGTCGTTACAACATTTCTCTAATAAATGCTCAAAAATCACATACTCATATAGCAAATAAATAGAGATGTGTGTTGAACCTTTTAATGTTAAAAGCTAAAAGAGATAGTAAATAGTAAGTCAATATTGATTGACATTTATTTAAGATTTGTTTACTTTTGTAGAATGCAAAGAAAATTACAATAAATTTTCATGAAACATTCAAAGTAAAGTCACTTAAAAAGATTTGTTTGTTCTGATCAAAAGGAAGTCTAAACTCGAATTTGGAATTCAAGTAATTTGCATGTGAACTTGGAATTCAAACCCAACTCACATACAACTAGAATGCTAAGTGAAATTAGTATATTGGAAATGGAATATAACCATATTGGATAATATTAAATAGATAATGAATAGTCATTATCGTCTCTATTATTTCTATAATTTTAACACTTGTTATAATCTGTAGATGTATGATTGTACAATATCGAAGTCTAAGAAGTTGGGATTCACAAGTGGTTATGAGAATGAAAATTTGAAAATTTTCCATAAAGTCATTTAGCGAAATAATTTCGTAATCGTAAAAGATTACAAAAGAGTTTGTATCTCTTTAAGTGTTACTTTGATGAAGCATGATTATTATAATCACTATATTTTCTAGTTAAGTTGTATTAGAAATTATGACTGCAAGTCAAGTAAGTGAGTTACTGATAATTAACAATGATAAAACCAAAGCATATCACAAATTTTGCAAAGCTTTATTATAGTGGGAGCGTTAGTTAGTAACAACTCCGTTACAAACATAAAGTGTAGTTAGTTTTGTGGAAACACCATGAATCTAGAAATGGAATTTGGAATTCCTATGACATATAGATTCTTGAACATCCAACTAAAGTACATTAAACTTATTTGAAACAGGATATTGAAGATGAAGAGGAGAATAGAGGAAAGTACAGATCTTTCAAAGTAAGGTTGATAGACGGCGGCTATAAACAAAAATAGGAAATTGATTACTCAAATTTGTACCTTCTACTATAACAAAGCTTAAATCTGTTAACGTACTCTTATTCATTGCTTTATGCATGGCTTATGAGATTTATTAAAATGAATGTCTAAATAGTATTTTCTGAATGACTGACATAACAAAACCATTTAAAGATCTTGACTAGAAATATTCTGTTGTGATTCTTATTCTTCATGTTGATAACGTTCTGATTATTGGGAATGATGTAGAGAAATTATCAATAGAAAAGAAATAGTTGGTTGAACATTTCTAAATATTAGATTGGAAAAGCCAAACATGTTATATACATTTAAGTCTATAGAGATTGAAAGAAAAATATTTTTGCACTGTCTCAAGCGACTTATATAGATAAGAAACTTAAATACTTTAGTTTACAAAAGTCCAAGAAATGATTTTTGCCTTCTTGGTCAGGAGGATGTATTATCTAAATAATAATGTCCATTTATTCTTTTACAAGAAAAGAAGGACATAAGACATTATTCCCACAACTCAGTGATGGACTATTAAATGTATCGAATGAATCCAATGATGGATTGAGTCATTTAATAATTATAAGGACTTAGTTTTTTTTTAGTATCTTGAATATAATGGAGATTATATGTTTGTGTATATAGGTAGTGTAACGCCCTACTACCTAAGAGCCATTACTAAGTGAGTTTAAAACGTGCAATCACTCGCTAATTGAGGTTTTTAAAGCAAAAGTGTAATTAAGTCATAATCAGAGTAAAAACTTTAGAACTAACCCTAAACCATTGAATATCATAAAAGTTTAACACTTGGGATCCCAAATTACTGTTTAGAAATGTTTACAACATAAAAATACAACCAAGTCAGCTAAACGACAAAGTCTAGGTTTTATTACAATCATCTCCCAAAATCCACTGGCTGTGGCAACCAGGCAGACCAAACATGTACACGTCGCTTCATGCCTGCTACACTCATGGTTGGTTGGCTTACTCCTTGCCCTTACCTGCATCACAGAGCATCCGTGAGCTGAAGCCCAACAAGAAAACCCACAAACAGATAACATATGCAAAACATACACCAGACATATAATCAGGCCATCAATAGGCTAAACACATACGGCCAAGCCGTCCAAGGCATTTTACCAGGCCCTGGGTTCGCGGTCTACACCGTGAGGATATCCCAGATATCCTTTAGGGTCCTGCCCTGGCATCTCACACTCCACATGCTCAACACTGCTCCCGACCCCTTGTCATTCTCGGCCTTGCACTCAATGTGCCCAACGCCGTTCCCGGCCCTTTGCCGTTCATTTACACAATAGAATTCATAGCATAATAAACAAATACTAAACACTAACAAATTCAATCAAAGGGCTATGCCCTGCAATTCAGACATATTGGGCTCAGCCCTGTATACAAGCTCTATGGGAACAAGGGTTCTCTTACCTAAGTCCCGAGCTTCTCGAGCACCGCTATCCCGAGCACAGTCCCTTAACTTGAGCCTTGCCGAACCCTAGTCACAACACATGAAAATATTCATCCATCAATTTCCAACCCATTAACTAGCTTTAAATCACAATTCTAGTCTCTGGGTCATTGAGTTTCACCAAACATGGTAAAAGATTCAATCCCGAGCACCCTAGGTTAAATTCCCAAGCTTAGAATCTCAAAATCCCAAAATCCCTTAAGGGCCGCGACATTAGCCAACCATGCCATGGCATGGCCCCAACCAGAGGCCTCCAAATGCCCAAAAACAGGTAAGGGTCGCGGCATTACTCAGGCCATGTCGTGGCCTGTCCTCCTTCCTCAGCACACATCAGATTCAAAGGGTCGCGACTCAACAAGAACAATGCCGCGGCCCGACCCTTCGAACCCAGAAAAATCCTCCATTGTTGACACCCAAACCTCTCTCAAAACCACCCACAATCATCCCAATTTCACAACTCAATTATCCACAAACTTTCCACAAGGTTCCAGCAACAAAACCTAGCTGAAATCTAGACTAAAAACCCATTAAAAATCCATTTCAATAACTGAGATTTCCTAACTCAAAAACTCAAAACTCAGCCATGGAAACACTATAATTCAACCTTCAAACTTTAAATTAAAGCTTACCTCAGCTGCAGAACCAATCCTCCAAGTGTTTTCTCGCTTAATTCCCAAAGTTCCAGCCTTAACTCACTCTTCAAATTCAAAACCCAAAAACCACTTAGAATATACTCAATTTCACAGAATTTTCAACACAGATAATCAGAATCAATCCTTACCTTAATCCTGGTCGAATTCCTTTGCTTAAGTTGAGCTAATCCCTCAAAATTCAAGCCTAAACTGCAGAGCCCTTAGCTGAATTCCTTAGCTTCCAAGAGTTTCCTTTGTTTTGCCTTAGAGAAAATAGAGAGAGAGAAGAGGAAGACTTAGGTCGGTTTCTACAAGTCTCTAAGTATTTCTTTCTTTTTGTTTTATTTAACTTATTCTATGTGGTTACCTCAAGGCTCGGGGTACCAAAACGTCCCCGAGGGAAAAATGGTAAATTTCCCCAATATTCCCTCCTAGACATTCTAACCTCAATTATATCTCCGGATATTTATTTTTTTATCCCGATAACCCAATAAAATCTCCAATTCCAGACATACCCCTCAACTCAACCCGAGTCGAATTCTCAACCCCGTTGTGACTTTTCGGCTAGCCGCTCCCCAGGACTGTCTCGGGCCGTGCTACAGAGATAAATCACATACATATTGCATTTATCACGTTTATCACAGTTATACCCCTACAATCCAAACGGGGCCCACATGCAGATTTAACTCAACTAAACATGTATCTTTATCAAATGTTCACATATTAGCATATTAATTCACTTATTGCCCTCCAGGCACGCTAATGAAGGCCCTAAGCCCTATTTGAAAATTTGGGTCGTTACAGGTAGTGACCTAAAATCCCAAAGAATGAGTTGTTTTTTAAACCATATAGAAATCTTCACTGATTCAGGGTCAGTTTTTATAACTGTGGAGGAAACACATTAATCTGGAAATGTGTTTAACATTTCAGAATGGTATGTTTCACCACAGAACCCGAAATGTAATAGCTACAGCAATTAAATAGGCTATTTGATTTATTTGAGTTCTTTGCAATTTTGGAAAGGGTTTCAGACTTGAATAAATTACTAGTAGAAATCATGAGAGGCAAAAGCACATGAAATGAAGTATCATTTAATTCAAGACAATTTTATATAGTTGATGTAACATTCTTGAAGATATCTTCAAAAAAATTTCTTACAAAACTATTTACGAGGATTTTGTTAGACAAATTCGTTCAGGATAATGTGAGTTACACATTGAGAGAGATGCCTCAATTTGCTTTAGGGCAAGTGGGAGATTGTTGGCAGTATCGCCCTTAAAGCAATTGTAGTTGACAAATTTTAAATGAAATAAATAATTAAATTGAATTATTATTATATATATATAGAATATGTATGATATAAAGTTGATAATATTAAGTAAATATCAGAAAATTCCAAAGTTCATGTATGTAGTCTTAATCTCATATTGGTATGAAAGGATCGATATTGAGATATGTAATGCCCCGACTAATTCTAGACCTCGGGCCATTAAAAACTACTATTTATAACCACTAGTTTGGGATACATACATAAGAAATAACATAACTTTATTTAAAACCCAAAATATTGTGTCAAATACAAAGTAAAGTATGGGTACCCATTGTTTAGTACATAAAACATAAACATTAAATCAATTGTTTAATTGCTAGTTACGGAAATACATAAAAGATAATTTAAAAGACATAAAAACAACGACATCTTTGATCTTCCAACAGTCCATTCAATCCATCCATCCTCAATACACATGCCGAGCTGCCACGAATTCGATCCTCCTTCCAAGTTCATTTTCCTGCACCATCTAAAAAGAAAGGAATGAGCCTAATGCCCAGAAAGAAAAATCTACTAAAAACATATATGTCATAAATCTATATCATAAAGCATATACTATAAACCATATGACTATAAAAACGTATATCATAAAGGACTACAATATTAATGGCCATTAAATCATTAACGTGGTATGTGATAAAACCATCGAGGTAGGTTAGATCACAACTATAGTATATGATAACCCATCTAGGTCCTCTGTCTACTAATCGAGGTAGGGTAAATCATAACTCTAAACCACGAAAATGATAACAATTCTTGGGGCTTGCTATCTAAGCAAGTCATATACCCAAGCGACTAAAAAACATATATCATATCACATATCATATCATAGCATAAAACATATCATAACATAAACATATAAACACATATAATCTAACCTATTTTCCTTACCAAAAAATGGGATATGGAGACAAGAACGGGATTGGAACACTCCTAAAACCAACAGTAAAACCATGAGTTTCTAAAGAAAAGGGATGGAAAAGAGAACTAAACCATCAAAGTAGACACTTAGTGAAAACCTTAAGTATCAAAGAACTTATACACCTAACCAAGAATCATAACAAGGAGTTAGGATCTGAATGAAAACAAAAGAAAACTAAAGAACCATAGGGAACTGAACTTAAGGATAAGAATACCTTGAATGAACTATGACTTTGATCTATACCTCGATACCAAAATAACACTCTATCTTACTTCCCAAGTGTTTAGAAAAGCTAAGATTGGAAAAACTTTTAACCCAAACCAAATTGTTTCTCTCTATAGTAAACTTATAGAGTTCAAGGAGTGAACCTAACCTCTTTTAAGAAGAATAAAGAAATGAATATAAAATGAAAAAGATTTGAATTTTCGTTCAACAGATGCCCAAAACTCATTCAAAATCATTCAAGAGCAAGTCCAAGTGGTTAAGGCTATTTTTAAATTTAAATCCTCAAGTTTAAAAAAATTGCTCTTAGACATGCTAAATCGCCTACCATGGGCGATATATTGCCTGGACCTTTACCTCGAGCCTCCGTGCTTTCATTCGTGCGAAGTCGACGTGTTTTCCGTATCTCCTATAGGCGATATATCGGTCCTTATAGCTTCGATATATCGGCATACATTGATATATCAAACACGTATTTGCACTTTTTTGGTATATTTTGAATTTATTAAACAGCTTTGACTGAGTAAAAATTTAATCCTAACAGCTGCTGGGAGGTTCTAGAGCTTCTAGATCTTTCTTTTAATTAAACTATTCATCAAAAATACTTAAATCTTTAATAAACATGCTTGTGGAAAGTGTCACATTCTTATTAATTCTATCTAAACCTTAGGTTATAATAAACAATATTCCTAGGACCAACAATTTTAATAAAACCTTATGTTAGAATTAATTTTTCCAAAACTATAGGTTAAACTTATAAAATCCATAACTGTTGCTATGAGTTTCCAACTAAGTCCTGTCTTGAACCAAAATCCACGGAAACTAACATACTACAAGCTACAACTACTATCTAGCTAAGTAAAATTTCGAGACACTACAATTCACCCCTACATAAAAGAATTTCTTCCACGAAATTTACTTACCAAACAATTCTGGATACTTTGCTAAGATGTCTTCCTCAAACTCCGACGTTGCCTCCCGTTCTGAACTAGTACTCCATAGGACCTTGACTATCGGAATACTCTTAGACCCTAATTCCTTCATCCCTCTATCTACGATGCTAACCGGTCGTTCCCCGCAACTCAAGTCTTTCTGGAGTGCTATCGTATCGTCCTTGAGGATGTGAGATGGGTCTAGCACATATCTACACAACACCGAGATGTGAAACACATTGTGGCTATCTGCTAGAGCTGGCGGTAGGTTAAATCTATATGCAATTGTTCCCACCTTTTCCAATACCTCAAAAGGAACTATAAACCGAGGACTAATTTTTCCTTTCTTCCCAAACCACTTCACTCCCTTCATAGGAGATATCTTTAAGAAGACTTGATCTCTGACTTTGAATTCGACATCTCGCCGCTTGGCATCCTCATAACTTTTCTGTCGGCTCTAAGCAGTGAGCATATTCTTTCTAATCAGCACCACTACATCCTGAGCCTCTCTAACAGCTTCAGGTCCAAGAATTTGTCTTTCTCCTACCCCATCCCAATGTAACGGCAATCGACACTTCCTTCCATAAAGTAACTCATAGGGTGCCATACCGATTGTTGACTGATAACTATTATTGTAAGAGAATTCCATTAGTGGAAAATACTAATTCCATGCTCCTCCGAAGTCCAGTACACAAGTGCGCAACATATCTTCTATAATCTATATGGTACGCATGGACTGACCGTCAGTCTAAGGATGAAATGTCGTACTAAGACTTAACTTGGTACCCATGGCTTGCTGCAAACTTCCCCAAAATCTCGATATAAACATCGATCCTCTATCTGATACTATGGTCTTAGGGATTCCATGCAGTCGTACTATTTCTTGAACATAGATGTCTACGTACTGGTCTGTTGTGTACGTAGTCTTGACAGGCATAAAGTGAGCTGACTTGGTTAGTCTATCTACCACTACCCAAGCTGAGTCGTGCTACTTATTTGTTCGTGGTAATCCTATCATGGAGTCCATGGCTATGTCTTCCCACTTCCATTATGAAATACTAAGCGGTTGCAGTAAGCCTGTAGGTTGCTGATGTTCTGCTTTCACTTACTGGCGTACTAAGCATTTGGACACATATTCTGCTACATCTTTCTTCATTCCCGGCAACCAATATAGTGCCTTAAGGTCGTTAGTCATCTCGGTCGACCCTGGGTGAACTGAGTATGGGGTAGTGTGTGCCTTTTCTAAAATCTTCATCTTAATCCCATGGTTATTCGGCACGCATACCCATCCCTTATATCTCAAGAACCCCTGCCCTGATATAGAGAAATTTGTGGCCTTTCCTTCTTTGACTGCAGCTATGAGAGATACTAACGTGTCATCATGCCCTTGCCCGATCCGTATATCTTCTAATAGATTTGATTGGATGGACAAGTTAACCAATTGACCAATGAATACTTCTATTTCGACATTGATCGGCTCTTGCAGTAGCGGCTTTTCTATTCTGTATAATACTGCTAGATTTTCTTAACTCTTCCCGCTTAGCGCATCTGGAACTACGTTTGCTTTCCCTAAGTGGTATAGGATTTCACAGTCATAATCCTTTACTAGTTCTAACCACCTGCGCTGCCTCATGTTGAGCTCCTTTTGTGTGAAGAAATACTTTAAGCTCTTGTGGTCCGTATAAATCTCACACAGTTCTCCATAAAGATAGTGGCGCCAGATTTTCAATGCGAAGACCACTGCAGGCAACTCCATATCATGCGTTGGATAGCGTTGCTCTTATTCCTTCATCTGCCTTGAGGCATAGGCTATCACTTTGTCATTTTGCATCAGCACACAACCCAAACCTTGCTTCGATGCATCATAATATACTACAAACTTGTCATTGGGTGTCGGTACAAAAATTACTAGTGTTATGCATAGCTTATCCTTGAGCAACTGGAAGCTCTCTTCACATCTATCTGTTTAGTTGAACCTTTGTTGTTTCCAGGTTAGGTTGGTAAGCGAAGTGGCTATCTTAGAAAAGCCTTCTACAAATCTCCGATAATAACCTGCTAGCCCAAGAAAACTTCTAACTTCAGATGCATTCTTAGGTCGTGGGCAATCCTTCACAGCCTCTACCTTAGCTGGGTCTAATGTGACTCCATCTTTGGATACTATATGGTCGAGGAACACTACTTGTGATAGACAAAATTCACACTTCTTGAACTTGGCATAAAGTTTATGCTCCTTCAATCGCATCATGTTCATTCTTAAATGTTCCTCGTGCTCAACTTCATCCTTGGAGTACACTAAAATATCATCAATGAACACTACAAAATTTTTTTCCAAGTAATCCTTGAAGACTCGATTCATTAAATCCATAAATGCGGCTGGAGCATTGGTAAGACCAAAAGACATAACTAGAAACTCGTAATGTCAATATCAAGTTCTAAAATCTATCTTTGGTATATCCTCTTCCCGTACCTTGAGCTGGTGATAACCGGACTGTAGATCAATCTTAGAAAACACGGTCGCTCCTCAGAGTTGATCAAACAAGTCGTCGATTCAGGGTAGTGGGTACTTATTCTTAAGTGTCACCTTATTCAGCTCACGATAATCTATACACATTTGCATGCTTCCATCCTTCTTCTTCACAAATCAGACTGGTGCTCCCCATGGTGAATGGCTTGGTCTGATGAAACCCAAGTCTAAGAGTTCTTGCAATTGCGTCTTCAACCCCTTGAGTTCGATTGGTGCCACCAGGTATGGTGCCTTTGAGATAGGCTCGGTTCCCAGTACTAGTTCGATTGTGAAGTCAATTTCCCGAGTAGGTGGCAACCCTGGTAATTCGTCAGGAAATATCTCTGGAAATTCCTGTATAATGCGGACATCTCCAACCTTTAGTGTTATATCTTGTACCACATCCGTGACACTTGCTAAGAATGTGTGACATCCTTTTTCTATCATCCTCTAAGGTTTGAGAGATGAGATAAGAGGTGTTCGTAGTCCTGAAACCTTTCCCATAAAGCATAGTTTCTGACCGTCAGGAGTTTCGAACATCACTTGGTTACGTCTATAGTCAATGGTTGCTCCATGCCTTGCCATCCAATCCATTCCCAGTATTACGTCGAAGTCTTTGATTTCTAGTTCTATTAGGTCTCCTTCTAGTTCTCTGTCCTCAATTTTGATCGGTATGCCTTGTACTATCCGTGATGATAGGACTACTTTGCCCAAAGGCAATTCTATCACAAACCTAGTTCTAAATATTTCACAAAGTTTGTCTAATTTCTCTATCATTCCTAATGAGATACACGAGTGTGTTGCTCCCAAATCAAATAATACTGAACATATATTATCGAGGACAGGAATTTCACCTGTGACCACTTTGTTACTAGCTTCGGTTTCTCCCTGGGTCAATGCAAAGACTATGGCTGGAACCATCTTGTTGTCCCTTTTCTCTTCTTGCTTGAGTTGTGGACATTCCTTCTTCCGATTACCTGGGTGGCCACAATTGTAACATCTTTTGGTGTTTGCACGACACTCCCCAGGATGTTTCTTTTAGCATTTGGAGCACTGCGGGTATTCTACATAACCTGACCTATTGTTTCCATTGCTAGTCCGTGGCCTTTTGTCATTATCGGCCTGCTTACTATCATGATGCTTCCTTTTCTGTCCATTATTGTTGCTATGCTTATGGTTGTTGTTGTGGTTTCGACCATTCTGAGGTTGATTATGCTGCTTAGGTTCAGACTTGATGGCCTCTTCCTTACTAATGTTTTCCTGAAGCCTCTCTACTTCTATAGTCGTTTCTAGAGCATCGGCGTAAGAAGTGGTTCCAGGGTTTTCTAGCTTGACTCCTATCTCAATTTTGGGCCTAAGTCCCTTAATGAACTTGGTGACCCTCAAAAGGTCAGTTGAGACCAACTTTGATGCAAACTTGGCTAGTTGGTTGAACTGTTGTGCATACTCTACTACCGTCAGATTGCCCTGCTTGAGACTGAGAATTCTTCCACCCTTGTGGCGATGACTGTCGAGTTATAGAACTTCTTGTGAAAGAGCTCCACAAATCTAGTCCATGTCATGGTGGTGACGTTGTGAGTCTAGTGTACTAAATCCCGTCAGATTCTAGCATCCTTCTTCAAAAGAGACGAAACGCAGGATATGCGATCCACGGTGCCGAGGCTCTTGTGCGCAAGTATCGGCTCTACATTCTTGAGCCATTCATCCGCCTCGAAGGGGTCGGTTTTCCATTCAACGTTTGGAGTGTATTTCTTACGAAACCGCTCATAGACTGGCTCAATGTACTGAGCTGGGTAAGGCGCATAGTTCGCCATTGGCTAACCCCCATACGGACCTACTTGCTGGGGTGCCATGAAACGCTGGCTGAGTATGAGGTTGCGGCTGAGTCTATTGTCGTTGTTGCTTCAACAATTCTTCCACTTGTTGGCGTAGCTTGACAATCTCAGTGGTGTTGTCAACCGAAGGCAGCAGTGCATTTCTGTTGGCAACAGCATTGGTAGCACGCATTCCCCTTCTTCGGACTGGAGGGTCTTCATTAGTTTCATTGGCGGTGCTGGAGGCATTTCCGGCTGTGCGTGCAGATCTTCTGAGCGACATCTTCAGCAAAGTTCTAACAGTTGAGAAAAACATGTTAGAACTTACCCTAATAGGCTCTGAGGAAAAACTTAGTCTAAGCAAACATAACTCGGACCTATCAGTTATGATTTCTTATGTAAAAAAAATTATGTAAACCTTATTTATAATTAGGACGTGTTTCTATACTTAGAAAATTAGCCATCTTTATTATTTTCTAAGTCCGTTTCTAATTATCCTATATGACTTAATTCTCAGGCTCAAAACTTGTCGTTGTTCCAAAGTTAAACATATTGAGGGAGGGATGGGATTAGTAAAATCGTTCCCACTGCTATGGTCCCCTAAACTCTCAATATAGAACCCAGTCCATTGATTTGTATCCACCCTCACCGAAATTGGTCATTATTTATTTAATTATTATTTATTATGATTGTAAAAAACAAATCAAACTCATACATGTCATTCAAAATTAACAATTATATATATTTGGAAAAAGATTTTCACTAAGTACAATCATAAATGCAAAAATATTTAAGTAAAGAAATGAATAAGCTAAACTAACATAACTAGGGTAAATCTAAAAATCAGGATCATCTACATATGACCCTTCATCTAACATGTCATCATCTATTTCTTTATAATCATCATTATCTTGAGCCTTAAAATTACCTCGAGGAATATTCATGAAGATGCTATGCTTTTGTTCATTAGTAAATTGAAATTCCAACTTCGAGGTGAACCTAAGTATGAGAAAATAATATCTCATGTCTACCGGTAGATCATCATCATCATCATCATCAATAGTCTCCCATATTTCTTCTAATGTTGAAATTTCAGAAGGAAAATCTTTAAAAAGCCTAATTACTAGGACATGTTTTTCTGTAGCACTCATCATAATTTGCTTAGTAGCCTGAAGGTGAACTATCTCCTTGTGGAATAAGATCAATCTTTGAGTGATTCTTTCTAACACTCCTATTGTATTCCTTAGCTCTCTAATCCTTTTCAATGCCTTACTGGCTCGGATATCTTGATAGGTCAAGGCTACATCCATTCTTAACTGAAAACATAAGGGCTAAAATGTTAGCTAATAACATGAACATAATAATCATAACATAAACACTTACATTGGCGGTTAGATCTCGAGCTTGTGTGTGTGTATTAAGGAGAAATTCATGCATATGATCTATGGGCTCTGATACCAACTGTAATCCCCAACTAATTCTAGACCTCGGACCATTAAAAACTACTATACATAATGACTAGTTTGGGATACATACATAAGAAATAACATAACTTTATTTAAAACCCAAAATATTGTGCCAAATACAAAGTAAAGTATGGGTACCCATTGTTTAGTACATAAAACATAAAATATAAACTTTAAATCAATTGTTTAATTAATAAGTGCAGAAATACATAAAAGATAATTTAAAAGACTTAAAAACAATGTCATCCTCGATCTTCCACTAGTCCATTCAATCCATCCATCCTCAATACACATGACGAGCTGCCACGAATTCGACCCGCCTTCCAAGTTCATTTTCTTGCACCATCTAAAAAGAAAGAAATGAGCCTAATGCCCAGCAAGGAAAATCAACTAAAAACATATATGTCATAAATCATAAAACATAAAACTATATCATAAAGCATATACTATAAAACATATGACTATAAAAATGTATATCATAAAGAACTACAATATTAATGGCCATTAACTCATTAACCTGGTATGAAAAACCATCTAGGTCCTCAGTCTACTGATTGAGGTAGGTTAGATCACAACTATAGTATATGATAACTCATCTAGGTTCTCTGTCTACTAATCGTGGTAGGGTAAATCATAACTCTAAACCACGAAAATGATAAAAATTCTTGGGGCTTGCTTTCTAAGCAAGTTATATGCCCAAGCGACTACAAAACATATATCATATCACATATCATATAATAGCATAAAACATATCATAACATAAACATATAAACACATATAATCTAACCTATTTTCCTTACCAAAAACTGAGATATGGAGACGAGAACGGGATTGGAACACTCCTAAAACCAACAGTAAAACCATGAGTTTCTAAAGAAAAGGGATGAAAAAGAGAACTAAACCATCAAAGTAGAAACTTACCGAACATCTTAAGTTTCAAAGAACTTATACACCTAACCAAGAATCATAACAAGAAGTTAGGATTTGAATGAAAACTAAAGAACCATGAAGAACTGAACTTAAGGATAAGAACATTTTGGATGAAATATGACTTTGATCTATACCTTGATACCGAAATAACACCATACCTTACTTCCCAAGTTTTTATAAAAGCTTAGATTGGAAAAACTTTTAACGCAAACCAAATTGTTTCTCTCTATAGTAAACTTAGTAGCTTGGACGCCCTAAACAATGCTTGAATGATGAGTGAAATGGCTGAACAATACTTGAATGATGAGTGAAATGGGTGAGAACAATGCTTGAATGATAAGATTAATAAAGAAATGAATATAAAATGAAAAGGATTTGAATTTTCGTTCAACAGATGCCCAGAACTTGGTCAAAATCGTTCAAGAGCATGTCCAAGTTGTTTAGGCAGTTTTTAATTTAAATCCTCAAGTCTACCATGGGTGATATATCGCCTGGACCTTTACCCCAAGCCTTCATGCTTTCGTTCATGCAAAGTCGATGTGTTTTCCGTATCTTTCGTAGGTGATATATCAGCCCCTATAGCTACGATATATCAGCATACGTTGATATATCAAACACGTATTTGCACTTTTTCCGCATATTTTGAATTGATTAAATAGCTTTGACTAAGTAAAAATGTGATCCTAACAACTGCTGGAAGGTTCTAGAGCTTCTAGATCTTTCTTTTAATTAAACTATTCATACAAAATACTTAAATCTTCAATAAACATGCTTGTGACAAGTGTCACATTCTTATTAATTCTATCTAAACCTTAGTTTATAATAAACAATATTTCTAGGACTAGCAATATTAATCAAACCTTATGTTATAATTAATATTTCTAAACTATAGGTTAAACTTATAAAATCCATAAATGTTGCTATGAGTTTCCAACTAAGTCATGGCTTGAACCATAATCCACGGAAACTAACATACTACAAGCTACTTCTACTATCTAGCTAAGTAAAATTCTGAGACACTACAAGATAATGAACTTAAAAACAGTCCATGGTAAAATAAAGTTATGGAATCTTTAGATTAATTACTGCTAGTACGATTCACTAGCATTATGAATGCAAGTGATCTAGATCCGGGCACTACTGTAGTAGGACACTTTAGTGAATGTACTTTATATATATTGATATATAGAATTGGACCGGATGTGATTTGTTAATATTTAATTAAACACCGTTTCATAGTACTAATCAAACACATCAAACGATGATCATATACACGATAATCTTAATCCCAAGGTTACTATGAACTCCTATATATGTCATCTGATCCTTTAATTCATGCATTAAGGTTTGTGAAAATGATTAGGCTAAGAACAATAGTTTTGGGGACTCAATGATATAGATGGCTAGGGACATAGTTTAAAAGATATGGAATCTATACCTTTTTATAGATTGAATAATGTTTCCCTATTGGGTTGACTTTTGGAACTGAAAAGGTTATGAGCGTTCATGTCGCAAACTTGTTGTGACACAACTTTCACTAGTAAAGTCAATGGCACACTAGGAACTAGATATAGTTAAAAAGGGAAAATGATAATTTTATTCCTTTTTAATCATGAACCATTAATAGAGGATTAACGTTGTATGCAATGATTATATCAATGGACACTTTATTCTTTAATAAAAAAACTCTGTAAATATATTTCTATAATTTTCAAGAGTTCAATCTCATATTTATAGTGGAGTAATCATGAGATTAATAAATATGATTATTTAGTCAAAAAGCTTTGATTAATAATATAATAAATATTGTAGTTTGATATTATAGGTCAATAGGTCCCCAGGGTGGCTCTATCAATATCATATAACTGTAAGAGTTGATACAAGGGGAAAACTATAATTTGGAAATTTGAGAAGAATTTTATTCTTCGGGTCAAATATACAATTATATGATAATTGAGTTTGAATAATTCATTTAGAATTAATTATTAATTTTTGAAAATATATTTATTTATTTAAATATAGAATTTTGAAATATATATATATAAATAAATTAATTTTTGAAACTAATTATTTTATTTGAGTGGGATGAAATAAATATGGTAAGTCAAAATAGTTTTGATTTATTGATTTTTAAATGATGATGATAATGATGATCATCAATTTGAATTTTGAATTTTGAATTTTGAATTTAAAATTTAAATTTGAATTATGGTTGTGATCTTTTCCTTAAAAAGATAATACCATATTTTATGGGAATTATTTATTTAATTAAATAAATAAGTAAGAGAAAATTGGAAAAATGCAATATTCCCTGAAAGGGAATACTACTACATGCATGACACAATCCAGGGAGTGTGACATGCGTGTAAGAGTATACTGATAATGTATCAGTATTGATTTTATTTTATTTATTTAATTATTCAATAATTTGAAAATAGATTTCGGGTGAGTGTGGTGATTCAGAAAAAGTTTGAGAAAATTGTCACACAAGAAATTCTCATCTTCTTCTATTATTCCAACCTTTCTCAAGCTATAATCCAAGTACTAATGTGTTGAGATTAACTTGTGATTTCTAAATTACAAACCCTTGTTCTCTATGTGCCCACACACATCTTGAGGTGTAGAGAACACTCTAGAAGATTGTGGTCTGAGTACTCAAAGCATTGGATAGGAAGATCGTTATTTATACAAAAAGACTCGAGGACACTTGATAGGCTTCAAGAGGTAAATATTTATGTTCTTGAATATTTGTGTACATGTACATATGATATATATAAGTATGTGTATAATTATATATATGTTGCATGATTCATGATATTGCATATTAATGGATCCTGTATGTATGTAATATTGAACATATAAATTATTTATTTCAGAGGTGGAAATTTTTTTGTTGTTTTAAACTGGGCCCACCATTCCATTTTGCTGCGCACTCTGATTATTTTTCCAACAATTGGTATCAAGAGTAGGTCATTAATTTCTGCATATTATTAATTGTCGTGTGGGATTATGTGCATTTTTATATTATATGTGATATACATTGAATGGATGGATGTTGAGAAGAGCAGGTCATTAGTTGGCACTGTAATCTAGGCTAGAGATGATAACCAATGTCAGGACCCTCCACCAGCTCTTGAAAACTGGCAACAGATGTTTGCTAAAATGCAAGCCATACTGTAGAGACAGGAGGAAAAGATTAGGCTTTTGAGACTGCAGCAGGTTCCATGAGGGAATGCTGCACCAATTCAGCCACCTGTGGAGGTACAAGTTTTGGGACAGCCAAAAGTATTGAATAGATGGGAGCCTCGCTATGAGCGGTTTAGAAAACAACACCCTCCGACCTTTAAGGGGGGCCATACCCACTGTGAGCTGAGCAGTATATGAGTATGACCGCCTCCATCCTAGACTTCATTAGGGTTGTAGGTAGGGAGAGGGTAGCCTGTGCCACACACATGTTTTAGGAGGATGCCCGAATCTAGTGGGAGGTTGTATCTCAGACTCAGAATGTCTTTGTATTGAGTTGGGATGAGTTTCAAGATTTGTTAAAATGAGAAGTTTTACAATGATGCAGTTAGAACTGTGTAGGAAGATGATTTTACCAGATTGGTTCATGGGAACATGATTGTGACTGAGTATGCCTTGAAGTTTGACAGGTTGGCCTAGTTTACTTTTGACTTAGTACCAACCAATGCGGTCAGGAGAGTCAGGTTTGTTCGGGGATTAAATCCCATGATAGTACGAAATGTTATGATCACCTCAGTTCCTGGACTTACTACATATGCTCAGGTAGTTGAGAATGCCCTTACTCCTGAGGCCATAGAGGATAGGATTTTGCGCGAGAGTGCCGCGAGACATGATGCCAGGAGGATGTACCTCCATTTACTGGATCTAGTAGGGGTGGGGCCCTGGTAACCAGAATAGGAAGACCTCTAATACTTCTACTACTCTTGGTTCTGATAGGATGGGCCGGAGTACTCGGAGTTGCCGCCAGGGCAGTAATGAGACCTGGAGGAGTTATCCATTTTGTACCAAGTGCATGAGACGCAATGTGGGAGAATGACGTGCTAAGGCAGGCTTCTTTTGTGGGGTAGTTGGACATTTTTAGAGGGATTTCCCCCAATTGAAGAGAGAGGAACAAAAGAAAGGTGATAGTTTGACGCCATCCCGGGTGTTCACACTGACCCAATCAGAGGCTAAGACTAGTCCCTCGTTAGTGACAGGTCAGATTTATAGTGCTGGTTCTAGTAGAGTGGTTGATAGACTGTGTAGGCCTTATGATTTCTATGCTATGGGGTTTTGAGACCTTCTTGCCTAAGGGGTAGCTAGTAGTTTCTAAAAGATGGATTAGATCCTTGCTAGTAAAAGTGGATAGTAGAGAGTTGTCAATAGACCTGACTGAGCTAGCTATGGAGGATTTTGATATGATTTTGTGCATGGATTGGTTAGCCATATATCCGACAACAATAGATTGTAAAATGAGGATGGTGACCCTTGAGTCAGAGGGAGAGGACCCGTTTGTGTTTGTGGGCGCGGTGAGCGGACCTCGTATTTTGATGATCTCAGCACTGAAGGCTAGAGACCTATTGCAAGGAGGTTGCATGAGATTCATAGCGAGCGTAGTAGATACCACCAGGGATGTGCTAGTTGGGCCGACAGAGACCAGATTGGTCTATGAGTTTTTGGATATATTCCCAGAGGACTTACCGGGGTTACCATCACAACGAGATATTGAGTTTGTTATAGAGGTGGCACCGGGGAAAGAACCAGTATCCAGAGCATCATACAGATTGACTCAGGTGGAGTTGAAGGCACACTTACAAAAGTTATTGGATCTGGGATTCATTAGACCCAGCTTCTCACCATGGTGTGCGCCAGTGTTGTTTGTTAAGAAGAAATATGGGACATTGAGGATTTGTATCAATTTTAGGGAATTGAACAAGTTGACTATCAAGAACAAGTACCCGCTGTAAAGGATTGATGACCTGTTTGACCAATTGCATGGTAGGATACTTTCAAAGATCGATCTTTGATCTAGTTGTCACTAGTTGAGGATCAAAGTTGAGGATATTTCGAAGATGACCTTTCACACAAGATATGGACATTATGAGTTTTTGGTCATGTAATTTGGATTAACCATTGCCCCAACAACTTTTATGGATCCAATGAACATGGTGTTCAAGGACTACCTCAACAAGTTTATGATTGTCTTCATCGAAGGTATCCTAGTCTATTTTCAGAGAGAGAAAGAACATGAGTAACATCTTTGATTTGTACTTTAGAGGTTGAGGGAGAACAAGTTGTATGCCAAGTTCAAGAAGTGTGAGTTCTGGTTTCCTCAGGTGACCTTCCTCAGTCACATTGTTAGCAGAGATGGAATTAAAGTTGATCCGGCTAAGATTGAGGCAGTTAGAGATTGGCCAAGGCCCAGAAGTGTTCCAGAGATCAGAAGTTTCATTGGATTGGAAGGATACTACCGATGCTTTATAGAAAGGCTCTGAAGGATTACTACACCACTGATAGTGTTGACACGCAAGAATCAAATTTTTGTATGGTCAGATAGATGTGAGAACAACTTCCAGGAGTTTATGTGATGATTGATTACAACTCTAGTATTGAGTCTTCCTTCAGATAAGGAAAAGTTTGTGGTTTACTATGATGCCTTAAGGAAAAGGCTAGGTTGTGTTCTTATGAAGGTATGGAAGGTGATCATTTATGCATCACTACAATTGAAAGAATATGAACAGTGATACCTTACCCATGATTTGGAGTTGGAATCAGTGGCTTTTGCACTGAAGGTTCAGCAACACCACCTTTATGGTGAGAAGTGTGAGATATACACTGACCACAAGAGCTTGTTGATGGTGAGAGCTCGTCAACGATATTAGGTCGAAAAACTCAAAAATATATCTTGGAGAATGATGAACTTAGAGAAAACTTGAAGGATAAAAGCTTTGAATAACAATGGAAAACTGATACTGGTATATCACTCAATAGCCTTAGTACACACTCTATTTTCCAACCCCTCCCTCAGGTGATGAAAGGCCTTATTTATAGGTGAGCCCTATCAGCTCCTAATGCATAGTGGTCCCGAAGGGACAAAAGGACTCATCTGCAGGCCACATGTGGTAGTGGTGTTGGAGGAGTGGTGGTCGGGTCTAGTACATATCAAGTGTCAGCAGGTAATACCTAGTATTTGTACTACTTTGTACCACCACTACCTTTATGGTACAAATGTTTGGAATGTGGTAGTAGAGGTTTCACCACGTACTATCTTCGTATTTCCACTACTTTTTTGGCGTGGGCACTAGGTTCGTACTCTGTGCTTTTCCAAGCACATACGTACCTGGCCTGACATACATCACACTCAGGTTTTCTCCTCCTATGTTACTTTGGGCTAGTTTGGTCTCATCTTTGTGTCTCCCAATGCTCGACAAGGCTGATGTATGACTTCGAGGTGATATGGCCTCGCAAGATGCCATGGGACACAAGGCACCACTGCTTTGCAAGGCATCCGGAGGTGCGCGAGGCGTTGGGGCTCCGCCAGGTATCAGGAGGTGCGCGAGGTGTTTTAGCATCCACACTATCCCCCTAGTCTAGGAGAGGTTCTTTAGGCGCTCTTGTAGACTCTTCAGTATGGTGTCTTCAAAGCACATGTGGTGTTAGTGTGTTTCTTTTCCTTGGTGGTGTGAAGAAGCACACTTTGGAGGTTGTGATCCTCATGATTCCTTGAGATTGAATGTGAGCCTATCATTTGGCTTCACAGATCCCAATGCGAGTGTTAGGCTTCATTCTTGATCATGGATCGAATATTGGATTCAATGGCTAGGATGAGTTTGAGCTTTCTATAAATAGGCCTTCTTCTTGAAGACACTTACTACACTCTCATTTCTCTTAACTTGGTGGTGCCTTTGTCTTTAAAACTCCAAGAGGTGGGTGGTTCTATCCCCCAAGAGAGCACTTTGTTTTTCTTTTTTTGCTGTTGTTTTTTTAAAAGTATATGGATATTTGTATGTGTACTTGGGTACTAAAAATTGTCTCTTTCTACCCTCTTTCTTTTTGTAGGCATGTGGTGCGAGGTATAAAGGTACCAGTGGTGTTTGCAGGTGTTTGGTGCCAGGAGTTGAGGCATAAACGGTGGTGGGCATCCCTAGTGATTATGAGCCTCTGGTAACTATCCCTTATCTATTCGAGGTATTCCCTTGGCCACGCTTGGAGGGTTTAAGTTACCATTCGGAAGTGGTGTTGTTTTAGCCCAAGTACTCCTTCACGCGGAGCCCTGTGCCAGCTTCCATTAGTATGTTCACCTCTCACACACACTACCACACCCGATAGTTGACCCCCCTTTTATGCATAAGTGTCTAAGGGTTTTAAATCGCTCTTTTGTATCTTGTAGCACCTCATAAACTACACACATATTTGCACCCATACTCTTCAAGAGATGTTGTTCCATGGCTTTCGACAGATCTTCCAGCGTACCTCCTGGAACTCATAGAGCTATCTTCGTCGGATTTAGAGCCTTCTATATATAACCCACACCACGTGCACGAGATCTCAAGGAAGGCCGGTATGTATCATTTGGAGCGATTAACTTCCGTTAGGAAAAACATTTGGGCTCGAGGGGTGTGAGGGCTGATTCTTCTAGGGACCTCAATGACTACATTGCTAGCCTTAGAGCGAGCCTTCTAGACTTATGAATGGAGCTGACATTTATGGAAGAGAACCTTTCGCCTTCACCTTCACTTCTGGCTCTCCTCTTTATTAGGAAGCCTTCTATAATGATTTTGAAGCCACCTCTGGATCCCCTACACCATTGTATATAGAGTTTACATTTCAAATGCTTCCACCTCCAACACTTAGGTGGAAAAATTCCGCTGGCAGATAGCAGCAGAAATGTAAATGGAAGGTAAAATGCCTTGTACTGACGTCACCCTTTTCTTTTGGTCTTGTAGATATATTAAAGAGAGGTCGTCGAAACATGGTGCCGGGAACCGGACTCCTGTCCCCTGATAGCGGCTTCCCTTGTCGCCCATATGTCGGAGAATAAATTAATGGAACTAATGGAGAAATACCACATAAGTGGCGAGTTCCAATGCTACGTGCCCAATTCTAAGTGTCGGGCCCATGAGCCACCCCTGCTTCCATAGCATTAAGTGAGCATATATTGAAGCCGGGAGGCATGATTCCTCTTCATCCATTCTTTGAAGAAGTACTCAAGTACTTCAGACTTGCTCCACTCTAGCTGGCGCCAAATAGTTGGCTAATTCTCAGTTGTCTATATATGGCGTATATGAGATGCGTGAATCAAGCTCCCACGGCGAAGGAGATGCACTTCATGTACAATCTCATGTCAACTCTTAAGTCGAAGGGCTTTTATTTTCTGCACAAGGTGAACACTCAAGTTCCGTTGATAGAGGGTGGTGTCTCTAATCCATGTTCATGGAAACAGGATTTCTTATTTGTTACGGGCTGCCCCTCGGTTCGTGAACGCATCTATCCAAGTAAGCGTTATATCTCTTTTTATTTATTTATTTATTTTTCGTTGTTGTCAGGCTAACGATTGAGTTGGTGGTTCAGGGGATGTAGTGTCTCAGAATTTTACTTAGCTAGACAGTAGTAGTTGTAGCTTGTAGTAGTTTAGTTTTTCGAGATTATTAGTTCAAGCAGGGATTTAGTTGGAAACTCGTAAAAATAGTTATGGATTTTATAAGTTTAACCTATAGTATAGAAATATTAATTTTAACATAAGGGTTGATTAATATAGTTGGTCCTAGAAATATTATTTAATTATCACCTCAGGTTTAGAAAGAATAATTAAGAACGTGACACTTGTCACATGTATGTTTATTAAGGATTTGAGCATTTTAGATGAATAAATTAATAAATGATAGATTTCGAAGGTCTAGAACCTTCAAGCAGCTGTTAGGATCAAGTTTTACTCAGTCAAAGTTGTTTAAACAAACTTCGAGTGTGTTGAAAGTGTGCAAAAACGTGTTTAAAATATCAGCATATACCGATATATCGCAGCGATAGGAGCCGATATATCGCCTATGGGTGATACAAAGAACACGTCAACTTCACACGAATGAAACTACGGAGGTTGAGGATATAGGGGCAGGCGATATAACGCCTATAGGGGGCCATATATCGGCTCCCTTTGGTATTTTTGAAACTTGGTGAAATCCAAATTAGAAACAGCCTCAACAACTTGGACTTGCTCTTGAACGTTTTTGACCGAGTTCTGGGCATCTGTTGAAAAAATAATTCAAATTTATTCAATTAATATTCTTTATTTATTCTTTTTAAAATGGGTTAGTTTCACTCTTTGAACTCTATAAATATGACCTTTCACTCAGCCTTTTCATTCACCATTTAAGAAATTTTCAGAGTCTCCAAGCTGCTAGGTTTATTCTAGAGAGAAAACACTAGGGTTTGGGATTAAAACATTTCAATCTAACTTTTTCTAAACACTTAGGAAGTAAGATAATGTGATACTTTAGTATTGAGGTGTAGATCGAAGTTCTAATATATCCAAAGTATTCTTTATCCTCAGGTTTGGTCCGTTATAGTTCTTCTTATACTTTCATTTTTCTTCAGAAATCCTAACTTGCTATAATGGCTTTTGGTTAGGTGTTTGAGTTTCTTTAACCTTAAGGTTTTCGGTAAGTTTCTATCTTGATGGTTTAGATCTTTTCATCTCCACTTATTTAGAAAACTTATGGATCTTACTGTTTGGTTTTAGGAGTTTTCAATCCCGCTTTTGTCTCCAATATCTCGGTTTTTTGTAAGGAAAATATGTTAGATTGTTTATGTTATGTTATGTTATGTTTATATGCTATGTTATGTGCTATGTACATATGTATGTATATGTTTTACGTTGTAGTAACTTCGAAAATATAGTTGCTTAGATAACAAATAAGCAAATCCCAAGATTTTTATCATTACTGTAGATTATAGTTATGATTTAACCTACCTCGAATAGTAGCAAGAGGACCTAAATGGTTTATCATATACTATATTGTGTTTAACCCTACCTCGAATAGTAGCAAGAGGACCTAGATGAGTTCTATCACATACTACGGTAATGAGTTTTTGACCATTAATATTGTAGTCCTATGTTTTATGATTTATGTTTTTACGTCATATGTTTTATGATTTATGTTTTAGTCTTATGTTTTATGATATATTTTAGTAGATTTTCCTTACTGGGCATTAGGCTCATTCCATTTTATTTTACATTGTATAGGAAAATAAGCTTGGAAGTCGGGATGGATTCATGGCAGCTTTGCCATGTGTATTGGGAGAGGACTCAATGGATGGACTGCTGGAAAAGATCGAGGATGAAGTTTATATTTTGAGTCTTTCTAATTAATGTATTTATTTTTTCGCATCTAGTATTTGAACAATTAATTAAAGGTTTTGTATTTTTATTATGTAATAACAGTGGGATCCCGTATTTTGGTTTTTTTATAATAAAGTTTTATTATGTATGTATTCCAAAGTAATAGTTATGTCTTAGTAGTTTTAATGGTCTGAAGTTTTAGAGTTAGTCTGGGCATTACAGTTGGTATCAGAGACAACCGTTCATGTGCATGAAGTTCTCCTTGATACACACACAAAAGCTTCGGATCTAACCACCATTGTAAGTGTTTATGTTATAAATATTATTTTTATGTTAATAGCTAACATTTTAGTCATTATGTTTTCAGTCAAAATGAAAGGAGCTTTGACCTATCATGATATTCGAGCCATTAAGGCATTGAAAAGTGTTAGAGAGCCAAGGGATACAATAGGAGCGCTAGAAAGAATCACTCAAAGATTGATCATATTTCACAAGGAGATGTAAGTGTTTATGTTTTGAATGTTATGTTTATGTTAATTGCTAACGTTTTAGTCATTATTTTTTCAATTAAAAATGAATGGAGTTTTGACTTATCATGATATCCAAGTTATTAAGGCATTGCAAAGGGTTAGAGAGCCAAGGGATACAATAGGAGTTCTAGAAAGAATCACTCAAAGATTGGTGAAATTTCACAAAGAGATAGTTCACCTTCAAATCGCTAGGCAAATCATGATGAGAGCTATGGAACAATATGTCCTAGTAATTAGGCTTTTTAAGGATTTTCCTAATATAGTTTCAAAATTTGAAGAATTATGGGAGAATATGGATGATGAATATGATTAACCTGTAGCTATGAGATATTATTTTCTTATACTTAGGTTTACCTCTAAGTTTGAGTTTAAATTCACAATGAACAAAGGTATAATATCTTAATGAATATTCCTGGAGGTAGTTTCGAGGCTCATAGTAATGATGATTATGAGGAAATAAATGATGATATGTTAGATGAAGGGTCAGATGTAGAAGATCCTAATTTTTAGAGATTTATCCTAGTTATTATTAGTATAGTTTCTTTATTTTGAATTTATGATTGTAATAAGTGAAAATCTTTTTCCAAATGAATAAAGTTGTTATATTTGAATAACATGTATGAGTTTGATTTTTTTTTTTACAACCATAATAAATTTAGAATAAATTCAATAAATAATGATTGAGTTTGGTGAGGGTGGATACAAATAAATAGACCGGGTTCGGTATTGAGAGTTTAGGGGGCCATAGTAGTGGGAATGATTTTACTGATCCCAACCCTCCCTCAATATGGTTAAATTTGGAACACCGAAGAGTTTTGAGCCTAAGAATTAAGTCATATAGGGTAGTTAGAAACAAACTTAGAAAATAATAAATATGGCTTAATATTCTAAGTATAGAAGCACACCCTAATTATAAAGAAGGCTTACATAATTTTTCATAAGAAACCATAACTTATAGGCCCGATTTATGTTTGCTTGGACTAAGTTTTACCTTAGAACCTATTAGGGTAAGTTCTATCGTGTTTCCTCAAATTTTAGAACTTTGTTGAAGATGTCACCCTGAAGATCTGCACGCACGAACAACAATGCCTCCAACATCGCAAACGAGACTCGTGAAGCCCCTCCAGTCCGAAGAAGGGGAACACGTGCTACTACTACTGCTGCCAATAGAAATGCACCACCACCAGTAGACAACACTGTTGAGATTATCTTGTTATGACAATAAGTGGATGAACTGCTGCAGCAACAACAACAATAGCCTCAACCGCAGCCTATACCGCAGCTTCAGCCGCCATATCAGCCACAGCCTCAGCCAGCAGCTCAAGCACCCCAACAAGGGTAGAATGTAGGATATCTGTATGGGGGATGGCCGATGGCAAACTATGTGCCTTATCCAGCTCCAAAATTTGAAGGGACAATCGACCCCTTTGAGGCAGAAGAATGGATAGGAATGTAGAGCCTATTCTAGCACACTTGAGCCTCAGTAATGCGGATCGTATATCCTGCGTTTCCTCTCTACTGGAAAAGGATGCTAGAATCTGGTGGGATTTGGTACAGCAGACTCATGATGTCACCACCATGACTTGGACCAGATTTGTGGAGCTGTTTCACAAAGAGTACTACAACTCGACAGTCATCGCTACGAGGGTGGAAGAGTTTACCAGTCTGAAGTAGGGCAATTTGGCAGTAGTCGAGTACGCTCAACAATTTGATTGTCTAGCCAAGTTTGCACCAGAGTTGTTCCCAACTGATTTCTTAAGGGTAACCAAATTCACCAAGGTGCTCAAACCCATGATTCAGTTAGGTGTCAAGCTGGTAAATCCTGGAACCACTTCTTACGCCGATGTTCTTGAAATGACTATAGAGGTGGAAAGGCTCCAAGCAAATGCTAGTAAATAGGAAGCAAGCAAGTCTGAACCAAAGCAGCAGAGTCAGACTCAGAATGGTTGAAACCACAACAACAACCAACATAGCAATAATGGGTAGAAAAGAAAGCATCCTGATAATAAGCAAGTCGACGCTGACATAAGAGCACTGTCTAATAATGGTAATAATAGGTCGGGTTATGTGGAATACCCTCCGTGCTCCAAATTCTAGAAAAGACATCTTCGGGAGGGTCGTGCAAACACCAAGGGTTGTTTCAATTATGGTCAGGAAGGTCATTGGAAAAAGAAATGTTCACAGCTCAAAACAGAAGAAAAGAAGGACAACAAGATGGTTCCAGCCAAAGTCTTTGCCTTGACCCAGGGAGAAGCTGAAGCTAGTAACAAGGTGGGCACAAGTCAGCTTCCTATCCTCGATAATATATGTTTAGAATTGTTTGATTCGGGAGAAACACACGTATATCTCGTTAGGAATGATAGAGAAATTAGACAAACCTTGTGAAAGATTTAGAACTAGGTTTGTTACGGAACTGCTTTCGGGCAAGTAGTTCTATCATCTCGAATTTTACGAGGAGTACCAATCAAAGTTGAGGGCACTAGAAGGAGACATAATAGAGCTAGAGATCAAGGACTTCGACGTAATACTGGGCATGGACTGGCTAGCAAGTCATGGAGCAAGCATCGACTGTAGACGCAAGCAAGTAACATTTGAAACTCCTAACGGTTAGAAACTATGTTTTATGGGAAAGGTTTCAGGACTACGGACACCGCTTTTCTCATCTCTCAAAGCTTAGAGGATGATAGAGAAAGGATGTCATGCATTCTTAGCAAGCGTCACGGATGTGAGACAAGAAACACCATTAAAGGTTAGAGACGTCCGCATTATAAACGAATTTTAAGAGATATTTCCTCACGACTTACCAGGGTTATCGCCTACTCGGGAAATTGACTTCACAATTGAACTATTACTGGGAAACGAGCCTATCTCAAAGCCACCATATCAGATGGCACCTACCAAAATTAAGGAGTTGAAAACCCAGTTACAAGAGCTCTTAGACTTGGGTTTCATCAGACCGAGCCATTCACCATGGGGAGCACTGGTTCTATTTGTGAAGAAGAAGGATGGAAGTATGTGGATGTGTATCGGTTACCACGAGCTGAACAAGGTGACAATTATGAAAAAATACCTGCTACCCCAGATCGATGATTTATTTGAACAACTCCGAGGAGCAACTGTATTTTCAAAGATTGATCTACGATTCGGATATCACCAGCTCAAGGTAAGAGAAGAGGATATACCAAAGACAACTTTTAGGACTTGATACAGACATTACGAGTTTGTAGTTATGTCTTTTGGTCATACCAACGCTCCAGCCGCATTTATGGACTTAACGAATCGAGTCTTCAAGGATTACTTGGACAAATTCATCATAGTGTTCATTGACGATATTTTGATGTACTCCAAGGACAAATTTGAGCACGAGAAACATTTAAGACTGACCATGCTGCGACTAAAGGAGCATCAACTTTATGTCAAGTTCAAGAAGTGCGAATTTTGGATAATACAAGTAGCATTCCTCGGCCATATAGTATCCAAGGATGGAGTAGCAATAGACCCAACTAAAATAGAGGCTGTGAAGGATTGGCCAAGACCTAAGAATGTGTTAGAAGTTAGAAGTTTTTGTAGGCTACCAGGCTATTATCAGTGATTTGTAGAAGGATTTTCTAAGATAGTCACTCCGCTTACCAACCTCACCCGAAAACATCAAAAATTCAACTGGACGGATAAATTATGCTCTGCACCAGTTCATTGTGTATCGAAACCCAATAACAAGTTTGTAGTATACTGTGATGTGTCGATGCAAGGTTTGGGCTGTGTCCTGAAGCAAAATGTAAAGTAATAGCCTACGCCTCAAGGCAGCTGAAGGAATATGAGCAACGCTATCCAACAAGCGATATGGAGTTGGTAGCGATGGTCTTCGGATTGAAAATCTAGGGCCACTATCTTTATGGAGAACGGTGTGGGATTTATACGGACCACAAGAGTTTAAAATATTTCTTCATGTAGAAGGAGCTCAACATGAGGCAGCTCAGGTGGTTAGAACTAGTAAAGGATTATGACTGCGAAATACTATACCACCCAGGAAAAGCGAATGTAGTTGCACATGCGTTAAGCCGAAAGAGTTACGGAAATCTGGCAGCATTATCCGGAATTGAAAAGCCACTATAGTAAGAGCTGATTAATGCCGGGATAGAAATAGTCATGGGTTAATTGGCTAACTTGTCCATCCAGTCAAGTTTACTAAATGATATATGAATCGGAAAAGGGCATGATGATACATTAGTATCACATATGTCTGCAGTCAAAGAAGGTAAGGCTACGAATTTCTCTATATATAAACAGGGGTTCTTGAGATATAAGTGCCAGGTATGTGTGCCGGATGACTATTGGATTAAGATGAAGATTTTAGAAGAAGCACACTCTACCCCATACTCAGTTCACCTGGGGTCGAGAAAAATGACTCACGACTTTAAGGCACTATATTGGTGGCCGAGAATGAAGAAAGACGTAGCAGAATATGTGTCCAAATGCCCTACTGCATGGACTTTGTGACAGGATTACCACGAACAAATAAGCAACACGACTCGACTTAGGTTGTGGTAGATAGACTAACCATCTCAACTCACTTCTTACCTATCAAGTATACGTACACTGCTGACTAGTACGTAGACGTTTATGTTTGAGAAATAGTAAGACTGCATGGAATCCCTAAGACCATAGTATCTGATAGAGGATCGGTGTTTACATCGAGATTTTGGGGAAGCTTGCAGCAAGCCATGGGTACCAAGCTAAGTCTCAGTACGCCATTTCATCCTCAAAATGACGGTCAGTACGAGCGTACCATACATATTTTAGGAGATATGTTGCGCGCTTGTGTACTAGACTTCGGAGGATCATGGAGTAAGTATTTTCCACTTATAGAGTTCTCCTACAATAATAGCCACTAGGAAACTATCGGTATGGCGCCCTATTAGCTACTTTATGGAAGGAAGTGTTGGTTGTCGTTACATTGGGATGAAGTATGGGAAAGACAACTTCTTGGACCCGAAGCTATTAGAGAGGCTCAAGATGAAGTGGAGTTGATTAGAAAACATATGCTTGCTGCTCAGAGTCGACAAAAGAGTTAGTGGAATTCATGGTTAGAGATTAAGTCTTTTTATGAATATCTCCTATGAAGGGAGTGAAGCGGTTTGCGATGAAAGGCAAACTTAGTCCCTGGGTTATAGGTCCTTTTGAGATATTGGACACAGTGGGACTAGTAGTATATAGATTAACCCTACCGCCCACTCTAGTAGATAGCCACAATGTGTTTCACATCTCGATGCTGCGTAGATATGTGTCAGACCCATCCCACGTTCTCAAGTATGATACGTTAGAACGTCAGAAATACCTGAGTACGAGGAACGACCGATTAGCATCCTATAGAAGAGGATGAAGGAGTTACGGTCTAAAAGTATTGAGATAGTCAATGTCTTATGGAGTAATAGTATAGAACAGGAGGCAACGTGGGAGTTAGAGGGAGACATCCGAGCACGGTATTCGGAATTATATGGTAAGTAAATTTCGGGGACGAAATTCTTTTTAGTAGGGGAGAATTGTAGCATCTCAAAATTTTACTTAGCTAGATAGTAGTAGTGGTAGCTTATAGTATTTTAGTTTTCGAGATTATTGGCTCAAGCCATGATTTAGTTGGAAACTCGTAGAAATAGTTATGGATTTTATAAGTTTAACCTATAGTTTAGAAATATTAATTTTAACATAAGGTTTGATTAATATAGCTAATCCTAGAAATATTATTTAATTATAACACAAGGTTTAGATAGAATAATTAAGAACGTGACACTTGTCACATGTATGTTTATTAAGGATTTAAGCATTTTAGATGAATAAATTAATAAGGGATAGATCTAGAAGGTCTAGAACCTTCCACCAACAGTTAGGATCATGTTTTACTCAATCAAAGTTTTTTAAACAAACTTCAAGTGTGCTGAAAGTGTGAAAAAACGTGTTTAAAATATCAGCGTATTCCAATATATCGCAACGATATGAGCCAATATATCGCCTATGGGTGATACGTAGAACATGTCGACTTTGCACGAAGAAAACTACGGAGGCTCAGGATATAGGGGCAGGAGATATATCGCCTATAGGGGGCGGTATATATGCTCCCTTTGTTATTTTTGAAACTTTATGAAATTTGAATTAGAAAAAACCTCAACAACTTTTACTTGCTCTTGAACATTTTTGACCGAGATCTGGGCATCTGGTGAATAGATAATTCAAATTTATTCAATTAGAATTCATTTATTTATTCTTTTTAAAAGGGGTTAGTTTCACTCCTTGAAATTTATAAATAGGACCTTTCACTCAACCATTTCATTCACCATTCAAGAATTTTTCAGAGTCTCCCATCTGCTAAGTTTATTCTAGAGAGAAAGCACTAGGGTTCGGGATTAAAAGCTTTTCGATTTAAGCTTTTTCTAAACACTTGGGAGGTAAGATAGAGTGATATTTCGGTGTTGAGGTGTAGATCAAATTTCTAATATATCCAAGGTATTCTTTATCCTCAAGTTTATTCCATTATAGTTCTTCTTATTCTTCCATTTTCCTTAAAAAATCCTAACTTGTTATAATGGCTTTTGGTTAGGTGTTTGAGTTTCTTGAAACTTAAGGTTTTCGGTAAGTTTCTATCTTGATGGTTTAGATGTTCTTTTCATCTCCATTTCTTTAGAAAACTTATGGATCTTACTGTTTGGTTTCAGAAGTTTTCAATCCTGCTTCTATCTCCAATATCCCAGTTATTGGTAATGAAAATAGGTTAGATTGTTTGTGTTATGTTATGCTTATATGCTATGTTATGTGCTATGTACATGTGTATGTATATGTTTTATGTTGTAGTCTGGGAAATATAGTTTCTTAGATAGCAAATAAGCAAATCCCAAGATTTTGATCATTACCGTAGATTATAGTTATGATTTATCCTACCCCGAATAGTAGCAAGAGGACCTAGATGGTTTATCTTATACTATATCGTGTTTAAACATACCTCGAATAGTAGCAAGAGGACCTAGATGGTTTTTATCACATACTACGGTAATGAGTTAATGACCATTAATATTGTAGTCCTATGTTATATCATTTACATTTTCGATCACATACTACGGTAATAAGTTAATGACCATTAATATTGTAGTCCTATGTTTTATCATTTTCATTTTTTCGTCATACGTTTTATGATTTATGTGTTAGTCTTATGTTTTATGATATGTTTTAGTAGATTTTCTTTATTGGGCATTAGGCTCATTCTTTTTTATTTTAGATGGTGTAGGAAAATAAGCTAGGAAGGCGGGATGGATTCATGGCTGCTTTGGCATGTGTATTGGGAGAGGACTAAATGGATGGACTGTTGAAAAAGATCGAAGATGAAGTTTATATTTTTAGTCTTTCTAATTTATGTATTTATTTTTCCGCATCAAGTATTTGAACAATTAATTAAAGGTTTTGTTTTTCTTAAGTAATAGCAATGGGATCCTATATTTTGGATTTTTATAATAAAGTTTTATTTTGTATGTATTCCAAAATAATAGTTATGTCTTAGTAGTTTTAATGGTCCAAGGTCTTAGAGTTAGTCGGGGCATTACAAGGGACCTCCCTCCTCCAAAAATATCTGCTCAACAACTTCTTTGTATGGAGACCGTGGCTAAAGTTGACATCATGAAGAAGATGGCGGTTTACATTTTTACTATGACAAACATCAAGGCCTATGGTCTTTTTGGCGTTTCTAATCCTGATTTGCTGTGGCATGTGATGGAGTGGAAGAAATAGGTCCTTCCAACAGGCTCAAACTCTTCTAATGGAGATGATGACTGGGTTCAAGATGAACCTTTTCCTGAGTCCAAGTGACCAGCCCACGCATCTCCTACTTTTATGGACCCAAATACAACCTCCTATTCACGAGCTACACCTTCCAATCCAGGGCACTTTGTCTTGCCCTCTAATTATGAGTTTAATGTTGCTTCCAGTCACTTCCATGGGTACGACATTTCTGGAGGTCCCCAACCTCATTCAGCTAGTGCGTCATCTATCCCTATCCATCCAGATGCCCCTGGTTCGAGTGAGGTGCCATGGGTGAATTACGTGTCGGCTCCTTACATGCAGAGGTTTACCCGTGCGTCTGATGATATTATAGAGGTTGTGTAACGCCCTACTACCAAGGGACTGTTATGTTGTGAATTTTAAACAGTGCTAGGCTCACTAACTGAGTGATTAATTGTTTAGGGTTAAATTTTTTGGTCAAAGATACAACGTTTCACCAAAACGTTTACTTTGTACATTGGGATACCAAAATAGATTTTAAAGGTTAATTACAATAAAAGATT
Organism: Humulus lupulus; assembly: GCF_963169125.1. Classification (NCBI taxonomy): domain Eukaryota; kingdom Viridiplantae; phylum Streptophyta; class Magnoliopsida; order Rosales; family Cannabaceae; genus Humulus; species Humulus lupulus. The sequence goes on along the minus strand of NC_084796.1, from coordinate 163,899,343 downwards.
TCCAACTAGCCGACCTAAGTGGAAAAATAGGGTTGAACCCTAGTTCCTCTTTAAACCCTCGGCCATGGTGGTCGAGCAGCCACATATGTACACATAGTCACCTAAGCTCTCAAAATGAAGGATGGTCCAGCTTTCTTTTGCCTTTACCTGTTCCACATAGCACCCGTGAGCCGAAGCTCAACAAGAAAACTTAAACATGCTCATAAACAAGTAATAACATGTTAATAAATCATAATAGACATGCCTAACAATATTAGGCCTATTCATGCATGCAAGAAATTCCAAATAAATGATTATGGGCCCTGCCCCCTGTATAGATGACTATTCAGTCAATTTGATAATTGATGGCTAATGTGTTCATCTTTGAATATGTGACTAATGAGTCACACACTTGGGCTCTGCACCCTAACCAGATAAGTGACAAATGAGTCACACACTTGGGCACCACACCCTAACCAGATAAGTGACAAATGAGTCACGCACTTGGGTTCCATACCCTAACCAGATAAGTGACTAATGAGTAACAAAATTAATAGGTTACTAATGATTCTTACACATGGACTCTGCACCGTAATCAGATAAGTGACTAATGAGTCATGCACTTGGGCTCCGTACCCTATCCAGAGCCCTAACGGTAACCTAGTCACAACCATCAAATAATAACCTCATAAGATTCAATCCTTAAAAACAAACTCCAGAACCATTCCCATGCTCTCGGGACTCCCAATCCACCCAACGAGGTGGTGGAACCATCCTCCGAGCCCCCAAAGTCCTCCCAAGCCCTAAAAATTGGTCTTGCTGAAACAGACATAGCACTGGGGTGCTCATAGGTAGCGCTTGGGCGCTGCCCCAAGTCAGAGAGCACCCGAGCTCTCCCCTGCCTAGTGTTGGGGCGCCAAAAGTGGCACTGGGGTGCCAGTTCGACAGACTAGAGATTTCTGGTTTTCTCCCTTGCGTATTTATTGGGACTCATTTTAAATTTTGTTTGCCTTTTGTCTGGGTATTATTTGGTGAGTAGGGTTTTATTATTATTATTTTTAAAGTATTCCTCTTGCTATTTAAGAAATTCTCTAGTAGGACTAAGAAATCTAGCAGAGTTGTTGCCCCCTAATTTGAGTCAATAGGACACAACCCTTATTTCTTTTTCTTTTTTTCTATTTCTCGATCAAGGTTGCTTCTATATTTTATGGTGATGGGAACAACATTTTTTTTGGATGGTTGCAATGGGCATAAGTTGTATCCATATCTCTTCAGCTATATGAAGACGTATGCTCACTGGATATCGTCAGGTAAGCATGGGATGGATGTTTTTTTCTTTCAGTTAGAGTACTAAGTTGGTAGTTCATCTATAAAAGTTCAAGTTCTTTATTTAATGGATTTGTATCCATATATATTTTGAGTAGAGAAAAATCTTAGAGGTTTATGTGCATTTCATCTTGTAATGTTGCTTCATTGTGAATTTCTGAACTGATTTGATTTGATAAATGTTTACAGTCTTTTCTGTGCCTAGAGGTTTCTAGAATCCTATTTGTAATGGTTTGTCAACCTTAGGATACACCAAATTAGCAAGTGCAGTCAAACTTCACACAAGTAATTTGGAATATTTTCAGATGATCCCTTTATGTATCTGATTTGGTTTTTGTAGCAGTGGAATTAGGAGGAGATTAGAGATTAGATAGTTGCATAACTTCTCGAGTTTAATATGTTTTAGGCTTCCTATCTATTGTCTCGATAGGCAGTTATCTTGCCTTGGATCCATTCATTCAAATAAGTGCAATATAATGCATTTACATTTTTACAGTAACAGAGGTGATAGCCACTGAACGTTTTTTGAAATTTGTCTCTTGTTTCCACAATTTGAATACCTTTTTCCTTTGTTTGTTTGTGTGTACATGGGTGGTATCCAAAAATAAAATACCAAGGATTACCAACAAAAAAAAAACCATCAATGAAAGAATTTATTTAACATAAAATTGTATAGCTATTAGCCAGATTAATTCAGAATACTGGAAGTGTACTTAATAGAACATGGAAATTAAGAAAGGGTGCAACCCAACCCAGACCAACAGTAAGAAATAGTTTACTTTTTCCATGTGAAATATATATGTTCTGAACAGTAAAATACAATCTAAATTTTCTGTATATATTCTTGCTAACCTGGGTTCTCATTCTGAACTTATACGACTCTCATCTGTCCAAGCTCTCATGTTAGTTGTGCTTAAGTATTCTCCAACCAAGAAAAGCTTCCTAATTTGTAACAGTGCTTTATTAAATTCCAATAAACTGATAAAATAACTATCTCTATTCAGATCACTAGTAAAAGAAAAATAAACAAGATTTAAGCATTGTGAGCCAAAACTACAAATTGTCAACACACTTGATGAATTGGGGTACATCAAGCTTGTGCAAATTGGGCAATCAACGTGTGAATAAACTCCAGTTTTCCCACCAAAAACAGGGGTTTTCTTTGCAACTCTGCTACATCATTATCTGGAATTGTATTTAGTGGAGCTCAATACACATAAAGCCTATTAAAACAAAGTGATGAAAACCATGAAAGTTACATAAACATTGGAATTAATTGAATGTGATGAATATCTTGATTTTGGAGATGGAAAGCAAGATGCAGGTTTCAAAAGTAAACAAAATCAACAAACTTGAAGAGAAAATACCTCACTCAATGAAACTACAGAGTATATGGAATAGCCTATATATGACATGAGACATAAATTTAACTTGAATTTAATTGCATATAGCCTACACCCAAGACTTAATTGCTTTGATTTCATTAATAAACATCATGTCTTACAAATAAATTTATGCAAATATATAAATAATGAAGTAAAAAAACAATATATCACACACATCATAAACAACACAAAACTACTGAGTCATTCATTATTGAGGCATTCATTCAAACACCCTGATTGCATAAACTGTAATCTATATATAATGTATAAATTGTTCATTAGTTCATAGCATTGAGAAATGGTTATAAACTCAGATTTGTTCTTACAATCGATGGCCATTTATAACTTTATTTATCATAGATCTATGGCTCGAACCAAAAGTAAATGAAATGTTCAGAAATCTCAGCCAATATATAAATACATATACAAAAATTGAGTTCTATAGCAAATGGAAAGTTTAGAAATCTTAGCCAATTTTCTATCATCATCCAAAAATAGAAAACTCAGAACTAAGACAAAAACATAGGAAACTGCTAAATCTATATTATATACAAAATTTGAGTTCTAAAGGAAAAGAGTCTGGAAAAGAAGCTTATTTACTTACTTGAAATGAACAAAAAGTTCTAAGCTTTCTTCTTCAACTTCTGGGGCCAAGGCTAAGCTTGGGTGCCAACCATGGACTTCATCTGAATGTGATTATGGTCAAGTGGAGTAGCAGTGGCCAAGGCCTCATACGAACCCAATCTCCTAACCCCAACGCTATTCGAAACCAGAGCATAAGTCACCATGAGTATCACAAAAACAACAAGTGAAAGAGAAAGAGATATGGATTGAGGAGCTACACATTTTATGCCTTTAAAAACTATAATAAATAAAAGAAAACCTGTTTTTGCCAAACTTGGCTTTTCAAGAATGTTATTTGTTTTATGCATTTTTGTGGTCAAAACAAAAAGTAGAGAATGGTCAAAAAATTGAACTAGATAAACATCAAGAGTGATATAATTGCTATGATTATTATTATTATTATTATTTGTTCAGATCTTCATCAGTTTACTTTAGGATCCAACAACTAATATATGATTTTCAATAGTTCTGTCAAATTGAATGGTTTATGAAATCTAAAATACAAATTACACTAAGTAAAATGAAGAAGCTACTTGATGAAATTTCTATAATAATTTGCAGAAATTACAAGCAAGAAATTCAAATATACCTGAACAAAAATTAGCTTAGAGAGGTGGCACTTTCCTTCAGCTACTCTTTGATACCCTAAAATTCAAATTCAAATAAAAAAAAACTTACATCAGAACCAAAGTCGAGTCTAATGAGGTAGAACAAAAGAGATTAAATCAGACAGTAAACTGAAATGAAAATTGAATTTAATTGAAATAGGAGATGAAACTCACTAGATTCAATGACCATGCGTTAGGAGAAATCGATACCGTCCGTTCCAATAGGCCTTCCATATGTGGATTTTATCTGATGCATCTTTTCTTCTTCTTTTTCTCGGTTATGGACAAAGGGCTTTAGCTTAAAAAACTTGCAAAATTTTGGACAGATCCCTAAATTATTATTATTATTAAGAAATTTTAAATTACTTCACTATGATCATAGAACATAGTTCAAGGAAACGAGGGATATCAATGAATCATAAACAAAATGTCGTAAGGAAAATGAAAAGAACCTTTCATCTTCTCCTCAACGGCGTAAGCTTGGTGGTGGCCCGCGAATGGAAGTCGCACTGGGTCGAAGGCACGGAGAGGTGGGCTGCCACCTAGGGTCACTTGGTTCGGGGGTTGGGTTCACGGGTGCCTAAGATTTGGAGCTTGGCTTGGAGAAAAATGGTTGTGAGGATGGTGGTTAGGCGGTTGGAGCTGAGGATGATGGTGGTTACGAGAGTGTAGCTAGGGCAAAGGGAAGAGAGAGACGAGAAGGACAAGGGGAAAAAAGGTATCGAGTAGGCTGGTTTTTTTTTTTATATTTTATTTCTATTACTTTACCCCTTTTCACCTAGTATATACTATAATACATTTTCCAAAGAATTATAATTATGTGTTGTGGAAAGTAGTTTTTGGTGTAGTGAGATTTCTGGTTTTCTCCCTTGCGTTTTCCCCTGAATTCCAAACTTCAAAACCAACCTAAACATCATCCAAACTTATAATTTAACCTAAAAACCTCAACCTCATCAAAACCCAAGTCCAAACACAATCAAAACACCATTAAAACTCAAAATCACCACTTGAGTTTTGCGACCCAAGAACACCACCAGAAAAACTCAAAAACTCAGGGAATCAAAGGTTAATATCATTTCCTCAATAGTCGTACTGGCCTCCTAGCTTCACCCTAACAAGTTCCTGGCTCAATTCTCCCAAAAATTTAAGCTTTCACTCAAAACATCCAAGCGATAGAGAGATAAATGAGAAAGAGAGAGAGAGAGAGAGAGAGATACTCTGTTTTTCTTTGCTGCTGTGAGGTTTCCTCCAGCTGAAGGTTTTAGTGATTCAATCACTAAATTGGTCCAAAAGACCAATTTTCCCCAAGGGCCATAACACTCTCCCAAAACCCTCCAAGGATAGTTTCGTCATTTTCCACTTACCCCGTTATTCATAATTAACGTCTCACAATTCCCATTACTCTCAATATCCTCAAATAATTACAAAATAATATCTCCCATTACCCGATACCGGTAATGTACTAAATTACCAAATTGCCCCTAGGCTTGCCCCGAGCTCGGTATTTGACCCCGTTATGACTAAACTGCTACTTTACTCGCTAAGATCGTTTCATCCCGGATATCTAAAATGTATCCACATAAAAATGAAGCACCACACACATACCATATATATGCCAAATATACCCAAAACATGCCAAATTATGAAAATTGCCCAATTAAACAAAAATGGGCCCACATGCATATTTAATACACCTAAACATGCATATCAAGTCATATTATGATATAACTCACATAATGATACACATAAATATCACATAATCATATAATTCCAAAATTCACCATCCTGGCCCCCTAATCAAGGCCCTAAGCCTTCTTAGGAAATTTAGGACGTTACAACTATCCCCTCCTTATAGAAATTTCGTCCTCGAAATTTCTCTGAACAACCTAGAATATCAATCTCGCATATCTAATTCTAGTTCCCAAGTTGCTCCCTCAACCTCACTGCTTCTGTATAATACCTTAATCAAAGGTACAAATTTGTTCCTCAGAACCTTGTTCTTTTTGTCTCATATCTGAGCTGGCTACCCTTTCAAGGATAATATAGCCTCTAATTCCAGATTCTCATAACTCAACACATGAGTCTCATCTAACACATGTTTCCTCAACATGGAAATATGAAATACACTGTATACGGTCGATAGTGCCAACGCTAAGGCCAATCCATAAGCAACCTAACTGATCCTTCCTTGGATTCCCAATGGTCTTACTAATCTAGAGCTCAACTTGCCCTTACCTCCTCACCCATTTCCCTTGTTGAGACTGTAAGGAAGATACAGTCTTCCACTTGGAATTCCATGTTCCTGCATTTCAGATTAACATAACTTTTCCATTTACTTTGAGAAGTGAGCATCCGATCTCTAACCTTTTAATAGCCTTGATGATTCTCTGAACTACCTCAGAATCCATATATAACATATCACCCCTCTCATCCCAATGAATGGGCGATATACTTTCCCTACCATACATCATTTCATAAGGTGCCCTTCCAATAACTTGATCACTTGCTCTCTCTGATTTACCATCAGTATGAGGATAATAAATTGTACTAAACTCCAACTGTATACTCATCGCCTCCTACAACCTTCCCTAAGATTTGGAAGTAATAACAGGGTCCTCATCTAATAAGGTAGTCCTCGAATTCCATGAAGGTGTACTACCTCTCTCACATAGAGGTCTGTAAACTGATCAACTGTATTGTTCATCCTTACTGATTGAAATGAGCTGACTTAAATACTGGTCCATAGTGATCCAATCCAATCACGCTGGCCCACTATCCTGGTCAACCCCACCATGAAACCCATCGCGGTGTCCTTTCACTATGGAATACACAAAGGATGCAATGGCCTTACTGGTTCCTAATACTCTGTCTTGACCTGCTAATAGGTTAAGAACTTTGCCTCATATTCTGTCATGTCCCTCTCCATCCCAGGCCACCAATATAAAACTTTCAAATCCTGGTACATCTTCATGATGTCTGGATGAAGAGAATAAGAGGGTAGTATGAGATTCATCCAGAATCCCCCATGTAATCTCAGTGTCCATCCGATCCCTTTACCACAATAAACTCATACCTGACACTGTATAGTCCTTAGCTAATCCAGCTAAGACTTTCCCCTCACTTCTTCCCATCTATTCCTTTGATTCTCTCTAAAATAGTAACCTCAATCATAATGCTGGCCATCTGGCCCACCGATAACTCTGCTCTAGTTCTGGTCACACCCTTCAACTAACCTGTTGCTTGGGTAGTCACCTTTTCTATCATTATGTTGTCAAATAACCTACAAACTAGTTCTGATCTGTAAGAGGACTCATAAATCTTCCACAAAGCACATGTAATATCCTGCCTGTCCAAGGAAACTCTTGTTCCCTGAGGTGTTCCTTGAACTCGGCAAATCTCCAACAGAGAATATACCACAATACCGTCGATCAAGACGATCTCAAATCCAATTTAGATAATCTTTGAATACTTTGTTCATCTATTCCATCAAAACAACTCAACATTAATCAAATCCTCAAAACATAACTCAGCACTCCAAGTGCCCTCATCTGATATAAAAAGCAGTCTTCTGCATATCATTCTCCCTAATCTTCATCTGGTACTAACCAGATCATAGATCCACCTTGGAGAATACCATCTTACTCAATAATTGAGCCTTTAGTTCTTACAACTCTATTGAAGCCGTTGAATTCAGTGCCCTAGACCTGGCTCCGTCCCTCATACCAATCTAATCACGGTTTATCTCTTTGTGTAAATGATAATCCTGACAAATCCCCTGGAGACACATCCAGAAAGTCACAGACTAATCTAGTTTGTCCTGGTATCCACCACACTAGCTAAGAGCTCTATGCATCCTCCTGCAATAGATTTCTAGTTCTAATTACATATGTCATATGCACAGTGCCAACTACTAAAAGGGTTTCTTACTCTAAAGCCCAAGAGTTACTATCCTTTCCTTGCAATCCATCATTGCCCCGTACTTGGTTAACCAATCCATATCTAGGATCATATCAAAGTCAGTCATAACCAACTTCATCAAATCAACTAATGAGTCCCTTCTCACCATAACCTAACCCATCTCTTCAAATTACGAATAGAGTATCAAATTCTCATCACAACATAACCATATAACTTGCATATCAACTCTATGCCTTTCTAGATGCAACAAAGCAAAGAACAACATAGCATCAAAACTAGTCAGCATATAACAAAAATCAAAACATGGAAGTTGACCTGCCACTACTGAGGAACCAACCCCAGTCTTATTCTTAGTTTGTGTCACTGACTACATTAGAGCGAACTCTCGAGCTGGAGTCGAGCTGTCCGCCCCCTTTTGCTTATCCTTCCTTCGCCTTGGGCAATCCTTCTTACGATGCCCAACCATCCCACATAAGAAATATTCCTTTCCTCGGAATTCTCCCAGATGACGCCTGTTACACCGAGTGCATTCTGGGTACATTTTCCAAACCTTGTCCTTGCTCAATCCAATAAACGGAGGTGTCACTATCTGAGCTTCGCACTCTCCTTTATAATCTAATTTTTTTTTCCTCTCAACAGCAAGAGCCTTCCCTACCACTTGAGCATAGGTAGAGATTTCATGCACTGAGGCGACCCTAACGCCCTGAGCTATTCCAGGATTCAATCCACGGATAAACCTTTCCTTCCAAGCTACATCTGTGGGTACCATATCAAAAGCAAACTTGGCTAACCCATCAAATTGATTAACATATTCTGCTACTGTTGCATTTCCCTAAACTAGGTTTAGAAACTCATTCATCTTAGCAGTCTTGACTGCATCACAGTAATATCTTTCATTAAACAATTGCCTAAATTCTTTCCAGTCCATCACAGATGTATCTCGTGTCTGGGATACTACTTCCCACCATGTTCGGGCCACATCCCACAATACATATATAGCACAGATCACCCTATCGTGACCTACCACCGCCATACCATCAAGGATGGAACTGAACATGATCATGCCCATCCATTACTCAGCTCTGAATGGATCTAGGCCTCCCTAAAAAATGGAGGGTAATATTCCTGGAATCTTCCACAAAGAAATTCCCACCTATTCTCAACCCTAGGCTGAGCCAATACCGGTGCCATTCCAGGCATAACAAAGGAAGAGGTGTTCCCTGACAAAACCTGTTGTTGTTTCAAACACCTAATCTCTTCCTCTTGCCTCTGCAATCTTAATTACATATATGTAAACACTTGTTGGAAATTCTGAGGAGCAAGTGAAGATGTCAAATCCTGGTTGTAATTCTCAGCCTCGGTATAACCACCACCAGGTCTCATTATTGGCCTTAGATACATACCTGCTGATTGAATCTACAGTTAATAAATTGACGCATTAAACATGATGAGCATATCAAAAGCCTTCCCCATGGGAACAATCTTACCACACTACATTCACAAACCACTGCAATGCTAAAAACATGCCCATGGCATTCATACATCAATTCATAACCCCTGCTCTTCCAACATTCATACCATGCTTCCAACTCCATCATGCAAATAATACATTTATATATTCACGGAGCAGGTAATCATATAATCATATTAATAATCAAGAGCTAGGCTCTATCAGAATCTCATGCTCCATAATACAATATGCAGGCAAAGCATTTACATTCTATATAAGAAGCTAACCACATCAATAGTTACCATACCTTGAGTGAAGCTTGTCTTTAGTGATGAGTGTACATACCAGCTTGTCTATAGGAACCCTTAACCTTGGCTCGCTCTGATACCAAGTTGTAACGCCCTACTACCCAGGGACTGTTACGTTGTGCATTTTAAACAGTGCTAGGCTCGCTAACCGAGTCATTTGGCCATATTCGTGTAACTAAGTGGATTAACGGTTTAGGGTTAAAAATTTTGGTCAAAGACACAATGTTTCACCAAAACCATTACTATATACATTGGGATCCCAAAATACATTTTAAAGGATAATTACAATAAAAGATTTACAACCAGTCGACCTAAGCAGCAAAATAGGGTTTAACCCTAGTTTCTCTTTAAACCCTCAGCTGTGGTGGTCGAGCAGTCGTATACGTACACATCTTCACCTAAGCTCTCCAACTCAAGGATGGTCCAGCTTTCTTTTGCCTTTACCACATAGCACCCGTGAGCCGAAGCTCAGCAAGAAAACTTAAACATGCTCATAAACAAGTAATAACATGTTACTAAATCATAATAGGCATGCCTAGTAATAATAGGCCTATTCATGCATGATAGCAATTCCAAATAAATGATTATAGGCCCTGCCCCCTGTATAGATGACTATTCAGTAAATCTGGGAATAGATGGCTAACATGTCCATCTTTGAATAGGTGACTAATGAGTCACACACTTGGGCTTTGCACCCTAACCAAATAAGTTACAAATGAGTCATGCACTTGGGCTTCGCACCCTAACCAGATAAGTGACAAATGAGTCATGCACTTGGGTTCCTTACCCTAACCAGATAAGTGACTAATGAGTCATGAACTTGATAAGGGACTAATGAGTCTTACACATGGGCTCTACACCCTAATCAGATAAGTGACTAATGAGTCATGCACTTGGGATCCACACCCTAATCAAATAAGTGACAAATGAGTCACGCACTTGAACCAGATAAGTGACTAATGAGTCACGATATTGAACCGGATAAGTGACTAATGAGTCACGAACTTGATAGGTGACTAATGAGCCTCACACTTAGGCTCTGCGCCATAATTAGATAAGTGACTAATGAGTCACAAACTTGGGCTCCGCACCCTAAGCCATGTGACATTATAGTCACCTGAGCCTTTTGACCCTAACTCTATGTAACTAGCCTTTAGACTAGACAAACACTTTTATTTTCATCGAACTTGAGGTCGGCCAAGCATTTAATGCATATGATGATTCATTTAATGCACATGTTGATTAGATCTAATCATTTTGGCTCTGCGTTCAATACGCTTATGCCGCTCTTGACTCATAGGTCAATTCCGTATGACTCATATCGTTTCTGACTAATGAGTCAATACCACTCACAAGTAAACAATGCACTCAGGCATATGCCATATGTCAAATATCCAAATACAAGGCATTCAACATCCTTACTCAACATTCGCTAGCATAAATATGATCATGCACATTTACAGAGACTCAAGCTCTGATCAATCTAATATTCAACATTCATGCCATGCCCTAATCAAATATATCTTATGCATCACATGCATCACATACTGGGTGCAGTTTTCTTACGTTCAGTCTAAGCATGGGTTACTAATGACCGACCCTCGAGCATGATCCTGTCCAGAGCCCTAACAGTAACCTAGACACAACCTTAAAATAATAACCTCATAAGATTCAATCCTTAAAAACAAAATTTGAGACCATTCCTGTGCTCTCGGGACTTCCAATCCACACAACGGGGTGGTGGAACCATCCCCCGAGCCCCCAAAGTCCTTCCAAGCCCTAAAAATGGGTCTTGCTAAAACAAACATAGGGTTGGGGCGCTCATGGGTAGTGCTGGGGCGCTGCCCCAAGTCAGAGAGCACCCGAGCTCTCCCCTGCCTAGCACTGGGGCGCCAAAAGTGGCGCTGGGGCGTCAATTTGACATACCAGAATTTTCTGGTTTTCTACCCTGTGTTTTCCCCTGAATTCCAAACTTCAAAAACCAACCTAAAAATCATCCAAACTTATAATTTAACCCCAAAACCTCATCAATACCTCAACCTCATCAAAACCCAAGTCCAAACACAATCAAAACACCATTAAAACTTAAAATCACCACTTGAGTTTTGAGACTCAAGAACAACCCAAGAACACCACCAGAAAAACTCAAAAACTCAGGGAATCAAAGGTTAAGATCATTACCTTAATAGTTGTAATGGAATCCTAGCTTCAACTTAACAAGTTCCTGGCTCAATTCTCCCAAAAATCCAAGCTTTCACTCAAAACATCCAAGAGATAGAGAGATAACCGAGAAAGAGAGAGAGAGAGAGAGAGAGAGAGAGAGAGAGAGACTCTATTTTTCTTTGCTGCTATGAGGTTTCCTTCAGCTGAATGTTTTAGTGATTCAATCACTAAATTGTTCCAAAAGACCAATTTGCCCCTAGGGCCATAACATTCTCCCAAAATGCTCAAAGGGTAGTTTTGTCATTTGCCACTTATCCCGTTATTCATAATTAACGTCTCAAAATTCCTGTTACTCCCAATATCCTCAAATAATTTCCCCCATTACCCGATCCCAATAATGTACTAAATTACCAAATTACCCCTAGGCACGCCCCGAGCCCTGTATTTGACATGTTATGACTAAACTACTAGGTTGCTCGCTAGGATCGTTTCATGCCGAATATCAAAAATATATCCACATAGTAATGAAGCACCACACACATACCACATATATGCCAAATATACCCAAAACGGGCCAAGTTATTAAAATTGCCCAATTAAACAGAAATGGGTCCACATGCATATTTAATACACCTAAACATGCATATCAAGCCATATTATGATATAACTCACATAATCACATAATGATACACATAAATATCACATAATCATATAATTCCAAAATTCGCCATCCTGGCCCCCTAAACAAGGCCCTAAGCCTTATTAGGAAATTTGGGACATTACAGGCTGAGTAGAGGGGCCTTGAGAGTTTTAACATGACAGAGCTGGGGGAGACTCTCACACATTCCACTTCCTGGGTAAGTTTGTATCTTGCAATACTTTATTGTGTGTGCTTTCGTATACATATATTTCCTATTTCTTGAACTCTTACACGTACATCTCTTTTCTTTTGCAGACTTCTCTCGTGGCTCAACACTTAATAACTTCAGCAAGAGACTTGTCCTCGGCCGAGGTGGAAAACTGCCGACTGGCCGTTAAGAACCAAGAGCTTGAGAAGCAGCTTGCTGAGGCCAACCTCAAGGCGGAAGCGACTGTTGCGAAGGCTTCCTCTTCGTCTAAGAGTAGGAAAAAAGTAGAAGCCAAGGCAGAGGCACTGCGGGAGAGGATCATTGCTCTTGAGGAAGAATTAGCGAAGGTTGGGTATACGTTGGTGGAGCACACCCTTTATTGAGTGTGGAAACAAAATCCTGGCTTTGATTTCTCCTCCTTCGGTGACCATGTTGTAGCAAAGGCTGCGGAATTGAATGCTCATGGCAGGAAACCATGAAGTTTTTTTTCTGTCCTGTCTTTTACTCCCGTGTGTGAGCGACTTATTTCTTTTTACTTCGATTTGGTTGTAATGCTACCTGATTTATTTTGCCTGAGATGAACTTTGACAAGTCATTCCTTGTTTCATGAATATCTTGTTACCAAACATTGTTATGTCTTTTTATCTATGTGGGATTCTTTTAAGCACTCTTTTGTTCTATTGAGGCTCCATTTGGGTCCTCTTGTTGCATGTGGCTTGTTCCCATTGGTGTACCTTAACTATTTATATAAGGACATGTTAACCTCTTGGGTTTTTTATTTGTCATCCTTTTATATAAATTTTTGCACGCGCTTATTATTTTGTTCGAGAAGTGTCCTTCTCGTCATTATGTATAGAATTATTTTGGCAAGGGTCTCTTTTAGGACCCTTTTTTGCTAGACAACTTGGTAGTCATTTTAGACTTATTGGATGATACCTTCCTTGAAGCCTCATCCCTTGTGGGGGCATTAGCCTTTGGTAGGAGGTTATCTTTGTGAAGTTTCTTAATTCTCTTAATATTCATATTCCTTTTGAATCCAAGAGATAGTTTGTCAAGTTTTCTCTCTCTTTATATATATATATATTTATATTCCTCCTATCTTGCCCCCCAAGTGCTTGGTGAAATTCATTCTATCGAGCACTTTGATAATTTCGCTCTCAGCAGAGACTTTATCTATTATATAAATGCTTGCATAAGAAGAAATATAGCATGCGAGATAGGAAACACTTTCATCTATAGTAGGCAAATTACAAAGGTATGTATAACAACATTGCATCTGCTGTGAGGTTATCTGGGCAACCTTTTTGATTTTGTATCTACTGAAAATAACATAACATAAACAAACTAAGTATGAATATTTTTGCATTGGATGCGAAAGTCTTACTAGTTGTATTTCTTGAGATGTTCTGTGTTCCATGCTCGGGGTACTATTGTATCATCCAAGAGTGCTAGTTTGTAAGTGTTTGGCAGTATCAACTGGTCGACTTAGTAGGGTCCTACCCAGTTCTCCCCTAGCTCACCTTCCCTTGGGTTGTGCGTGTTGGGGAGTACTTTTCTTTGCACTAGGTCTCCTACTCTGAACGCTCTTTCTCGCACCCTAGAGTTGTAGTACCTCGCGTCTCGCTGCGAGTATGTTGCCAATCTCAGTTGTGCCTTTTCTCTTCTTTCTTCCATCATGTCTAAATTTTTAGCCATCGTTGTATTTTTGACTTGGTCCTCGTATGCCTGTACCCTGAAAGAACTTATCTTCATCTCAACTGGGAGGATAGCCTCGCATCCATATGCTAAGGCGAAGGTGTCTCCCTGGTAGTCAAGTGCAGCATGGTCCTATAGCCCAAAGCACATTGGGTAGCTCATTGACCCATGCTCCCTTCAATTTTTCTAATTTTGTTTTTAGGTTATTCTTGAGAACCTTGTTAATGGCCTCCACCTGCCCATTGGCTTCCAGATGTACCACAGTTGAGAAGCTTCTCCTTATTCCTTTCTCCTTACAGTACTCCTTGAATGTTCCACCCTCAATCTGGGTGTCGTTGTCAGAAATGATTTTGTAGGGCGCTCCATATCTGCAGAAGATGGACTTGTTAACAAAGGTGGTGATCTGTTGGCCATTATTTTGACTAGAGGTTCTGCTTCAACCCACGTGGTCAAGTAATCTACCATTACAACTGTATACTTGGCTCATCCTCTACCTACAGGGAGAGCACCAATCAAGTCTATTCCCCAAATAGCAAAAGGCCAAGGGCTGGTCATGCTAATTAGCTCATTAGGGGGCTATCGGGAGTACTTTCCTTGTCTCTGGCATTTTTCACACTTTCTTGCGAAGTCGCTATCATCCTTCTCCATAGAGGGCTAGTAGTACCCTTGTCTCATGGCCTTCTTGGTCTTTGATTGCCCACTCGCATGGTTGCCACACCCGCCTTCATGTATTTCATAAAGAAAGTTCATTGCTTCTTCCTCACCGACATCCTCTCTCCTACAAGACTCCATCTACTAGGATGTACCGAGCGACTTTATATGCCAGCCTACTAGCTTCTCTCTTGTCTGTCAGTAGAGCTCCATCCTTCAGGTGTTTCATACTTGGGTCGACCCATGACTCTCTGGGGGTGTTGACCATGTGAACCTCTACCTCAATGATACTTGGATTGGATAAGTACTCCACGAGTACAGACTCAAGCATATCTCCATCCTTGGTGGATGCCAGCTTTGCGAGGGCATCGAACTTGGTATTCTTCTCTCTTGGGATTTTCTCTATGGTATACCCCTCCAAATGATTCAAATAGCCTTTTACCCTTGCCAGGTATGCAACCATCTTGGGCCCCCCCTCATGATACTCACCTTTAACCTAAAACACTACCGATTGCGAGTTACTAAAAATGTGCAAACGCGTTACCTTTAGTTCCTTGGCCAACTGCAAACAAACAAGAAGTGCTTCATTCTCTGCCTCGTTCTTTGAAGCCCCAATACAACTTCTGCCCCCAGGCCCAGTCATGACGATACCTACCCCAACTCCCCCTTCGTTGGATGCTCCATCTACATAGAGGCTCCATTCCTTGAGCTTTCTTTCTTCTTTCTTACAAACTGATTCACTTTCTTCTATCTCTCCTTCCTCATTTGGATGATAGGTGAACTCTACTATGAAGTCTGCAAGCACCTGCCCATTGATAGAGGCCATCAGGGTATATGTAATGTTAAATTGACTTAACTCAATCGACCATTTTAGTAGTCTTCTCGAGGTTTCAAGTTTGTGCAAGACCTGCCTCAAGGAGTTATTAGTGAGTACCTCGATCGCATGGGTGTGGAAATAAGGCCTTAATTTTCTCGAGGCCACTACCAAGGTTTACACAACCTTCTATATTTATGGGTATCGGGTTTCCTTGTCTGCTAAGTATTTACTGATGTAGTATACGGGTTGTTGGTGATTCTTCTCTTCATTAACTAAGGGAGCACTTATGGCATGCTCAGACACTGCTAAGTACAGGTATATCCTCTCTCCCTTTTTGGGTTTAGCCAACAAGGGTGGCTTCCAAAGGTTCTCCTTTAACTTAGCAAAGGCCTCCTCGCAGTCTTCATCCCAAGTGAACTTTTTTCTCCCTTTTAGGATGTTGAAGAAGGGGAGGCAGTTGTTCATGGACCTCGAAATGAATGTGTTGAGCGATGCTACCCTTTCCCGTTAGACATTGCACCTCCTTCTTGTTCTTGAGTGGATTCATGTCTACTAGGGATTAAATTTTGTCAGGGTTGGCCTCAATGCCTCTGGAGTTAACCATGAAACCCAAATACTTTCCCGACGAGACTCCGAAAATGCACTTAGTGGGTTTAACTTCATCCTTTATCTTTGGAGTGTGTCGAACATCTCATTTAGATCCCAGTTGAGTTCTTCAGCCTTCTTGGTCTTCACCAACATATCATCTACGTATACCTCAATATTCTTTCCCGTGTGATTAGCGAACATCCTGTTCACCAATCTCTGGTAAGTGGTGCCAGCATTCTTCAACCCAAATGGCATTACTTTATAGCAATAGAGTCCTTTATCCATTATGAATGAAGTATGTTCCTCGTCAGTTGGGTTCATGGGTATGTGGTTGTATCCAGAATAAGCATCCATGAAGCTAAGTAATTCATGCCCGACTGTTGCATCCACCAATCGATCTATCCTTGGAAGCGGGAAGCTACCCTTAGGGCATGCCTTATTGAGGTTAGTGAAGTCCACACAAGTGCTTTACTCTCCATTTGGATTCGGGACTAGCACGGGGTTTGATACCCATATTGGGCAGAACTCTTCGTGAATGAATCCATCTGTCTTCAATTTTTTGACTTCCTCCTTCAATGTTGCATATCTCTCTGAGTCGAGTGATCGTCTCTTTTGTCTCACAAGTCTTGCCTTGGGATCGATATTTAGGTGGTGGCACATAATGGATGAGATTATCCCTACCGTGTCTTTGTGACTGCAAGCGAATACGTCAAGTTTATTGTTCAACTTTTACTAACTTCTCTTTTATGTCGCCTTGAAGGTTTTTTCCCACCTTCAACTTTCTCAGTGGTTCCTCCATCACAACAATCTATTCCAACTCCTCCACAGATTCAGCCCTAGGCTCCTCTTTGACTCGAGGGTTTGTGCTGCCATATCTTACCATCGTCACAGGTTTGTGTGGCTTTACTGCCATGGGGAGGGAGGTGTTATAACATTCCCTTGCTTCATTATGTTCGCCTTTCATGTTTGTTATTCCTCCAGGAGTCGAGAATTTGACAACTAAGTGATATATTGAGGTCATCGCTTTCAATTCTCTTAGATATTCTCCCAAATACTGCTTTGAAAGTTGAAACGCAATCTACTACGATGAAGTTTTCCATGACAGTGGGTTGTCTAGGTTGTTCTCCCATGGTGAGGGCCAATTCGATCATTCCTAAGGGTTTTATTGAGTCCCTAGTGAATCCATATAAGGAGGTATGGCAGGGTTTCAAGTTCCTGATGCCCAAGTCCATCTTCTCCAAGGCAGGGCGATACAAGATGTCCACAGAGCTTTCACTGTCCATGAGGACTCGTTGTACCCTCATATTGGCCAGTTGGATGGTCAGTACCAAGGGCTCTTTATGGGGGAAATGCACCCCTCATGCATCCTCCTCCTTGAAAGTGATTGAATCATTCTCCCCCTTGAAACTCTTCGGGGGTCACTACTCCAGGCTCATGATGAACGGGGTTGAACTTTTTCTAGCTTCCTTAGCATACCTATCTCGCCCTTTCTTTGACTCTCCTCCAAATCCTGGACCTCCAAAGATCGTTCTTACTTCTCCTTGTATTTATGGGGCTCTTTCTCGGGGTCGTGGTGAGGCAGGCCCATCCTCTGTTCTTTGGTTTTCGCTTCTGACATATCTGTCCAGGTGCCCCCTGCATATGAGTTCCTCAATTTCCAATTTTAAATGGGTTCACTCTGTTGTGGTATGGCCAATATCCTTGTGGTATTGACAATACTTACTGTGATCTCTTTTGGATTGGTCTTTTCTCATCAGCAGGGATCTCTTAAAGGGGACATAGCTTTCATTCTTGAGGAAGATATGTTCCTTGGTGTCCGTCAGGTCTGCATAGAAGGTATATGCTATTTGCTTGGGGTCACCTCTGCCTTTGTGTTTTTTCTGGTGGTCAACCCCTGGCCCTCCATACACTCTCTTCTTTTTTGTAATGTTTGAGCCTTCATGGGCCGAGGGCTTGGACAGGGTTCAGTTTTTCCTGCCCTAAGGTTCTCATGGCCATCCTCGACATAGATGTATTTTTGTGCTCTTTTGTAGAAGTTTTCTAAGTCAGTGACCTCTCTTCTGAGCATATTGTACCATAGCTTGCTGCAGGGGCATACTCCGGTGGTGATAGCCATTTTTAGTTCTCCTCGACTTAGGCTTCCCACCTTAGTCGCTTTCATGTTGAATCTATGAATATAATTTTTTAAGCTTTTTCCTTCGCCCTGCTTTATGTTAGAAAGACTGGTGTGTGGCATGGTGTAATCACGTAGAACATGAAGTTGTTGGAGAAATTCACCAGAATACTACTGCCATGACCTGATAGTTGCTGGCCTTTCCTCTTGAACCATTTGTATGCACCCCCTTTCAGCGTGACAGCAAAGCAATGACACCATGCTCTGCTATTGATCCCCCTTAACTTCATCAAGTCGTTGGAGGCATCAAGATGGTACTTGGGGTAGATTAAGCTCTCATAGGGGAGTTGTTCAACCTCTTTCTTGTGAAAGTTGATTTGTAGACGAACTCATCATCGATAAATGCTCCCCGGACGTGGTGACTATTTTGTTTCGAAGGCTCTTCATCTCAGTGTCTAGCTCTTGTCTCCTTTTATTCAAGGAGTCCCTCAAATATGACAGTTTAGCCTTTCCTCTCCCTTTTTCCTCTGGAGGGACCATAGGGGGTGTTGTCCTTACGTTTGTCCTTCTATTGAGCTTCTCCCTTAGGTCAGTAGGAGTCTCCTTAGAGGTGACCTCGACTTCGTTTTGATGACCAGTGTCGTCCCTCCACCTTTGCTCTCAAGGGGGCTTTGCTGGCCTTGGGCCCTCATGGTGCTTTGTCCGAGGAGTGTTGTTGGTGGAAAGTCGGGTCTTCCCATTATCTACGCGGATGGTGGTTTCTCCTCTTACACACTCCTTCTCCTTGTGCTTGGGAAAATTCATGCTTGACTTTCGTTGCAAAATGCCATTCAACACATCCAGCATGTTTTCCAGTGTGGTTTCCAAAATTTGTTTTTTTTTGTAACTCGCGTATCTCGTCCTCATAGAAGCAAGTTCTTGAGCTGGAACTCACAGAGTGTATCCGGAGACCCTTTCCTGGCCTGTGCGTAGAGGGACCTTGATGCCAGTGGCTAGAGCGTAGTGCATCCAGAGGTCGAGGAAGAGGGTACGTACCCATGCCTCCTACGGGGGGGGGGGGGGGGGGGGGACTAATGGTTCTTGATGGCCTCCATTAGATTGGACAGTTGGATATGACTCCTCCTTCTCTTCTCCATGGGTTGGATGCTCCTCCGACATGCCTCCATTTTTCAACAGTGGAGAGTCTTTCCTAGAGGCTCTTAGTTGGTCATCGTCCAGATGGATTTCAACATCTTGTGTCTCACGTAGGCATCTTGAATGCCTTGGCATTTTTCCTTGTTGGAATTGATGGAAGAATAATAGATTGGTACGTGTTCTTCCCACAAATGGTGGCAAATTGTTGACGGTGAGAACTCGTCAACAATATTAGGTCAGAAAACTCAAAAACATAAGAATGATTAACTTAGAAAGAACTTAGAGAAAACTTGAAGGGTAAAATCTTTGAACAACAATGGAGAAATGATACTCTTGTATCACTCAATAGCCTTAGTACATAGTTAATTTTCCAACCCCTCCCTCAAGTGAAGGAAGGCCTTATTTATAGGTGAGCACTATCAGCTCCTAATACATAGTGGTCCCGAAGGGACAAAAGGACATATCTATAGGCCACAGGTGATCGTGGAGCAGGTGGTAGTGGTGTTGGAGAAATGGCCGTTGGGTCCAATACTTATCAGATGTCAGCATTTAATACCAAGCCTTTGTACTACTTTGTACCACCATTACCTATATGGTACAAATGTCTGGAACGTGGTAGTAGAGGTTTCACCATGTACTATTGTTGCGAAAATTAAGCTATGCAAGTGCACACAGTCGCAATTTGTAATAATTTGGTAAAGAAACCAAGTATCGTCCTCAAGGACTGAATTCTCAATTACCAGTCAATTAACTTCTCTTTTCTATTTGATCAATTAAAATCCTTGATTTTTGTCAACACAGCAAAGGAAACTATAATATTCAGAAACAATAATTGAAAATTAAATAGAATAACACTATTGGTAAAACCTTTGATTTAAACACTGAAGAAATAATTAGGATGTTTAATCTCATCAACTATCCTCCCTATCATTCCCTAATGCAAATACCAAGTTCTTCTTCTTTCTGCCTAATTCAATCAACAAGTTGATACAGCAGCCTATAATCATACTATGAACTATAGACTCAACCTAGATGACAATTTCCTATATTTCTATAGTAAATTGAACCACCCAGATAGCATTAATCTCGACAACTTAATAAACAGTTACACAATTAAAATGGATACTCTCGTTCCAAATTACAATTTTGTCCAATATAACCACAGCAGTTTCAAACCTAACTTCTCAGATTTTGATTTAAAAACATATATATAATGACTATAGATGGCCAATCGATAATCAATCATTAAGCACAGGTTATATGGAATTGAAGAAGATTGAAGAAGAAGAACATTGAAATTGCATTAGTTCATAGTAGGGATTCAAGTGATTCAATTAAAAATCCTAAACAGAAAATTAGTTCATAATCACGATACTAATCATAGAGAAAATTAAAGATAACATCATAAAGTAGAAGAAAAACATGTATGTTGAATACTCCAAGCCTTCAGCCTTCAAGCCCAAATTCCCTTCCAGATCTGTACCCCTCTTTCTTCTTTCTTTTTCGCCTTATAAAAACCTAGGATTCAATTTTTAAAAGAGGAGGGTCGCGGCCCTACATGCACCATTCCACGGCCCGTGTCGAAATTCTTGGGCGAATTGTTCTCTCCATGCCGTGGCCCTAGTCAGCCATGCCGCGGCCCGTGTCGACAATTTCTGGGTTGATGCCCATCTATGCCGCGGCTCTCTTTAGCCATGCCGTGGCCCGTGGTTCTCCTTCCAAAACACTGGTTCTGTTTCACCAGCTAGCCGCGACTCTATTTTGCTCATGTCGTGGCTCTTAAGGAATTTCTCAATTTTTCAAGATTTTATCCCAAAAATTCACCAACATTCCAAATCATGTTGAGATTCATCCTTTCTTGAAATATGTTGAAAAACTTGGTTATTTCTTCCCTTTCTTTGACATTTTCCTCCAAGTACTCAATTCTCCCTGATATTCACAAAGACAAACAAACAAAGCATAAACCCGCACTAATTGAAAGAAAAATGAAATAAAAGACTACTTAAAACATCACCTAAACATGACAAAAACTAGACTCAACAACTATCTTTGTATTTCCACTACTTGTTTGGCGTGGGCACTCGGTTCGTACTCTGTGCTTTTCCAAGCACGTACGTACCTAGCCTTACATACTCCGCACTTAGGATTTCTCCTTCTCTATTACTTTGGGATAGTTTGGCCTTGTCTTTGTATCTCCCAACACTCGACTAGGCTGATGTGTGACTTCGAGGTTATATGGCCTCACAAGATACCATGGGGCGCGAGGCCCTGGTGTGCGCGCGAGGCATTTGGAGGTGTGCGAGGCACTGGTGTGCTCGCAAGGAAAAACGAGGTGTGCGAGGCGTTGGGGTGTCATGAGGCTTCAGGAGGTGAGTAAGGTGCTGGGGCTTTGTGAGGCACCAAGAGATGTGCGAGGTGTTGGGGATCCGTAAGGCACCAGGAGATGTGCGAGGCGCTAGGGCTTCGCAATGCGCCAGGAGGTGCATGAGGCACTAGCGCTCCGTGAGGCATCAGGAGGTGCGTGCTAGGCTAGGTGAGGCACACCTTGAGCAAGGCCAACCCGTGCAAGGTGGTTAATGCATGAAGGATAGTCATGCATTTTTGGCCTATGCTTCACTTTATGTTTCCACACTCATAGTTTCTGAGTACTGCTTCGAGAGACTAACGTGGCTTCAGACATGGTTGCCTTGGACCTTCAAGGGACCCTAGAGGCGATATGTGAGTCTTTCACTAGAGTGGAATTTTTAGCATCCACAGAGCTGAAAGTATTTCTTTACCCAAAAGGATCTAAACATGAGGTAGAGGCATTGGTTGGAGGTGGTGAAAGATTATGATTGTGAGATTCTTTACCACCAATGGAAAGTCAACGTTGTTTCAGATGCCTTAGCCAGAGAGGTTCGGGACAATTATTCTCTTTGAAGAAGATATTGAAAGAGTTGGTAGAAGATGTGACTAGAGCATGGATAGAGTTGGTGGTGGGTCAGTTAGCCAACATCACCTTGCAGTCTAGTATTTTGGAGAGGATAAAGGAGGGTCTATTGAATGATCATCAGTTGATGAAGCACATAGGGGATGTCTTAGCTGGAGTGGCTAAGGACTATACTATTTTAGAGATGAGTTTGCTGATATACAAGGAGCTAATTTATTTTCTGATGGACTCTGCTATCAGATGAGAGATTTTAGATGGATCTCACACTACACTGTATTCTCCGTATCCGGGCACCACGAAGATGTACAAAGATCTGAAAACCTTATATTGGTTGCCTGGAATGAAGAATGATGTGACTCAATATGTGGCTAAGTGTCTAACATGTCAGCAAGTCAAGGCTATGCACCAGAGACAAGCAGAGTTACTACAGCCTTTGGGTATTCCTGAATGGAAATGGGAGGATGTGACTATGGACTTCGTAGTTGGGTTACCCAGGACGGTGGGTCAGCATGATTCAGTGTGGGTGATTGTGGATCGGTATACCAAATGATCCCACTTCTTGACAATAAGTACAAACTTTACAGTGGATCAGTATGCTGATCTTTATGTGAAAGAGATAGTACACCTCTATGGGGCTCCTAAGTCTACTGTGTCAAAACGGGACCCCATCTTCACTTCCAAGTTTTGGGGAAGTCTACAAAAGGCTATGGGGACCCTATTGAAATTCAATACAGCTTACCATTCTTAGAAAGATGGTCAACTTGAGAGGACAATTAAGATACTGGAAGACATGCTTCGAGCATGCCTTTTGGACTTTGAAGGGACCTGGAGTAAGTATTTTTCTTTGCTATAATTTTCCTACAATAACAACTATTAGTCAACCATTGGAGTGGCTCCTTATGAGATGTTTCATGGTATGAAGTGTAGATCGCCCATTAACTGGGATGAGAAGGGTGAGAGAAAATACTTTGGTCCTGAAGCAGTTCAGATGACCAATGAGGCCACAGAAAAGATTGAAGCTTGGATGCTCGCATCACATAGTAAAAAGAAAATTTATTCAGATTTGAAGCGTAGAGACATGGAGTTCCAAGTGGGAGACTATGTCTTCCTTTGTGTTTTTCCACTTAAAGGAGTGAAAAGGTTTGGGAAGAAGGGAAAGCTGAGCCCTAGATTTGTAGGACCTTTAGAGATCTTGGAGAGGATTGTCAGGTAGCATTGTCAGGAGTTCACAATGTATTTCACATATCGATGCTCCAGAGGTATGTGTCAGATGCAACTCGTGTATTGAATTATGAGGATTTGGAGCTACACACAAATTTGTCCTATGAGGAGCGTCCAATACATATTTCAGATAGAAATTATAAATTCTTGAGAAACAAGACTATACCCTTGGTTAAAGTGTTATGAAGGAAGTGTTGGGAAAACATTCAGAGCACGCAGCAAAATCGGCTTGGTGATCCCATTATAAACGAAACAACAATAATAAAAAAAATTCATTAATCATATAAACAATTTATATGACCAAGAAAACAATCTAGAAACATTAACATACAATATTATTAATCATGCAACAAATATATAAACATACAATATATTTATATACAACATATAAATAAAAAATTCAAGAACATAAACTATTACCTCTTGAAGCCTATCAAGTGTCCTTGAGTCTTTTCGTATTTTTATCGATCTTCCTATCCAAAGCTTTGAGCACTCAAACCACAATCTTCCAGAGTGTTCTCTACACCTAAAGATGTGTATGGGCACATAGAGAACATGAGTTTGTATTTTAGGAATCACAAGTATTTCTCAACACACGAGAACTTGGATTATGGTCTGAGAAGAAGTAAGATAGAGTTTTGTCGGACAAAAACTCTGAGAATTATTCTGAATTGTATGTGTATTTTTGTGTGTGTGATTCTTCTCTTTATTGTATATCACATATGTAGAGATATTTCTATTACCTTATTATGCCTAATAATAATAGTTATATAATAAAATATCATAATGCTGATAGAATTTGATTTAGGTAAATATTTAACTTACCAAATTTGAAAAAACTATTTTCAAATTATTAAATAATTAAATAAATAAAATAAAAACTACAATGATACAATATCAGTATATGTGGTACACACTTGGCACAGTCTTTGGACTGTGTCATGCATGACCCACTATTCCCTTTTCAAGGATTTTATATTTTTCTTTTATTTAATTATTTAATTAAAATCAATCTCCCACAAAATAAGGTGTTAATCTTTTTAAGGAAAATATGACAACTATATTTCAAAATTTAAATTTTAAATTTTAAATTCAAAGTTCAAATTGATGATCATCATTATCATTATCTTTTAAAATTAAATAAATACAAAACTATTTTTGACTTACCAATTTTATTTTCTGCCACTCAAATAAAATAATTAATTTCAAAATTTTATTTATATATATAATTCAAAAATTTATATTTTTAAATTAATAATTAATTATTCAACTTCAATTATCATATAATTGCATACTTCACCCAAAGAAAAAATTATTCTCAAATTCCCAAATTGCAGTTATACCCTTGTATCAATTCTTACATTAATATGGTGTTGATAGAACCACCATGTGGACCTATGGACCTATAATATCAAGCTCCAATAAATATTAGATTATTAATCAAAGCTCTTTGATTAAATAATCATATATATTAATCTCATGATTACTCCACTATATATATGACATTGAACTCTCGATAATTAGACATACATATACTAAGTACTTTATTAAAGAATAAAGTGTCAATTGATATAATCATTACATACATCATTAATCCTCTATTAATGGTTCATAATTAAAAGAGAATAAAATTACCATTTTACCCTTTTAGCTATATCTTGTTCCTAGAGTACCATTGACTTTACTAGTGAAGGTTGTGTCACAACAAGTTTGTGACGTGAGCACTATAACCTTTTCAGTTGAAAAATCCAACCCAATAGGAAACCATTATTCAATCTATAACAATGTATAGATTCCATATCTGTTAAACTATGTCCCTAGCCATATACATCAATGAGTCCCCAAAACAATTGTTCTTAGCCTGATCATTTTGACAAACCTTAACACATGAATCAAAGGATCAGATGACACATATAGGAGTTCATAGCAACCTCAAGATTAAGATCATCATGTATATGGTAATCGTCTTATGTGTTTGATTAATATTATGAAACGATGTTTAAACAAGTATTAACATATCACATCTGGTATAGTTCTACATACTCTCAGCATGCAAAATACCTCCACTAAATTGTCCGACTACATTAGTAACCCGGATCTTGGTCACATATATTCATAATACTAGCGGACCGTATTAGCAGTAATTAATCTAAAGATTCCATTACTTTATTTTACTGCGAAGTGTTTTAAGTTTATTATCTTAATCTCGATCCCCTCATACCAATATGAGATTAAGACCACATAGATTAACTTTGGAATTTTATGATAATTACTTAATATTATCATATAATATTGGACATAGGCTATATATATAATAATTCAATTCAA
This sequence comes from Humulus lupulus, assembly GCF_963169125.1. Classification (NCBI taxonomy): domain Eukaryota; kingdom Viridiplantae; phylum Streptophyta; class Magnoliopsida; order Rosales; family Cannabaceae; genus Humulus; species Humulus lupulus. Next base: position 163,873,258 of record NC_084796.1, on the reverse strand, counting down.
TAATTTATTTCATTTAAAACATTTGCCAACTACAATTACTTTAAGGGCACTATACCGAACAATCTCCCACTTGCCCTAAAGCAAATTGAGGCATCTCTATCAATATGTCAATCGCATTCTCCTGACCGATTTTTTCTAACAAATTCTTTGTACCAGTTTTGTAAGAAATTATTTTGAAGTTATCTTCAAGATTATTACATCAATTATGTAAAATTGTCTTGTATTAAATGATACTTCATTTCATGTGCTTTACCATTTCATGATTTCTAGTTCTTCTAGAATAGTTGTATCTTCATTGCTTTTGCAATGAGATAGTAGTTGTTTATTCTAGTCTGAAACCTTTCCAAAATGTCAAAGAACTTAACTAAATCAAATAACCTATTTAGCTGATCACAGCTGTTGTATCTCTACTTTTTGTGGTGAAATATATAAATCTGAAATGTCTAACACATTTCTAGATTAATGTGCCTACTCCACAGTTATGGAAGCTTATTCTGATATCTAAAGTAAAGTATTTATGCTTCTTATCTATATAAGTTCCTTGAGACAGAACCTTAGGATTGTTCTTTCAATCTCTATAGAATATAATGTATAGAACATTCTTGTCTTTTCTAAATCTAATATTTAGAAATGTTCAGCTAACCATTTATTTTCTATTGAGGATTTCTCTACATCATTCCCAATTATTAGAACGTTGTCAATATTAAGAATAAGAATCACAACAGAATCTTTCTGATTGAGATCTTCAAATGATTTTTTCATGTCAGCCATTCAACAAGGACTACTTAGACATTAATTTAAATTAATCTCATAATCCATGTATGAAGCAATGGATGAGAGTATGTAAATAGATTCAAGTTTGGTTACAGTAGAAGATGTTTATCAAGTAAGAAATTCTTCTTTATGTTCCTAGCCTTTGGCTGTTAACCTAACTTTTGAAATGTCTCTACTTTCCTCTGTTCTCCTCTTCATCTTGAATATCCTATTTTAAATTGATGTTCAATGAACTTTAGTTGGATGTTCAAGCATCCATATGTCATAGGATTTCAAATTCCATTTCTTGATTCATGGTGTTTCAACCATTGTTTTCTGTAAAAACATTTTTCATTTCATATACTAATATGTTAATAAAGTATAGTTAGATTGTGTTACACATAATGTAACTATCTTTACATTTGTAATGGAGTAGTTACTAACTAACGCTCCCACTACAACAATGCTTTACAGAATTTGTGATATTCTTTGGTTTTATCATTGTTAATTATCAGTAACTTGCTTACTTGCCTTGCAGTCATTATTTATAGTACAACTTAACAAGAAAATACAGTGATTATAATTATCAGGCTTCATCAAAGGAGCATTTAAAGAGATACAAAATCTTTAATAATCTTTTATGATTATTAAACTATTTCAGTAAATGACTTCGTGGAAAATTTTCAATTTATTCACACAATCACTTGTGAATACCAACTTCTAAGTCTTTGATGTTGTACAATCAAACATGTACGAAGTATAACAAGTTTTAAAATTATAGAAATAATACAGACGATAATAATTATTCATCAATAATATAATCTTATCTAATATGACTATATTCCATTTCCAAAAATAATAGTTTTGCTTAGCATTCTAGTTGTATGCGAGTTGAGTTTGAATTCCAAGTTCACATGCAAACTACTTGAATTCCAAATTCGAGTTTTAGACTACCTTTTGATCAGATTAAACTAGTCTCTCAGTGACATTACTTTGAATGTTGCATGAAAATTTCTTGAAATTTTCTTTGCATTTGATCAAAGTTAAACATGTCTTAAATAAATGTCAATCAATATTGACTTATTATTTATTATTTCTTTTAGCTTTGAACATTAAAAGGTTCAACATACATCTCTATGTATTAGCTAAACGATTATGTGATTTTTGAGCCTTTATTAGAGAAAGATCTTTAGGTTAACTTTAATTAATAGACTATATAAACATTGAGAGAAACATTGAATGGTTGCAATAAAAGACTGTCTTTTATTTTTTTAATGTGTCTAATTAATTACAAGTCAATCTAAAAAATAATTCACACATATGTTTCACTTAATTTTAGTTGGAATAAGATGTCTTACTACATCTATGATTTTCACAATAATAAATAATTCCTAATTATCATTTATACTCATTGATGAAATGGGTGACGCAAGTATATTTAAAAAAAAACAATTGAATTTATTATTAAAAAGAAATATTAAACTTGTTCATTCATCAAATAAGGGATTCTAAAATCATAGTTTCTGGAAAAATATTCTAGAACTACTTTAAAGAAAAAGAATTTAATAAAAAGTTGAAAATGAAAAAAAAAAAAACTAATTTCCATGTCATTTATCTCTTGGTCTACCAATCTGCAATCCTTTTCTTATTTTTCTTTCGTATTCTTTTTTTTTCTTGAATAATGCATTCCTGAAAACAAGACAAAAATATTGTGGCATAAAAATTTGAATCAACTATTCAAATGTATTAAAAGGAGCTGAGCAAATCATATTTACCCTTTCTTCTTGCAAACTTCTTAAGTGATCAAAAAAATCTTTTTTGATCCTTTCCCATATATCGTATGTAGATCTAAGATTCACATATCTCGATTTAATATCGTCTGACATAGTATTTAGTACGCAATGACGAGATAAATAATCAAATCTCATCCAATCCGCATATTTTTTATGATTATCATATTCAGATAAAGTTGATGGCTCATCTGGAGGCACATCAATGATTGCGTCATACACTTTTAGTTCACTCAGAATTATGTGTATGTTTCTATACCAAACATCTAGATTGTTGAAGTCTAAATGAAAAATTCTTACGTAGCCATCACGAGGACCAACTGGTTCTTTCTCATTTTGAGGTTCTTGATGAGGATTAGGAGAATTAACCATTGTTGCTGGAAATAAATAAATAAAATATAATGAATTAAAAAATATAATAAATATCAGATTTTATTTGGAAAAGTAAATATGATGCATGAATGCAACATATAAAAATTCATAAAAATATATACTAATCAACAATAAATTAATTTGAAAAGTTAATTGACCGCCTTAGGGTAGGTCATAATAACTCCAAATTAATTTTGAGACAAATCTCAATTTCATAAGTGAAAACTTAAAAATGTTTTTTTCTCTTTTGACATATGAACTACCGCTAGTTTGTTCAAGATGCACCAGTCGTGCTCGGAAGCCTAAATACACCTTTGGAGTGTAACCCATTATTTTCAATCAATGACTTAACTCAAGAGTGTGCCTTAGGGTCAGTCAAACTTGAAATACATCAATAATTATATTCTCATAAGAGAAGTTAACCTTGAGATAAAATAAACATATTCAGAAGCCTTTCCTTAGGGAGGCCGCAAACAGAGGCAACACGAGTCCCTTCCTATGCCTCTCGGTGTTCAACCAATAATGGAGACCATGGGACTTATTGTAATAACTCCCTCTCCCACTCACTATTTTGGAAAATTGTGTTTTTCACAATATCAATATTTTTTAATTTAGTTGTAAAAATAAATTTATTTTTACCAGATGATATTCTAATAATTACTAATCAAATTAAGCAAAATAAAACAAAATTGTGCCATTTAATTCTAATTCTAATTTTTCTTTAATTAAGAGAATATCATTTTTATTTTAATAAAACCTTTTTCATTAAAACAAAAAATTAAACAACTTTTATTTTGATTTACCATCTTAACTAATTAATATTAAATTTATTATTATATGAATTATCACATATAAACATATCACAAAGTATAGGACATTCCTAATAGCATGTTTCTACACGAATGTAATGCATGTTGATTGCATATTGTGTAAGTATATGAATGACATGTTATAATGCATGAAAAAATATTAAACATTTTAATCACATTCAAATATTTATATTATGTAAATAAAATAAAAGCGGGTATGATAACTTTTGGGTATTTCTAGAAAAATTACAACAATTACAAAATATACAAGAAAATGTAACATAGACTAACTAAGGCTTGATAAAGAGCACTTGATCTTCAACCTTGAGATGCAGTCCTGTTGAGCCAATGCCACCCTTTTTCCATATCCATTTTCAATTATACAACTTTTTAATTATTTTAAATAAAATTTTAAAATAATTAAACTTTGAGTTTTAACAACCAAAAGTTTCTAAGACCCAATTTAAATTTGGGCAATTTAATTCAAAAAATAAAATAAAACAATTTAATTTTAATAAATTAAAATTCAAGATAATTTTAATTTTGGATATTTTAATTATGGAAGATAACAATTAAAACATTTTTATTAAGGAAATTAATCAAAATTATTTCAATTAAAGAAATTTCCAAATTAAAACTGTAAGGACCAATATTTTGTGTATGACAAATTAGGTTCAGTTGCGTCTGGAATGGACTTTTGTTATGTCTGGAGTATATTTGTTTTTAGTTAGAGTCCACGTCAGCATGTGTGTAAAGCAAGACTGTTAGTGAGTTACAGCTGTTAGTTAGTTCGGGATTATACCTAATTGCAGCCAAGTTTATATAATGGGCTGGGCAATTAGTTATAACTAACTCTCTTTGTTCGAAAGCTTCGATTGGGTGTTTTTGCTCTGTTTTCTTTCTTCTTCTTTCATTGATTTTTTGCAGGTGTTTTCAAGAAACTCCATTGAAGATAGCTGGAGGTTTCTGTGCAAGCTCCTGGATCAAGCCGTAATTGCTGAAGGAGTTCAGCTGGGTCTTGAAGGTGTAGATCCGAAGGTTTTCGGATTTGAGAAATTGTTGAAGGGAGTTCAACATTGAAGCAAGGGTATCTTGCATTAATAACCATGGGATTTGGTTGATTAGGGTAATAGCTTCATTGTATATTGAGATAGTTTGTACTGATTTTACATATTGAGTCTTGAACTGGTTTATGTAAAATTACTTCTGAATAAAGTGAAAGTTCTTACCCTGGTTTAGGGAACCCAAGCACTAGTCGGCTGAAATGTGTTTTCAGTGCAGATGAAGCTTGTAATTCTTGTGTGTCAACTCTTATAACTGTTTAGTTAATATACAAGCATAAATCAAGATAAAGATTGTAAATCTGGAAAGATAGGCTAAAACTTAGGTTTTTCAATTGGTATTAGAGCTAGGTTGCTCTAATTTTTTTTCCGATCCTCCTATCTTTTCTGTACTGAGATTGAGTTTTGATTTGTTTTCGTGTAACTCGCAATTTGTTTTTTCTGGGTTCTCCAGTTGACACTAACCCCCTCTGAGTTCCGACTCTGGGAACATATTGTCTCTTGTTTTTATTCAATTGTGTGTACAGAATGGAGATGTGCAGAGAAGGAGGTTCTACATCTCGACCCCCAATGCTTGAAGGGGCAAATTATCCTTACTGGAAGACCAAAATGCGTGTATTCTTGAGAGCTGTAGATGAACGAGTGTGGATGGCTGTTGAAGATGGATGGAAGTGTCCAACAGTTGTTGAAGATGAGGTTGTTAAGCCAAAGCAAATGAGTCTGTGGACTGCAGAAGAGATGGAAAGGGCCAATTTTAATTCAAAGGCTATGCATGCTCTCTTCAATTCAGTTTCTACAAATCAGCTGAAAGTCATAGCAAATTGCGAAATTGCCAAAGAACTTGGGAGAAACTGAGAATAAAGAATGAAGGAACTGATGCTGTAAAGAAGTCCAGATTAAGGGCTTTGGCAAAATCATTTGAAAATCTATCTATGGAAGAAGAAGAAACTGTAGCGGAGTTCCATGCCAAATTGTTCGATATCTCGAATGAATCTTATGCACTTGGAAAGACTTATTCGAATGCAAAAATTCTTGGTGTTCTACCCCGGAAGTTCATGTCAAAGGTTACCTCTATCGAAGAAATGAGAAATGTCGAGGAACTTGATCTTGATGAGTTAATTGGGTCCCTGCAGAACTATGAACTGAGTCTCACACGGTGGAAGAAAGGCAAGAAACAGAAAGATCCTGAAAAAGAAAAAGCTGATAATAGTCTTGCATTTGTGCATAAAGAGGAAAAGAAGTTGATCTCAGGTGCATCTGAGGGTTTCACTGATGAAACTTTAGCGCTGCTGACCGAGAATTATGCTAAGTTCTTGAAGAAGAATTACAAGAAAAACTTTCCAGGAGGAAAAGAGAATGGTCTCAGAAGAAACTTTGGTGGAATCAATAAGCAAACTCAGCAATTTGGCGACGAGAAAAACAGGGGAATACGGTGTCGAGAATGTGACGGATTTGGACATATTCAAGCTGAGTGTGCCAACACTCTTAAGAAAAAGAAAGCCTTAGCAGCTACATGGAGTGATAGTGATGAAGAAAAGAGCTCCACTTCAAGTGACAAGTCTGATGAAGAGAAACAGGTGGTGGCTTTTGTGGCAAAGAGTCATCAATCAATGTGTTCAGAGAAAGACGAAAACTCAAGCTCAACAGATGAGGACAGCGATGGGAGACAGCATGCATATGATGAAATGTTTGCTCAATGGGAGTATATGGCTAAAAAAATCAAAGGTCTCACTAGTGCCAAACAACAACTTGAATCTGAGAAGGATGAGTTGGAGGACACTGTTAAGAAGCTCACAAAACAGCTTGACGGGAAGGATAGTGAGATTTACAAACTGACTGCAGAGTTAATAAGGGCTAAACAATCTCTTGAGTTTATCCCTCCAAGAACTGCTGCAATTAACCACACCTTGCAGTTACAAAAACCTTATGGAGATCGAACATCCATTGGGTACAAAATACTTTACAAGAAATGGGAGAATTTAGGAATTAATGATCCCTCTTTGTCCAAGAACAAGGAAGATAAGACTCCTGATGACTCAGTGCACAATACTTTCAGTGCTGGTTTCCCAAATTCCACTAAACAGATCAGTGTCTCATCTGGACCCACCAAGTTGAATTTCGAAGGAAGGAAGCCTATCCTGAATGGTCAGATTCACCAAGAAAGATTTGTTCCTGTTTGTCATTTTTGTAACAAAAGAGGACATATTAGACCCAGATGCTACAAGTTGCAGGCATATTTGAAAGCTATGATCGATCGTCCGAATAGCTTTCCGCAATTGAATCGATTTACAGGAAGGTTGTCATCTAGTGAGGGGAGACCCAAGTCTGATCTTAACGAGAGTGTTGCATTAGTTGCCCACACCTCTCTTTCAACTTTTCAAGAAGACCAATGGTACTTCGACAGTGGATGTTCTCGCCATTTGACCGGCAACAGAAATGTGTTGGTAAACTATAAAGGAGGAAAGGAGGGAGCTGTGACTTTTGGTGATGGGAACAAGGGTCAGATATTTGGAAAAGGTGATCTGGTGCTAAACGGAGTCGCTCCATTGACTGAGGTGTTGTACGTCAAAGGTCTCAAGGCAAATCTTATTAGCATCAGCCAACTCTGTGACAATGATTTCACTGTAAATTTCTCTAAAACTCACTGTTTTGTTGTAACTAATGGGTGCTCAGTCTTGACAGATGATAGAACCAGCGACAACTGCTATGCACTAAGCAATCAAGTCGTATGCAACAGATCTTTTCTTGATAAGCCAGACCTATGGCACTATAGACTGGGGCACTTGAATTTTAGAGACTTGAAGAGAATTGTGAAATTACAAGCTGTTCGAGGGATCCCAGAGATGAAAGTCACTAGAGATAGGCTGTGTGGACCTTGCCAACTGGGAAAACAGACAAAAGCATCACATCCTCCTGTAAATATGCTTCTCACCTCTCGTGTGCTGGAGTTGATTCATATGGATTTAATGGGACCCATGCAGAATGAAAGTCTAAGTGGTAAACGATTTGTCATGGTTCTTGTTGATGATTACTCTAGGTACACTTGGGTAGATTTCCTCAAAGAAAAGTCAGACACTTTTGGTCTCTTCTCAGCCTTGGTTCTCAGACTCCAGAATGAAAAGGAGTCTAAAATTGGGAAAGTATATTGACTTTGAAGTGACCATGGAAAGGAGTTTGAAAACACTGTGTTCTCCGATTTCTGCGATCAGTTAGGAATAAAACATGAGTTTTCAGCTCCAAAAACCCCTCAACAGAATGGGGTTTTTGAGAGGAAGAACAGGACCCTGCAGGAAATGGCTCGGGTAATGATGCATGCTAAGAACATTTCTAAGCGTTTTTGGGCTGAAGCAATTAATACAGCCTGTTATATCTGCAATCGGGTCCATCTGAGAACTGGCACGACACAGACTGCCTATGAGCTTTGGAAAGGAAGGACTCCTAATGTCAGTCATATGCACATTTTTGGGTGTGTCTGCTATGTCCTAAATGATCGAGAACATTTAGGAAAATTTGATCCAAGGAGTGATGAAGGAGTATTTCTTGGGTATTCGCTTAAGGGGTGGCGACAGTAGGAGGCTCGCGGCAGAGGCGCAATGGTTGGGCGCGTAGGGGCGCGGTGCCTGGGTGCGCATGGGTGTGGTGCATGGGCGCAAGGGCGTGGTGCCTGGGCGTGCAGGGGTGGATCAACATGGATGGGCGTGCTACTGGCTAGCGCATGCTGGCAAGGCAGCAGCCCAGGGCTCGGGCTCGGGCTCCAACATAATTTTTACCCAAAATTTTTAAACAAAAGATTACAAAATTCCTATGCCCCAAAATGGCATACATATTTCATCTAGAAAATTTAAGAACAGTTCCTAAACCTAAAAGCACCATAATAAACAACCCTTAAGAATCTATCATCATAAAAATAAACATCCATCCATTCAAACATATATCCCATATAATATAAAAATGAATATAATCCCATACAAAAATTAATAATAGGTATAGATTAATGACCTACTCTGGTACCACTTGTCGGAAAAACATTCAGAGCACATAGCATAATCGGCATGCTGGTCCCATTGTAAACAGAACAACAACAATAAAAAAAATTCATTAATCATATAAACAATTTATATGACCACGAAAAAAAATCCAGAAACATTAACATACAATATTATTAATTATGTAACAAATATATAAATATACAATATATTTATATACAACATATAAACACAAAAATTAAAGAATATAAACTATTACCTCTTGAAGCCTATCAAGTGTCCTTGAGTCTTTTCATATTTTTATCGATCTTCCTATCCAAATCTTTGAGCACTCAAACCACGATGTTCCGGAGTGTTCACTATACCTCAAGATGTGTGTGGACACATAGAGAACATGGTTTTTTATGTTAGGAATCACAAGTATTTCTCAACACATGAGAACTTGGATTATGGTCTAAGAATGGCTAGAATAAAAGAGAACTAAAAGAGAGTTTTGTCTAACAAAAACTCTGAAAACTATTCTGAATTGTATTTATATTGTTGTGTATTTTTGTGTGTGTGTTTGTTCTTGTACGCCTTGATTTTCCCACAGGCTGATTAGTTAGCGAGCTAAGGTACGACCTAATTATGATTACCAGGCAGACATCCCCTGGACCAGAGCTGCCATCGTAAGGTCATACCTCCTTAGCTCGGAGTAACCTAAGGGTTCACCAAGATTTCCTAAGGATTGAGTCTGGACTCGGAAGGTCGCATGTCGGGTGAAGATCCAACTCGTGGTACGAGCTGGAGCTAGAGGCTGTGACCCCTTATAAAGTCAGCCACGCAAGGTAAACGTGCATGTATCAGACATCACGTGTTGGATATATCCCTGACTTCTCGGACACACAGTAGGAACGTGCGTATTCAAACTCCCACGACTGGTTTGGGCCGTGCGGCCCATTATCTCCTTACCAATTGATTTGACCACACTCATGTGTCAGGTTTAGGAATTAATCATGAATGTCACAGAGTTGACATGATAGGTAAGAAGGTCACGGGATGACCTTCTTACCAACTCCCAGGTGCCTTCTCCTATAAATATGGAGACCTTGGGAGTTAACAAGGGTTGGATTCTCGATTGTGAGGAATACCCTGTAATCAAATACCCAGTATATAGCAATAATACTGACTAGTGGAGTAGAAGGATTTTAACCTTTGAACCACTTAAAAAACGTACTTTGAGTCACCATTTCATTTCCTAAGATCATATATCTGTTTCGGTTCAACCTAAGCACTAATCCCTTTCTCTTCTTTTCTTAATTACCTGTTGGCGAAGAACCGCGACAACAGTTTGGTGCTTTCATTGAGAGCAAGTTCGATTAGTGTTGTCGCAAACATCCAGCTATGGTGACTACTCGATCCAGGCACGGTAATGAGACAGAACAGCATGATGGGCAGGAGGCTCATCATACCGCCATCCCTGGTGAACAAGTTCCTGAAGTCCAGCAGCGGCCAGGAAAGCAGCCGACGGGCCAAGGTGACACCGGAAGTTCGGCGCCCCGGCCACCTAATCCAAACCCGTGTTATTACACTGTGGTGGAGATGGAGAATGCTCAGCTGAGGAGCCAGCTAGCAATAGCTAGCCAGCAGATCAAGGATGTGCTGGCCCGACTACCCCCTCTCACAACCGACGCTAACGTCGAAGAGAGGCAAGGCGAGGCTCCTAAGTCTCGCCGAGGTAACCGGTCCAGGCATAGCCGCTCGGACAAACTTCCAACAAACTACTCCACTCCTTCATCACACCATCGAGAGGCAAACTTCGAAGAAATGCCTAGAGTCGGACAACAGCAGTACAATCGTTCGGTCAGAACTTCGATTCCTAGCTCTGAACCAGCCTCGAGCGAGCCCAGGGCAGCTCAAAGAAATTCCAGAAGGAGGTCCGGGGAGGGTTCGCAACATCAGCCCGTCCCAAACAACCATCCTGCACCCCGTCCAGATCGCCTAGCGTGGGACCAGTAGGTTACCAGGGCCGAAAGGCCCCCACCGAACTTGATCCGTCCTGACAGAACCAGGATCGCCTCTCCGGTCATGCATCCTCCTTCTCCAATCAGGTATCCATCTCCTCCTCGACCCGTCCAAGATATTCTAGCCTATGGGAGTAGCAGGAGAAACCCGCCATCATCTAGACCTTCCCGACGTAGCAGGGTACCAAGGGAAAGCCCAGATCCTCAACACCAAGGGCGAGCTCCGAACTTCTCTAGCAGGAGCTACTGGACTGGCAGTCGCTGGAGTGACCTTTCTGGCGGGGACCTGTGTCAACGTCTAAGTTTGGCACAAAGCCCACAAGCCAATCGGGGAGGCGATCTGCGAGATCGCCTTAACTCTGATAGAGGGGAGCCAGCAGGAGGAGACAACCATGCTCACTCAGGGGGGGCCTTGTCCAAAGTACGTAACGGCGAGAATGCCCCGAATAACCTATCTCAATATAGGAGGGGCAGTAACCCACCAAATATGTACAATGGACCTAGAGCTGTTGAACAGCCCCGGAATAACCTAGGACATCAGGACCAAACCCTCGAGCGCCTGGCCCAGATGGAGGAGATGATGAGGAAGCTCCTATCAGAAAAAGAAAAAGATGAATATGATTCAGGGGACGAGATGGAGCTCTTCGCCCCCAGCATAGCAGCAACGGCGTACCCACCTGGTTTCCGTATGCCGTACCTGTCCAAGTTCAATGGAGACGGAGATCCGTCGGATCATCTGGGGATGTTTAACACCCTGATGATGGCCCACAATATTGGCCCCGAGCTGCGATGTTTAATCTTCCCTTCCACACTGACTGGACCTGCCAGGCAGTGGTTCAAGTAAGGTAAAAGACAGTCAATCAGCTCTTGGAAGACTTTCTCGGTAGATTTCAAAAGGGCATTCCGAGCCTCCCAGGCTGCCCGCGTTCAGGCCGACTCTCTGGCTAACGCGAGGCAGCAGCCCGGCAAAACTCTGAAGGCCTACCTGAGCAGATTTGCGAACATCGCTGCTCGGGCTAGAGATGCGGATGATAGCTCCAAGTTCATGGCCATGAGAACTGGAATCCTCGTCGGAGGGGATCTCTGGAAAGACATACAAAGAAAGGGAGTCAGCTCGGTTAACGAATTCCTTAACAGGGCCCAGGAATGGATCAACTTGGAGGAAGTCAAAGCCTCAGCTGCAGGAACCAGCCAGGTCCCTGATCAGCCCGCTGGAGTGGGGACGGAGGTCATGGCAGCGACCCAAAACGTCACACAGAACAACCAACTCGGTGGAGGCAAAAGAAAGGGGAATGGTGAAGGCAGCCAGCACGACCAAAAGAAGAATAATTCCGTGGACAAGTTCAAGCCTGTCTACGCGACTTATACAGAGCTCACCCAGTCTAGGGAGAATATCTTCCTAGCTAACTCTACTCGCCTCCCCTGGAAGAGGCCGGAGCCATTGAAGCACCAGAAGGGGAAGAGAGACACCTCCAAGTTTTTCCGCTTTCACAATGATGTTGGCCACAATACTGATGATTGTAGGCATCTAAAGGATGAGATCGAGACTCTCATCCGAGCCGGCCCCTTGGCTCAATACGCACGGAATAGGGCCCCAGTAGGTCGACCTGCTCCGGAAGTTCCGACCAGTCAACCCGGGACTCGGGTAGATCAGGACGTCCCCCCTCCCGTGGTAGGAGGGGAGATATCTACCATCTCTGGAGGACCGCATATGGCTGGCACAAGCATGGGTGCCCAGAAGAGGTACGTGAATGAACTTAAGGCGCACAACGGAGTGGAGTTCATCCCGGAGCAGCGTCAGCCAAAGCAGCAGCAATTGCACAGGCAACCGATCATTTTTACAGAGAAAGATGCGGGCCATGTCCAGTTCCCTCACAATGACCCTTTGTTCGTGGCAGTTCAGCTCGCCAATCGGAGAGTCAGGAGGGTGCTGATCGACAATGGGAGCTCTGTGAACCTCCTATTCTGGTCCACTTTCGAGAAGATGGGTTTGACCGTTGTCGAGCTTAAGGCGACCTCCATGATGCTGTACGGTTTTTCAGGGGAAGGATCAGAAGCAATAGGGACGATCGAGCTAGTGATCACCCTGGGAGAAGGGTCTCGGACAATCTCCAAACTCCTCGAGTTCGTGGTCATCGACTGCTCCGCTACATACAACACAATTTTGGGATGACCTACGCTCATAGCTTTTGAGGCCGTCACTTCCATTCGCCACCTCGCGATGAAATTCCCTACTTCCACGGGAATATGCATTGTCCAGGGCAATCAGCTCGCTGCAAGGGAATGCTACAGCATTTCCATGAAGGGAAAATCTAAACCCGGGCAGCTGGCAATGGGCATCCAAGGTGGTGAAGAGGAATCTCGGGAACCCTTAGCTGATCCTGAGATTGGAAAACCTCAAAGCGCCGAAGGGGAAAATATCGTCTTAAGTAAGGATATTGACCCCCGAATAGGCGAGGACAGATCTGAGCTCCAAGCTATTGAGGATCTCGAGGAAGCAAACATCGATTCGCAGAATCCATCACGGATGGTCAAGCTCGGGAAAAACCTCTACAGCGAGAGGAAGGCGGAGCTGGTCAGATTTCTGCGGGATAACCTGGATGTGTTTGCGTGGTCACACGAGGACATGGTGGGAATCATCCCAAGTGTCATCATGCACACACTTCATCTGGATAAGAGCGTTCCTGCCAAGTCCCAGAAGCAGAGACGCCTAGGAACGACCCGGGCTGAAGCCTTGGAGGAAGAGATGGCCCGGCTCAAAAAATGTGGCTTTATCCGTGAAGCCAAGTTTCCAATTTGGGTCGCCAACCCCATGCTGGTCCCGAAGCCCAACGGGAAATGGAGGACCTGCATCGATTTCTCCGACCTGAATAAAGCCTGCCCCAAGGATTGTTTTCCACTGCCAAGGATTGACCAGTTAGTGGATGCCACGGCGGGGCACGAGCTCATGTCCTTTATGGACGCGTATTCAGGCTACAATCAGATCGCCATGAATCCGGTGGACCAGGAGCACACCAGTTTCATGACCCCAACTAACATTTATTATTACAAGGTCATGCCCTTCGGGCTGAAGAATGCCGGGGCTACGTATCAAAGGTTGGTAAATAGAATGTTCGCAGACCAGATCGGAAAAAACATGGAAGTGTACGTCGATGACATGCTAGTCAAGTCAAAAACTGCCGATAACCATGTTTCTGACTTGGAAGAATGCTTCAAGATCCTACGGGAGTATGGCATGAGGCTAAATCCGCAGAAATGCACTTTTGGAGTCGCATCGGGGAAATTCCTGGGTTTCATAGTCAATACCCGAGGAATCGAGGCAAACCCCAACAAGATCAGATCGTTGCTCAAGCTTCCCTCACCCAGGTCGCGAAAGAATGTCCAAGGCCCGATAGGGAGAGTGGCAGCCCTCAATCAGTTTATTTCCAAGTCCACCGATAAGTGTTTGCCATTCTACAACATGCTCTGAGGAAATAAGAAGTTTGAGTGGACAGAGGAATGCGAAAACGCTTTCCTCGACCTGAAAGCACATCTGGCCGAGCCACCCGTACTATCCAAACCAAAAGCAGGAGAGCCTCTTTTTCTCTACCTAGCTATCACAGAGGACGCAGCCAGTGCCATGTTGGTCCGGGAAGAAGACCGGATTCAGAAGCCAGTCTACTACATCAGTAAAAGACTTCTCGAAGCTGAATCCCGGTACCCGTTGATGGAGAAATTGGCGTTCTGCCTTATCACGGCCTCGCGAAAGCTCAGGTCATACTTCCAGTCCCACTCAATACACGTCATGACCGATCAGCCTTTAAGGCAGGTTTTACAAAAACCTTAAGCATCGGGACGCTTATTAAAGTGGGCAATCGAGCATAGCCAGTTCGAAATTTTGTACACTCCGCAAACTGCTATAAAGAGTCAGGCCCTGGCCGATTTTGTAGCCGAGTGCACAGGGTTCCGAGAGGATCCTGTAGAAGACTCGCCCCAGGTCACCTCGGCCCATGCGTCATGGAGGATATTTGTGGATGGTTCATCCAACGAGAACGGCTCCGGGGCTGGAATCATTTTGATATCCCCTGAGGGACATAGATTCCACTCGCCGCTGAGGTTCGGGTTCAAGGCCTCCAACAATGAAGCCGAGTACGAAGCTTTGCTAGCCGGGCTAAGGATAGCTCAAGAGCTAAAGGCGAGCTCCATCCAGTGCTTCAGTGACTCCCAGCTCGTGGTAAACCAGGATCTGGGAGAATATCAAGCACGGGGACCTAAGATGGCTGCCTATCTAGCGAGGTAAAGGTTGAGCTATCCGCGTTTGGGCGGGGCTCAATCGAGCAGATACCTCGGGAGCAGAACGCTAACGCAGACGCTCTCGCCAAGCTCGCCACCTCTGGGGAAACGGAAACCCTGGGGTTAGTGCCAGTAGAATTCTTGGAGAAACCAAGTATAGAGGAAGCCAGGGCAGAGGTTGAGATGATCGACCCCAGGCCAACGTGGATGACTCCCATCCTTGAGTACCTCGTCGAAGGAAAGCTACATGAAGGGCGTAATGATGGACGACGAGTTCTGTATCAAGCTCCCAAGTATACGATAGTAGATGGGGTGTTATAACAGCATGGGCACTCCCTACCTCTCCTACGATGTGTTCTTCCAGGTGAAGCAAAGGCCATCCTGCAGGAAGTGCATGAGGGTTTGTAACGACCCAAATTTGCTAATAAGGCTTAAGGGCCTTGATTAGTGTGTCTGGAGGGCATAATGGAAAGTATGTGTGAATTTAATGATTAAGATGCATGATTAAGATTTAAAACATGTTATATGACTATTTGAGTATTTGAGATGCGTGACTATGTGTATTATGTTATGTGATAATTTTAGCCCGTTGAGGGCATAAACATGATAATTATGTTATGTAGTTTGTACCACGTGGGTGTGGTGATGTCAATGTGATGCACGTGCCGAGACGGTCCTAGAGAGCTAGATAACTCAAAAGTCACAACGGGATTTTATACCCGGCTCGGGAGGAGTCTGGGGTATTTTGGGGATTTTGTAATTTAGCTCTTGTGAGATAATGGTAACTGGTAATTTGGTAACCTGTGTAACTATTAGTAACCATAGAGAGTAACAGGTTTAGAAGGAGAAATGGTAGAATTATAAGGAAGTAGGAATGACAAAAAGGGCCTTGAGGTTTAGTTGGAATGGGAAATAGATGGAAGGGTAAAAGGGTCATTAGGCAAGGATTAGGATTACTTCAGCTGAAGGAGAAGGGGATACGTACTACACTTGATCACATTTTGGTTTATGATGAATTTGGAAGAAAGAGCTAGAAAGAAAGGGGAAATGAAGAAGAGGCTAAACTTGTGACCTAGGAGGAGATTCAAAGGAGTTTGAGGCAACCAAAACCAGATTTAAGCTAGGATTTCTCAAAGGTAAGAATTGTGCTCTGTTTAAAGTTGAATTTAAGTCTGAATTTTCAGAGAGTGAGTGGGAAAACTTAAAGGGAATATGGCTGGTTTTACTTGGAAATTCAATTAGGATAATCAAGAGGAAAGAGGTTGGGAGCTGGAATTGGGAGGAGTTCAAGCTAAGTTTGATTGAGGTAAGAATCTTTAGCATGTTTAATTTTCGTAATTGGTGTGGTTTAAGACTTTTGAAGCATGATTTATAGTTTTGGAAGCCATGATTAAAGTTTTAGGAATTTGAAACTCAAGATAGGATCTTGGGGTGTGCTTGTGTGATTGGGGTTGTTTATGACAGTTATGGGTTGTTAGAGGGTTCACTTGGGGTTCTGAATTGATTTTTGGGCTTAGGTATTTGTTTGGAATGATTTGGAATGGTTTAGGCTCGGGAAAAACGCAAGGAAAAACCCAGATTTCTGGGCTCGCGAAGGAGCACCGCGGCGCTGTTCTTGCGCACCGCGGCGCGAGGCTATTTCTGGGCAGAGCAAGCTCTCTGACTTGCTGGAGGCCGCGGCCCTATAGGGAAGCGCCGCGGCTCTAGGCCAATTTCAGAACATGGGATTTTGCAATTTTGAGCCTTTGCTCCGAGGGTTCGGGGGATGTCTTCGGTGCATTGTTTTAGGGATTTGGGGGTTCCGAGAGTGTGGTATTGGTTCCGGGAAGTAGTTTTGGATTGGTTAGTGATAAAGGATGTTTCATTTGTGTTGTGACTAGGTCTTTTGTGAGGCTCGGGATAGAGGACCGTGCTCGCGGCTTTGGGGTATCGGAAGCTCAGGATACAGGTAAGAAAGTTGCACCTGATTATGTGGCTAGGTTGGGACTAAGTGTTCCCTATCTTTGTATGCATTGTTATGTGAATGTGATTAACCATGTGGACACGATGGGACTAAGAGCTCCCTACATTTGTATATCATGTCATGAGATGGTATTATTATGCCATGGGATAGGCGATAACCGGCCTAAGAGTGTCGAAATCAATATTTGCGCACAGGGCACGGCTCGGCCACTGGTAGCTGAGGCAGCTTATTTATCACTGAGCTCGGTTAAGCTGGCCGGAGTCAGTGAGTATTACACTGGGGGCGGCCCAAGAGAGCTGAAGACAGTGTATTAAATAGAGGGTGCGACTAAGGGCGCTGACCCCGAGTATCATTTAATGATGTGATAAACTGTTGATTGTGAGCGTGAATATTGTGTTGTGAACGTGATTTGTTGGCTGTTTGGATGACAAACTGTTATTCTGTTGTGAGTCATTACTGATTGGATAAATGTTATGAAATGTTAAATTCCTGGTTGAGCATTGTGAAATATTTGATAAGTGTTGTTGGTCTTGC
This sequence comes from Humulus lupulus, assembly GCF_963169125.1. NCBI lineage: Eukaryota > Viridiplantae > Streptophyta > Magnoliopsida > Rosales > Cannabaceae > Humulus > Humulus lupulus. The sequence goes on along the minus strand of NC_084796.1, from coordinate 163,855,715 downwards.
TATGTTATCATGCTTTCTTGCTAGGCCTCGGCTCACAGGTGCTACGTGGTGCAGGTAAAGGCAAAGGTAGGCTAAATCAACAATGAGTTGGAGAGCTCTGGGGGCGAGGTGTACATTGTCAGCTGCTCGGCCGCCACGGTCGAGAAATTGTATAGGGACGGAAACCTAAAATGTATATTTTGCCATTAGAGTGGCTTGAAATACTTGTAACTCTTGGAATTTGTTGTAACTAAGATGTCTAAATCCTGTTTTGAGTTTCCATGTATTAAACCGTCATTTTTAATGAAAATAGCCTGTTTGTGACCGAAATCTTTTATTCCAACTCTGATGATGGTATAGAGTTCACACTTTCTTTAAATGACTTGATTAGCAAGTCTTGCACTATTTTAAACACACATTGTAACGGTCTTGGTTATCCAGGGCGTAACAGGGTTTTTGCGGAAATCACACTGGGGGGCAAAGCTTGGCCTTAAAGTTCCAGAGGCAAGGATATTACTGGCCAACTCTGTCCAAAGATTCAGTCTCATACGTGAATAAGTGCAACAAATGCCAGCGGTTCGCCACAGTTGCCCAAGCTCCCCCAGTCGAGCTGAAGATGATCTCTTCCCCATGGCCGTTTGCGGTTTGGGGGATCGACTTGGTTGGCGCCCTCCCTACTGGAAAGGGCGGGGTCCGTTACGCCGTGGTGGCCATCGACTACTTTACGAAGTGGGCTGAAGCAGAACCTTTGGCAACGATAACTTCCAAAAAATTCCTTGACTTCGTGGTTAAGAACATTATCTGTCGATTTGGGCTGCCCAAGAAGATTGTCTCCGACAATGGGACTCAGTTCGATAGTGACCTGTTTACCGAATTTTTCGAAAGGTACGGAATTGTGAAAAGTTTCTCCTCCGTGGCCTATCCCCAGGCGAACGGCCAGGTCGAGGCTGTCAACAAGACTCTCAAGGCGAGCCTCAAGAAGTGACTAGATGAAGCGAAGGGGGTCTGGCCGGAACAACTCCCTCAGGTTCTCTGGGCATACCGGACCTCGCATCGGACTCCTATAGGTCATACTCCTTTTTCCTTGACCTTTGGGTGTGAGGCAGTCCTCCCCGTGGAAATTAAGGTGCTTTCGCATAGGTTCCAGTCTTATGACCAGGACTGCAACCTCGAGCTACTTTGCGCTTCCCTTGACCTAGTTGATGAAAGGCGAGAAGATTCGCAACTCCAGCTCGCCCATTATCAACAAAAAATCACTCGCTATTTCAACTCAAAAGTCAAGAGTCGCGCCTTTAGCGTTGGCGACCTGGTCCTCAGGAGAGTTTTCTTGGCCAGTAAGGACCCCAAAGATGGAGTCTTGGGACCGAACTGGGAAGGACCATATCAAGTCATCGAGGTCATTAAGGAGGGAACTTATAAGTTAGCTCGGCTTGATGGAGGGGCAGTCCCACGGACTTGGAACGCCATCCATTTAATGAAATATTATCAATGATTCACTTGTACGGCCTGAAAGGCCATTTTTCATGTATTACGCAATGAGAATCAACTTTTTGATTATGTTTGTACATGTTTTTCAAGTGTAATCTAAAGTAACCACGAAAGACCCTTTCCCAGTTACTTGGGGGGGCATATGGTACCTGGATATAACCAGGTCACCTTAAAACTTAGAAGTTGATTCATATCGATTAATCGGTGTTCTTCCTAAAGAGCTCGAGATATTGATAAAAATTGACACGAACTAAGTTTTCAAATTAAGTTCCTGGATATAACCAGGTCATAAAACTTAGAGGTTGATTCATATCGATTGATCGGTGTTCATCCTAAAGAGCTCGAGATATTGATAAAAATTGACACGAACTAAGTTTTCAAATTAAGTTCCTGGATATAACCAGGTCATAAAACTTAGAAGTCAATTCATATCGATTGATCATTATTCTTTTTAAAGAGCTCGAGATATTGATAAAAATTGACACGAACTAAGTGTTTAAATTAAGTTCCTGGATATAACCAGGTCAAAAAACTTGGAAGTTATTTTAAATCTATCGATCGTTGTTCTTCCTAAAGAGCTCGAGATATAGATAAAGATTAACACGGACTAAGTTTTTCAAAATTGTAACTAAAGTGCGTAGAGGCAAAGGGGAGTAAATCAATTAAAAATAAAGTTGATAGTTAAATTGTCTCGAGGTGGAAGCACCTCATGCAAAGGTTACACCAAAAAAAAATTAAAAAATATTGAAGGAAAGGGCACGAGAGAGGAAGGCCCCTTGGAGGTCGCCGTCTCGCCCTGCTCAGCTACGCCGGAGCCTTCCCCAGCCTCGGAAGGCGCTTCTTTATTGAGGCGAGCTTGGAACTTCACCAGCAAGCGCTCCCAGATGTTCGCTGCCAGGAAGGAGAAGTCGGCGTCCTGGTTATAGGCTCAGCAATGGTAGAACATGTCTTCCATGGCGGCCTCTAAAGTTGCCCGCTCGGTCGCCAGCTCGGCCTTGGCCTCCACCTTCGCGTCATCTAGGTCTGCCCGCGCAGTGGCGAGAGCAGTCTCGAGCTCATGAAGCTTCGGGCGAGTCTCTTCCAACTCGGCCTGCGACGCCGCCAGGGCATCCTTAGCCGCCTGCAAAGAAGCTTGGTGGGTGGCCATGGCTGTCTGGTGCTCGTTCCTCATCTCCTCGAGCTGAGTTTTGGTCCGAGCGATGCTCCGATGAAGGGCAACGGTGCTCTGCGAAGGCGGAAAGGCAATTGCCATAGAAAATAGAGAAGAAAGAAAAAACAGGGCAAAGTGTAATAATAAAAAACCACAAAAGGTTAAGGTTTGCTTACCGTCATGGCCATGCCCAGTGAAGACTCCAGCACGCCCACCGGGCTCCTGGTTTCGATGGCCCGGAGCTCCTTCTCGTTGAACTTGTATATGTGGTTGACGGCGTAGTTTGCCAACTCATACATTGTTCCCCGGAAGGCCTCTGGAATCTTCTCCAGGTCCTGGGGATTGACTGGGATGCGTACCTCGGAGGGTACAATCGCTGAAGCCTTGAGCTCCGTTCCAGCGTTCCGGGCGGTGGCCGGAGCTCGCGGAGGGGGTGGGGGCATGTTGCTTCCCCCTGCAGCAGGAGGAACCGTTCCCACGACCTGGGCAGCCGGGGGTTGCTCTTTCTCCTTTGCAGGAGACTTGGTGGGGCTCCCGGCGGCATGCTTGGACGTCCGGAGCCTCTTCATTCTTGGCCCAGAGGCCCCAGCTGAGGGGTTCCCCCCGGTGAATGCACCTCGTAGACTCTCATCAGGCTGGGACATCTCTTCGGACAAAACAAAGATATGGTTAGTACAAAAGTTAACAGCCATTCAAAAGCAAAAGCGAAGAGAAATTCAAGTATATGTATGCTAAAAGGGATCCTACCCCTCGAGCTAGAAGAACCTATGGCTACGACCATCGGCTCCGGAGCTCCCGCGGGAGAATCTAAGTCAATTATCTCCCGAGCTGGTGCAAGTTCTGGATCCGACTCTGGTTCCGGGCTAGATTCCTCTACATATTTCCTAAGTCCGGAGCTACGGCACCTCTCCGGAGTGATGGCCATGACCGAAGGTTGGTCCCATACTCCTCAAATAAAATCGACCTAAAGGCTAGGGTGTTATCTACGACTATGGTACCCCTAGGTCGGCTATCTTGGTAGTCCAGCACGAGCCGGTCGACACAGTGAAGCAGGGTTGTATCCAGGTCTGGATCCCTTCGGTGACGTTGGACGATCTGTCTGGGATTGAACCTAGCTAGCCGGGGGTCGGCAATGGCCCTATCTAAATTCCTAAACATGTAAGGGTTACCTTGGCCAGAAGGACCCGCGGCTGCTCCGGACCGGATCCGCTCCTCGCCCGCTATTTGGGCGACCTCCAATGCCCGCTTCTTGTTCCTCACAAGGGGAACCTCGTCCTCCTCATCTTCATTTCCCACGACCTCCTCTACGATGGTGGGTCTGGTGTCGCGGGCTGGGGGAAGCCCCCGGGGCCTCCTTAGGTTCAAATTCTGATTGGGGAAAATCAGTTTGCAGGCCACCATCGTCTCGTCTGTTACGAGCACACGGTAATCCTTCTCACTGGGGGGCAAGCCCGCCAGTGTCTCGTATTGGGCCCCGAGGGTCACAGATTTCTCTGTCTGAGCAAAGATAGCTGCAGGATGAATCTAAGTCAGAAAGGGAGATGGGAGCTAAACGACACTTAACTTACGAGCTAAGGTTAAAAAGCACTTACGAGGACGACTGAAGTAGTGGAGCTTGCAGTTTCTGAACCACGTCGACATAAAGAATTGATCTTTAAAGTCGTTGGGGTGGCTGGGCAGCTCAATGACCACAGCCGTGTTGGGGAATCGGGTTAAGTAGTAAAACTCGTCGCCTCGCCCCCGCTGCTCCGGGCTGGCCTTGAGGCAGAAAAAGTACAAAATATCCGCAGGAGTGGGGACCTCCCACTCGTGTTTCAAGAATAAATATCGTAACCCCGCCAACAGCCGATAAGAGTTGGGGGGAGCTGGAATGGGGCCAACCTCACAAAGTTGAGGAAGTCAGCAAAATACTGGTCCAACGGGAGGAAGGCCCCCGCCTTGAAGTGCTCGTCGCTCCAGGCCGCGAATGCCTCGTCGAGCAGCGCGCAGCTCCGCTCACCTTCCGCAGGAGGTCGGGCAATCACTGATGCTCTCCCCAGCCCGATGTTGTGGGAGAGGAAGATTTTGTTGACCTTCGTCTGGTCAGTAATCTTTGAGACGATCCTCTCCGCCTCAAAGAACGCGTCAGGAGCCACCTCGAGCTCTTGTTCCACCGCAGGCCCAAAGTTGGGGATCGGGGATTCGGGCATCACCGCTTTTCCTTTGTCTTGCTGGGAGGACGAGCTGCCAGCGGTCTTCTTTGGAGCATTCTTCTTCGGTGCCATCTGGTCGCCTAGCGAACAAAAGAAAAGATTTCAGAAAAGGCGACCCAAGCATGAGGAAAAATCAAATGTTCTTTGCACGAGCTGAGGTAAGCCCAGCTCGTGGAGAGTGAGACCACGCGGTTCTATGAACACGCGCCTGTGCTCCCAACAGATCCCCGATTACTCAGAATTCGTGTGTCAGGAGGGTCAGGTTAAAATGTTGCCTTGGAGGGAAAGTTCCAGCAGGCATGAAAGGCAAAACCGCCTATGAAGCGTGTCCCCTAAGCTACCCGGTTTTGAACCACTTAAAAAACTTACTTTGAGTCACCATTTCATTTCCTAAGATCATATATCTGTTTCGGTTCAACCTAAGCACTAATCCCTTTCTCTTCTTGTCTTAATTACCTGTTGGCGAAGAACCACGTCAACAGTTCTCTTTATTCTATATCATATATATAGAGATATTTCTATTACTTTTTTATTCCTAATAATAATAGTAATATACTAAAATATCAAATTATTAAATAATTAAATAAATAAATTAAAAACTACAATGATACAATATCAGTATATGTGGTAAACACATGGTACAGTCTCTGGACTGTGTCATGCGCGACACACTATTCCCTTTTAAGGGATTTTGTATTTTTCTTTTATTTAATTATTTAATTAAAACCAATCTCCCACAAAATAAGGTCTTAATCTTTTTAAGGAAAATATGACAACCATATTTCAAAATTTAAATTTTAAATTCAAAATTCAAAGTTCAAATTGATAATCATCATTATCATCATCTTTAAAAAATAAATAGATCAAATACTATATTTGTAACGTCCCGGATTTTCAAGACTCGATAATGCGGAAATATAAATATTTTCATGTAACAAAATCTCTCAAAAACCCATATAAAAAAACTTTTTAAAAGTTGTATGGCCATACTTAATTTTTAATAGAAACATAGTTTATGAAGAGTAAACTGAGCCTAGTTTATGAAAATAAAACAACATTTCCAAAAACAAAACAGCTTCCCAAAAAGGTCGGTCCACATGTACATCAACAAAGTAGACTCCAGCGCTCACTGCTCTACTTTTCCCTTGTTCTTACCTACAACAGGAAACAACTAGGTAAGCAAAAATGCTTAGTAAGTTCAACTTTAAAATAAAAGCATGTAGAGAAGACAGGTGGTCACTGACCAAGTTACTGTCCACTAATAACTATAGCTCACAAAATTAGGGTTCCAGACCCTACGCAATCAATTTTAAGAACGCAAAAGCGTCCTAGCAAACTTATGGTTATGCCTGATAACCAATGGCAAACTATTTCATATAAACAGATAAATCCCTGCACTCATAAAATCCGAGAGAAAACAGATATAATATAACATAATATCATTCGAGACCAACGCTCGACAATTACAAACAATTCGGACGTATCACGCCCTCCAGCATATTTTCTAATCAATAAGGGAGAACCGAGTCTCAACACTAAGATCTAGCCAATAAATATCCCCATCAAGGGTAACTATCAAGTAACCTAGGGCATCGCTACTTATCCAAGAGTAAATCCCTCACAAGGGTAACCATCAAGTTACCTTGGGCATTGCTACTATCCAAGAGTGTAATCAAAGTTACACGGGTTTACTAAGACTTCTATGTTAATCAGTGATGCTGGTGAGCAGTTTCCCCTAGGGTGTTCAGCCTCACTCAAACTTGGCAACCACTAGTATCTCTAGGAACTCTCACTGAATGGCCAATATTCACGCCTACCATCTAGGAAAAACTTATCAGAGCACTTGCTCGGGTTCTAACCATTCAATGATTAAGTAAGCATGAGGCCCCTAGGTCCCATTCATTTTGGCGCCCCTAGGTTTAAACCAGGAATCCTCACCTCTTGGCCACTCGTCTCGGTAGTGAACCGGACATAATAAAATTAAAGAAGCAGAGTGACGGGGATCAACCGTCTCGGATATGAAGGATATCTACCTTTCATATTTTCTTAATCAGCACCTACTAGACTAACGTCTCTATGCAAACTTTCTTCGACAGTGTATATATGTGCATGGGTCCCTATACTAACAGACAATACAATATTTGTTTCATGTTGTAGCCTCACAATAGATGTTGACTTACTTGGAGTCCTTAGCTCTCAGTAGGATTTCACCCTCCAACGTATAGTACAATTATGCTTAGCCAATACTGTAATTATCCATACGGTATGCTCAAATTAATTATGGCACTCATAATTCATTATTATTATTTTGGGCAGTTTAGTCATATTCAAAAATCATTTGTAAGGATTAAAGATATTTATTTTAGGTTAAACCCATTCAAGAAATTCATACAAAAATATTTGAGACTAAACCCTATGTCTCGGGGAGACCTATCCTACGGTCTCGATACCTAGGCTCGGGTATCGCAATAGTATTTTCCCCACAATCCGCTAAAACTCTTATTCTTTAAAAGTTCAGATATTAACCCGACTTTTAACAAGTCGGTTAAATATATAAAAGATTGTAGCCGGTATTATATCAAGATCATACTAATTAAATTTCTCAATTATTTTTCAAGAAAATAATCTCTTAATTTTCCTTTTATTTTTCTTAAGGTTTTAATCTCTAAAAACTTTTTTAAGAAAATAGCCTAATTTTAACTTAATTAGGAAAATCGTTAATATCTTCTCATCTTGACTAGTTAATTCTCCGAAGTCAATTAATCAAGTTTACTTACTAGAAAAACAATTTATTTAATTATTTTCCATAAAATATAAGGTTTTATACCCTATTTTAATTTATTAACTTATTAATAAATTAAATCTTTTATTTTTAGAAAGAATAAAAATGATCTAATAAAAATAATTCTCACTAAACTCAAAGTGGTATTTTAGGTCAAAAATATTTTCAAGAATTACCAAGTTTTTATCTTGCAATAAGCACAAAAATGTATTTTTTTTCTTATGTTCGAAAATCTCATTTTTGCACTATGTTAAAACCTCATTTTTCACATTTTTAAGTACATAATTTGTTAGGTCATAACTTGAAACTTACTTTCCGAATCGTTACTAAAATTTCCCAATTCAATACTTGGTATGCCATTTAGGTCTTTGTAAAATCTTAGGTCAAAAGGAGAATTTTTTATTGGTGAAAATATTTTCCAAACATTGAGGTAAAAATTACCTTATTTTCAAGTTCTTATTTTTTCCAACCTTTGACACTTTAGAACTCTCAAACCGTTCAGTATTTTGTTACCAAATTTTATAGTAGAATACTAGGTTATGCCAAAAACATGTCCACCAAATTTTAGAAAATCTGGGTTCATTTGCTCTATACAGTGGCTGTCCAAACTTGGTCCCGAATTTAAGAATACAGAAAAAAAAAACAGTTTTCTACCTAAACTTTGAAATAGCATAACTCACTCATTTCTAAACGTTTTTTAGTCTTTCAAAAGCTCAAATTCATGTACTCCATATCAATAACATCACAATACAATTTATTTTTACAAAATCAGTATACAGTGGATGCTTGACCCCTTGGAAGTCACGGCCCAAAACTTGTATTTTTGTTTTAGGGTTTCCAACAAAACCCGTAGGGATTTTGGATCCCTATTTTCAAAAATCAACATACAAGCATCATAATAAATTGAAAGCAACTACCATAGCCTTATTACACCATCAATAATAAAGTTTAAGCATTAAATACACAAAATAATGCTTAAAATAAAAACCATACAAAAACAACCATAAAAATTAAACTTTTTACATCTTGTTGTTCTTGCTTTAGGTTTTGATGTTTCTACTAGCTTTAGATCCTTCAAGACTCTTTCAAAACCTTAAACCAACTCCCCCAACAACATATATAGTTAGTTATTGAAGGATCTTTGGTTAAAAACTCTATAAAAGTCAAGTTTTTGAAAGTTTTACCTTAGGGAAAAAACTCTTCCAAGACCAAAGCTTAAGCTTCCAAGCTTTCTTGGTGTTCCTGGTAGTTGAAAATTATTATAAAACTTGAGAGAGAATTTTTTGAACAAGATGAGAGTGATATGAGATAAGGGGGTCGATTATGGGATGTTGGAACAGCTTAGACAACTCTAAAAATATCTAAAACACTTAAGTGTTTTTACCTTTATTATCACTTTTAGTCATTAACCCTAATTTAAATGTGATTTAAAACTTAATTAATTTGGTCCACAAAATTTAAAACCTCACATGGCCGGCCACCCCTTTTTTATTTATGTATTTATATTATTTTATTTTATATAAATGTTAATAAACATTTCCTAAGAATTTGTCTTTTTTCCCAAAAATCCTAAAATGACTTCCTATAACATTTTTAACTCTTATAATATTTTTAAAAAAAATAAAACTTAACACATAATAATTAAATTAAATATCTCTCACATTTAATTTTATAAACCACACAGTACAATTTAAACCAAGGTCCATTTATGGAATAAAATTCTCCAATTCAGTCAAATTAAGCATTTAACACAAAATGCCCTAAAATTTCCATTTCCTCTTAGGTTCATTATTTTTTACCAAACTTTAATTTTTGCGAATGTATTTTATGCCCAAAATATATTTGCTATAGTTTTTTATTTTATTTTCTGAGATTTTTACCTTATTAGGGTTTTTGTGTCGGTCCAAGATCGAAAGTCTTATCTTGCCTTTTAATCACAAACTTCATAATTTGGCTAGCAATAACTCATGGAAATAAATTTCAAACAAATATAATATTACTCAAAATAATATTCTTAACTCAAGGGAAAAAAAATCTCGAACCGAGTCGTTTAAAAATACCTGAAACACGTGGCATTACAATTTTTGACTTAACAATTTTATTTTCTCCCACTCATATAAAATAATTATTTTCAAAAGTTAATTTATTTATTTATATATATCAAACTCAAAAATTTATATATCTAGATTAATAAATATATTTTCAAAAATTAATAATTAATTCTAAATTAAGTAAAAAAAACCCCAATTATCATATAAATACATACTTGACCCGAAGAATAAAATTATTCTCAAATTCTCAAATTATAGTTATACCCTTGTATCAACTCTTAGCTTGATATGGTGTTGATAGAGCCACCATGAGGACCTATGGACCTATAATATCAAGCTCCAACAAATATTAGATTATTAATCAAATCTCTTTGATTAAATAATCATATTTATTAATCTCATGATTACTCCACAATAAATATGAGATTTGAACTCTTGATAATTGCAGACATATATTTACTTAGTACTTTATTAAAGAATAAAGTGTCCATTAATATAATCATTACATACAACGTTAATCCTCTATTAATGGTTCATAATTAAAAGTGAATAAAATTACCATTTTACCCTTTTAGCTATATCTTGTTCCTGGAGTACCACTAAATTTACTAGTAAAGGTTGTGTCACAACAAGTTTGCCACGTGAGCGCTCATAACCTTTTCAGTTCCAAAAGTCTACCCAATAGGGAACCATTATTCAATCTATAAGAAGATATGGATTCCATATCTATTAAACTACGTCCCCAGCCATATACATCATTGAGTCCCCAAAACAATTGTTCTTAGCCTGATCAATCTAACAAACCTTAATTAACCTTATTGTTGACCCAGTTTTTCGCCAACAGTGAATTATGAAAATAGCTGGGATGAATTAGTGCTTAACGATAAACCGTAATAAGAAAAAGGATTCTCCAGAAATCTTTAGAACACTCGTCTCTGTTACGTGGCTTGGGGGTTAAAATCCACCTAGTCCACGAGTCTATATTATTACTGTTTTTCTCTCTAAATTTTGTCAGAGTTTTTGTATATAGAAAATAGTTTTTTTCCTTCCCCATCCAAGATCTTAGTATATATAGAGGAAATCCTTTTTTTCCTTCCCCATCCAAGATCTTAGTATATATAGAGGAAATCCTTGGACAGACCTTGGGGTTATCACGTGACTTAACCCTCAGAGTTATCTGTATCACACTAATTATAAATATTACAATTCATCCTAAAGCATGGAATGATCATTAGGTAAAAGTGATCTTGGATCCTCAAGGATCATCCGGCATGCCCTGTCTGACCATGCACGTCTATATAACGTATATGGGTTTTTAGGGATCTGCAGACATGCCATGTGTGACCATGCACGTCCATATAACGTATCTAGGTTTCTAAGGATCCAAGGATACATCAGGTCTTTAGCGTACCCCGAGCTGAATGCACCATGAGCTCATGTCACGGATGCTATGCCTTATAATCATTACAAGCTCGTGCTTATTGCTTTGCATTCCTTAGCTCGTGTTATTGACCTGAGGAACTGTGCTTCCTTTGTAGAGAAAATATGGACTTATGGATCATCTATTATAGTTCTTTACTTGCCAGCTGTACACGAGCTAAATAAAAGACTCGTGCTGAATTTTAGGATGCACATTTTCCCCCCAAGTCCCTACTCGTGTTTTATGACGTCATCTTCTGACGTACACGGTGGGGACTTTTAACCTTCCATTGCAATTATCCAGGCTTGGCCACTACTCGAGGACTGGACACATGGAACACTACGATTGGCGTCTGTTCGGGTTTCGAGGACTATAATAAAGGTCTTGCCATCGGGTGGCTCACATTGATCTATGTCACTTATGTATAAAAAGGGATAGACAATTCCCACAAACCACCATTTTTCATTTGAAAATTATCTCCATCTTCTATCTTTTGTGTTTTCAAACCTCCTTCCTTCTCAGAGAGATACACCTCCTCTAACGACGACCATACTGTAAGTCTTATCACTTCACATCGGTTATTTCTTTAATTATTTCTGCATTTTATTTACCATGCTTTGTCGTAGCCAATATTAGGGTGTCTTCTTGGATTTTTGGCACATAGGTTTCAACTTTTAGGTTTACACAGAAGGTTTGGAACCTTTCTTAAAATTATGATATTCACGACGTAGGATATTTTCTGGGTAGATTTGGGTAACTTTTGGCAACTTTATAAAATACCCATTCGGTGTATAGAAGATGAAAGGTTAGGGCTCAAAAATCAGATTGCTTAGGGAACACTCTTTCTTGGGTGGTTTTTCTCTAAACTGGCCCCCAAGGTCAGTAGTGGCCAGGTTTTTCTGACACACGGATCCATAAACACCAGTGATTTGTTGGGAAAACCGAAGCGCATAGCATAGGGTAGCGCGTGGCATCACGCAACAGACTGAGATTAACTCAGCTCGGGCATCAAAAGCACCATTTCCCTTCTTGCTTCCTTGCCTTTATCGTTATAAAATATTAGGTCACCTATTAAGTGACTCATCGTTCTTGTTCACTAGGCGATCTAATGGCAGCCAAGAAGAGCGTACCCAAGAAGAATGCAGCCGACTCCTCGTCTCAACAAAGCAACAAGGGAAAAGAGATCACCTCTGAATCTCCTATCCCTCATTTCGGCCCCGTGGTGGAGAGGGAGGTCATGGTTGATCCTATTTCGTTCTTCGTGGTAGAGACAATTGTCTCCAAGATCATGACCCAAGGAAAGGTCAAAAAAATAATGGTAAGCCAAAACATAGAGGTTGGGACCGACGTCCTTATTGCTCGCCCTTTGCTCGAAGGGGAACGGAGCTGCGCTCCACTCCAAGATGACTTTGCGGCCTGGAGTGATGAGCATTTAAAGGCAGGGGCCTTCCTTCCCCTTAACAAATACTTCACTGACTTCCTCAACTATGTGAAGTTGGCATCATTTCAGCTCCCCCCCCCAACTCATACCTGCTTTTGGCGGGGCTAAAATACCTTTTTTAAAACACCAGTGGGAGGTCCCCACTCCGGCGGACGTCCTCTACTTTTTTTTCCTTAAGGACAACCCGGAGAAAAGAGGACAAGATGATGGATTCTACTACCTCACCCGGTTCCCGAATTCAGCCCCAGTGATCGAGCTCCCCAGCCACCCTAACGACTTCAAGGACCAATTCTTTATGTTGAATGGGTTCCGCAACTGCGAGCATCGATATTTCAACCGCCCTCGTAAGTCTTTTTTCTTTCTTCAGCTCGCGAAAACATTCTTTCTTACTTAATAGCTATACTCCTTGTACTCATACTGATTGAGTTTACTATGTGTTTTTTGTGTAGCCATATTTACGAGGACGGGGGTCATTATGAGACTTTATCTGGGCTTCCAGCCCGTGAGAAGGATTACCTCCAGCTCGTGAATGACGTCACGATGCTGGCGTGTCACTTGATCGGCGAAGGCCAAACATTGGCCTTAAGAAGGACTCGGGATACCTTTCTGGTAGTCCATGAGCTCTCACCTCCCCAAGAAGAAAACCCTGAGGCTAGTGACAAAGAGGAACAAGAAGAAGACGAGGTCCCTCTTGTGAGGAAGAGGCGAGCTCCCGAGGCTACCCGGGGCCCTGACCTAGAAGGAGCTGCATCAGGGGCAGCCGCCGACCCCTCCGGCCAAGGTAACCCATATCCCTTTTAAGGAACTAGACAGGGTTGTCACCGATTTTAGGTTAGTTAGATTTAACCCTAACCAGCACATTCTCCATCATCCTAGTAATCCAGATCGCAACCTAACCCTGCTCCAGTGTGTGGATCATCTAGTGTTACGTCATGATATGGGTTATCCTAAGGGTACCGTTGCATTAGACAACACTTCAACCTTTAGGTCAGCTATTTTTTAGGAATATGGGACCAACCGTAGGTCGTGGCCTTCTTTGCTCCAAGGCATCTTTGCCCCTAGATTTAGACAATACATAGATGAGTCTAGCCCCGAGGTAGGAGTTGATCCTGAACCTACCATAATTCAAGAAATTGTATACTTAGACTCCCCCTCTCCTCAAGCAGTCCCAAGGCCGGAGGTTGTGACAATAGACTCCTCCCCTAGCCCAGAGGGTAGGACTTTCATTTATTTCCTTTTATGTAAACTGACGACTTTACTTGTATATTAACTTCTTTTCATTCTTTTTAGGCGAAGAGATGGCACAACCAGGAGCTCCCGACATCTACACGATTTTCCAGGAGGGAAAAACCAGCTCGGGGCCTGTCGTAAAGAATCCCTAGTTCACAGCAAGGAAAATGCCCCTGCAATAGGGACTACCTCCAAATCTTCAGGTAAGGGGAAAGGCACGAGCTCGGTGGCTCTGACTGCTGTCACAATGGAGAAAAGGGGTCATCCTCCGTGTCCTCCTCAATTTTCACCTGCTCTTGCTCAGGATCAGACAACACAAGCTGATCCCACAGCTCCTATTGTCCCCACCACCACTGTACGCATTCCAGGCAACCCTCAGGACTTGGAGAAGATCCCTGATAATTTTTGGGGGACTCTCTATGAGAAGTAAAACCATGTGGTGGAGCATATATACAAAGCCAACCTGAGGGACCTAAGGACAATAGAAGAGAGGAGCCCGGAGAATGTCCTGGAGTCCACCATTGGGATGACCCTCACAGTAAGATAGCTTTCCTCAGTTGAACATATATATATATATTATTTTTTCTTTTCATTTTACCCCAGTATGCGTCTAACTTGTTTCCTCATTTTTTGCAGTCGGTCCTGGCTCAGCACCGCAGTATAGCTCGGGTCAGGGCTAGGAATGAGGAGCTTCAGGCTGAGCTCCAGGTTGCGCAGATCGCCCTGACTGCTGCCAAAGCTGCCCTCACAGCTGCTCAAAAAGGCGAGCTCGATGCCAAGGCTGCCCTTGTATCGTCTCAAGAAAGTGACCAGGCTACAAAGGTGGCCTTGGCCGCTCTTCAAGTCGAGGTCGCTGAGGCCAAAGCCAAGCAGTTGGAGGCTAAGGTTGTTGTTAAAGAGGAGAAAGTGGCCTCGCTGTCCTCCATGGAGAGCATGTTGTATCAGTGCTGGGCCTTCAACCAAGATGGTAAATTCTCCTTCCTGGCTCCTGAAGTGTGGGATCTATACCTCGAGAAGTTCAAAGCTCAGATCCTACAAGAGCAATCTGAGACCAGGGATACTTCCACCGCTGGCGAGAAAGAGACTGAAGAGCTTACATCCTCAGAGCGCCCTGGAGGGGCTTGATGATGTTTTCCCTTTTTTTTTCTTTTTCTTTTTGTAAACATTCGCCATTTGGCCTAGTTTGAGGTTATTTTTCCTCGAGACAATTTGCTTTTAATTCATATATCTAACATTTTATCTATTTGTCTTTTCCTTGATTGTCTTTCGTGTTTATGCTTTTGTAGACTTGCACACTCAAAATCTAAGGAATTGATTTTAAGATCGGGATAGATATTTTGAATTTGATTATATCCAAAATTAATGTGTTGATTTATATCATACCTATAAAATATCAGCCTTGGACCCTGTTCTATCCGGGATTTTAAATATTCCAAACTTAGTCCTCGTTAGGTTTACTGCTATCTCGAGCTTCTAAGGAAGCCATTGAATTTTCAATTTTTGTAACATCTAAGGTTTGGACCTGGTTGTATCCAGGGTATTTTTTTTTAAAAAAAAACTTAGTTCGTGCTAGGCTTATTGACACCTCTTGTTTTCTTAACAAAAAACACCGGTTAATCAATTTTATTAACTTCTAAGTTTTGGACCTGGTTGCATCCAGGGTTGTATCCACTATTTGATAGGGCCCTTCCCAGTTCAAACCTAAAACACCATCTTTAGGGTCCTTGTTCACCAAAAATACCCTTCAAAGAACTAGGTCGCCCAAACCAAAGCTACGCCTTTTGACCTTGGAATTAAAATAACGAGTGATTTTTTGTTGGTAATGCGCGAGGTGTAGTTATGAATCCTCTCGTTTCTCATCAATTAGGTCGAGAGACATATTGAGCAACGTATTGAGCAACTGATCATTCCCCTCTTGGTTGAATGTCTGGAGCCTGTGTGTGGTTACTTTTGTTTCGACGAGAAGGACGACCTCACTTCCGAAAGTCAGGGAGAAAGGGGTGTGTCCCGTGGAAGTCCGATGGGAGGTCCGATACGCCTATAGTACCTGTGAAAGTTGCTCAGGCCAGACTCCCTTGGCCTCGTCTAACCTTTTCTTAAGACTCGCCTTGAGGGTCTTATTCACGGCCTCGACCTGCCCATTGGCCTGTGGGTACGCTACCAAAGAGAAACTTTTAACTATGTCATGCTTTTCACAGAACTCAGTGAAGAGATCACTGTTGAACTGAGTTCCATTATCTGACATGATCTTCTTAGGAAGCCCAAACTAGCACACAATGCTCTTAATCACAAAGTCGAGGACTCTTTTTGAGGTGTTGGTTGCCAAAGGCTCAGTCTCTACCCACTTCGTGAAATAATCAATGGCCACCACCGCATAATGAACTCCTCCCTTTCCCATAGGTAAAGCTCCTATTAATTCAATTCCCCATACTACAAATGGCCACAGGGATGAGATCATTGTTAGCTTGACCGGCGAA
Source organism: Humulus lupulus (assembly GCF_963169125.1). Classification (NCBI taxonomy): domain Eukaryota; kingdom Viridiplantae; phylum Streptophyta; class Magnoliopsida; order Rosales; family Cannabaceae; genus Humulus; species Humulus lupulus. Next base: position 163,839,505 of record NC_084796.1, on the reverse strand, counting down.
GCTCGTGCAACTGTGGCGATTCGTTGGCATTTGTCGCACTTTCGAACATAGGAGATGGAATTTTTTGTTAAAGTGGGCCATAAATAACCCTGCCTTATTATTTTTAAGGCTAGGTTTTGCCCCCCAGCATGATCCCCACAGAAGCCTTCATGCACCTCTTGCAGAATAGTTTTAGCCTCCTTTGGCAGAACACACCGTAGCAGAGGCAAGGAATGGCCACGTCGGCACAATGTTCCATCCACTACTACATATTTAGGAGCTTGATAGAGTATCCTTCTCACGTCTTTTCTTTCTTCAGGCAGCTTCCCTATTGTAAGATATTCTATCACAGCGGTCATCCAGGTCGGTCTAATGTTGATCATCTCGACCTCCATCGTGCTTCCTGCTACACTTGGATTTTCCAAGAATTCCACCGATACTACGTTCAAAGTCTCAGCTTCCTTGGAGGTGGCAAGCCTTTCCAAAGCGTCTGTGTTAGCATTCTGCTCGCGAGGTATCTGTTCGACGGTGCCATACTCAAATTCTGATAGCTCTTTCTTCACCTTGGCTAGGTAAGCTGCCATCTTGGTGTGCCACGCTTAGTATTCCCTTAACACTTGGTTGATCACGAGCTGGGAATCGCTATAACACTGGACGGCCCTGGCCTTCAATTCCTTTGCCACTCTAAGCCCGGCTAACAAAGCCTCGTACTCAGCTTCATTGTTTGATACCTCGAACCTGAATCGTAGTGCGGTATGGAATCTATGCCCATCCAGAGAGATCAATATTATCCTAGCTTTGGACCCGTTCTCTTTAGAGGAGCCTTCCATGAATATTCTCCACAACATCTGTACTAGTTTTTCAAAAGCTCCTCTTGAAATCTGGTGCATTCAGCCATGAAATCAGCAAGGGCCTGGCTTTTGATTGATGTCCGTGGTACGTACAGTATTTTGAACTGGCTGAGTTCAATTTCCCATTTTAAGAGATGTCTCGATGTTTCAAGATTTTGTAATACCTGCCTTAGAGGTTGGTCGGTCATATCATGGATTGAATGGGACTGAAAGTACGGCCTAAGCTTCCTGGAGGCTAATATCAGGCAGAACGCCATCTTTTCCATTAAGGGATATCGTGATTCAGTTCTGAGAAGTCTTTTGCTTATATAATATACTAGTTTTCGAACCCGGTCTTCTTCCCGGACCAACACGACGCTGGCTCCATTTTCTGTCACAGCCAAATAAAGGAATAGGGGCTCCCTTACCACTGGCTTAGACAATACTAGGGGTTCGGCCAAATGCGTTTTTAGATCGAGAAATGCCCGTTCACACTCCTTAGTCCATTCAAATTTCTTATTCCCTCGGAGCAAGTTATAGAATGGAAAGCATTTGTCAGTGGATTTTGAAAGAACTGATTAAGGGCTGCCACTCTTCCAGTCAAGCTCTAGACTTCTTTACGCGAGCTGCATGAAGGTATTTCCAATAATGACTTGATTTTATCTGGATTTGCCTCTATCCCCCTTGTATTGAATATGAATCCCAGAAACTTTCCCGACACCACTCCGAAAGTACACTTCTGGGGATTCAACATCATGTTATATTTCCTCAGGATCTCAAAACATTCATTTATGTCAGATACATGGTTGTTGGCAGTCTTGGATTTGACTAGCATATTGTCGACATACACTTCCCTGTTTTTTTCGATCTAGCCAATGAACATTTTGTTAACTAACCGTTGGTAGGTAGCCTCGGCGTTCTTTAATCCAAAGGACATAACTTTATAACAGTATACGTTTGTTGGAGTCATAAAGCTAGTATGCTCCTGGTCTTCAGGATTCATCGCGATCTGGTTATATCAAGAATACGCACCCATGAAGAACATGAGCTTGTGCCCCACAGTGGCATCTACCAACTGATCAATTCTCGACAATGGAAAGCAATCCTTAGGAAAAGCTTTGTTCAGGTTGGAGAAATCGATGCAGGTCTGCCACTTTTCATTTGGCTTCGGGACCAAAACAAGATTCGCGACCCAGATCAGATATTTTGCTTCATGAATGAACCCGCACTTTAATAACCGAGCTACTTCTTCCTCCAATGCCTCAGCTCAGGTTGTTCCTAAATGTATCTATTTTTGGGATTTCGCAGGTACGTTTTTATAGTATATGTTTATGTTATAGCCTTATGTTTTTGATTTATTTTATAGGATTGTTAGTAGATTTTCCTTGCTGGGCATTAGGCTCATTCCTTTATTTTTTTAGTGTAATGCAGGAAAATAGATATGAACGCGGAAGGATTCTTGGTAGCTTGGCTTATGTATTGAGGATGAATGGAATGAATGGATTTTGTGTCGATCGAGGATGAAGTTATTTATTTTTAGTCTTTTAAATTATGTTTTCTTAATGTAATTCCGCAAATTAGTATTTAAAGATATGTTTTTTTTTTAAACAATGGGATCCCATACTCTATCACATTTTATGTTATTAGTACAATAATTATTTTAGAGTTTCAATAAAGTATGATTATTTCTTATGTGTGTTTTATTTAAAATAGTAGCTATGTCTAGTAGTTTTTAATGGTCCAAGGTCTTAGAAATAGTTGGGTCAATACAGTTGGTATCCGAGCAACGGTCCATTTGCATGAAGTTCTCCTTGATACACACGTTCAAGCTCCGAATCTAACCGCCAATATAAGTTTTATGTTATAGTTATTATGTTTATGTGTTTAGCTAACGCTTTAGCCTTATGTTTTCAGTTAAGAATGGATGGAGCCTTAACCTATGATGATATCCGAGCCATTAAGGCCTTGAAAAGAATTAGAGAACCAAGAAATACAGCAGGAGTGCAAGAAACAATCACTCGGAGATTACTCTTATTCAACAATGAGATAGGTCACCTCCAAACAACTAAACAAATCATGATGAGAGCAATGGAACAATATGTTTGAGTGATTAGACTTTTTAAAGATTATCCTACTGTAATTGCAGCTTTAAAAGAAATATGGGAAACTATAGATGATGAAGATGAATTACCGGTAGCAATGAGATATTATTTTCTCATACTTAGGTTCACCTCTAAGATGGAATTCCAATTCACAAATTAGCAAAAACATAGAATCTTTACGAATCTTCCTAGAAGAAATTTTGAGGCTCAAGATAATGATGATTATGAGGAGATAGATGATGATGATATGTTAGATGAAGGGTCAGATGTAGAAGATCCTGATTTTTAGATTAGATTAGTTTCTTTATTTATTTTATTTATTATCTTTGCATTTATGATTGTACTTAGGGAAAACCTTTTTCCAAATAAATATCATTGTTATTTTTTAATGACATGTATGAGTTTGATTTTTTTTTTCAATCATAATAAATAATAACCAAGTTCGGTGAGGGTTGATACAAATCAATGAACCAGGTTCTATATTGAGAGTTAGGGGGTCATAGTAGTGGGAACGATTTTACTAATCCCAGCCCTCCCTCAATATAGTTAACTTTGGAACAATGACGAGTTTCGAGCCTGAGAATTAAGTCATATAGGATGATTAGAAACACACTTAGAAAATAATAAAGATGGCTTATTTTTCCAAGTATAGAAACACACCCTAATTATAAAGAAGGCTTATATAATTCTTTTCATAAGAAGTCATAATTAATAGGTCTGATTTATGTTTGCTTAGATTAAGTTTTAGAGCCTATTAGGGTAAGTTCTAACATGTTTTTCTCAACTGTTAGAACTCTGTTGAAGATGTCACTCAGAAGGTCTGCACGGACCAATGTCAATGCTGCCAGTGTTGCTCCTGAGAATAATGAAGCCCCTCCAGTTCACAGAAGGGGAGTGCGTGTTGCTACAAACCGAAGTGCACCACCGCCGTCGGTTGACAACACTGCAAAAATTTCTAGACTAGGACAGCAAGTTGAGGAATTACTACAGCAATAGCGACAGCAGCCTCAGACTCAGCCTCCACCTCTGCCGCAACCACAACCTCAGCAAATGGCTCCAACACCCAAACAAGATGGCCATATGGGGGATGACCAATGGAAAACTATGCGTCCTACCCAACTCAGTACGTGGAGCCAATCTATGAGCGGTTTTATAAGAATTAAACTCCAAACTTTGAAGGGACAACAGACCCCTTCGAGGCGGAAGAATGGCTCAGATATGTAGAGTCGATCCTAGCGCACATGAATCTCGGCAACGCGGACTGCATATCCTGTGTTTCTTCTCTACTTAAGAAAGATGCTAGAATATGGTGGAACTTAGTTCAGCAAACTCATTAAGTCGCCACCATGACATGGACTAGATTTGTGGAGCTGTTCCACAAAAAGTACTATAACTCGACAGTCATTGCTACAAGGGTCGAGGAGTTCAATAGTCTGAAGCAGGGCAACTTGACGGTAGCAGAGTATGCTTGGCAGTTCAACCGATTAGCCAAGTTTACACCAGAGTTTGTTCCAACGGACTTTCTGAGGGTTACCAAGTTCGTTAGAGGACTTAGACCAAAGATTGAGCTAGGGGTTAAGCTAGCAAACCCGAGAAATACTACTTTTTTTTATGTTCTAGAAACGGCTATAGAAGTAGAAAGGCTTCAAGCGAATGTTAGTAAGGAGGAATCTAGTAAGCCTGAGCCTAAACACCAGAGTCAACCTCAGAATGGTCGGAACAACAACCATCAATCCAGCAACAATAATGGTCAGAAGAGATGGCATCCTGACAACAAGCAATCTGATAACGATAAAGGAGGATGGACGAACAATGGAGGTAGTAGGTCGGGTTATGTAGAATGCCCGCAGTGCTCTAAGTGCCAAAAGAAACATCCTGGTTAGTGTTGTGTGAACACTAAGGGATGTTACAATTGTGGTCAGGAAGGACATCAGAATAGAGAATGTCCCCAGCTCAAGCAAGAGTAGAAAAAGGACAACAAGATGGTTCCTGCCAGAGTCTTTGCCTTAACCCAAGGAGAAGCTGATGCTAGTAATAAAGTAGTCACAGGTCAGATTCCTATCCTATATAGTGTATGTTCAATATTGTTTGATTCGGGATCCACTCACTCATATATCTCGTTAGGAATGATAGAGAAATTAGACTAACCTTGTGAAAGACTTAGAACTAGGTTTGTGATAGAATTGCCTTCGGGTGAAATAGTCCTATCATCACGGATAGTACGAGGCGTTCCGATTAAAATTGAGGACGTAGAACTAGAAGGAGACCTGATAGAACTAGAGATCAAAGACTTCGAGGTAATACTGCGCATGGATTGGCTAGCAAGGCATGGTGCAACCATCGACTGCAAATGCAAGAAAGTGATGTTCGAGACTCCTGACGGTCAGAGACTATGCTTTATGGGAAAAGTTTTAGGACTACGCACACCATTTATTTCATCTCTCAAAGCTCAGAGGATGATAGAAAAAGGATGTCAAGCATTCTTAGCCAGCGTCATGGATGTGAAAAATGAAACACCACTAAAGGTTGGAGATGTCCTCATCATAAAGGAATTTCCAGAGGTATTTCCTAACAACTTACCAGGGCTGCCGCTGACTCGGGAGATAGACTTCACAATCGAGCTAGTACCGGGCACCGAGCCCATCTCAAAGGCACCATACCAGATGGCACCTACCGAACTCAAAGAGTTAAAGACGTAGCTACAAGAACTCTTAGACTTGGGTTTCATTAGACCAAGCCATTCGCCATGGGGAGCACCGGTTCTATTTGTGAAGAAGAAGGACAGAAGCATGCAGATGTGCATAGATTACCGTAAGCTGAATAAGGTAACGATTAAGAATAAGTACCCACTACCCCGAATTGACGACTTGTTTGACAAACATCGAGGAGCGACTGTGTTTTCAAAGATTGAGCTACGGTCCGGGTATCACCAGCTCAAAGTACGGGAAGAGGATATTCCCAAGACGGCTTTCAGAACTCGTTATGGACATTACGAGTTTCTAGTTATGTCATTTTGTCTTACCAACGCTCCAGCCGCCTTCATGGATTTAATGAATAGGGTCTCTAAGGATTACTTGGACAAATTCGCCGTAGTATTCATCGACGATATTCTGGTGTATTCAAAGGACGAAGCTGAGCACGAAGAGCATTTAAGGATGACCTCGTTAAGGCTGAAGGAGCATCAACTTTATGCCAAGTTCAAGAAGTGCAAATTTTGGCTTTCACAAGTTGCGTTCCTCGGGCACATAGTATCCAAGGAAGGAATTGTTGTAGACCCATCTAAGGTAGAGGCTGTTAAGGATTGTCCAAGACCGAAGAACGCGTTAGAGGTAGGAAGTTTTCTGGGACTAGCAGGTTATTATCGAAGCTTTGTAGAAGGATATTCTAAGATAGCCACTCCGCTCACCAACCTGACCCGAAAGCAGCAAAGATTCAAATGGACTGATAAGTTTGAAGAGAGCTTTCAATTGCTTAAAGATAAGCTATGCTCAGCACCAGTACTTTGTGTACCAACACCCATCAACAAGTTTGTAGTCTACTGTGATACGTCGAAGCAGGGATTGGATTGTGTGTTGATACAGAATGACAAGGTGATAGCCTACGCCTCAAGACAGTTGAAGGAGTACGAGCAACGCTATCCAATGCATGATATGGAGTTGGCAGCGGTGGTCTTTGCATTAAAAATCTGGCGCCATTATCTTTATGGAGAATGGTATGAGATTTATACGGACCACAAAAGCTTAAAGTATTTCTTCACACAAAAGGAGCTCAATATGAGCAGCGCAGGTGGTTAGAACTATTGAAGGATTATGACTGTGAAATCCTATACCACCCGGGAAAGGCAAACGTAGTTGCTGATGCGCTAAGTAGGAAAAATTATGGAAGTCTAGCAGCGTTAGCTGGAATAGAAAAGCCGCTACAGCAGGAGCTGATCAATGCCAGAATAGAGGTAGTCATCGGTAATGTAGAGTCCAAGAACTTTACTTAGCTAGTTAGATAGTAGTAGTAATAGTAATAGCTAGTAGTAGTTATAGTATGTTTATTGCTGTGGATTTTGGTTCAAGTCGGGACTTAGTTGGACACTCGTAGCAACACTTATAGATTTTATAAGTTTAACCTATAGTTTAAGAATATTAATTATAACATAAGGTTTGCTTAATATAGCTGATTATGAAGATGATATTTATTATACAATAAGCATTAGATAGAACCAATAAGATCATGACACTTGTCATGTGCATGTTTATTGAGAAATTAAGTATTTTTGAGGAATAGGTTATTAAGAGTAATATTTGAAAATCCCAGAGTCTGCCAGCAGCTCTGAAATCGTTATAGGACTCAGTCAAAGTTGTTTACTCAATTCAAATTAGGCTAAAAAAAATGAAATTACGTGTATAATATTTCAGCGTATGCCGATATATCACAGCTCTAGGGGGTGATATATCGCCACTCGGGGGATATGAAAAACACGTAACTTCGCACAAACACTTCGACGAGCCTCGGAAACATAAGCCCCGGTGATATATCGGCTCTAGGGCATGATTTTTGAATAATTTTGAAACCGAGCTCATTTTATTCCATAACCTCTTGATAAGTCCATAATCTTTTTGACCGAGTCTTAAGCCTCTGCTGAATGATTATTCAAATGTTTTTCAATTAAAAAGTCATTATTTTATTCAAGTTAAAAGAAGATCTTTTCATTCTTGAACTCTATAAATAGGACCTAGTACCTAGCCATTTCTTTCATTCTTCAAGCAGAATTCAGAGCCTTCAAGCAGCTAGGTTTACTTTAGAGTGTTAAACACTTGGCTTAGGATTATAAGCTTTATCATTCTAAGCTTATTAAACACTTGGGAAGTAAGGATAATAGTGTGTTTTTCGATATCGATGTGTAGTTCAGTTATAGTGCATTCAAGGTATTCCTATTTTTAGTTCCTTTCTGTATTGTTTCATTAGTTTTTGTAGTTTTTCTCTACTCAATTCCTAACTCGTTGTTTTCATTCGTGGTTAGGCATCTAAGTTCTTTGAACTTGAGGTTCTTGTCGGTAAGTACCTTCTCGGTGTATTAGTTCATTCCTTTTCATCTCTTTCTTTTAGAATACTCACCTTTCTATTAATGGCTTTTAGGAGTGTTCCAAAATCCTGTCCTTGTTCTCACATCCTGGTATTTTATAAGGAAAATAGGATAGTATTATATGCTTATATGATTATCCTATAGTATGTTTTTATATGTTATGATTATGCTATAGTATGTTTTTATATGTTATGATATATGTTTTGGGGCTTATAGTTTCTTAAATAGAAAACCCCAACACTTTTATGTTTTGGGGCTTATAGTTGCTTAGCTAGCAAACCTCATTATTTTGAGGCTTATAGTTGCTTAGTTAGCAAACCCCATTAGTTACCATGTGCATGGGTTAGAATTGTGATATATGTTTACAGTATATGTTATATGTTATATTTTATGTTTATGATTCATGTTTTAGTAGATTTTCCTTGCTGGGCATTAGGCTCATTCCTTTGTTTTATATGTGCAGGAAAATAGTATGGCGACGGGAAGATTCTTGGTAGCTTGGGATTGTGTATTGAGGAAGAATGGAATCAGTGGACTGCGTGAACGATTCGAGGACGAAGTTGTTTAAGTCTTTTCATTATTATTTCTTTGTATTTTCGCACTTAATTTTGTAACCAATTTATTTAAGATTTAAGTTATGTTATGTTTTATTTTCAAAACAATGGGATCCCATATCCTAACCGAATCTTTATGTATTTCAACCTTTGCCTTACAGTTTTTTTTATAAAGTTATGAATGTTTCACATGTATGTTTCCTTAAGATTAGTATCTATGTATAGTAATTATTAATTTTCCAAAGTCTAGAATAAGTTGGGTCATTACAGGTAAACTGGCTAACTTGTCCATTCAGTCAAGTCTATTAGAAGATATACGGATTGGACAAGAGAATGATAACACATTAGTAGCACATATAGATGTAGTTAAAGATGCCAAGGCCACAGAATTCTCAATCTCAGGACGAGGGTTTTTGAGATATAAGGATCGAGTATGCGTGCCGAATGATCAAGGGATTTAGATGAAGATTTTGGAAGAATCGCACAATACCCCATACTCCGTTCATCCAAGGTCGACCAAGATGACTCACGATCTTAAAGCGTTGTATTAGTGGCCAGGAATGAAGAAATATATAGAAGAGTATGTGTCTAAATGCTTAGTATGCCAACAAGTGAAAGCAGAGCATCAGTGCCCTGCAGGCTTATTGCAACTGCTTAGTATTCCAGAATGACATATCCATGGATTTCGTGATAGGACTTCCACGAAAAAATAAGCAGCACGACTCGGCTTGGGTAGTAATAGATAGACTAACCAAGTAAGCTCATTTCCTACTTGTAAGACTGCATGGAAGTCCTAAGACAATAGTATCTGATAGAGGATCGGTGTTTACATCGAGATTTTGGGGAAGTTTGCTGCAAGCCATGGGTACCAAGTTAAGTCTTAGTACGGCATTTCATCCTCAGACCGATGGTCAGTACGAGCATACCATATAGATTTTAGAGGATCTGTTACGTTCTTGTGTACTTGATCTCGGAGGATTATGGAGTAAGTATTTGCCGCTTATAGAATTCTCCTACAACAATAGATACAAGTCAACGATCGGGATGGCACCCTATGAGCTCCTTTATGGAAGAAGGTGTCGATCGTCGTTACATTGGGACAAGGTAGGAGAAAGGAAACTTCTTGGTCCGAAAGCTGTTAGAGAAGCTCAGGATGCAGTAGCGATGATTAGAAAGTGTATGCTCACTGCTCAGAGCTGTCAGAAAAGTTATGCGGATGCCAAGCGGCGTGATGTGGAATTCAAAGTCGGAGATCAAGTCTTCTTAAAGATATCCCCAATGAAAGGTGTGAAGCAGTTTGGGAAGAAAGGTAAGCTTAGTCCCCGGTTTATAGGTCATTTTGAGGTATTGGACAAAGTAGGAGCAGTTGCATATAGATTAGCCCTACCACCATCTTAATGCTACGTAGATATATGTCAGACCCATCTCACGTCCTCAAGTATGATACGATAACACTCCAGAAAGACTTGAGTTACGAGGAACGACCGGTTAGCATCGTAGATAGAGGGATGAAGGAATTATGGCCTAAGAGTATTCCGATAGTCAGGGTCCTATGGAGCAATAGTTCTGAACGGGAGGCAACGTGGGAGTTGGAGGAGGACATGTTTGCCCGGTATTCGGAATTATTTGGTAAGTAAATTTTGGGGACAAAATTCTTTTAAGTAGGGGAGAATTGTAGTGTTCCAGAATATTTACTTAACTAGCTAGATAGTAGTAGTAGTTAGTATTAGTTAGTAGTATGATAGTTATTGTGGATTTTTTGTTCAAGTTGGGACATAGTTGGAAACTCGTAGCAACAGTTATGAATTTTATAAGTTAAATATATAGTTTAAGAATATTAATTATAACATAAGGTTTGATTAATATTGCTGGTGATAGATATATTATTTATTATAATCTATGGTTTAGATATAGCCAATAAGAGCATGACACTTGTCATAATCATGATTATTAAGGAATTAAGTATTTTTTATGGATAGTTTTGATAAAAGAAAGATCTAGAAGCTCTAGAACCTTCCAGAAACTGTTAGGATTGTATTATGACTCAGTCAAAGCTGTTACTCAATTCAAATTATGCTGAAAACGTGCAATTACGTGTTTAATATATTCACGTATGTCGATATATCACAGCATAGGGGTTGATATATCGCCTACGAAAGATACGGAAAACACGTCGACTTTGCACGAACGATCGAAAAAACCTCAAGAATACTGGGGGAGGCGATATATCGCCTAGGGTGGGTGATATATCGGCTCCATGAGTGTAGTTTTGAAAGTTTTACTTTTTGAATTTTGTTTTAAAAAAAAGCCCTTAACCACTTAGACTTGCCTCTGAATGATTTTGACCAAGTTCTGGGCTTCAGTTGAACGAAAATTCAAATCTTTTTCATTTTATAATCATTTATTTATTCAAATTAAAAGGGGTTAGTTTCACTCCTTGAACTCTATAAATAGGACCTAGTGCTCATCCATTTTCTTCATTCTACATGCATTTGATCAGAGCCTCCAAGGTGCTAGTGTTACTATAGAGAGATACACTTGGGTTTTGGGTTAAAGCTTTATCATTCTAAGCTTTTATACACTTGGGAAGTGAGAAATAGTGTGATTTTGGTATTGGGGTTTATACCAATCCATAAAGTCATTCAAGGTATTCCTATTCCTTAAGTTCAGTTCTATATAATTCTTTAGTTTCTTTTATTCAGATCCTAACTCTTGTTATTGATTCTTGCTTAGGTATTTAAGTTCTTGAAACTTAAGGTCTTTCTTGGTAAGTTTCTTCTTGATGGTTTAGTTCCCACATTCATCTTTATTCTTAATGATTCTCACCCTTTTCTACTATTGGTTTATAGGAGTTTCTAAATCTCATTCTTGTTCCCAAATATCTCGGCTTTTGGTAAGGAAAATAGGATAGACTTTATGTTCTTATATGTTATGTTTATGTTATGTTATGTTTATGTTATGTTAATTTTATGTTATGATATGTATATGTATAGTATGTTTTATAGTCCTTGGGCATATGACTTGTCTAGCTAGCAAGCCCCAATAATTTATGGGCATATGACTTGCTTAGATAGCAAGCCCCACAAAATTTATGGTCATAGGACTTGCTTAGTTAACAAGCCCCAAGAAGTATGATGGCCATTATAGTCCTATATGATATATGTTTTTTATTATAGTCATATGTGATTGTATATGTTTATATTATAGCCTTATGTTTATTATTTATGTTATAGGATTGTTAGTAGATTTTCCTTGCTCGGCATTAGGCTCATTCCTTTATTTTTTTTTAGTGTGATGCAGGAAAATAGATATGAAGGAAGAAGGATTCTTGGTAGCTTGGCTTGTGTGTTAAGGATGAATGGATTGCATGTCGATTGAGGATTAAGTTATTTATTTTTAGTCTTTTAATTATGTTTTCTTAATGTAATTCCGCAAATTAGTATTTAAAGTTATGTTTTTTTTTAAAACAATGGGATCCCATACTCTATCACATTTTATGTTATTAGTACAATAATTTTTTTAGAGTTTCAATAAAGTATGATTATATCTTATGTATGTTTTATTTAAAATAGTAGCTATGTCTAGTAGTTTTTAATGGTCCAAGGTCTTAGAAATAGTTGGGTCATTACAACCGCTTAATACAAGCTCGACTTATTGCACTGTAAGCTTTATTTGAGTTGTCTTGGTTATGTGATTATTTTCTTTACGTGTTTAGTGCCTTATCTGCATGAATAGAGTAGCTAGTATTGTTTGTGTGCTTAGAGTCCCTAAGGTTCGTTAGAACAATACTCGATAACGAAAGCTAGCAAGAAGGATAAGGTTCCAACGTTTTGCAGAATGGAGCATCGAAAAGTTAGTGGACCATTGTGTGACGGTCAATTAGCGCATTCAAGACGTGGTCTGGAAAGGAGGACTGTTAAGCTGTAAGAAGAAGTACAAAGTATTTAGAGATATGATTTCCTCAAGAAGGATGCAGGGAGAACTTCAAGTGGTGTGGAAGCACATACAAAATAGAGCTTTGGAAGGTGCTAATTACAAGCGTACAGTTATGGCTTTTGCAAGAAAACATGGGTTTGCAATGGCTAACCGAAGGGACTAATCAAAGGTTCTTTTCTTGTGCATAGAATGTGGTTGTAGACATTTCATTGTCTGCATATTGGTTTTAGTTGATTTATCTCTTTATTTTTGTTTGTGAGCTTTGTGAATGATGGATGTATAAAGATATTTTTGGCTTTATGAATAAATGGAGATTAGTTGTTTGATGGATTAAAAGTATGTGTTAGGTTCCTGATTTGGAAGAATTGCACTAAGGTACGATGTTGGTTTCAGAAACAAACTAAAATCATGCCACCTAGAAGATTAGTATGAAGAAATGTTAGGGATAACCATAACCTAGAGAATCTTCATGTTGTGAGACCCAATACGCGAACTAACCACAATGACAAACCTCCATCAGCTGATGGGGGAAGTAGGCGGGAGGAAGATCCTCATACTGCCTACCAAAGGTTGGAGGCGCATTTTATGGCGATGCAAGAAGATATGAGAAAATAGGCTGAAGAATTAAGGGAATTGAGACAGGTAAGGCAACAACAAGCTTAGCCATCACCATTAATCAGAGACAGTCAACAACCAATTGCATTGATCGTAGCTATTCCTGAAGTTGACAATCATCTAGAGCCATTGTATGAAAGGTTCAGGAAGCAACATCCTCTAGTGTTTGAAGGGAGCATTGATCCATGGAAGGCAGAGCAATGGACGAGTATGATGGGCTAAATTCTGGACTCCATGCGAGTTAAGGGAAAGGACAGGGTAGCCTGTACAATTCACATGCTGAGAGACGACACCAGAATTTGGTGGGAAGTGATCTCCCAAGCAAGAGATGTTACTGCAATGACCTGGGCAGAATTTCAGCAAGCATTAATGACAAGTACTACAATGCTGCGGTATGGGCGTCAATGGATGATGAGTTTGCTACCTTGACTTAGGGGAATATGACGGTGATGGAGTACGCATTAAAGTTTGACCAACTTGCCAAGTTCGTAGCACACTTAGTGCCAACCAAAGCAACCACAGTAGATCGGTTTGTTCGAGGCTTAAAGCCTATGATTGCCAAAGACGTGAATATTATGTCAATAGGAGGCAACATTACATATGCTAAGGTTCTTGAAAGGGCCCTCACTATTGAAAGAATGGAAGACATAATCTAGAAGGAATGTGCTGCTAAGAGAGACACAAGAAAGAACGCCTCCCAAGGTCATAACTCTAATGATCAGAAAAGGAAGAGAATTGACTAGGCAGGGCAATCAAGCCAGGATAAAAGGGAAAAGGATAACAAGGGAGACAATCGCAATAGGAATAGGGAATGGGTACAGTACCCGGAGTGCAAGAAGTGTAAAAGGTGCCACAAAGGTTAATGTCGGGAAAACGCATGCTATGGTTGTGGTAAAGAAGGACACATTAAGAGGAACTTCCCACAGAAGAGTTTGGAAGGGGTCAAAGAACATCATAGGAAGGACGATAATTTGGTTCCAGCACGTGTGTTCGCTCTCACCAAGCCACAGGTAGAAGCAAGCACTTCCATGGTCTCAGGTCAAATTTTATCGTTGAAATTGATTGTCATGTTTTAATTGATTATGGCAACACTCATTCATTTGTTGCTAAGAGAATAGTGGATAGATTTATTAGACCTTATGAGATGCATGCTGAGGGGTTTGGGACAATGTTACCAACCGAGGAGGTAGTAATATCTAGGATGTGGTTTAGAGGATTGCCTATGAGGGTAGATGGTAGGGAGCTATTTGTCGATCTGATTGAGCTAGATATGACTGATTTTGATGTGATCCTCAGAATGGACTGGCTGACGAAGTAAAATGCTACCATAGATTGTAAGAAGAAAATGGTGGTGTTTAAGCCAGACAGAGAGGAGCCTTTTATGTTTATGGGGACAGCAATAGGACAACAAATTCCAATCATTTCAGCATTAGAAGCTGGGAAGATGTTGCAGCATGGATGCATGGGATTCTTGCCTAGTGTGATTAACATAGCAGAAGCAAGAACATAGAGACAAGAAGACACGAGGATAGTACATGATTACTTGGATGTATTTCTAGAAGATTTACTAGGATTGCCACCACAACATGAAATTGAGTTCATGATCGAGCTAGCACCGGAAACAACGCCAATCTCAAAAGCACCATATAGAATGGCGCCCGCTGAATTGAAGGAGCTAAAGGTTCAGCTGCAGGAACTACTTGACTTAGGTTTCATTAGGCCAAGTTACTCACCATGGAGAGGACCAGTGTTGTTTGCAAAGAAGAAAGACGGATCAATGCGGATGTGCATTAATTATAGGGAACTTAATAAGGTCACCATCAAAAACAAATACCCTTTGCTGAGGATATACGATCTTTTTGATCAACTCCAATGAAAGGCGGTGTTCCCAAAGATATACTTGAGGTCGGGATACCACCAGTTAAGGGTGAACGAATGGGACATTTCGAAGACAACATTCCATACTAGGTATGACCATTATGAATGTTTGGGGATGTATTTTTGACTTACCAATGCCCCCATGACATTTATGGATCTAATGAACAGAGTCTTCAAGGATTACTTGGATATGTTCGTGATAGTGTTTATTGACGACATTTTGATTTGTTCGCAAACTGAGGAAGAACACGAAGAACACCTAAAATTGACACTGCAAAGGTAGAGGGAGCATCAATGTCGTTCAAAGGACACATTGTTAGTAAGGATGGTATTAAGGTGGACTCAGTAAAGTTTGAAGCCATAAAAAATTTCTCATAACCAAAGAATGCTTCAGAGGGGAGAAATTTTCTTAGGTTGGCAAGGTATTACAAAAAATTTGTAGAAGGATTTTTTATTATTACTAGGCCATTGAAAAAACTAACCAGAAAGGGTATGAAGTTCATATGGACTAAGGATTGCAAATAGAGTTTTCAAGTGTTGAAAGATAGGCTTATCACGGCACCTGTACTGTGATGCGTTGAAGCAGGGACTAGAGTGCATATTGAAGTTGTAACATCCCGTAAAATCTCTTAACCTAATTTGCGAAAAAACATAACCATTTTCTAAAATAAGGTAATCGAAAATCCATATAAAAAAGAACTTATCAAAACATGCAAGAGTGTGGAAGTATGCGCATACTTAAAAGTAAATTACACTGTCATAATTTTAAAACATTCCACAAGCCCAAAACAATTTCTCAGTTATCAAATGGGTTCTACTTCCAAAAACATAAATTCCCAAAAGGTCTGTCCACATGTACATCCTTGTAGATAAACTCCACTACTCACTGATCCACGTTGCCTTTAATCTTACCCACAACACGAAACAGCTAGGTAAGCGAAACGCATAGTAAGAATAAATTAACAAACATAAAAACATAACAGACCAAGAACTTAACTAACTGTAACTAGGAAAATAATCAACCAAGACTATGATTCAGATGAAAGTGAACCTTAACATACAATTTAAGACGTGCGAACGTCCTTGCAAACTTATGGTCATGCCTCATAACCAAAATTTGTATCCTGAAAGTACACCTGCACGCAGAATATCCCAGAGCATACATACAGTCTTAACTGGTAACATACATACTTACTAGTTATTCGTATCATAACATTCATTCTTACTTAGGGTTCTGGAGGAACCTTCAACATAGCTTAACATATCTTAGCATGTCTTAGCATAGCTTAACATTTCTTAGTAAAACTTAACATATCTTACCATAGCGTTGACGAGTGTAAACTTGTTAAATCGGTTACCCAGACTCTAAGAAAAATTCGACATACTTTCTTAATCATAGAGATTTGATTCCAGAATTAAGTTACTTACGTATCACATCATTTAACTAGACTCTTATGTCATGGGTGTTAAGCCGGACGTCTTACATATTGCGGTGGCTAACCAACCTTAGTCACACGAAATCGGTGGCGAACAGGTTTTTCACATAGTTCCCCAGTGGCTAACCGGAGTTCATAGTCATCATAGTAGCTAGCTGAACTTGGAATCAACATACTTATGTGTCACGGAGTTTAGCCGAACTCTTATGTCACGGGTGTTAATTCGGACTTCTTACATATTGCGGTGACCAACCGACCTTAGTCACACCGACATCGGTGGTGAACCAATTTCTCACATAGTTCCCCAGTGGCTAGCCGGAGTTCATAGTCGTCGCAGTAGCTAGCCGAACTACTTACGTTAGTCATGAGTATGCGAACCCTCTAGGACCACGGTCTTGAGTAAACACTAGTTCAAATTATTAGCTTATAACTTAGTTATCTAAGCTAGTCATTAAGGTGTTGTAGCCAAACATATCATAAGTTGTCTTACCCGAATTCCTTAGCGCTAGCTTGTGGAAACCTTCTATCCCGAAGCGAGCCTTCACGCTTAGATAACACTGTAGTGGAACCATACAGTGACTCAAATTAAACTATGGAATATTCTTGTAATTAATATTCCACGATAACTACGTGAAATAAATTCTTAGAGACTCTATACTATGGTAAGTATATAAGGCTGGATTTTGTTTCAGTCTTAAGGGCATCATAGGAAAATCAATCTCGTCGCAACACGCTCACCGTGCCATGCATTTCAATATTCTTTAAATGAAGAACTCACTTATCAGATAACTCATATTTTGGTTTTAGGGGAAAGGATTTATGCTCAACTCATATGTTTAGAAAATACCAACTTGTCGTCCTCTTATGAAAATTTACCATTTTCTATCATTTACCAAAATACCGCATATTGATCCGTTTCAAGTAATATCTAACAATGTCATATCACTCTCTTAAAGGTTCTACAAAATTCAAACTCCCATTCTTACCAAATTCATACCCATAACCTAGGATCTCTCTTTATGTTATTTTTTGAAAAGAAGGGCAATTGGACCCTTAACTTATAAAATGGTAAAATTAACTTTTCGTTAAGGTTCGAAATTGCTACCTTTCAGTTTTTACGTAAATTTGGAAAAATTATTTCTTTTAAGCCATAACACATTTTTCTCTCAAACTTTACAGGTGTCCTTGTACACATCTTAACTAATTTCCTTCAAAATTTTATAATTTTTGGGATGGTAAAAATCATTCGACCTTGTAAATCAATCTAGGCAGTGCCTGCTGCCTGTAAGTTTTTTCCAGTTTCTATGGTAAATTTACAAATTTATTTCTCTTACACTGTAGCTTGGTTCTTTCTTATATTTTACAGGGTACATTATACGTGTTTATATTATCTTCCTGAAAAATTTCATAATTTTTGGAATAATAAAACGCAACCAATTGTTTAAAGCCATCTGGGGAGTGCATGCTGCCAAGAAGTTTTGTTTCTAGATTCTAGGGAAAACTTTGAAAAATTATATCTCTTATAACATAACATATTTTCCTCCAAAAAATTTCAATGATCCTTATGAAAGATTAAATTAACATCTTATAAAATTTCATAGCTTTTTAATTAGTAAAACTTGTTCAAAAGTCAAAACAATCTGGGCAGTGCATGCTGACTAGAATTTTTCCAAATTTACAACAAATTTCTAAAACGTGCATATCTTTGATTTAAAAATACATTTTCACGATTTTCCAAAGCCTAACATCAAGTAATCTTAACGAAAAATGCAACCATAAAAGTTATTTCCACAAATAGAGGTAGTAGAATATGATTTGACCCGTTTGAAATCAGACCACAAAACTTGGCAGCATGCATTTCAACACATTCTAGCAAAAAACATAAACAGAACTAGAAAACCCTAGCCACATGCTTGCATGAAAATCAACAAATCAACCAATCTAACCATAAAGCATAAAATAATCTTGAAAAACCAACAAAACAATCTATATAACCAGATCTAACATCAATAACTAAAAACAACTCAAAACTAACCAAAAAAATCTACCTTTCAAAGCCCTAGCTTGGAGATGTGTTCCTTAGCTTCAAAACCTTCCTTTGGTGCTCTAAACCCTCAAAACAAAGCCCCAACTCCCACATGAAAATTTTAAGAAAAGGATTAGGGTAGAAAGAAACTTAGATGAGGGACAAGAACATGCAAGCTCACAAAATCCAATTACCTTGCTTTATTTGATCCCAATTGTGCTCAACATGGAGATCCGACTAGTAAGGCTTCTCTTGAACCCTAGAACACAAGAACAATGCCATGCATGACTTTTAGATCCCATTAATTCACAAGGAACCCTAGGGTTTTGGGTTTGAATAAGTAGGAGAAGAATGAATCACAAGAGAGGATTTCGCTTACCTTAAACTCCATTTGCTTATGGTTGAACACTAGCATCAATGGAGTCTCTCCTTGAGAGAGAAAGAGAGAGGGACGAAATGAGAGGGAGTGGGAGAGAATGAGGCTCTAATTTTTCAGAGTTGAAAAATAAAAAATGAAGAGGGAAGGTGGGGGGTTTGTCTCAGTTTTTTGGGAAGAAAATAGGGAAAAGGAAAAGTCTTGTTATTTGATTTGTTCTAAGTATCTAGAAAGTAGAAATTGCTACTTGCATGCATGATTGCCGCCTTATGCCTACCATTCCCTCATTGGTCAAAACCCCTTTATTTTTTTATCTTTTTATTCTATTTCAATACTAACCCCAAATAATGTCCAAACTAGTTATTAGCCAATTTTCACCATTATGCTAAATAAGGATTTTCCTCTTTTAACATATAGTATTTAAAATATCTCCAAGCTTAATTAAATAAAATGTAACCAAAAATAAATTTTGTCACATAACACATAATTTTGGTAATTTACTCAAATTGTCCAAAATGCCCTTAGAGGCTCGAGCAGGAATTTCCATTCTTAAACCCGGTAGATTGGAATTAAATCCACAATCAACTTTTCTTAAACTTATTGGCTCGACTATAATGTCCCAGTGCCAGAAAAAATTAATATTTTTATGCCATAGTATTTTCCTATTTAATAAATCCAATATTTTTACCCGATTAAGGATTTTGACCCAGTCCACGACCAAAGGTCTCGGTTTCTAAAGAAAACCGCACTTACCACAACATGGCAAGCATTCATACGTCACAAATTCTTGTAACAAAAAATGTTCACATGACATAATACATAATACAAGGAATTAAAATAACCGAACTAGGGTTTTACCCAGTGCCCTAAACGTGGGGTGTTACAATACCTACAGTATATGAAAGTTTCGTCCTCGAAACTTAGAACAACTGCGGGTATAAATCTCTCATCCGGTCTTCAGGTTCCCATGTTTCTTCTTCTTCCCCATGGTTACTCCACTGCACCTTAACCAAGGGTATAGTCTTATTACGCAGCACCTTATCCTTAAGATCTAGAATCCTCACCAGTTTCTCTTCGTAACACTGTTTCGGATCCACTTCCAACTATTCGTAACTAAGTACATGGCTTGGGTCTTCAACTTATTTTCTTGGCATAGATACATGGAATACATCATGTACTCAAGCCAACGCAGGTGAGAGAGCTAATCGGTAGGCTACCATGCCAATTTTCTCCACTATCTCAAAGGTCCGATATACCTTGGCCTTAATTTTCCTTTCTTATCAAAACGCAGAGCTCCCCTCAACAGAGCCACCTTCAGGAGCACCTTGTCTCTGGCTTCAAATTCCAAGGGTCTTCGGCTTCGGTCTGCATATTTGCGTTGTCGATCTATGGAGGTCTACCACCTCTCTCAAATCTTCTTGATATCCTCGGTAACTTTTTCTATGTCCTCTAAACCTAAGAATTTTCTTTCATCGGCTTCGTGCCAATGAATCGGGGATCAACACTTTCACCCATGCACGGCTTCATACGACGCCATCTTAATAGAGTCATTGTAGCTATTGTTGTAAGAAAATTCCATCAGTGGAAGTTTTTTGCTCCACAACCCCTAGAAGTCGAGAACACAGGATCTCAACATGTCTTCCAGGGTTTGGACCGTTCGCTCACTATGGTTGTCTGTTTGGGGATGGAAAGCAGTGCCAAAAAAAAAATTGAGTCCCCAAACATTCTTGCATCATTTTCGAAAATGCTGAGGTGAAACGCCCGTCTCAGTCTGAAATGATGGTCTTAGGTACTCCATGTAGTTGTACAATCTCTACTATGTATAATTCTGCTAACTTATCCGCAGAATAAGTTATCTTAATGGGTAGGAAATGTGCTGACTTGGTCAATCTGTCAACAATAACCCATATTGTATCTTGACCCTTAGGAGTATGTGGCAGTGCAGTGACAAAGTCCATTCTGATCATCTCCCACTTCCATTCTAGAATCTCTAGCGGTTGCAGCAACTCGGCTAGTCGTTGGTGCTCCGTCTTGGTTTGTTAGCACATGAGGCAATGAGCCACATATTCTGCTACTTCCTTCTTCATATTTGCCACCAAAAATATTTCCTTAAATCCTGGTACATTTTTGTGGCACCAGGGTGCATTGCGTAAGGGGTACTATGTGCCTCATAGAAGATTTGCTTCTTAATCTCTACATCGTCGAGAACACAAATTTTACCTCTTAATCCTAACACCTTATCTTCTGATATGTGGAATCTCGTTTGCATATCCTTCCTCGCCTCGTGTTTGATCTACTCATACCAAGGTTCCAAACGCTGTCCTCCTTGTATGGCTTCCATAATGGTGGGTTGCACCGAAGGATTTGCTAATTTGCCAACAACTACCTCAAGATCCAAAGTAGAGATGTCTCCTTGCAATTCCAAGAGCATTTCTCACATTATCATCACGTACGCCATCGGCCGCCGACTCAAAGCATCTACCACCTTATTGGCCTTTCTGGGATGGTATAGAATGTCACAATCATAATCGTTAAACAATTCTAACCACTGGCGCTACCTCATGTTCAACTCCTTCTGGGTGAAGATATACTTGAGGCTCTTGTGGTCAGTGTAAGTGTCGCAATGTATCCCATAGAGATAATGCCTCTAGTTTTTTAATGCGAACACTATTGCAGCCAACTCTAAGTCATGCGACGGGTAGTTCTTTTCATAAATCTTTAGTTGTCAGGACACATAAGCTATCACCTTGCCATGTTGCATCAGTATCGCCCCCAGTCTTTGTCCTAAGGCATCATCGTATATCGCGTATCCCTCTGTCCAACAGGGGGTAGTTAGCACTGGGGCAGTGGTCAACCTCATCTTTAGTTCTTGGAAGCTCCTCTCACATTGTTTGGTCCATACAAACTTAGCATTTTTATAGGTAAGAGCGGTCATTGGCGTTGTTATTTTTTAGAACCCTTCTATGAACTGCCTATTAACCCTGCTAATCCGAGAAAACTTCTCACTTCCTGAGCATTTTTCAGATGTTTCCACTAACTTAATGCCTCTATCCTGGTAGGATCCACGGATATCCCTTCTCTTGACACCACATGGCCTAAGAAACTCACCTTTTACAGCCAAAATTCACACTTGGAGAATTTGGTATAAAGTTTTTGTTCCTTCAAACGCTGAAGAACCATCACCAAATGCACCACATGTTCCTCCGGGTTCTTCGAGTATATCAAAATATCGTCAATAAACACAATGATGAATTTATCCAGAAACGAGCTAAACACTTGGTTCATGAGGTCCATGAATGCGGCGGGTGCATTGGTGAGTCTGAAGGACATCACTACGAACTCGTAGTGACCATACCGCATCTGAAACACTATCTTAGGTATGTCCGACTCCTTAACTCTAAGATGATGGTAACCTGATTGGAGATATATCTTGTAGAATACCGATGCTCCCTTGCGTTGATCAAATAAATCATCAATCCTGGAAAGCAGGTACCGGTTCTTAATCGTCACCTTGTTCAGCTCCCGATAGTCTATGCACATACTCATGGGGCCATTTTTCTTCCTTACAAACAATACCGAGGCTCCCCACAGAGAATGACTTGGTCTTATGAACTTTTTATCCAACAGCTCCTACAGTTGAGCCTGCATCTCCTTCAATTCCAATGGTGCCATCCGGTACGAAGCTTTCGAAATGGGCGCTGTCCCTGGAATAATTTCTATATCAAACACCAATTCCCACTCCGACGGTAGGCCGGGAAGGTAATCATGAAATACTTTAGAATATTTGCATATGATGGGTACTTCAGCTAGTTGTAACGTGCCCTCTTTATCCTTATCCACGACGTGTGCCAGATATCCTATGCAATCTTCCCCTAACATCTTCCTTGCCTTTATAGCGAAGATCATCGCTAATTTCTTTTCCTTGGTTGTGCCTTGGAATGTAAACAGCTCTTCTCCTACCGGTTTGAAAACCACTCGCCTCTTCTTACAATTCACCATGGCACCATAATTAGATAACCAGTCCATACCTAATATTACATCATATTCATGTAGTTCCAAAATCAACAAGTCTACAGTCAATTCTCGTCCCTCTACCCAAATTGGTACGACTCTTACATGATCGCACAAACATATCTTCCCCTGAAGGTAATGACACCCCACAGACACTAGGCATAGGTTCAGGCATTCTATTCAATTTTTTAACAAAAGAGGTAGCTACAAAAATATGTGATGCACCAGTGTCCATTAATGCATATGCTGAGGTGTGGGCAATAGAGATTTGACCTGACACCATCTTAAATGTTCCGGCTTCTTTGTTGCCTTGAGTAAGAGTGTAGACCCATGGTGGGGCTCCTATTTTCTTTTGTTGGTTGTTGCAGCCCTTCTAGTTCAAACTTGGTCAATTCTTAGCGAGGTGCCCAGGTTTTCCGTAGGCATAGCATGCCCTTGCCTTGCACTCACCCAGATGTCTATGGCCACACTTATCACAAACAGGCCAGTACTTGAATTCGTGCCTAGGTTGTTTATTGGAACCCCCGGTCCGACTATCAGACGGTCCCTCTTTTCTCTTGTCATTCCCATTGCCACTCGGCCTTGAGCCTCCCTAGGTTCCAAAATTCCCTTTATTGCGGTTAGTCCTGGGGAAAAACCTTCCCTTGGAGCCACTCCTTTTAGCTTGGGTCTGACCCAGATTGCCAAAGGTAAACTTTCTTTCTTCAAACTTTTGGGATTCCTTCCATTCTAGTTCAGACCATGAATCTTGGCCAAGCGCTCGCTCCACTGCTTTTCCATATGTTTCCGGGCTTGTCTTCCCAGTGTCCACGAGTTTTAGATCTTTCCTCAAAGTCCTCTCATAAACCTTCATACTTTGGTTGATTTAGTATTAACCAGATCAGGTGTGAATCTGGATAAGTGATCAAACTTCCTGATATATTCCTGGAAACTCAAATTTCCATGCCTCAAAGTCGTAAACTCTACCACCTTGTGGTCAATCACGGTACGACTGTAATATTTAGAATTAAACAAGACTAGGAATTCTTGCCATTCCATTTTGGCCACATTATGACCCTTCTTTGCAGCATCCCACCAAATGTGGACATCTTTTCTCAACATATAAATTGCACAAACCACCTTTTCAAGCTCAGTAATTTTGAGGAAATTGAAGATCCTTTCTAGTAAGCTGATCCACTCTTCTACCACCACTGGGTCAGCAGTACCTTAAAAGGTGGGTGTGTTCTGGCAACCAAACCATTAATAGATGGGTTTCTTTTGGGCCACCCTCAGTGCCTCAACCTGTGGCTCATCCCTTGCCCCACCAGCCAGTGGATCCTGGTGCACTATTTCAGCCGCAGCTACTTATGGTTTGTTCTGGTTGTTAGCCACTGCTGCTGGGAGGCATTGGAGTAATGTCTGAAACATCTCTGTTTGGCGGGCATTGGAGTCCACCTGCCTCTTATGACCCTGCTCGATGTGAGCATTCTAAGCAACCATACTCCTATGGAGCTCCTACATCTAAGAAGCAAGGTTAGGTCCTTGATTTGCCCCTGACCTCGATCTTGGCCCCTCACTCGGCCTCGACCTCTGCCTCGTCCTCTACCTCAACTTTGGCCTCGGTCTACTGAAACTTGCAGGTTCGTAGCTGGTTGCTCTACTAGATCTTGTGCATTATCATCTTGACGGCCTACCCTAGCTCTGGTATTAGGAGCCATGGAAATTTCCTACATCTATATAAACAACGTCAAATGATTACTAAAAGTAATAAGCTAGTAGCAGCATACGCATGCTACTCTTTACATAAGTGATCAAAAACGAATCATAGAACTCAGCCATTAGACAAAAGGTTGCATTTAAACCTATCAAACAACACCATAAATAGTCAATGTAATGATAGAAAGGGTTTATAAAGTAAGTAGGAAAGGGGTCTAAACCTAGTCGAGACTCGGGGTTTCTAGCATAGGACCCTTAATCAGAAGTGATACAAAACAGTTAAATTTGAAAACCATAGTGTTTTTCAAAAGAGATCATAAAATGAACGATCATTATCCTAATCTACAAGCATGTCCCCATCCGAATCCACCTCAAGATCTTCTTTTGGTTATATCGCCCTGCCTCGAGGCATGCTATCATCCATGGAGATAGGCCAATCATGGCCCAAACGCTAGCTCTTTATTCATACAGAAGTTATCCCACGTGTTGCGAACCAGCCACCAACGTTTGTGATGAAACTATATCAGTGTCGAGCCTCTTAGATAAGTGTCGGCATATCGAACTCTCCTTCGCTTGGGTCTGTTGCCCTATCAAAGACTTCTGTCATGTAATGTGTCCATTTCCAAATGCACACAACGATGTCATTGATCGTACTCGAAGGGTTGAGGATTCTCGTTGTGAAACAATCTATAATAGTCAACCCTAGGTGTAGGGATCGCAGGTAGGTTCTCTATCACAAGGTCATCTATCTCAAGTATATCAACCATAACCTATAATTTATAGGATTGAGGAAAATAAAAGAAAGTAAAGGAAACAGATATGAAAAGACATTACTTACAGTGAGTGTCGGTCTATCTTGCAGAATGTACATGTGTGTTTGTATACAGAACTGGTTTAGCTCAGTGCTCTGATACCAACTGTAATGTCCCGTAGAATCTCTTCACATAATTTGCAGAAAAACATAATCATTTTCTAAAATAAGGTTATCGAAAATCCATATAAAAAAAACTTTTCAAAACATGCAAGAGTTCGGAAGTATGCTCATACTTAAAAGTAAATTACAGTGTCATAATTTTAAAACACTCCACAAGCCCAAAACAATTTCTTAGTTATCAGATGGGTTCTATTTCCCAAAACATAAATTCCCAAAAGGTTAGTCTACATGTACATCCTCGTAGAAATACTCCAGCGCTCACTGATCCACTTTGCCTTTTGATCTTACCTACAACACGAAACAACTAGGTAAGTGAAACGCTTAGTAAGAAGAAATTAACAAACATAACCACATAACAGAGCAAGAACATAACAAACTATATAACTAGGCAAATAATCAACCAAGAATACGATTCTGATGAAACTGAACCCTAACATACAATTTAAGATGTGCGAATGTCCTAGCAAACTTATGGTCATGCCTCATAACAAAAATTTGTATCCTGAAAGTACACATGCACGCAGAAATCCCAGAGCATACATACAACCTTAACTGGTAACATACATACTTACTAGTTATTCGTATCATAACATATATTCTTACTTATGGTTCCGAAAGAACCTTCAACATAGCTCAACATATCTTAGCATATCTTAGCATAGCTTAACATTTCTTAGTACAACTTAACATATCTTACCATAGCATTCACGGGTGTAAACTAATTACACTGGTTACCTAGACTCTTAGAAAATTTCAGCATACTTTCTTAATCAAAGAGATTTGATTCAAGAATTAACTTACTTACGTGTCAAGGAGTTTAACCGGACTCTTATGTCACAAATGTTAAGCTGGACTTCTTAAATATGTTAGTAGCCAACCGACCTTAGTCACACAGATATCAATGGCGAACTAGTTTTTC
Organism: Humulus lupulus; assembly: GCF_963169125.1. NCBI lineage: Eukaryota > Viridiplantae > Streptophyta > Magnoliopsida > Rosales > Cannabaceae > Humulus > Humulus lupulus. The sequence continues at coordinate 163,813,140 of NC_084796.1, read as the reverse complement.
ACATAGTTCCCCAATGGCTAGCCAGAGTTCATAGTCGTCACGGTAGCTAGCCGAACTCGGAATCAACATACTTATGTGTCCCAAAGTTTAACCGAACTCTTATGTCACGGGTGTTAAGTCAAACTTCTTACGTATTGCGGTGGCCAACCGAACTTAGTCACACAGACATCAGTGGCGAACCATATTTTCACTTAGTTCCCTGGTAGCTAGCCAGAGTTCATAGTTGTCACAATAGCTAGTCGGACTCGTAATCAACTTACTGATGTGTCTTAGAGTTTAACTAGACTCTTATGTCATGGATGTTAAGTCGGACTTCTTACACATTACGGTGGTGAACCGACCTTAGTCACATAGACATCGGGGGCTAATCAATTTCTCACATAGTTCCCTGGTGGCTAGCCGGAGTTCATAGTCGTCATGGTAGGTAGTTGGATTGCTTACCTTAGTCATTAGTATGAGAACCCTCTAGGACCATGATCTTGAGTAAACCTTCTAAGACTAGTTCAAATTATTAGCTTATAACTTAGTTATCTAAACTAGTCATTAACGTGTTGTAGCCAAACATAACATAAGTTGTATTACTCGGATTCCTTAGCGCTTGCTTGTGGAAACCTTCTATCCCGAAGGTAGCCTTCACGCTTAGATAACACGATAGTGGAACCACACACTGACTCAGATTAAACTATGGAAAATTCTTATAATTAATATTCCACAATAACTATATGGAATAAATTCTTAGGGACTCTATACTATAGTCTCTTAAACACTTCAAAGTGTATAAGGCAGGATTTCATTTCAGTCTTAACGGTATTATAGGAAAATCGGTCTCGCCGCAACACGCTCACCATGCCATCCATTTTAATATTTTTTAAATGAAGAACTCACTTATCGAATTACTCATATTTTGGTTTTAGGAAAATGGAGTTATGCTCAACTCATATCTTTAGAAAATACCAACTTGTCGTCCTCTTATGAAAACTTAGCGTTTTCTATCAATTATCAAAATACTGCATATTGATCTATTTCAAATAATATCTAACAATGTCATATCGCTCTCTTAAAGGTTCTACAAAACCCAAACTCCCATTCTTACAAAATTCTTACCCATAATCTAGGATCTCTCTTTATGTTGTTTTTTTTAAAAGAAGGGCAATTGGACCCTCAACTTATAAAATGGTAAAATTAACTTTTCGTTATGGTTCGAAATTGCTAACTTTCAGCTTTTAGGGAAATTGGAAAAATTATTTCTTTTAAGCCAAACACATTTTTCTCTCAAATTTTACAAATGTAGAGTCCAAGAACTTTACTTAGCTAATTGTTTAGTAGTATTATAGTATGTTTAGTGTTATCTTTGTTACTATGGATTTTTGGTTCAGACCGGGAATTATTTGGACACTCATAGTAGTACTTATAGATTTTCTAAGTTTAACCTATAGTTTAAGAATATAATGTGACTGATATTAAGGATTATATTATTATACTATAAGGTTTAGACATCAACCAATAGGATTTTAAGCACATGTTATGAATGGTAATTAAGGATTAAGTATTTTGGAGGATTAAATTAAATAAGGGTAAAGTTTGAATGTTATAGGGTCAGTCAGCAGCTTTGAATACGTTGAGGGCTTAGTCAAGGCTGTTTACTCCATTCAAACTTAGCTAAAAATGTGTAAATTCGTGTTTAAATATTCAGCGTATGCCGATATATCGCAGCTATAGGGGGCGATATATCGCAGCACGTAGATACGGAAAACACGAATCGATGCACGGTCGCCTCGGGAACAAAGGTCCAGGCGATATATCGCCTATAGGGGGCGATATATCGCCTCCACCAGCATGTTTTCAAATACTTTTGAATTCTTTTCCTTTCAGCCATTCAAACTCCTTCAATAGTCCAGCATCTTCTGAACGAGTCTTCAGCCTCTGCTGAACGATTATTCAAATGATTTTCACTTAAAAAGCCATTATTTTTATTCAAGTAAAATCAAGATACTTTCATTCCCAAACTCTATAAATAGGACCTAGTACCCAGCCATTATTCACCATTTGCTCTAAGTTCAGAAGCTGCTAGTGTTAAGTGAGTGTGAGAGTGTAAACACCTGGTTTGGGGAAAAACTATAAGCTTAAACATCATAAGCTTATCAAACACTTTGGGAAGTGAGTTCTATAGTATTTCGGTGGAGGTTAGATTGATCTTGCAAATCTTTGAGGTAAACCCGAAACTTTGTTTCATGTTATTTCCTTTCTCAAAACCTTCTACTCAGTCCCCTAACCTCATTCTTATTTTGGTTAGGGAATCCAAGTTCTTAAGCATATAAGTTGGTAAGTATGTTTTTATGGTTTAGTCTTTCCATCTCTTTCATTTCATCTCCTTTCTTTAGACTCACTCTTTCATTATGGTTTTAGGAGTGTTCCAAAAGTCCCAACTCAGTCCATTATATCCCGGTAACTTTGGTAAGGAAAATAGGCTAGAATCAATATGTTATGTGCTTATGTTATCTATATGTTTTATGTTATTAAAAGTGTTATGATATGTATATATGTTTGTAGGCTTGGGCATATGACCCATATGACTAACAAGACCCCAAATGGGTTATGGGCATATGACCTACTTAGCTAGTAGGACCCCACTAATCCCATGGGCATATGCTTGTTTAGTCTATGGGACCCCAAGTAATAATGGCCATTATAATAAGTGTATGTTATATGTATTATGTTAAGTCTTTATGTTTTCTTATGAAATTATGTATATGATTAAGTGTTAGATTTTTCCTTGCTGGGCATTAGGCTCACTCCTTTCTGTTTATGTGCAGGAAAATAAGCTTTAGAGGCGGTAAGATTCGTGACGCTTGGAGGATGTGTATCGATGGTGAATGGAGTCAAGGGGCCGAGCGTTATTCGATTCGAGGATGTAGTTTCGTTTTATGTCTTTTTACATGTATTTTCCGCACTAATTATGTAATGTCTTATTATTTTAAATTATGTTTTTTTTTGTTTTAAAGACAATGGGATCCCATATCCGTTTTGGTATTTACTTTGTAAAGTAACTCTTATTTTTATAAGTTACTTAATTATGGTATTTTCGCAAATGAAAGTTCTTTTAAGGATTTTATGTATAGTTTCGTTAATGGTCCAATTAGTCTAGAGTAGTGGGTCATTACAACAAAAGTCCTTGTAAACATTTCAAAATTTTATAATTTTTGGGATGGTAAAAACCATTCAACTTTTTTAAGCAATATGGGCAGTGCCTGCTCCCCATAAGTTTTTCCTAGTTTTATGGTAACTTTGAAAATTTATTTCACTTACACCGTAGCCCGTTTCTTTCTTAAACTTTATAGGGTTCATTATACATGTCTATATTAGCTTCATCAAAAATTTCATAATTTTTGGTTTAATATAACGCAACCAATTGTTTAAAGCCATCTAGAGAGTGCTTGCTGCTAAGAAGTTTTGTTTCTAGATTCTTGGGCAAACTTTGAAAAATCATATCTCTTATAACATAACATATTTTCCTCCAAACTATTACAATGATCTTTATAAAATTTTAAATTAACACCTTACAAAATTTCATAGCTTTTTAATTAGAAAAACTTGTTCAAAAGTCAAAACAATCTGGGCAATGCATACTGCCCAGAAATTTTCCAAATTTACAACAAATTGCTAAAATGTGCATATCTTGCATTTAAAAATACATTTTCACGATTTTCCAAAGCCTAACATCAAGTACTCCGAACGAACTATGCAACCATACAAGTTATTTCCGTAAACCGAGGAAGTAGAATACGATTGGACCCATTTGATATCATACCACAAAACTTGGCAGCATGCATTTCTACACATTCTAGCAAAAAAATAAACACAACTAGAAAAAACCCTAGTCACATGCTTGCATGCAAATCAACCAATCTAACCATCAAGCATAAAATAAACTTTGAAAACCAACAAAACAACCTATATAACCAGATCTAACATCAATAACCAAAAACAACTCAAAACCAACCAAGAATCTACCATTCGAAGCCCTAGCTTGGAGATGTGTTCCTTAGCTCTTCAAAACCTTCCTTTGGTGCTCTAAACCCTCAAAACCGTGCCCCGAGTCCCACATGCATATTTTGAGAAATGGATTAGGGTATAATGAAACTTAGATGAGGGATAAGAACATGCATGCTCACAAAATCCAATTATCTTGCTTTATTTGATCCCAATGGTGCTTAACTTAGAGATCCGACTAGTAAGGCTTCTCTATGAATTTTAGATCACATTCATTCACAAGGAACCCTAGGGTTTCAGGTTTGAATAAGCAAGAGAAGAATGAATATGAGAGAGGATTTCACTTACCGTAAACTTTGTTTGCTTAAGGTTGAACACTAGCTTCAATGGAGTCTCTCCTTGAGAGAGAAAGAGAGACGGTCGAAATGAGATGGAGTGGGAGAGAAAGAGGCTTTGATTTTCTAGAGTTGAAAAATGAAAAATGAATAGGGAAGGTGGGGGGTTTGTCTTGGTTTTGGGGAGGGAAATAGAGAAAGGAAACATTCTTGTTATTTGATTGGTTCTAACTATCTAGAAAGTTGAAATTTCTACTTGCATGCATGAGTGCCACCTCATTCCTACCATTCCCTCATTGGCCGAAACCCCTTTATTTATATATCTATTTATTTTATTTCAAAACTATCCCTAAATAATGTCCAATCTAGTTATTAGCCAATTTTCACGATTATGCTAAATAGGGATTTTTCTCTTTTATCCTATAGTTTTTAAATATCTCCAAGCTTAATTAAAATAAATGTGACCAAAAATAAAAAAAATTCACATAACACATAATTTTTGTAATTTACTCAAATTGACCAAAATTCCCTTAGAGGCTCGGGCAGGAATTTCCATTCTTAAACCCGATAGATTGGAATTAAATCCTCAATCAACTTTTCTTAAACTTATTTGCTCGACTATAAGGTCCCAGTGCCAGAAAAAATCAATATTTTTATGCCATAGTATTTTCCATTTAATAAATTCAAGATTTTTACCCAATTAGGGTTTTTGACCCAGTCCACGACCAAAGGTCTCAGTTTCAGAAAAAACTGCACTTACCACAGCATGGCAAACATTCAAATATCACAACTTCTTATAACATAAAATGTTCACCTAACATAATACATAATACAAGGAATTAAAATACCCAAACTAGGGTTTTACCCGGTGCCGTAAACTCGGGGCATTACAGAAGCAAGCGGAGAAGGTGATAGCATATGCATCTAGGCAGCTGAAAGAGTATGATCAACGCTACCCGATGCATGACTTGGAATTGGCAGTACTAGTGTTCACACTAAAGATATGGCGACACTATCTTTATGTGGAGAAATGTGAGATTTACATAGACCATAAGAGCTTGGAAATATTTCTTTACTAAAAATGAGTTAATATGAGGCAACGATGGTGGTTAGAATCAATCAAGGACTATGACTGTGAATGTGGTAGCCGACACCCTAAGTCGTAGAAGCCAAGGGCAAGTAGTGGCTATAAGAAAAATATCTGCCAAGTTGAGGGAAGAAGTAGAACGAGCAGGTATAGAGTTGATCATAGGGGGATTAGCAAACTTGACTCTACATTCGAATTTGTTAGAAGGAATTAAAGAAGTGAAGAATAAGGATCTACAAATACAAAAGTATAAATAAGGAATCCAAGACGGATATAGCAAAGATTTTACCATAAGTAACTGTGGAAAAATGAGGTATAAGGAACGAATATGTGTGTCAGCTGATTTAGAGGTTAAGAAGGAGATTCTTGATGAGGCACACACTACTCTATATTCTTTCCACTCAAGGACTACAAAGATGTATCAAGATTTGAAGTTGTTATATTGGTGGCCTGGAATGAAGAAGGATGTAGTAGAGTATGTCACAAGGTTCCTCACGTGCCAGCAAGTCAAAGCAAAGCAACATGATTCGACCGTTAAACATTCCAAAGTGGAAGTGGGAAGAAATTGCTATGGACATTGTGGTGCGGTTACCTCAGACCACAAAGCAACATGATTCTGTATGGGTGATCATTGATAGATTCACAAAATTGGCACACTTTATACCTATCAGAGTAGTGTTCACAAAAAAATAATATGTAGAGCTTTATGTGCATGAAATTTGGAGAATTCATGGAGTACCGAAGTCAATTGTTTTGGATAGAGACCCAAAATTCACTTGTATGTTCTGGGAAGGATTACAGAAAGTGATGGGTAACAAGTTGAAATTAAGTACAACATTCCACCCCCAGACAAATGGGCAGACATAAAGAACAATACTGATTGTGGAAGACATGCTTAGAGCGTGCGTGTTGGATTTTAGCGGATCATGGAGCAAATACCTTCCATTGATAAAGTTCTTGTATAATAATAGTAATCAATTGACTATTGGAGTAGCACCATACGATATGCTCTACGGAAGAAAATGTAGGTCGCCGATTTGTTGGGATGAGACCGGCGAAAATAAGTATTTAGGCCCAGAGACAGTACAAGAAACGAATGAAGCTATTGGCAAGATAAGAGCATTCATGATCCCCTCACAAGATCAACAAATGAGCTATGTTGATCCTAAGCATAGGCACGTTGAGTTCAAAGTAGGAAATCATGTATTCCTCCGTGTTTCACCTATGAAAGAAATTAAGAGATTTGTCAAGAAAGGAAAGTTAACTCCTCGATTTGTTGAACCATTCAAGATTTTAGAGAGAAATGGGGAAGTGGCTTATAGGTTAACCATGTCTCCAGCTTTTTTAGGAGTGCACAATGTGTTTTATGTATCCATGTTACGCAAGTAAGTTTCAGACCCATCTCACATTCTTAGTTATGAGGCATTGGATATGCAACACGGCCTATCATTTGAAGAAAAGCAATTAAAGATTCTTGATAAGAAGGAAAAAGCATTACGGAATAAGACGATCAGGTTAGTCAAGGTCCTTTGTAAAAATGGCTCTACCAAAGACGCAACGTGGTAGTTGGAATCTGATATGATGGAGCAATACCTTGAGTTGTTCAGGCAAATTTCGAGAATGAAATTTCATTTAGGAGGGGGTAGTTGTAATATCCCCTTCTACTTGTAAGGGTATTTTGGTAATCTGGCTTGAGTCAGGGTATTATGGTAAATTGTATGATATTATGTGTTTAATTATATGAACTATGATATCCATGAGTTATGATGTATGCCTATTTTATGTTTTTCGTTAGGCAATCCACACACATTAGCTTCTTCAAGTATTTGGGGCCAAAGTGTGATAAAAGTTGATTTATGGGGGACAAAGTAGAATTATGGGTTTTATGACAGAAAATGTAATTACAAGAAGTTAAAACTGTTAGTTTTGGATGGAAATTTCAATTAATGGCTTAAGTAATTACTAAGGAGAAGTTAGAGATTGGGGATGGTAGTGTAATTTGGTCTTTACACAATTTAGACCAAATTAAATAATTAATTAATAAAAGAATAATTTTAGATGTCGGAGGAAAGTTTCAAACATCTAGGATTAGCGATATACGAAAAGAAGGCAGACCAAGAACAATCTTCTCATTCTTGAACTCAGTCTTGAAGCCTAAGGTTTTGGAGGAGATCACCAGTCTGAGTTGTTGAAGAGCTAGGAGATCTCTTGGACGGCAAGGATCTTAGTTTCTGTGGCTAGAGTTTGGTCAGTAAGTGTTTAAACCTTACTGTTTAAAGTATTTGTCAGATTTAGGTTTTGATGTTTTAAGACTGTTTTAATTTTTTCTGGGATGATGAATGTTTACTATAGGGTTAGGATTAATAATATATGGGTTGCAAGGGTTAGAACATGTTAGGATTGCTAATTTGATGTTTTGGGGTCGAAGTTTTACGATTTTGTTCGATTCTTAGGTTTAGAAATCGCAACTACAATCTCTAAAATTAGAGACCTAACTCGACTGCACCCATCCTTGGCATGACCGCCCTACCTGGCTGAATAGCGCTGGCGCACTGTGAGCGCAACCACGCCCAGGCACTGGTGGGACTACACCAGTTGCCCAGAAACACGTATTTTGGGATTTTGTGCATTGTTCTACAGATAAATTTGTACTTGTTGGAGCTTAATGTAGTAGAGTTTTAAGATTTCTGAAAAGTATTGTGGGGATGACTTGGATTTAAAAGAATACGAGTGTATCTTATTATCATTTTGTTTGGTTGGAGGTTTTAAACTTTTTTGTTATGTGTCATGTGTTAGGAAAATATGTATTTGCCTCAATGGAAATAGTAAGATAATACAACTCTATGCAATAATATTACAAATAAATATTGATTGATTGAATAAGGTTACAACTCTATAACTGAAAATACAAATAAATTAAAGAACAAGAAGAAGAGAAGAAGAATAGAATAAAAAATATAACTCAAAGCAAAATATTACAAGTAAAAGTGTTTGAAATAAAGACAAGAAGATTACAACTCAAAACAAGAAATACAAATAAACAAAAGAGAAGAATATGAAGATGAAGAGAAATATAATAGAAAGAAAGAACAAACAAACTAAATAGAAACAACTCTCACTCACACTACCAAAGTGAAGAGTGTTGGGGATCACCAACTTGAACAAGGTTTGAAACCTTTTTCCAAAAGCTTATTTCCCCCTAACTCAAGCACTAAGGGATCTCTCACAGATTATAGGAAATGCTTTCTGGAATTATCAAGCCTCAAGGTGTTTCTAGCCAAGTGCTCTAATGGATAGAAAATGTTGTGTCTTTCAAGTGAGCTATAGGCTCCTATTTATAGAGTTTAGAGACACCCTTTGAATTTCAAATTCCACCAACCCCCATGGCTGTTACCAATGTTTAATTGGAATAATATGGAATTAAAAATGAGATTTGGGAGTTATTTGGGTTTCGAAACCGTTCAACACATTTGGAAAAAACTGAAAAATTAGCCTGAAATGCACCTGTGGCTGCGGCCAGGGACATCAGTGGCCGCGGCCACTGCTCTCAATCCCCCAGGCTACGGCCACCATCATTCATTGGCCACGGCCACAGCCCAGTTTCAGCACTTGAAAATGTGTTGTTTTTCCAAACGGTTCCAAACCCTTCCAAATGATTTTGTAACTCCCAAAACACATTATTGGGGTTAAAATCATATCTCTAACAGCCATTTCACATATGGCTTTATGAAATTCATCTCAATATTTTGTAACACCAAATTTACACAATAAAGGGTAATATTTGGAAGTTACAAATTTGTAACACCAAATATGTTACATTATTTGGATATATCTCATATATCTAAATATTGTAACTCTCTATTATATGTTACAATATGTGACACTCTTTGTCACATTTATTTAATCTAAAACATTATATTATAATATAATATAATATTAAATTATATTATAAAATAATATAACATCATGTTTAGGCTCGCTAAGGATACTTGAAGAGACGTGTTAGGGTGTGTGGATCGTTGTTGCTTTTGAGGTAAGACGGTGTACGCTTGATGTACTTTATGGTAGATCTTGTATTTTATACAATATGTTTATGTTAATGTATTAATATGCTAATGAATGATTATTTTTAATAAGCTTACATGTAATTGTATTTATGTGTGTTTGTATGTGTATGTGATAACTGCGTGGCATGCTTACATTTTAATATGCATGTCTACGTTACGAAACTACATGCTTATGATATGTTGAAATTACATGCTTATGTTATACGGTACTTGTCCAACTCAACTTGGGCTACATTATTTCATGATTTATGTTATATTTATTTTTACTGTTATTGTTTTGAACTTCTGATTAAGGTTATGGGGTTGTGTCCTACACAGCTGCAGTAAAGGCAAAGATGTGATTACTGCGCAATAAGTTGGAGAGCATTGGCGGAGGCCGTATATGTCAAGGGATTAGCTACCATAAGGGATCAGGCCCACTAGGAGAGAAATTTATTAAGTATTTTTTTGAGAATGATGTTCTAGTTTTTACTGCCTGTATTTAAGTTTGTTATTTTATTTTATTTATGATAACTACGAAACTCCGGAGTTTCATTCTTTTCAATGTTTGGGTGTATTTATAGTGGATTTTCTATAAATAAATGGTAATAATCAGTTTACGCCTTAAGAAACTGGGGTGTTACAAGTATACAGTTCCAAAAATTGGCAATATCAAAAGAGAGGTTCTTTTTATAGCAGGCTCTAATGGCCTTGGATACATGGTGGTCTAGGAGACCAAGTGGTACATAAGTACTTTGTTAGGAGAGTGGTTTCAGAGGTTGTGGTCTTGCATCCAGTACAGGGGCAGGCGTCAGGAGGATGCCTCCACTACTTGTCCGTACCCATGTCAGAGGAGTGGTGACAGACATAGTGGCGCAGGTGGTAGTGGTGTCAACTCTGACTCCTGGCCGTAGATGTACGGACCATAACTCCTATCCCAGCAGTCCCACTCCCCTACTAGTACAGGTGTCCGTACTCGACACACAGGGTCTTAACAGCCGTACCTAGTACTAGGTGGTACAAGTATGTTCCATTCGACTCGTACCTGAACCTCTAAGCATTGGGGTCTCAAGGTATAGGGAATGGGACACTTGGTGCACGTAATGGTCGTGGTGTGAGGCGAGGCTCCCGGGTCCTTACCACGATATGCCTGAAGCACCCCGAGGTCGCCCACAAGCATAGGTGATAGGCATGTGGCCTCGGCAGATGTCTAAGGGTGCGAGGCGAGATGCCTTCCTCGCGAGCCCCTTGGTGGCGCGGCTCCCTTGACGCGTGGCCTCATTCGCGTGGCCACCTGGTGGCGTGGTTCCCATACCACTCAAACTTTGATGGCCATGGCGTGGCTCCTATCCCTTCGCGAGGCCTCCTCCGCACAGCCACCTGACGGCATGGCTGAGCGAGATGGGAGGTGCGCGTGCGAGGCGGGCCACGCGCCTAGGGCATGGCCGAGCAAGGCTGGAGGTGCGCACGCGAGGTGGGCCGCGTGCCTGGGGCGTGGCCGATCAAGGCTGGAGGTGCGCGCGCGAGGCGGGCCACGTGCCTAGGGCATGGCCGAGCGAGGCTGGAGGTGCACGCACGAGGCGGGCCGCGTGCCAGGGGCGTGGCCGAATGAGGTAGTCGATGCGCACCTAGGGCATGGCCAAGCGAGGCCGGAGGTGCTCGCGCGAGGCCGGCCGCGTGCCTGGGGCGTGGCCGAGCGAGGCCGTCGATGCGCACCTGAGGCATGGCCAAGCGAGGCCGTGGTGATGCAGCTGGGACCTCATGCATCATGAGTTGATGCAAGGCTGCTGCCAAAGGACGATGTTCTGAGCGTCCCGCGGCTCAGACACGCATTTAGGCCTTCATGGGACCTTAGCATGCGCCTGGGATCTTTTACGGGCATGGAACATTGAGCGTCCACACGTGGCTTGGTCCCTCAGCCTAATAAGGCCATACTTCATGGCTCATAAGGTGATGCTTCCCTTGGGACAATCTCCCAGTTCCGCAAGACTTATGGGCCCGAGTCCAATAACATGACTAAGTGACCTTTTGACTTGTATTCCAACGATGGACTTAAAGATTTTTTTCTTTTTGGTTGATTTGTGGCATCCACACTTGCCCCCCAGTCTATAGGGAGGCCTTTAGGCGTTCTTGTAGACTCTTCTTTTTCTTTTGATTTTTTATTATGTGTATATATATATATATTTTTTTATGCTCGAGGTCCTTTGGAACCCACGGGAAAGGGGGTTCGATAGGTCTCTCTTTGGTGCACCTTGGTTGCACCTATAAGGATATATTGACCCCTTAGGTTCTAGTTATCCTTTTATATATTTTTGCGTGCGCTTATTATATCTTGCGAGAAGCGTCCTTCTCGTCATTAGGCATAGTACTATTTTTGCAAGCGTCTTCTTTGAGACCCTTTTCGGAAGCGTCTACTTTGAGACCCTTTTTGATAATGTCTACTTTTGAGACCCTTTTTGGTGGCGTCTACTTTGGAGACCCTTTTTGGAGGCGTCTGCTTTTGAGGTGATTTCCCCTCGGGTGGGGATTTTCGTGGCTAGAGGGTCTTCGTTCGATCTCAAACATGGTCAGCAACCCCTCTAGCACGATGCCACCATGACGTAATCACAAGCTGCATGGTGCTGCTGAAGAAATTCATTAGAGAATTGTTTCCATGACTCGATTGTTCCTGGCCTTAACCTCTTGAACCACTTGTACGCCACTCCTTTAAGCGTAACGACAAAGAAATGACACTTTTCCCTGTTGCTGACCCCTCTTAACCTCATCAAGTTATTGAAGGAGTCTATGTGATATTTTGGGTCTGTAGTACCCTCGTACGGAGTCATGCGAGGCTCTCTGAAGCCAGTGGGCACTTGCTCAGCCTGAATCTCCCTTGTGAAGGGTGAGTCACGGTCGAATTCTTCGTCATCCATGTGCCCCCCAAGCACAGTGGTGGTCTTGCCCCGAGGGCTTCGTATTTTGGTGTCTAGTCCCCTCCTCTTTTTGCATAAGGAGTCTTGCAGGTTCTTGGGCTGATCCCTTGCCTTGGTTGTGTTCCACGGGGGATGCATGTCTTACTTCTGACCTCTTCCCATGGAGCTCTTTTCTTAGGCCAAGGGGTGCCTCTTTTGAGGGGACTTCGGCCTCGTTCTTACGACCATCATCTTCTCTCTGCCTATGCTCTTGGGGACATTTCGTCGGCCTAGGTCCCCCATGGTACTTTGCGTGGGGGGTTTTACTGGTGGAAAGTTGGGTTCCCCCATCGTCTATGGGGACAGTGTTTTCCCCTTTTTCATGCTCCTTCCCTTTACGCTTTGGGAGGGGTATACTTGACTTCCCTTGCAGTAGGTCGTTTAAAACCTCCTGCATGTTCTCTATCACGGTTTCCAGCCTTCTAGTCTTTTTATGCAACTCGTGAATCTCATCCTTGTAGAAGCGCGTCCTTGAGTTGGAACTTACCGAGCGTACCCCGGGACCCTTGCCTGGCCAGTGCGTCGAGGGACCGGGGTCCTGGTGGCTTGAGCGTGGGGTCAACCGGGGCCGGTTAAGTGGATACACTAGTGGCTCTGAATGACCTCCGTCAGGCTGGATAGCTGGGGACGATGCTTCCCTCTCCTCCCCTGGGGGAAGAGGTTCTTCTGGCCCACCTCCATGCTCGGGCGGAGGGGGGTCTTTCTTGGAGGCCCTCCGCTCTACTTCGTCTCGGTGAACCTCAACCTCTTGTATTTGCCGTAGGCGTTTTGAACGTCTTAGCATCTTTCTTTGTTGGAAGTGATGGAAGAACAATGGCTTGATGCTTGTTCTTCCCACAGACGGCGCCAAACTGTTGACGGTGAAATCTCGTCAACCAAATTAGATCAGAAAACTCAAAGGTAAGTCAGGTGATCTTTTTATAAGAACTTAGGATAAACTTTAAGGACAAGTAAAAACAGATCAACAATGGAGTCAAAAATGTATATTTCTCAATAGCCTCTGCCTACAATGAATTCTCCAACCCCCTCCCATGTGGGAGAGAAGTTCTTTTTATAGCAAGCTCTAATGGCCTTAGATACATGGTGGTCCAGGAGACCAAGTGGTACATAAGTACTCTGTCAGGAGAGTGGTTTCAGAGGTTGTGGTCTTGCATCCAGTACAATGGCAGGCATCAGGAGGATGCCTCCACTACTTGTCCGTACCCATGTCAGAGGAGTGGTGACAGACATAGTGGCGCAGGTAGTAGTGGTGTCGACTCTAACTCCTGGCCGTAGACGTACGGGCCATAAGTCCTATCCCAGCAGTCCCACTCCCCTACTGGTACGGGTGTTCGTACTCGACACACATGGTCTTAATGGTCGTACCCAGTACTAGGTCGTACAAGTATGTTCCATTCAACTCGTACCTGAACCTCTAAGCATTGGGGTCTCAAGGTATAGGGAATGGGACACTTGGTGCACGTAATGGTCGTGGCGTGAGGCGAGGCTCCCGGGTCCTTGACACAATATGCCTGAAGCACCCCGAGGTCGCCCACAAGCATAGGTGATAGGCATGTGGCCGCGGCAGATGTCTAAGGGTGCGAGGCGAGATGCCTTCCTCGCGAGCCCCTTGAAGGCGCGGCTCCCTTGACACGTGGCCTCAGTCACGTGGCCACCTGGTGGCGTGGCTCCCATGCCACTCAAACTTTGATGGCCATGGCGTGGCTCCTATCCCTTCGCGAGGCCTCCTCCACACGGCCACCTAACGGCATGGCTGAGCGAGACGGGAGGTGCGCGTGCGAGGTGGGCCGCGCGCCTGGGGCGTGGCCGAGCGAGGCCGGAGGTGCGCGCGTGAGGCGGGACGCGTTCCTGGGGCGTGGCCGAGCGAGGCGGGCCGCGTGCCTGGGGCGTGGCCGAGCAAGGCTGGAGGTGTGCGCGCGAGGCGGTCCGCGTGCCTGGGGCATGGCTGAGCGAGGCTAAAGGTGTGCGCGCGAGGCGGGCCACGTGCTTGGGGCGTGGCCGAGTGAGGCCGTCGATGCGCATCTGGGGCATGGCCAAGCGAGGCCGTAGGTGCGCGCGCGAGGTGGGCCGCGTTCCTGGGGCGTGGCCGAGCGAGGCCGTCGATGCGCACCTGGGGCATGGCCAAGCGAGGTCGTGGTGATGCGGCTGGGACCTCATGCATCACGAGTTGATGCAAGGCTGCTACCAAAGGACGATGGCCCGAGCGTCCCGCGACTCAAACACGCATTTAGGCCTTCATGGGACCTTAGCATGCGCCTGGGATCTTTTACGGGCATGGAACATTGAGCGTCCACACGTGGCTTGGCCCCTCAGCCTAATAAGGCCATACTTCATGGCTCATAAGGTGATGCTTCCCTTGGGATAATCTCCCGGTTCCGCAAGACTTATGGGCCCGAGTCCAATAACATGACTAAGTGACCTTTTGACTTGTATTCCAATGATGGACTTAAAGATTTTTTCTTTTTGGTGGATTTATGGCATCCACAAACAGTATAGCCCTGTATCAGTCCAAAAGCTAGTGTGATCCTCATCAGGGGGATGCATACTAATCTGATTGTATCCTGAATATGCATCCATAAAGGAGAGGATCTCATGGCCTACAGTTGCATCGACCAGCTGGTTGATCCTTGGGAGTGGGTGTAACGTCCTACTTCCTTAGAGTCGTTACTAAGTGAGTTTTAAAAGAAACTTTGTGCAAAGAACTCGCTAACCGAGGTTTTTAAAACAAAGGTGTGACTAAGCAAAAGTTAAGGCTGTAATCTTTAAAAATGCGTTGTTTCATTGAAAACTTCTAGTATTTAACATTTGGGATCCCAAAATAAGGTTTGAAAACTATTTACAACTTAAAATAAGTTTACAGTTGATTAATTATTAAAATCACAGAGTATTACAGCCATTTCTCGAATAAACCCCCAAGCAAAGCAGTCGAGCAGGCCAAACATGTACGCGTCACTTCACGCTCTCCGTACTCATGACTGATTGACTCAATCTTTGCCCTTACCTGCAACACAGAGCACCCGTGAGCCGAAGCCCAGCAAGAAAACTCATACAGTATATAAAATATGCGGATTATATAACTAACATATCAGATTATCCACAGATAAACGTGTATTCCATCAAATTAAACAAACACGGCCATGCCGTCCCAGAGGCATTACCTAATCCTGGGGCCTTGGTCCTCACCGTAAGGATATCCCCTGTATCCGTTGGGGTCCCACCCTGTCTGCCGTTCTCGGCCTTTCACCGTTCTCGGCTCCCTTGCCGTTCTCGGCTCCTTGCCGTTTCGGCTCTTTTGCCGTTCCCGGCTCCTTTTCCATTCATTCTTACTATAATCACAAATAGTATAACTCAAATAACATTCAAACATATATCAATTCAATTAAGTCTGCACCCTAACATGTAATGCAATATAGGGTCGTGCCCTGCAATCACACTATGGGTCCATGCCCTGTCCTACGTGTGCTATAGTTTTCTTACCTATCAAATTGATAGCTTTCATCACTTGACTCCTTGAGCACGATCCCACTCGAGCCCTAGTGCACACCTAAACACAGGCATAGTTCAAAGTCATCACCGAACCTCAAGTCCGAAATCCTAGCCTCGGGACCAATCCCGAGCCCCTCGGGACCAATCCCGAGCCCCCCGGGAAGTCCTAGATCCACAAAACAAGATGGTGGAATTGAACCCCGAACCCTAGGTCAAAATCCCTTAAAAAATAACCCAAAAACCCCTTTCTGGGAATAGGGCAACGCTACAGCGCTCTAAAGAGGGCGCTATAGCGCTACAAGCAGAACCGGTACCCCCAGAAACAGGGCCTAGCGCTACAGCGCCCAAAGACTAGCGCTAGTTGCAGGCAGGCAACCCTCATTTTCTTTTTCTGCGATTTCTTTGAGCCAATCTCAACCCAAACTTCCCCAAATCTTTACCAAACTTAAAATCAAGCTTACAAACACTCTCCACTCATCCCAAGCATCCCAAATCCTCAAAACCCAAGCACATTCATCCCAAATCTCAAAATTTACCATGATTAACCCTAAACCCATAAATTCAGTCAAACGTCAAAGTTAAAGGCTTAGAATTCATACCGTTGATGCAATTTCGACCTTGATTCAATTCCAAGACCTCCTTAGCTTGCTCTTCCTCAAAGCTTGCCCAGAAATTCCCCTAAAGTTCCCATCATTCAGCTTAATTACACAACTTAAACCAGCCAAACCCAAAAACTGAAAACTCTAAAAACTTACCTCAAAAGTTGATGTGTTCTTGCTAATCCCTTGCCAAATCTTCAAGTCTAACTTAGGATCCTTGATGATCAGCCTATCCTAGCTCTCCTCTAAGCTTTGCTCCAAGAAAATTGAAGAGAAATGGTGCTAGAATGCACAAACCGCCCCTTTTGGAAAAACCCCTCTGTTTTTCTCTCTTTTCTTTTCCTTCCTTTTTCTTTCTTTTCCACAGCCATCTCCCTCTCTCTATCAATCCCACTAAGTATATAAAGCCTCAATAAACTTATCTCTAAGAAGCCAATTGACCAAAATGCCCTCCCTATTAATTCTAAACCCTTTTGTCCATGTAGGGCCATTTTAGTCATTTTACCCAATTCCCGCTAATTCCTCAAGTGTCTATGATATTTTCCCATTTGCTTTCCAATACCTGATTAATCACCAATAATATTCCTCGATATCAAAATAGACCCCAATATACTCATTAAATTCCTATTTATACCCCCAGGCTCGCCCCGAGCTGGGTATAAATCCCCGCCTTGACTTCTCCGCTAGTCTACTCTCTAGGATCGTCTCGAGTCACAAATCACAGGTACATCCACATAACAATGTGGTCTTAACAATCATCACATATCAATACAGTTATGCCCAAAATGGCCAAAATTACTATCATGCCCTTCTAGCACAATCAGGGCCTACATGCATACTAATACACATAGTCATGCATCTCTAAATATTCAAATAGTCATATAACATGCTTTAAATCATAATCATGCATTTTACTCATTAAAGTCACACATAAATCCCATCATGCCCTCCTGGCACACTAATCAAGGCCCTTGAGCCTTATTAGAGAATTTGAGTCGTTACAGTGGGAAACAGTCTTTAGGGCAGGCTTTGTTAAGGTCTGTAAAATCCACGCAGGTCCGCCATTTTTCCATTTGGTTTGGGGACCAGCACTGGATTAGAGACCCATGACGGATAAAATGCCACCTTGATGAACCCATTCTCCTTTAGTTTTTCAACTTCCTCCTTCAAGGCTTTTGATCTGTCTTTATGGAGCAGCCTTCTTTTCTGTTGCATGGGTGGAAAGCTTTTGTCGACGTTCAAGACATGGCTGATGACTGCAGGATCTATCCCAACCATGTCTTAATGTGACCAGGAGAAAACTTCCTGGTTCTTGCTCAAAAATTCCACCAGTGCGTATTTGGTTGTTGTTTCAAAATTTTTGCCGACCTTTACAACTCTGGTCGGAAACTCTTCGTCAAGCTGGACCTCCTCAAGGTCTTCAACAGGCCTATATCTTCCTCAAAATCCCCAAAGTGAGGATCTAAGTCTCTATCCTCACTTTGGGCAACATCCTATTTGGTGACTTCATCACCTGATTGGGCTTGTACATCAATGGCCATCTGCAACTTTTCTGGGGGAGCACTCCTCAAGATACCCTTCTTGGCCTTAGTGATTGAGGCATTGTAGCACTCCCTTGCTTCCCTCTGGTTTCCCAATACGCATCCTACCCCTGCGTCTGTTGGGAATTTCATGGCTAAGTGCCATATAGAGGTGACGGCCCGAAGGTCGACCAGTATTGGCCTTCCAATTACTGCATTGTAGGCCGAAGGACAATCAACTACTATAAAAGTAGTGAGTAATGTCCTGGTGGCGGGCACAGTACCTGCTGTTACTAGAAGCCTGATTGACCCGGTTGGAGCGAGTCCCTCACCGGAGAAACCATAAATTGTTTGGTTGCAAGGCTCCAAGTCCTTTGTGGACAACTTCATTCGTTCCAGTGAAGATTTATACAGGATGTTAACTAAAATTCATGTATCGACCAATACTCTTTTCACCATCATATTGGCAATCTGAACATCCACGACCAGTGGATCGGAATGTGGGAACCGGACATGCTAGGCATCATTATCAGAGAAAGTTATTGTATCGTCCTCTGTTCGGGCCTTTTTCATTGCCCGATCCTCCACAATCATCATCTCGATGTCCTGGTCATGGCGTAGGGTCCGAGCTTATCGTTCCCTTGCCTTTCTGCTGTTTCCCGTGAGGTGCGGGCCTCCACAGATGGTGAGTAAGGTGCCTGCCACGGGATCAGGCTGTAAAGGCGGGGAGCACTGGTGCGCAGGCTCCTGCTCGTTGCCACCCGGAGCCTCTCGTTGGGAAGCTCCTGCGGCTCGCACGTATTTCCTCAAGTGTCCTTATCTAATAAGGAACTCAATTTCATCCTTCAGCTAGTTACATTCATTCGTATCGTGTCCATAGTCGTTGTGAAAACAACAAAACTTAGTTGTATCCCTTTTCGAAATATCCTTTCGAATGGGAGCGGGTCTTTTGTAGGGTACACTGAAACTTGTGGCCTGATACACCTCTGCTCAAGATTCAACAAGGGCAGTATAGTTAGTGAACCTTGGCTCATAACGGTTTCCCTTAGAGCGCTTACTCTCGGAGGTAGAAGGCTCGTTATGGGGCCTCTTCCCCCCATTCTTGTCGTTGCCATTCCCATTGCCTTTGTCGTTGCCGTTGGTCTTTGACCCATTGGCGGCTTTGGCGGGGTCTTCAGTCCCTTTATCCTTATTTGGGGTCTTTCCCTCGCTGGCAATTGCATCCTCGAGCTTGATGTATCGATCAACTCGATCCAAAAATTATTGGGTAGTTTTAACCCCATGCTTCCTGAGGCTACTCCAAAGAGGCGTACGGCGCCTAACTCATGCAGTTATGTCCATCATTTTGCCCTCGTCTCCCACTGTTTTGGCCCCAGCTGCTGCTCGCATGAAACGCTGGATATAATCTTTCAGTGGTTCTCCTTCTTGCTGGCGTATCTCGACCAGCTGGTTTTCCTCAATTGAGTGCACACGACCCGCGTAGAATTTTCCGTAAAACTCCTTTATGAACATTTCCCAAGATACAGTACTTGCAGGAGGGAACTTAAAGAACCACTCATGTGCAGCATCAGAAAGTGTTGTAGGGAAGATCCTGCATCGAGCATCTTCGGACACCTTCTGAATGTCCATTTGTATCTCAAAGTTGTTGACATGAGATACCGGGTCACCATACCAGTCAAAGTTCAAAAGTGTGGCCATTTTAAACTTACTGGGGGTTTCAGCCATGGCGATCCTTTGTATGAAAGGAGTGCCCCTTCTCCTCTCGTACTCGATATGAGACATTCTTCCCCCGACCAGTTGTTGCACTGCTTGGTTAAAGGCATCTATTTGGGCCTAAACAGCCTCAGGAATTTTCGAGACCTCTGGTGCCGAGGGAATGTACTCATCGTGCCATTCTCGGCGGTCGTTGAGTACATCCCTTAGATCGTCATCTCTTCACCGCTGCTTGCTGGCTCCGAGCTGGCTAAAGACATTGTTTTGTCTGGGCTGCCCTCCAGCATTATGTCCTGCATGTCAATCTTCTCTAGGTGGGGGGCTTCTGCCTCCACCTCTCTCCTCGTTTCTCCGACCAGCATTCCCTCTGCCTGAGTCGGCCTCATTGTAACCGTGGCCATCTCTGAACCTCGATTGTCTATGGCGGGACTGACTGTTTCCTCGGTTGCCTCCTTGGGCTAGAACTTCCCGAGCATTAAGGGGAGGCCTGCGCTGGTCGGTGGGTCCCCGTGCATTATCATGCCGTGGAGGGCCCCTGACCGCAGAGCCTGTCTCTGAGTTCCTTCTATTGCCAGAAGGATATTGCCCCCTGCTTGGTGGGTGCGGCTCTTCACCCCCGGGGCATCTAGGGCTGCGGGGCTGCTGCCCAGCCCTATTCTGCCTTGGATGTGGGGGATTGCCTTGACCATCCTGGGATGGAAGCCACGTCTCAGGGTCCCTAGGTGGGACATCATCCTGAGGCATTGGTGGCTGCTCCGGCCTTTGAGGGCTTGTTGGCTGGAGCGGAGGGCTAGGATTGGAACCTCTTTGAGGTTGCCCATTTGGGGGTTGGTCAGGCTACAAGGCAGGTGCAACCTGATTCCTAGCAATTGGAGGGTTGCTTCGAGGGCTGCCATGGCATCCCTCTGACGACGGTCCATCTCCGCCTGTCTTTCACTCAGCTCTTGGCGCTGGCGCTCTATTTCCCTCTGTTGTGACGCCATTATCTCGGCGGCACTCTCTTGATTGGCCCTCAGAGCGGCCAGTTCATCTTGCAACACCCCCAGTGTTGTCTTCAGAGCCTCAAAGTCTACTTCTTCCTCATCGAACTCTAAATGAGGTTCATCTTCAGCCATGTTTGGTGGAGGAGGATGGGTTGGAGCGGCAGTAGCCTGTGCAGTTTTCTTGGATGTTTTTCCCATTAGTACCTTCAACGATTTCTTCTCAAGTTCTCAATGAAAGCACCAGAATGTTGACCCTCATTTTGGTCAACTGACACGGATTCAAACGCTTGATGTGATAGAAAGTATTGAATAAGATCTAATGGAAAGAAAAATAAACGACACAACAATTTATAGTGGTTCGGCCCCAAGAATTGGTAATGACCTACGTCCACTTAAGCTTTTATTGATCTTGATTCTCAAAGGAGTGATCAAAGAACTAGGGCTCTTCGAGTTTCACCAGCCAAAGAGGGATGAGTAATACCACCCAAAGATAATAGCCAAAATTCTCTTCTAAAGCATAAACAAAAATCAGCCAAAAGTCCCTCCCTTGAGCTATTTCTCTCTATTTATAGGCTCAAGGAGGGTTACATGAATTAGTTAAAGATATTTTCCTCTAACTAATCGAATAATCAAGTATAAATGGAAATAATCTCGGATATGATTACAATTTTACAAGATTACTCATAAAGATACGGATTATACGAGCAGTCTGGTCGTATATAAAAACTCAAATGACGTGTCAGGGGAACATCCCTGATCGATGGTCGAACAGAACCTCTACCAGGAGTCAACCACATGCTAAAAATATTTGCCACATCATCCATACCTGCTTTTTGGATAACACATAACAAACCTAGTTCTAAATCTTTCACAAGGTGTGTCTAATTTCTCTATCATTCCTAACGAGATATACGAGTGTGTTGCTCCCAAATCAAACAATACTAAACATATATTATCGAGGATAGGAAGATGGCCTGTGACCACCTTGTTACTAGCTTCGGCTTCTCCCTGAGTCAAGGCAAAGACTCTGGCTGGAACCATCTTGTTGTCCTTCTTTTCTTCTGTTTTGAGCTGCGGACATTCCTTTTTCCGATGACCTTCCTGGTCCCAATT
The DNA here is from genome assembly GCF_963169125.1 of Humulus lupulus. Lineage (NCBI taxonomy): Eukaryota > Viridiplantae > Streptophyta > Magnoliopsida > Rosales > Cannabaceae > Humulus > Humulus lupulus. The sequence continues at coordinate 163,791,317 of NC_084796.1, read as the reverse complement.
GAAAAAACCCTTGGTGTTTGCACGACAGTCCCCAGGATGTCTTTTCTGGCATTTAGAGCACTAAGGGTATTCCACATAACCTGACCTATTATTATCATTACTAGATTGTGCTCTTCTGTCAGCGTCGGCTTGCATATTATCAGGATGCTTTCTTTTCTGCCCATTATTGCTATGCTGGTTGTTGTTGTGGTTTAGACCATTCTGAGTCTGACTCTACTGCTTGGGTTCAAACTTGCCTGCCTCCTCTTTACTAAAATTTTCTTGGAGCCTTTCCACCTCTATAGTTGTTTCCAGAACATCGGCGTAAGAAGTGGTTCTAGGATTTGCCAACTTGACACCAAACTCAGCCTTGGGTCTGAGTCCCCTGGTGAACTTGGTTACCCTTAAGAAATCGAATTGGACGAACTCTGGTGCAAACTTGGCTAGACAATCAAATTGTCGAGTTTACTCGACTACTGTCAAATTGCCCTGCTTCGTACTGGCAAACTCTTCCACCCTCGTAGCAATGACTGCCAAGTTGTAGTACTTTTTGTGAAACACCTCCACAAATCTGGTCCAAGTCATGGTGGTGACATCATGAGTCTGCTGTACCAAATCCCACCAGATTCTAGCATCCTTTTTCAGTAGAGAGGAAACGCAGGATATGTAATCCGCATTGTTGAGGTTCATATGTGCTAGAATAGGCTCTACATTCCTGAGTCATTCTTCCGTCTCAAAGGGGTCGGTTGTCCCTTCAAAGTTTGGAGCGTGCTGCTTACGAAAATGCTCGTAGATTGGCTCTATGTACTAAGCTGGATATTGCACATAGTTTTCCATCGGCCATTCCCCATATAGATTTTTTACATTCTGCCCTTGCTAGGGTGCTTGAGCCGCTAGCTGAGGCCCCGGCTGCAACTGAGATGGTGGCTGAAGCTGCAGCTGAGGTTAATATCATTGTTGCTGCAGCAGTTCTTTCACTTGTTGCTGTAACCGGATAATCTCAGCAGTGCTTTCAACTGGCAGTGGTGCATTTCTATTGGCAGCAGCAGTAGTAGCACGTGTTCCCCTTCTTCGGACTGGAGGGGCTTCGTGAGTCTCGATGGTGGTGTTGGAGGCATTGTCGTTCGTGCGTGCAGATCTTCGTTGCAACATCTTCAGCAAAGTTCTATCATTTGAGGAAACACGTTAGAACTTACCCAAATAGGAATCAAGGCAAAACTTAGTCTATGCAAACATAACTCAGACCTATAAGTTATGGTTTCTTATGAAAAAATATGTAAGCCTTCTTTATAATTAGGGTGTGTTTCTATACTTAGAATATTAAGCCATATTTATTATTTTCTAAGTCTGTTTCTAACCACCCTATATGACTTAATTCTTAGGCTCAAAACTCGTCGTTGTTCCAAAGTTAACCATATTGAGGGAGGGTTGGGATCAATAAAATCGTTCCCACTACTATGGCCCCCTAAACTCTCAATACAGAACCCGGTCCATTAATTTGTATCCACCCTCACCGAACTCGGTTATTATTTATTGAATTTATTCTAAATTTACTATGATTGTAAAAAAAAATCCAACTCATACATGTCATTCAAAAAAAACAACTTTATTCATTTGGAAAAATATTTTCACTTATTACAATCATAAATTCAAAATAAAGAAAGTATACTAATAATAACTAGGGTAAATCTCTAAAAATCAAGTTCTTCTACATTTGACCCTTCATCTAACATATCATCATTTATTTCCTCATAATCATCATTACTATGAGCCTCGAAACTACCTCGGGGAATATTCATTAAGATATTATGCTTTTGTTCATTAGTGAATTGAAACTCAAACTTAGAGGTAAACCTAAGTATAAGAAAATAATATCTCATGGCTACTGGTAAATCATATTCATCATCCATAGTCTCCCATAATTCTTCTAATTTTGAAACTATAGTAGGAAAATCCTTAAAAAGCCTAATTACTAATACATATTGTTACATAGCTCTCATCATGATTTGCCTAGCGGTTTGAAGGTGAACTATCTCCTTGTGAAATATGATCAATCTCATAGTGATTCTTTCTAGAACTCATATTGTATCCCTTGGCTCTCTAACCCTTTTCAATGCCTTAATGGCTCAGATATCATGATAGGTCAAAGCTCCGTTCATTTTGACTGAAAACATAATGACTAAAACGTTAGCTATTAACATAAACATAATATTCATAACATAAACACTTACATTGGCGGTTAGATCCGGAGCTTTTGCGTGTGTATCAAGGAGAACTTCATGCATATGAACTGTGGGCTCTGATACCAACTGTAATGCCCGACTAATTCTAAGACCTCAGACCATTAAAACTACTAAGACATAACTATTATTTTGGAATACATACATAATAAAACTTTATTATAAAAATCCAAAATACGGGATCCCATTGTTATTACATAAAAAAAAAAAAAACCTTTAATTAATTGTTCAAATACTAGATGCAGAAAAATAAATACATAAATTAGAAAGACTCAAAATATAAACTTCATCTTCCATCTTTTCCAGCAGTCCATCCATTTAGTCCTCTCCCAATACACATGCCAAAGCTGCCATGAATCAATCCCACCTTCCAAGCTTATTTTCCTGCACCATCTAAAATAAAAAGGAATGAGTCTAATGCACATTAAGGAAAATCTACTAAAACATATCATAAAACATAAGACTAAAACATAAATCATAAAACGTATGACGTATGACGTAAAAACGTAAATCATAAAACGTAGGACTACAATATTAATGGCCATTAACTCATTACCGTAGTATGTGATAGAAACCATCTAGGTCCTCTTGTTACTATTCGAGGTAGGTTTAAACACAATATTGTATATGATAAATCATCTAGGTCCTCTTGCTACTATTCGAGGTAGGTTAAATCATACCTATAATCTATGGTAATGATAAAAATCTTGGGATTTGCTTATCTTCTATCTAAGCAACTATATTTCCCAAGTGACTACAACGTAAAACATATACATACATATATACATAGCACATAACATAGCATATAAACATAACATAACACATACAATCTAACCTATTTTCCTTACCAAAAACTGGGATATTGGAGATAAGAGCGGGATTGAAAACTCCTAAAACCAAACAGTAAGATCCATAAGTTTTCTAAAGAAATGGAGATGAAAAGAAGATCTAATTCATCAAGATAGAAACTTACCGAAAACCTTAAGTTTCAAGAAACTCAAACACCTAACCAAAATCCATTATAATAAGTTAGGATTTCTGAAGAAAAATGAAAGAATAAGAAGAATTATAATGGACTAAACCTGAGGATAAAGAATATTTTGGATAGATTAGAACTTCGATCTACACCTCAATACCTAAATATCACTCTATCTTACTTCCCAAGTGTTTAGAAAAGCTTTAGATTGAAAAGCTTTTAATCCCAAACCCTAATGTATTCTCTCTAGAATAAACTTAGCAGCTTGGAGACTCTAAAAAATGCTTGAATGGTGAATGAAATGGTTGAGTGAAAGGTCCTATTTATAGAGTTCAAGGAGTGAAACTAACCCCTTTTAAAAGGAATAAATAAATGAATATTAATTGAATAAATTTGAATTATCTGTTCAACAGATGCCCAGAACTCGGTCAAAAACGTTAAAGAGCAAGTCCAAGTTGTTGAGGTTGTTTCTAATGCGAATTTCACAAAGTTTCAAAAATACCCAAAGGAGCCGATATATCGCCCCCTATAGGTGATATTTCGCCTGCCCCTATATCCCGAGCCTTTGTGTTTTCATTCATGCGAAGTCGATGTGTTCTTCGTATCACCCATAGGCGATGTTATCCCTGTTTTCCCCGGGGACGCGTGGCATGACATGATGGGTGCATGAGCTCCCTCAAAGAGATCCACGCCCATCCTGAGCCCAATGAACAGGGAAAAAAGTCCTGATAGACCTTTTCCAGAATGAACCGGGCCATCAGTAAATGAACCCGGACAAGGTGTCCCCGTCCAAAATGAACCGGGCCATTAGTAAATGAACCCGGACAAGGTGTCCCCCGTCCAGAATGAACCGGGCCCTCAGCAAATGAACCCAAACAAGGCGTCCCCGTCCAGAATGAACCAAGCCGTCAGTAAATGAACCCGGACAAGGTGTCCCCGTCCAGAATGAATTGGGCCATCAGTAAATGAACCCGGACAAGGTGTCCCCCGTCCAGAATGAACCAGGCCATCAGTAAATGAACCTGGACAAGGTGTCCCCCGTCCAGAATGAACCGGGCCATCAGTAAATGAACTCGCACAAGGTGTCCCCGTCCGAAATGAACCGGGCCATCAGTAAATGAACCCGGACAAGATGTCCCCGTCCAGAATGAACCGGGCCATCAGTAAATGAACCCGGACAAGGTGTCCTCGTCCAGAATGAACCGGACCATCAGTAAATGAACCCGGACAAGATGTCCGGATAGGGAAAGCTTGGTCTTCCCTGAAGCTGACAGGTCCCCGAGAAACACAGAAGTTGGTCTCCTCAACTATGAACAAGAAGTTACGCATGGAGCGTACACTGTTCCTGGGAAAAAGTGCCGCCACTACACTGACAGATCTTGTCCCCCGAATCTTCCTCGTAGACCATAACACCCAGACTGAAGCAACTGTTTGTCGCGAGTCTTATAATGTGATCATGTTTGGGCTGGCCCAATGGGCCTTGGTTAATATATGTTGTATATTTCAATCCTTTGTATTATGGCTCCATTAGCGACCAAACTATGATTACATCTCTATTGGGCCAGGATTAGTCCAGCCCAAGCCCATTGCACAAGACTGCCTATAAATAGTGCTAGTTGTGCACAGTAGAGGGGATCCCCAGGTTTTTCTTGTAAGCGATTACTCTGCTCAAACTTGCAGAAAACTCCATTGTAAAAAAGCTTTCTAAGCTCTAATACAACTGACTCGTTGAATAAGGCTCATTAACGCCCCAACCACGTAAAAATCCTGCTTGCATTTTCAAAATCCTTTCTTTTTAAGCTCTCTTATCTTTCATAATTATAGTTGCCGAAAAACTTTGTAAACAGTTTGGTGCTTTCATTGAGAGATGAAGAAAGCTTGAGTTGATCTTGAACATCTGCAACAATGGTGAACACAAGGCATGCTGTATTTGATCTTGCTCACAGACAACAGCAAGGCAATGAAGAACCATTGCCCAGTCAACCATTCCTTCAAGACCAACCTGAGGATGCACCTTTATTAGGGCCCTCTGCCTGACGATTCCCATTACTTTGGAAATGGGACGCAAGGCCCAAGCCTAGTTCCATCTCGGACACAAAAATGGTCCAGGAGGGGCACACCCAAATGGGATACAAGGCCCAAGCCTAGTCCCATCCCAGACACAAAATGGTCCGGGAGGAGCACACCCAAATGGGACGCAAGGCCCAAGCCTAGTCCCATCCCGAACACAAAATGGTCTGGGAAGGGCACACCCAAATGGGACGCAAGGCCCAAGCCTAGTCCCATCCCGAACACCAAATGGTCCGGGAGGGGTACAAACCCAAATGGGACGCGAGGCACAAAGCCCAGTCCCATCCCCGACAAAATGGTCCGGGAGGGGCACACCCAAATGGGACGCAAAAGGCCCAAGCCTAGTCCTATCCCGGACACAAAATGGTCTGGGAGGGCACACCCAAGTGGGACGCAAGGCACAAAGCCTAGTCCCATCCCGGACACCAAATGGTCTGGGAGGGCACACCCAAGTGGGACACAAGGCACAAAGCCTAGTCCCATCCCAGACACCAAATGGTCCGGGAGGGGTACAAACCCAAATGGGATGCGAGGCACAAAACCCAGTCCCATCCCTGACAAAATGGTCCCGGAGGGTACAAACCCAAATGGGACGTGAGGCACAAAGCCCAGTCCCATCCCGGACACAAAAATGGTTCGGGAGGGGTACACCCAAATGGGACGCGAGGCACAAAGCCAAGTCCCATCCCCGACAAAATGGTCCGGGAGGGGCACACCCAAATGGGACGCAAAAGGCCCAAGCCTAGTCCCATCCCGGACACAAAATGGTATGGGAGGGCACACCCAAGTGGGACGCAAGGCACAAAGCCTAGTCCCATCCCGGAAACCAAATGGTTCGAGAGGGGTACAAACCCAAATGGGACGCGAGGCACAAAGCCTAGTCCCATCCCGGACACAAATGGTCTGGGAGGGGGTACACCCAAATGGGACGCAAAAGGCCCAAGCCTAGTCCCATCCCGGACATAAATGGTCTGGGGGGGTTTAAAACCAAATGGGACGCAAGGCCCAAAGCCAATGTAACGCCCTACTTCCTTAGAGCCGTTACTAAGTGAGTTTTAAGACAAAACAGTATGCAATGAACTCGCTAACCGAGGTTTTGAAACAAAAGTGTGATTAATTAAAAGTTAGGGCTGTAATATTTGAAAATGCGACGTTTCATAAAAAAGCTTCTAGAATTAAACACTTGGGATCCCAAAATAAGGTTTGAAAACTATTTACATATTGAAATAAGTTTACAGTTGATAAATCATAAGATCATAGATTATTACAGCCATTTTCGAATAAACCCCCAACCAAAGCAGTCGGGCAGGCCAAACATGTACGCGTCGCTTCACGCTCTCCGTACTCATGATTGGTTGACTCAGTCATTGCCCCTACCTGCAACACAGAGCACCCGTGAGCCGAAGCCCAGCAAGAAAACTCATGCAGAACATAACATATGCAGTTTATACAGTTTATCATAACAGATAATCCACAGATAAACAGGTCAACCATTAGACTAAGCAAACACGGCCAAGCCGCCCCAGAGCCTTACCGAAGCCTGGGGTATCGGTTCTCACCGCGAGGATAACTCATGTATCCCTTGGGTCCCACCCTGAATATAGCATAACACATGTATCCACCGGGCCCCGCCCTGACTATAGCATCCCATGTGCTAGGTGTTACTTCCGGCCCCGCCGCCGTACCCGGCCTACGCCGCTCTCGGCCCTTGCCGTTCATTCCATTATAATCGCACATATAATATAACACAACAACATGCAATCAAATATTAATTCATTTAAGTCTGCACCCTAACATGTGATGCAATATAGGGCCGCGCCCCGCAATCATACTATGGGCCCATGCCCTATCCTACGGGTGTTATAGTTTTCTTACCTGCAACCCGAGCTTCACAATGCACCAAAGTCACGAGCACGGTCCTCTAGCACGAGCCTCCCAATAGCCTAGTCACAACACACATAGAACATCCTTTAATACTAATCAATTCAAAGACCGCTTCCCGGGACCAATCCCGCACTCCCGGGACCTCTAAAACCTTAAAACAACACCCCGGAGACATCCCCCGAACCCCCGGAGCAAAGGCCTAAAATTGCCTAAAAATTCCATCCTGAAATTAGCCTTGTGCCGCGGCACCCAGATAACCAGAGGCTCCCCGCCGCGGCATGCAAAACCCGTGCCGCGGCACGCCCTCGCAGACCCAGAATTCTGGGTTTTTCCTTCGCGTTTTTCCGAGCTTCAACTTCCCCAAATCACCCTAAACCAATACCTAAACCCCAAAATCAATTTCAAACATCAAATGAACCACCCAACAACTCATAAACTCTAGATTCAAGCTCAAAACACAAACATACCCAACAATCCACCCTTAGATTGCAAAAAAATCAGCAACTTCAAACTCAAACATTAAAACTTAACTCAAGCTATAGATTTCACAATTCAAAACAGAAATCAAACTTAAATGCTCATAAAATCCATACCTCAAGTGGAGAATCCACCCTACAAGCTCCCTTGATTCACCTCCTAAGCTCCCACTTCAGCCCATTTTCCTCTTCTTCTTCTTCTTCTTCTTCTCATTGCCCTAACTCTCCTTCTCTTTATTTTTAGCAAAGCCATCATATAACCCAAATGCCCAAATCGTGACCCACTAAAACCCAGCTGAGAATTGCCTATTACCCTTGCCAAATGACCATTTTACCCTTTCCTACTAATCCTCCTTAGCTAAACCTCAAAGGGCACTTAAGTCTTTACACTTCATTTCAATTCTATCACTTTTTACCTTAAAACTTGTTACCCACAGCAGTAACTAATGGTTACCCAGGTTACTAAATCTCCAATAACCATTACCCGTTAAATCTCAACTTAACCATAAAATTCCCGAGGTACCCCTAGGCTCCTCCCGAGCCGGGTATAGAAATCCCGTTGTGACTCTTAAGTTAATTTGCTCTCTAGGACCGTCTCGGCACGTGCATCACAACAATAACACCACACTCACGTGGTACAATTCACGGAATACAATTATCACATAACAATGCAGTTAAGCCCAACATGGCCAAAATTACAGTTATGCCCTTCTAACACGATCCGGGCCTACATGCATACTAATATACATAGCCATGCATCTTAGATAAACAAATAATCATATAACATGCTTCAATTCATAACCATGCATTTAACTCATCAAATCACACATAAATCCCATCATGCCCTCCTGGCACGCTAATCAAGGCCCTTAAGCCTTATTAGCGAAATTGGGTCGTTACAGCCAAGTCCCATCCCGGACACAAAATGGTCCGGGAGGTACAAACCCAAGTGGGACGCAAGGCCCAAGCCTAGTCCTATCCCGGACACAAAATGGTCCGGGAGGGTACAAACCCAAATGGGACGCGAGGCACAAAGCCCAGTCCCATCCCCGACATGAATGGTCCAGGGGGTTTAAAACCAAATGAGACGCAAGGCAGCCTAGTCTCATCCCGGACATGAATGATCCGGGAGGCCTAAAACCCGGCACCTAAATTTGCTCGACCTAATGTGGTCCTGGATACCCAAATCCCTACCCAGGATATTTGGATTTGATCCAGGAGAGTAAGGCAAGTCTCCACCATGCAACACATGGATGAAGACATGGGGGGTAAATGTTATCCCTGTTTTCCCCCAAGACGCGTGGTGTGACACGATGGGTGCATGGGCTCCCTCAAAGAGATCCAGGCCCATCCTGAGCCCAATGAACAGGGAAGAAAGTCCTGATAGACCTTGTCCAGAATGAACCGGGCCATCAGTAAATGAACCCGGACAAGGTGTCCCCGTCCAGAATGAACCGGGCCATTAGTAAATGAACCCGGACAAGGTGTCCCCCGTCCAGAATGAACCGGGACTTCAGTAAATGAACCCGGACAAGGTGTCCCTGTCCAGAATGAACCGGACCGTCAGTAAATGAACCTGGACAAGGTGTCCCCGTCCAGAATGAACTGGGCCATCAGTAAATGAACCCGGACAAGGTGTCCCCCGTCCAGAATGAACCGGGCCATCAGTAAATGAACCCGGACAAGGTGTCCCCCATCCAGAATGAACCGGGCCATCAGTAAATGAACCCGCAAGAGGTGTCCCCGTCCAAAATGAACCGGGCCATCAGTAAATGAACCCGGACAAGATGTCCTCGTCCAGAATGAACCGGGCCATCAGTAAATGAACCCAGGTGTCCCTGTCCAGAATGAACCGGGCCATCAGTAAATGAACCCGGACAAGATGTCCGGATAGGGAAAGCTTGGTCTTCCCTGAAGCTGACAGGTCCCCGAGAAACACAGAAGTTGGTCTCCTCAACTATGAACAAGAATTTACGCATGGAGCGTACACTGTTCCTGGGAAACAATGTCGCCACTACACTGACAGATCTTGTCCCATGAATCTTCCTCGTAGACTGTAACACCCAGACTGAAGCAACTGTTTGTCGTGAGTCTTATAATGTGATCATGTTTGGGCTTGCCCAATGGGCCTTGGTTAATATATGTTGTATATTTCAATCCTTTGTATTATGGCTCCATTAGCAACCAAACTATGATTACATCTCTATTGGACCAGGATTAGTCCAGCCCAAGCCCATTGCACAAGACTGCCTATAAATAGTGCCAGTTGTGCACAGTAGAGGGGATCCCCAGGTTTTGCTTGTAAGTGATTACTCTGCTCAAACTTGTAGAAAACTCCATTGTAAAAAAGCTCTCTAAGCTCTAATACAACTGACTCATTGACTAAGGCTCATTAACGCCCCAACCACGTAAAAATCATGCTTGCATTTTCAAAATCCTTTCTTTTTAAGCTCTCTTATCTTTCATAATTATAGTTGCCGAAAAACTCGGTAAACAGGCGATATATCGGCTCCTATAGCTACGATATATTGGCATACGCCTATATTTTAAGCACGATTTTGCACACTTTCAGCACACTTGAAATTTGTTTAAACAACTTTGACGAAGTAAAACGTGATCCTAACAGCTACTGGAAGGTTCTAGACCTTCTAGATCTATCCTTTCATAATTTATTCATCTAAAATGCTTAAATCCTTAATAAACATACATGTAACAAGTGTCACATTCTTAATTATTCTATCTAAATATTAGATTATAATTAAATAATATTTCTAGGAACAGCTATATTAATCAAACCTTCTTTTAAAATTAATATTTCTAAACTATAGGTTAAACTTATAAAATCCATAACTATTTCTACAAGTTTCCAACTAAATCCCAGCTTGAACCAATAATCTCAAAAACTAAATACTACAAGCTACCACTACTACTATCTAGCTAAGTACAATTGTGAGACGCTACAAATTGTTTTGATAAAAATGCATGCTTTTCTTCCTCTTATATTCTTCGCTTTGATTCTATTACTTTTTTGCATAATAGAGTTTCTCATATATGATATAGCACTATTAAAAGAGTTATCAAATGTTGTTTAATTGTATGCAATGATGTTGATTAGGATAAATGTGAATTATGTGTTCAATCTAAGATGGTAAAGAGACATTTTTCAAGTGTTAATAGGAAAACTAACTTGTTAGACTTGATACATAGTGATTTATGTGAATTGAATGGAATAATTACTAGAGGTGAACATAGGTATTTTATTACCTTTATTGATGATTGTTCTAGATTCACATATGTGTACTTGCTTAAGAATAAGGATGAGTCATTTAGCATGTTTAGAATTTATAAAGTCCAGGTTGAAAATCAATTGGAAAAGAAAATTAAAGTGATTAGAAGTGATAGGGGTGGTGAATACTTTTCCAATGTATTCAATGTGTTTTGTAAGATGCATGGTATAATACATGAATGTACAAGCCCAACAAAATGGTTTAGATGAAAGAAAGAACATAACATATGTTGAAATGATAAATGCTATGCTATTACATGCAAATTTGAGTTTTGTGTTATGGGGAGAAACCTTGCTTACCGCTTGTCATCTTCTAAACTGGATTCCTCTAAAGAAGAACCAAATTTCACCACATGAGATATCAAAAGGAAAGAGGCCCAACCTAGGGAATCTCAAAGTGTGGGGGTGCCTTGCTTATTGCAAGAGCACGGAACCTAAAAGGACCAAGTTGGGTCCAAGGGGCATGAAATGTATATTTGTAGGCTATGCCTCAAATAGCAAGACCTATAGGCTATTAGACTTAGAGTCTAGTGTGATAATTGAATCAAGAGAAGTTGAGTTCTAAGAGAACATGTTGTATAGTGACAACAAGCCTCAAGAATTGATCTCATTAGAAGGAACTCAAGAGGAGTTACCCTCAAGGGTTGTAGAGCAACCGATATTTCTTAGAAGAAGCCAAATGCTTAAAGATAATGGATCACAAAATAAAACCTCTCAAGGGGAGACTCTTTACCTAGGGACTCAACTAACCTGAAGGGGCTGGGGTTTATTAAAAAACATGTTTTGCATTTTAAAATTCATGTTTAGTTATCTAAATGCATGTTAGTATACATTTTTCATTAAAGTTATTTTCAACTGAGGTCATACACTGTAGGTTTGTAACGCCCTGGATAACCAAGACTATTACACTGTGTTTTTAAAATAGTTCAAGACCTACTAATCAGGTTGTTTGAACATAAATGTGTTTCTAAAGTCATTTGACAGGTTAGGATTAAAAGATTTTGATCGTAAAATGATTGATCTTTCGTTAAAATAAGAATTTGATACATGGGATCCCAAAAATGAGTTTTACATGGCGGAAAACGACCCTCAAAAGTTGGTACAACAAAAGCCAATCTAAATAGCAAAATACAGTTTTGAACTCTAGTTCCTGTAATCCCTCGGTCGTGGCAGTCGAGCAGCTGTTGATGTACACTCCGCCCCCTAAGCTCTCCAACTCATGGTTGTTCCAGCTTTCCTTTGCCTTTACCTGCACCACGTAGTACCTCTAAGCCAAGGCTCAGCAAGAAAATCATAATCAACAAGCATAGACAACAAGAACATATAACACACTTTAATCCAATCAGTTTAATTAATTTATAGGATACAAATATTAAGCTAGATAGCATTAAACATATACTTTCAAATGTATAACTCAATCTGTAATACAAATATTTAGGTGTCGGCTCCCGTAGGCCAAGCCCTCTAGTTATTTAGCTGATCTCGGCTTGCTTAGGCCGAGCTCCGTTCAGTGCGCTTATCATCAGCCCCGACTCCATTTGGTCGTACTTTCACATTACACATAACAGTCATATAAGTTACAGAACACATGCGTTCAATTACAAGGAATCTCAGTCCCGTTCACAACCACATGGGTGCAGTTTTCTTACCTCAAGTCCCAAGCGTAGGAGAAAGAGCAGTCCCGAGCACGATCCTTAGTCCTGAGCCTTAATGGTAACCTTAGTCACAAGCGGTAATGGATAAATATAAAACTCTAATCCAAATGAATGCTTTGGAAACAAATACTACTATCTGGGACCTCAAATCCTACTTAACCAGGTAGTATAATTCATCCTGAGCACTTAGGTTTAAATCCTCGAGCCTTCACGAGTGCTTAGGTTTAAACCCTCGAGCCTTCCCAAGCCTAAAAACAAACCTAGGCCATAATTGTCTGGGAAAGCTGCGACCTGGCCCTGAGGTTCGTTGCATGCCTCAAGTCAGAGGGGAGGCGGGTCGTGACTTGTCCCCTAGGGTCGCGACGAGCCCTCAAGTCAGCAAGCCCTCCCAGGGCATTCTGGGCACGCGGGCCGCAGCGCCCATGAACTAGGTCGCAGCGCGCCCCCGCGAGCTCAGAAATGCCTGGGTTTCCAACATTTTTTCCTAACTCAAAGGCCTAGAATCCAACCAAATATACACCTAAACTCATACCAAGTCCACAATTCTTAATATCACTTCAAGAACAACACATATAACCTAAAATTCTAGTTCAATCTTCCCTAAAATAACAAATTCAGAAACCACCCAAGTACCCTTACACAAAACCAAACCCAACAGAATTCAGCAATTAAAACTTAGAATCTTACCTTAGTTAATAGTCTCATCTCTTCAGAAATTCTTGACTGGCCCTAGCTTTGATTCCCCAGGCTCTCCCAGCTTAATTCCTTGAGTTTTTCCTTCAAAGCTTCAAACTTCCCCTTGGTTTCTAGAGAGGGAAAGAGATAGCGTGAGTGAGAGGGTTAGAGAGTGTTATGTAAGTTTGAGAAAAATCTGGTGAGTTCTGTCCATTCCTAGAATCAGCTAGGTGTATTTCCCTTAACTAAGAAAATACCAAAATGCCCTCTAAAACCAACTTATCCTTCTCATTGCCCTTAAGGGTAAAACGGTCATTAATCCTGATTCCCGCTAATTGCTCGAGTCATCCTACATATTCCCAATTAATCCTGTCATGTCCAACTAATTACCAAATACTTACTCTTTACTTAATAAACCCCAAAATATTCACTAAGTTCCCAAAATACCCATAGACTCACCCCGAGCTAGGTATTAAGCCCTACTGTGACTATTTCTCTAATTCGCTCACTAGGATCGCCTCGAGTCGTATACTATGAATATATATATATCCACATAATAATGTGGTCTCAACCATTTAACACATATAATCACATTTATGCCCTTAACGAGCCAAAATTACAGATATGCCCTTATAAACAATAATGGGCCCACATGCATGATTAATACTCATAAGCATGCATATAAATATATTCATATCATCATGTATATCATGCATGCCACATAGTCATGCATTTCAATCAATTAATCACATACATATCCAATTATGCCCTCCCGACACGCTAACCAAGGCACTAAACCCTATTAGCATTTTTGGGTCATTACAAGGTTATTTTATTAGTATGTTTTATTACTTTGATTTCATTTTTTCAATAAAGTATGTTTTTCATCAAATTGTTTATGTAACCATCGTAACCGGTCTTTCACATGTTTTAAGGCACCATAATTTTACATATGAAGAAACCTAGGATTCAATATTTCGTTATACTTAGATATTTTCTTAAGAGATTTAAGAGAATCCTCACTGACGTGATCATCAAAAGACCTTTGTGCAGGTTGTTAGGAAAAATTATACATGATCTTAATTATTTTCGTGTAAATCTTATATTAAACAAATTAATATAAAACAACCTAGAACATGTTTTTATAATTGAATTTAAACAGAGATAATGATAGGAACACTTACATTATGTGCAGTTGAATGTCTAAGTCATTCCTTTAGTTTCTCTAACCCTTGTATCCTTTCTGTCGCAGGGTATCACCAAGAAACTGAACCGATCTTCAAATTTCTTCATAGTCTTCCAAAGTATCATTAGAATCACCTAGACTAGAGTGGGAAATTCTCAACACATGAGATAGATACAAAGAGAAGAAGAAGAAGAAGAAGAGAATATTGGGGCTTAGAAAATGACTTTTTGCTGTAGAGAGAATCTAAATACCTAGAGCATCAAAACTAGATATTCTGATCATCTAAAACATGTGATTTCAACTCTCACTTATTATTCTTTTTATAGGCTCAATTAGGTCATTTATTTAATTAAAAAATTGATAAAATAATAGATAATATCAGCCATTAGGTCACAATTCTCATGGGCTTTTGTACGCCCTGAGTATCAACATGTACCTTGTTGAGGCAGCTCGGGAGAAGCGAACTAATAAAAAGGCATAAGCAGTACGCTATGTGTTCACCATTCATTCAGGGAAACCTGGAACAATCCCCTGGACGAATAGCTCGAACTGATGGATCGTTTAGCTGCTTATCACTTGGAACCATTGTGTAAACATGACATCAAAAGGCACGAGCTAGCACTACATTAAGCTCGTGGTACATCAGAGGCCTAACATGCCCCAAGAACTTTATAAAGTCAACCACACAATATAAACGTGCATATAACAGACATCACGTGTCTGTTTTATTCCTGAATTCCTGGATACGCAATATAAACGTGCGTGATCAGACATCCTACACCTGATTTAGGCCATGCGGCCCATTATCCATTTTTACCTACTGATTAGACCACACTTCAATGAATGGTTTAGATATTAATCATCACTATCACAGAGATGAAGTGAAGGATAAATAGATCATGGGATGACCTCAATGCCTACTCAGAGATCATTCTCCTATAAATACCAAGACCCTGGGTAGGGCAAAGGGTTGGACTCTTCTTGTAAGGCAAATACTCTATAAAAATAGCAAAAGAGAGAAACAGTAATAATATTGACTCGTGGACTAGGGGGATTTTAACCTTCGAACCACGTAAAAAGGGGTGATCATTTTTCTTCTCTTGATAATTGATTGCCAGCATCCTTGAGTATTATCATTTTCTAATTACGGTTTACCATTAAGCACTAATCCATCCTAGTTATTCATATAATTCACTGTTGGAAAAAAACCGCGTCAACAGTTTGGTGCTTTCATTGAGAGGATTTAGATTAGTGCTATTACAAAAACTTGATCATGGTGGTCACTCGTTCGAGGCATGGTAATGAGGCGGATCAACATGGTGGGCAGGAGGCTCACCATACCGCCGTATCCAACGAACAAGACCTGGAGATCCAGCAATGATCGGGGAAACAGTCAATGGGCCATGATGACATTGGGAGTTCAGCGCCCCTACCTCCAAATCCGAACCCAGGTTACCTGACGGCGGTAGAAATGGAAAACATGTAGTTGAGGAGTCATCTAGCCAAGGAAAATAAGCAAATCGAGGAACTCTTGGCCCGGCTACCCCCTCTTGCAATCGACATTAATGTCGGAAAGAGGCAAAGCGGGACTCACAAGTCCTGCCGGGATAGTCAGCCCAGGCCCAGTCGATCGGTTAGAACCTCAACCCCGAGTTCTGTGCCCATGTCGCGCCATCACCAGGAAACTATGTTTGATGATTTTCCCAGGGCCCATCAACAAGTCAGCCGGTCAGTCAGAACTTCAACTCCAAGTTCGGCTCCACCATCTAACGCACCCAGGAGAGCTCGTGGCAACTCGCGGAGGAGGTCCAGGGAGAGCTCACGCAGAAAACCTGATCAGACCAGCCCTCCCGTGTCGCGGTCAGATCGCTCGGCGCAGAGAGCTGGAGGCAGTGGGATAGAGCGACCATGAGCTAGTTTGGTCCAGCCAGACGAGGCTAGGATTGCTTCACCAGTTAGGCATCCCCCTTCGCCGATAAGATATCCATCTCCTCCTCATCCTACTCGAGATATTCTTGCATACGGGAACAGCAGGAGGAATCTTCCTCCCGCCGTTCCTGCTCATCACCCGCGAGCGCAAGGAAATGTCCCAGATCCTCTCCCTAAACAGCAGGCTCTGAGTTTTTCCAATGGGAGCTATTGGACCGAAAGCCACCGAAGTGGAAGATCTGGTGGAGACCTACGAAATCATCTAAGTTCGACACAAAGGCCTCGGGCCACCTCACGGACCGACCTTCGAGATCGCCTTAACTCGCAGAGGGGAGAGCCGGCCAGAAATGGAAGTCGTGCTCGCCGAGAGGATGGTCCTTCCAAAATACGTGACAACGGGAATGTCCCACCGAACCAAGCTCAAGCTTGGAGGGAAAATAACCCGCCTAACGCGTACAATGGGACGGGAGTTGTTGAACAACCCAGGGATCAAAGACCAAACCCTCGAAAGGTTAGCTCGGATGGAGAAACTAATGAAGAGGCTCCTGTCAGAGAAAGGAAAAGACGAATACGACTCGGGGGACGAGCTCGAGCTTTTTGCCCCCAACATCGCAGGAACGACATACCCGCTGGGTTTCAGGATGCCCCATCTATCTAAATTCGATGGAGATGGAGATCCATCGGATCATTTGGGGATGTTCAATACCCTGATGATGGCCCATAATATCGGTCCCGAGCTGAGATGCCTAATATTCCCTTCGACTCTGATCGGGCCAGCTAGGCAGTGGTTCAAGTAATGTAAGAAACAGAGCTCTCCAAGTCAGGGCTGATCAAGTTTTCCCTTGCCTTTACCTGCACCACGTAGCAAGAAAACATAATATGCATTGCAAACAACAATAACAGATGAATAATCCTTTAAGCATGATCAAACACTTAACACTCATATTAATTACATAGCACGTATTCAGAGTCAAAGATGCAACTAAGCATTATTAACAATCAAGTTACATGATAATCAGGGCCGACAACTTAGGACGCACCCTCTGTTTACCCCACTGACTCCGGCCCGCTTAAACTGTAACGACCCAAATTCACTAATAAGGTTTAAGGGCCTTGATTAGTGTGCCTGGAGGGCATAATGGGAATTGTGTGTGATTTTAATTATTAAGATGCATGATTATGAGTTAAAGCATGTTATATGACTATTTGAGTATTTGAGATGCATGACTATGTGTATTAGTATGCATGTAGGCCCTGATTAGGTTAGAAGGGCATAATCGTCATTTTGGCCATTATGGGCATAACTGTATTGTTATATGTGATAATTGTCGAGACCACATTATTATGTGGATATATCTGAGATCTGTGACTCGAGACGATCCTAGTGAACAAAGTAGCGGAAAAGTCATGGCGGGAATTTATACCCGGCTCCGGGTGAGTTTAGAGGTATAAATGGGAGTTTAGCGAATATACTGGAGTTTATTTTGACATTGAGGAATGTTATTGGTGATTAATTAGGTATCAGGAAACTTAACGGGAAATATTAGAGACCCTCGAGGAAATGGCGGGAATTGGGTAAAATGACTAAAATGCCCCTAAGTGGATTAAAGGGTTTAGAATTAATAGGGAGGGCATTAAGGTCATTTGTCTTTTAAAGATGGGTATTACTGAGGCTTTATGTTAGTGGGATTTGTAGAATATTACAGAAGTCTAAAAAAGAAGAAAAAGGAAAGGAAAGAAAAGGAAGGAAAAACAGAGGGGTTTTCCTTGAGTCGGTTTATGGTTCTCTTACCACTTTTCTCCATTCTTCTGGAGGAAAAATTCAGAGGATAGCTATTTCAATTAAGCCACAAGGTTACTAAGCTAAGATTGAGGATTTGGCAAGGGTTTAGCAAGGTTAGGCCATCACTTGAGGTAAGGTTCTGTAATTTCTTCAGTTGCTAGTTTGGTTTCTAAACTATGGTGCTTAGGTTGAATTGGATGGAACTTTAGGGAATTCAGGTCTAAGGCTGAGGAGGAGCAAGCCAAGGAAGTTTTGAGACAGCTTGTGGTCGAAATCCTATCAAAGGTATAAAGTCTAAACTCTAACTTTGTTATTTAGCTGGTTTTTACTGAGTTTTAGAGCTTAGGAGTGGCTATGGTGAATTTTGAGTTTGGGGATGCATGTGCTTGAGTTCTAGGTATTTGGGATGCTTGGGATGAGTGTATTATGTTCATAAGGTTGTTTTTGAGTTTGGGAAGGAGTTGGAAGAGTTTTGGTTGAGGTTGGTTCGAGAAAATCGCAGAAGAGAAAAATTGGTGCTGGTCTGTCTGTGACTAGCGCTACAGCTCTAGCCTTTGGGCGTTGTAGCGCTAGGCCAGGTTTGCTAAGGGATTTTGTTGCTGTGTGTAGCACTGTAGCGCCCTCCCATGAGCGCTGTAGCGGTACCCTGCCTTCTGAAGGGGATTTTAGGGTTGTTTGCAAGGGTTTTTTACCTAAGGTTTGGGGTTTGTTTCCACCACCTTGTTTGGTGGAACTAGGACTTTCTGGGGGCTTGGGATTGGCCCCGGGGCTAGGTTTCGAACTTGGGGGTTGATGATGACTTTGGCCCATGATTGTGTTTAGGTGAGCGCTAGGGCTCGAAGGGGATCGTGCTCAAGGAGTCGAGGGATCAAAGCTAGTGAATTGAAAGGTAAGAAAACTACACCCGATTATATGTTAGTGATGGGACTAAGTGCTCCTGAGAAGTGTATCGTGTCAATGATGGTATTATGCCATGGGACATGTAAAGCGGCCTAAGAGTGTCGTACATAGTACTTGCGCACAGGGCGCGGCTTGGCCACTGGTAGCCGAGAATATTCACTGAGCTCGGCTTAAGCGGGCCGGAGTCAGTGGGATAACGGAGGGAGCAGCCTGAGAGCGCTAGCCCTAGTTATCATTTGTGCAGTGAAATGTGAATTGAATTGATATGCTTAGTATGTTGAATACTTGGTCATGTTGAATGATTACATGTTTGAGAATTTATGATGCGATGTGAGTTACGGATTTGTCTGTTGATTGCTTATGCTCTGTTGTTGTGTTTTCTTGCTGGGCCTTGGCTCACGGGTGCTACGTGGTGCAGGTAAAGGCAAAGGCAAGCTGGACCAAGCCTGAGATGGAGAGCTCTGAGGTGGAATGTACATAGCCAGCCGTTCGATCATCATTATCGATGAGTGAATCAGGACAGGGATTACTTAACCGCTTGTTTTGCCTTAGTATGGTTGGTTATTGTATCTGAATCTTATAACTTTTGTAAACAATCTTTGAACTTGTATTTTTGGGATCCCGTGTAATCAAATAATGTTTCTTAATGAAAACGTGGCTTCCGAGACCAAACCATTTTAAACCCTAGTTCCTTTACAGTTTCAGTAACACGATTTTAACTGAATGACTTGATTAGCAAGTCTGGCACTTTATAAACACACAGTGTAACAGTCTTGGCTATCCAGGGCGTTACATAAACCGAGCTCAGTGCATAATAAGCTGTCCTCGGCTACCAATGGCCGAGCCGCGCCCTGTGCGCTAGTGTAACCTTGGCATTCTGAGGTCGTTGGTTTACTGTTTATATGGCATAATACCATCCTTTCAAAGCATACATAATAGGGAACCCTTAGTCCCATTACAAATACACAACCGGGTGCAGTTTTCTTACCTTTAATTTCCACGTTCACTGACTACGAGCAACGACTCTCGAGCACGATCCGCTTCCCGAGCCCTAGCTTAACACCTAGTCACAACCAAGGTAATGGATTCCATTAATATTCAAATAAAGGTTTCCGGGTACAATGCTATCTTCCGGGACATCGAATTCCACCAAACACGGTGGTGGCATCGATCCCGTGCACCCTAGGTTAGGTTCCCGCGTTTAAAATCCCAAAAATATCAAAAATGCACCTAAGGTTTTTGGCCCCTAAAACCTAGCCGCGGCCCACCCTTGAAACAGAAACCAAGTCTCTCTGAAGGCAGACACGCGCCGCGACCCTGCCCTGTGGCACCGCGGCGCTCCCCTTCGACAGAGCCTCCCTGGCTCCTTTGCTTCGTAGGGCCGCAGCGCTCTAGAACAGAGTCGTGGCCCAACCCTCCGTGCCTAGAATATCCACCATTTCTAACATTCTAACCTTATTCAAAACCACCCCAAAGGACCCTAATACCAAAACCCATTAATCACAAGACTTTTAGCATGATTCTAATAGCATAATCCAACAGAAATCCAGCTTAAAACCCCCTCATAACCCCATTTTGATTTTTAAAACACAACAGCTCAAAAACACAAAAACTAGTCATGCAAACTTAGATTTTAACCTCTAAATTACGAATTGAAGCTTACCTTCTTTGATGAAGCACTTCCTTAACAATTTCTGAGCCAAAACTCAAGCTTCTCAGCTCCAATTCAGTCCTTAAATATTCAAACCATAAACACCCTTAATAATCAGTCAAAACTCAGAATTCTAATCCTCAAACATAAAACTCAATTCTTACCTTGGCCTTGGTTGAGTGTTCCTTGATTAGAGCTGAGCTAATTCCTCAAACTTCAGTTCAAATCCTCTAAATTCCAGCTAAAATTTCTAAGTTCTGTGTTTTTCCTTTGAGAGAGAAAAAGAGAGGAAGAGAAAAGTGTCGGTCTAACTTGTTCTACTATTTTCTAAAGCCTCTTAAGTCTATCCTTAAGTGATTAAGCTAATCCCAAGGCTCGGGGTACCGGAAAAGTCCTTGAGGGAAAAATGGTAAATTTCCCCAAAATTCTTGCCTAAGCTTCCTAACCTCAAATATATCTCCATATATTTATTTCCATAACCCAATAACCCAAATAATCATCTAATACCCAAATTACCCCTTGACTTACCCCAAGTCAAATATTAAGCCCCGTTGTGACTTTCCCGCTAACTGGCTCCCTAGGATCGCCTCAAATCGCACGCTGCAGAACTACCCACATAATAATGTGGTTCTCACAGATATAGCATTTAACCACATTTACATTCATATAATCATACAAGCATGCTTATCATATAATCACACATTAAATCAATAAATTCACACATAAACCAATTATGCCCTCCCGTCACACTAATCAAGGCCCTTAAGCCATATTAGTGATTTTGGGTCGTTACATCCTCGGAGCTGAATCTCAATATCCGTTGATGGAAAAAATGGCTTTCTGCCTTATCACGGCCTCCAAAAAGCTTAGGTCGTATTTCCAGTCCCATTCAATCCATGTCATAACCGATCAACCTTTAAGGCAGGTACTACAGAAACCTGAGGCATCGGGACATCTTTTGAAATGGGCCATCGAGCTCAGCCAATTCGAAATTTTGTACGTACCACGGACTGCAATCAAAAGCCAAGTCCTGGCTGATTTCATCGCTGAATGCACTGGATTCCAAGAGGAACCAGGGGAAGAGCCGGTGCAAGCGTTGTGGAGGATATTTGTGGATGGTTCGTCTAACGAGAACGGGTCCAGAGCTGGAATCATTTTGATATCCCCAGAGGGACATTGTTTCCACTCCGCGTTACGATTCGGATTCGAGGCGTCCAATAAGGAGGCCGAGTACGAAGCTTTATTGGCTGGGCTTAGGGTGGCCAAGGAGCTGAAGGCCAGGGCCATCCAGTGCTACAGCGATTCCCAGCTCGTGGTAAACCAAGTATTAGGGGAATACCAAGCACGAGGAACCAAGATGGCGGCCTACCTGGCCAAGGTAAAGAAGGAGCTGTCCGAATTTGAGTACAGCCTAGTCGGGCATATCCCTCGTGAGCAGAACGCCAATGTTGATGCCCTAGAAAAACTCGCCACCTCTAGGGAAGCCCAGACCTTAAGCCTGATACCGGTGGAATTCTTGGAAAGACTAAGCGTGATAGAGGATACAAGGGAGATCGAGATGATCGATGCCAGGCCAACCTGGATGACGCCCATAGTCGACTACCTTACAACAGGGAAGATACCCGACGAGCAAAATAACGCAAGGAAGATACTCTATCAAGCTCCGAGGTATACAGTCATAGATGGAATGTTGTGTTGGCATGGCCTGTCTCTGCCTCTTCTGTGATGTGTTCTGCCGAAGGAGGCTAAAACTATCTTCCAGGAGGTGCATGAAGGTTTTTGTGGAGATCACGCTGGGGGGAAAAACCTGGCCTTAAAGATATTGAGGCAAGGATATTATTGGCCCACCCTATCAAAGGACTCAATTTCTTATGTTCAAAAGTGTGACAAGTTCCAACGGTTCGCCACGATCGCCCAAGCTCCACCAGTCGAGCTGAAGATGATCTTGTCCCCGTGGCCGTTTACGGTCTGGGGGATTGACTTAGTTGGATCCCTACCCACGGGAAAAGGAGGAGTTTGCTATGCAGTAGTGGCCATTGACTACTTCACGAAGTGGGCAGAATTAGAGCCCCTAGCAACAATAACGTCAAAGAGAGTCCTCGATTTTTTGGTTAAGAATATTGTCTGCCGGTTTGGGCTGCCAAGGAAGATCATGTCGAACAATGGAACCTAGTTCGATAGCGACCTCTTCACCGAATTTTGCAAAAGACACAGCATAATTAAGAGTGTTTCCTCAGTGGCCTACCCTCAAGCTAATGGGCAGGTCGAGGCTGCAAGCCTTAAAAAGAGGCTGGACAAGGTCAAAGGAGTTTGGCTCGAGCAACTCCCGCAAGTGCTGTGGGCATACCGGACCTCGCACCGAACTTTGACGGGGCACACCCCTTTTTCCCTGACTTTTGGGAGTGAGGCTGTCCTTCCTGTCGAAATAAAGATAACCTCACATAGGGTCCAGGCCTTCAGCCAGGAGTAGAATGACAAATTGCTCAGCGCGTCCCTCGACCTGATTGATGAAAAGTGAGAAGATTCACAGCTACGGCTCGCGCATTACCAGCAAAAAATCACTCGTTATTTTAATTCAAAGGTTAAGAGGCGTGCTTTTGGATTAGGAGACCTGATACTCTGAAGGGTGTTTCTGGCGAGCAAGGACCCCAAAGATGGCGCCTTAGGCCCAAGCTGGGAAGGGCATATCAGATAATCATACAGGATGGTACTTTCAAATTGGCCCGACTTAATGGAGAAATGGTGCCACGGACCTGGAATGCTGCGCATTTGAGAAAGTATTATCAGTGATCAAATCGCTCCTGTATGTAAGGCTTGCATATAAAAGCCAATTTACTATAAAAAAAAATATGGTTTATGGTTTCATTTGTGTCTATGTAAGATTTTGTTTGTATGATTAGTTCAAAGTAACCAGGCAAGTCCACTTTCTGATTACTTGGGGGGCAGATCACCCGACCAGGTTCCAAAACTTAGAAGCTGGTTAAATTGATTAACCAGTGTTTTTTTCTAAAAAACACGAGGTGTCGATAAAACTAACGCGGACTAAGTTTTTGAAATTAAGTACCCTGGACACGACCAGGTTCCAAAACTTAGAAGTTGGTTAAATTAGTTTAACCAGTGTTTTTTCTAAAAAACACGAGGTGTCAATAAAACTAATGCGAACTAAGTTTTTAAAATTAAGTATCCTGGACACGACCAGGTTCCAAAACTTAGAAGTTGGTTAAATTGATTAACCAGTGTTTTTTCTAAAAAACACGAGGTGTTGATAAAACTAATGTGAACTAAGTTTTTTAAATTAAGTGTCCTGGACACGACCAGGTTCCAAAACTTAGAAGTTGGTTAAATTGATTAACCAGTGTTTTTTCTAAAAAAACACAAGGTGTCGATAAAACTAACGCGAACTAAGTTTTTAAAATTAAGTATCCTAGACACGACCAGGTTCCAAAACTTAGAAGTTGGTTAAATTGATTAACCAGTGTTTTTTCTAAAAAAAAACACGAGGTGTCGATAAAACTAACACGAACTAAGTTTTTAAAATTAAGTATCCTTGACACGACCAGGTTCCAAAACTTAGAAGTTGTTTAAATTGATTAACCAGTGTTTTTTCTAAAAAAACATGAGGTGTCGATAAAACTAACACGAACTAAGTTTTTAAAATTAAGTATCCTGGACACGACCAGGTTCCAAAACTTAGGAGTTGGTTAAATTAATTAACCAGTGTTCTTTCTAAAAAACACGACGTGTTGATAAAACTAACGTGAACTAAGTTTCTACCGAACACGTCATAAAATATGAGAAAAAGATTGAAGAACAAGTAAAACTTGAAATAACTAAAATTAATACATATAAATTGTCTCGATGAGAATAACCTCGTGCTTAGTATTTACAAACAGAAGTAAATAAAAGTAAAAATACAAAAAAATTCTAGGCTCTCCCAGACTGTTTTGAGGACGTCACCTCCTCAGTCTCCCGCTCACCCACAGCAGAAGTCTCCCCGGTCTCAGTCGGCGCCTGCAGCTCCTTTTGCAGCCGAACTTTCAACTTCTCGAGGTAGTGCCCCCATGCGTCGGAGGCCATGAAGGAGAAGTTGTTGTCCTGGTTGAAGGCCCAGCAGTGGTACAACATACTCTCCATGGAGGACGTCGATGCCTTCTTCTCCTCCAGAATGGCCGCCTCAACCTCGAGCAGTTTTGCCTTGACCCCCTCAAGCTCGGCCTGAAGGGCTACCGAGGCTGCCTTCGCCGCCTGCTCGCCTTCTCAGGCAGTGGTTAAAGAGGCCTTCGCCGCCTGTTCACTCGCATGGGCCGCCACCAAAGCAACCTTGGCACTCTGTTCACTCTGTTGAGAAGCGGTGAGAGCAACTTGGGACGCAGTCAGCTCGGCCTTGAGTTCTTCATTCCTGGCCCTAGCCTGAGATATGCTGCAGTGTTGAGCCAAGACCGCCTACAAAAAGCATAGAAATAGTTAGGCACATACTAGAAAAATAAAATACATATAATAAAAGAAAGGTCAGGGAAAATGCTTACTGTGAGGTTCATCCCCAAGGCAGACTCCATGACATTCTCCGGGCTCCTCTCCTCAAATCGCCCTCAGGTCGTTGGGCTTGGCCTTGCAAAAGTGCTCCACCCAGTAGTTCACCGTCTCGTAGACGGTCCCCCAAAAAGTGTCTGGAATCAGCTCCAGATCCTGGGGGTTGACGGGGATGCGAACAGTGGCAACAGGGACCACTGGAGCTTGGGGACCAACCGGTGCTACCGGTTCTCAAGCAGGAGGTGGAGGAAGGCGAGGAAGGGGCGTAGTCGGACCTCTTTTCTTCAGGGCTGTGGCGGGCAGAGCTCCTGAGCCTGAGCCTTTCCCCTTAGCCAGGGATTGGGAGGCAGTCGCAGCCGGGGGCGGCGTTTTCTTTGAAGTAGGCCGAAGCCTCTTGACAAGGGGACCCTCACTGGATCTCCCTTCTTGGAACATCAAGCGGATGTCAGGTTCTCCTCTCTGTGTCATCTCCTCGCCTAAAAAAAAGAATGGGAAATGCGTTAAGAATGCATATACATTCTTCAAAAATATATATATATTAATAGTAAATACATACGAAGTAGCAAAAATCCTACCCTCCGAGCTAGAGGAAGAGTCTATTTCCACGACCTTCGGTCTTGGAGCTGCTACAGGGGAAGGAAAGTCTAAATCAACCACTTCTTGGATTAGGGGAGGTTCTAGGTCAGGCTCTACCTCGGGACTGGATTCCTCCACGTATTGCCTAAGTCCAGGAGCGACTGTACCCTTGAGAAGGGAGGGCCACGACCTAAGGTTAGTCCCATACTCCTCAAAAAAGGCCGACCTAAAAGACAAAGTGTTGTCCACTACTACAGTACCCCTAGGACGACCCATGTCATGACGCAGTACTAATTGATCTACGCATTGGAGCAAGGTTATGTCTCAGTCTGGGTCATTTTGGTGGCAGTGCACGAGTTGGTTTGGATTAAACCTAACTAGCCTAAGGTCTGCAGCTACCCTATCTAGGTCTCGAAAGGGGTATGGGTTACCTTGGTCGGAGGGGCTAGCTGCTGCCCCTGACTAAGCTCGGTCCAAATCGGGGTCCCGAGCAGCCTCCGGAGCTCGTCTCTTCCGCACGAGCAGCACCTCGGCCTCCTCTTCCTGCTCATCGCCACCGTCGACCGCGGCATCGCCCTCGGGAATAGGCGCCAGCACGCGGGCTACTGGATGATTGGCCCGCGTCCTCCTCAAGACCAGAGTTTGGCCTGCAGAGATTAACTTACACACCAACATCGTGTCGTCAGACACGAGATGGCGGTAGTCCTTCTCACTTGGCGGGAGCCCCACCAGGGTATCATATTGACCCCCAAGGGTCACAGATCTGGTCGTCCTCGCGAAAATGGCTGCATGATGATCCTCCAGTCAGTATACACGTGAAAAGACAGAAATAAAAGGTAATAAAGATTACGTGAGCTGAAGATAGAAAGTGTAGAGTCCAAGAACTTTACTTAGCTAATTGTTTAGTAGTATTATAGTATGTTTAGTGTTATCATTGTTACTTTGGATTTTTGGTTCAGACCGGGAGTTATTTGGACACTCATAGTAGTACTTATAGATTTTCTAAGTTTAACCTATAGTTTAAGAATATTAAGTATAACCTAAGGTTTGATTAATGTGTCTGATATTAAGGAATATATTATTATATTATAAGGTTTAGACATCAACCAATAGGATTTTAAGCACATGTTTTGAATGGTAAATAAGGATTTAATATTTTTGAGGATTAAATTAAATAAGGGTAAAAGTTTGAATGTATAGGGTCAGTCAGCAGCTTTGAGCACGTTGAGGGCTTAGTCAAGGCTGTTTACTCCATTCAAACTCAGCTAAAAATGTGTAAATTCGTGTTTAAATATTCAGCGTATGCCGATATATCGCAGCTATAGGGGGCGATATGTCGCAGCACGTAGATACGGAAAACACGAATCGATGCACGGTCGCCTCGGGAACAAAGGTCCAGGCGATATATCGCCTATAGGGGGCGATATATCGCCTCCACCAGCATGAATTCAAATACATTTGAATTCTTTTCCCTTCAGCCATTCAAACTCCTTCAACAGTCCAGCATCTTCTGAACGAGTCTTCAGCCTCTGCTGAACGATTATTCAAATGATTTTCACCTAAAAAGCCATTATTTTTATTCAAGTAAAATCAAGATATTTTCATTCCCAAACTCTATAAATAGGACCTAGTACCCAGCCATTATTCACCATTTGCTCTAAGTTCAGAGGCTGCTAGTGTTAAGTGAGTGAGAGAGTGTAAACACTTGGTTTGGGGAAAAACTATAAGCTTAAACATCATAAGCTTATCAAACACTTGGGAAGTAAGTGAGTGCTATAGTATTTCGGTGGATGTTAGATTGATCTTGCAATCTTTGAGGTAAACCCAAAACTCTAGTCCTTTCTGTATTCTATGTTATTTCTTTTCTCAAAACCTTCTACTCAGTCCCCTAACCTTATTCGTATTTTTGGTTAGGGAATCCAAGTTCTTAAGCACTTAAGTGGTGGTAAGCATATTTTCGTTTAATGGTTTAGTCTTCCTATTCTCTTTCATTTCATCTCCTTTCTTTAGACTCACCCTTGTTCATTGTGGTTTTAGGAGTGTTCCAAAAGTCCTAACTCAGTCCATTTTATCCCGGTAACTTTGGTAAGGAAAATAGGCTAGAATTAATATGTTATGTGCTTATGTTATCTATATGTTTATGTTATTAAAAGTGTTATGATATGTATATGTGTATGTAGGCTTGGGCATATGACCCATATGACTAACAAGACCCCAAATGGGTTATGGGCATATGACCTACTTAGCTAGTAGGACCCCATTAACCCCATGGGCATATGCTTGTTTAGTCTATGGGACCCCGAGTAATAATGGCCATTATAATAAGTGTATGTTATATGTATTATGTTAAGTCTTTATGTTTTCTTATGAAATTGTGTATATGACTATGTGTTAGGTTTTTCCTTGCTGGGCATTAGGCTCACTCCTTTCTGTTTATGTGCAGGAAAATAAGCTTAGAGGCGGTAAGATTCGTGATGCTTGGGAGGATGTGTATCGATGATGAATGGAGTCAAGGGGCCGAGCGTTATCGATTCGAGGATGTAGTCTCCTTTTATGTTTTTTATGGTTTTACATGTATTTTCCGCATTATTATGTAATGTCTTTTATTTTAAATCTTATTTTGTTTTAAAGACAATGGGATCCCAAAATCCTTCTTAGTATTCGTTTTTTGTAAATAACTCTTATTTTCAAGTTACTCAATAAATTATGGTATTTTCGTAAAATGTAAGTTTTTATGTATAGTTTCGATAATGGTCCAATTAGTCTAGATTAGTGGGTCATTACAGTTGGTATCAGAGCAAACGGTTCCTTCGCATGAAGTTCTCCTCGATACACATGCTCAAAGCTCCGAATCGGACCGCCAAGTAAGTGTTTAAGTTACAAGTTACAAGTTACTTTGTCTATGTGTATAGCTAACAACTTTAGTGTTTATGTTTCAGTTAAAAATGAATGGAGCTTTAACCTACCAAGATATCCGAGCCATTAAGGCCTTAAAAAGAATAAGGGAGCCAAGAAACACCGTAGGAGCCTTAGAAAGGATTACACGAAGGTTGCTTTTGTTTCACCAAGCAATAGGTGGCCTTCAAGAGGCTAAACAAATAATGCTAAGATCAACAGAACAATATGTATTAGTGATTAGGTTGTTTAAAGATTTCCATCCTGTAATAGCAGCCTTAGAAGAAATATGGGAAGAAATGAATGATGAGGATGAATCACCATTAGCAATGAGATACTATTTCCTCTTAGTTAGGTTCACCGCAAAATTTGAATTTCAATTCACCAAGGAGCAAAAGAATAGGATTCTCACAAACCTTCCTAGAGGGCATTTTGATGCTCATGATAATGATGACTATGAGGCTATAGATGATGATATGTTAGATGACGGATCGGATGTAGAAGATCCCGATTTTTAGATTAGTAGTTTTTATTTGTTTTATTTACTTTTATGTTATGATTGTAATAAGTGAAATTGTTTTCCAAAAGAATAAACATGCTATTTGAATATCATGTGTGAGTTTGAAATTTTTTCACAATCATAATAAATACTAAATAAAATGAATAATGACTGAGTTCGGTGAGGGTGGATACGAATCAATGAACCTGGTTTCCTTGTTGAGAGTTAGGGGGCCTTAGTAGTGGGAACGATTTTACTGATCCCAGCCCTCCCTCAATATGGTTAACTTTGGAACAAAGATAAGTTTCGAGCCTGAGAATTAAGTCATATAGGATGATTAGAAACACACTTAGAAAATAAATATGACTTGTTTTTCTAAGTATAGAAACCCACTCTAATAATAAATAAAGACCTATATAATTTTTCATAAAAAGTCATAATAAATAGGTCCGAGATATGTTTGTTTTAGAATAAGTTTTTGCCTTAGAGCCTATTAGGAAAAAGTTCTAACATGTTTCTTTTAACTGTTAGAACTCTGCTACGATGTCTCTCCGAAGATCTGCTCGCACCAACGGGAACGCTTCCAACGATGTTCCAGCGACCAATGCGGTCCCTACCGTTCGCCGAAGGAGAGTACGTGTTACTGCTCGCCACAACGCACCGGCACAGCCAGCTGACAACACTGCAGAGATTGCCAGACTACGACAGCAAGTCGAGGAACTTCTGCAGCAACAACGCCAACAGGCTCAATCTCAGCCTCAGCCTCCGCCACAGCCGCAGCCACAGCCACAGCCAATGGCCCCAGCACCCCAACAAGATGGTCCGTATGGGGGATGGCCTATGACGAACTACGCTCCTTATCCTGTACAGCATATGGAGCCAGTGTACGAGAGGTTCCGCAAGCAGCACGCTCCGAACTTCGAAGGGACTACGGACCCCTTTGAAGCAGAAGAATGGCTAAGGAATGTGGAGCCGATCCTAGCCCACATGAACCTTAGTAATGCAGACCGCATATCCTGCGTCTCATCTTTGCTCAAGAAAGATGCCAGGATATGGTGGGATTTGGTCCAGCAATCCCACGATGCTGCCACTATGACGTGGACCCGATTTGTGGAGCTCTTCCACAAGAAGTACTACAATTCAGCAGTGCTTGCTACGAGAGTTGAGGAGTTCACCAATCTGAAGCAAGGGAATTTAACAGTGGCGGAATATGCTCGTCAGTTCGATCGCTTAGCGAAGTTCGCAGCAGAGTTGGTTCCAACCGACTATCTAAGGGTGAACAAGTTTGTTAGAGGACTTCGCCCGAAGATCGAGATGGGGGTTAAACTAGCAAACCCGGGAAACACTTCATATGCCGACGTTCTTGAGACGGCAATTGAAGTAGAAAGGTTGCAAGCCAACGTGAGCAAAGAAGAAGCCAGCAAGCCGGAACCTAGGCAGCAGAGCCAACCTCAGGCCAGTCGGAACAACAATCAGTCCAGCAACAGTCAGTCCAACAACAACGGTAACGGACAGAAGAGAAGGCATCCTGACAACAAGCAAGCCGACAACAATAAAAGGGCACGACCAAGTAATGGGGGAAATAGGTCGGGCTACGTGGAATACCCGCCATGTGCCAAATGTCAGAAGAAGCACCCCGGAGAATGCCGTGCCAACACCAAGGAGTGTTTCAACTGTGGTCAAGAAGGGCATCGTAAAAGAGACTGTCCTCAGCAAAAGCCGGAAGGAAAGAAGGACGAAAAGATGGTTCCTGCTCGGGTTTTTGCTTTAACCCAAGGAGAGGCGGATGCTAGCAACAAGGTGGTCACAGGTCAGGTTTCCATCCTCAATAAATTATGTCATGTATTATTTGATTCGGGAGCCACCCATTCGTATATTTCGTTAGGAATGATAGATAAACTAGACAAACCTAGTGAAAGATTTAGAACTAGGTTTGCAACCGAGTTGCCTTCGGGCAAAGTAGTTCTATCATCACGAATTGTACGAGGCGTACCAATCAAGATTGAGGACAAGGAACTAGAAGGAGACCTGATAGAGCTGGTGATCAAAGACTTCGACGTCATACTAGGCATGGATTGGCTAGCACGGCATGGCGCAACGATCGACTGCAGACGCAAGAAGGTGACATTCGATACTCCTGACGGCCAGAAACTGTGCTTCATGGGACAAGCTTCAGGACTACGCACACCGTTAGTATCATCTCTCAAAGCTCAGAGAATGATGGAGAAAGGATGTCAAGCATTCTTAGCCAACATCACGAATGTGGAGAAGGAGACATCACTCAAAGTTGGAGATGTTCGAGTCATACAAGAATTTCCAGAAGTTTTCCCCGATGACTTGCCAGGATTGCCGCCAACTAGAGAAATAGACTTCACGATAGAATTAGTACCGGGCACCGAGCCTATCTCTAAGGCACCATACCGGATGGCACCTACGGAACTCAAGGAGTTAAAGACGCAGCTACAAGAACTCCTAGACTTGGGTTTCATTAGGCCAAGCCATTCACCATGGGGAGCTCCGGTACTATTCGTGAAAAAGAAGGACGGAAGTATGCGCATGTGCATAGACTACCGTGAGCTGAATAAAGTAACGATTAAGAACAAATACCCGCTACCTCGGATTGATGATTTGTTTGATCAACTCCGAGGCGCGACTGTATTCTCTAAGATCGATTTACGGTCCGGGTATCATCAGCTCAAGGTAAAGGGGGAAGATATTCCTAAAACAGCCTTTAGGACTCGTTATGGACATTACGAGTTCTTGGTTATGTCTTTTGGTCTCACTAACGCGCCAGCCGCGTTTATGGACTTAATGAATAGGGTCTTCAAGGACTACTTGGATAAATTCGTCGTTGTGTTCATCGACGACATTTTAATTTACTCCAAGGATGAAGTGGAGCACGAGGAACACTTGAGGATAATTTTGACGCGATTGAAGGAGCACCAACTCTACGCGAAGTTCAAGAAATGCGAGTTTTGGCTCTCACAAGTGGCGTTCCTCGGGCACATCACATCGAAAGACGGAGTTGCAGTAGATCCATCGAAGGTAGAGGCCGTGAAAGATTGGCCTAGACCAAAGAACGCGTCGGAAGTAAGAAGCTT
This sequence comes from Humulus lupulus, assembly GCF_963169125.1. Classification (NCBI taxonomy): domain Eukaryota; kingdom Viridiplantae; phylum Streptophyta; class Magnoliopsida; order Rosales; family Cannabaceae; genus Humulus; species Humulus lupulus. The sequence goes on along the minus strand of NC_084796.1, from coordinate 163,759,026 downwards.
CTTAGGGCTAGCAGGTTACTATAGAAAGTTTGTAGAGGGCTTTTCTAAAATAGCCACTCCACTCACCAACCTGACCCGGAAGCAACAAAAGTTTAACTGGAATGATAAGTGTGAGGAAAGCTTCCAGTTGCTTAAGGATAAGCTTTGCTCAACACCAGTACTTAGTGTCCCAACACCCAACGACAAGTTCGTTGTCTACTGTGATGCATCAAAGTTAGGATTGGGATGCGTACTGATGCAAAATGACAAGGTGATAGCCTACGCGTCACGTCAGTTAAAGGAGTATGAACAACGCTATCCAACTCACGATATGGAGTTGGCAGCGGTGGTCTTTGCGTTAAAAATCTGGCGCCATTATCTTTACGGAGAACGGTGCGAGATTTATACGGACCACAAAAGTTTAAAATACTTCTTTACTCAGAAGGAGCTTAACATGAGGCAGCGCCGGTGGTTGGAATTAGTAAAGGATTACGACTGCGAAATCCTATACCACCCGGGGAAGGCAAACGTAGTTGCCGATGCACTTAGCCGAAAAAGTTATGGGAACTTAGCAGCCTTATCCGGAATAGAAAAGCCACTACAGCAGGAGCTTATCAGTGCCGGAATAGAAGTGGTTGTAGGCAAGTTGGCTAACTTGTCTATCCAATCGAATATGCTAGAAGACATACGGAATGGTCAGAGACATGATGATTCACTAGCAACGCACATGGATGCAGTCAGAGAAGGCAAGACTACAGATTTCTCAATATCCAGTCAAGGTTTATTGAGATATAAGGATCGGGTATGTGTGCCAGACGATCAAAGTATTAAGAAGACGATCCTAGAAGAAGCGTACAACACCCCATACTCGGTTCATCCAGGGTCTACCAAGATGACTCATGACATCAAGGCAGTCTATTGGTGGCCAGGGATGAAGAAGGACATAGCGGAATATGTATCTAAGTGTCTGGTATGCCAGCAAGTGAAGGCGGAGCATCAGCGGCCTGCAGGATTATTGCAACCGCTTAGCATACCGGAGTGGAAGTGGGACGATATAGCCATGGACTTCGTGACGGGTCTGCCAAAGACAAATAAGCAGCATGATTCTGCTTGGATAGTCATAGATAGACTAACCAAGTCGGCTCATTTTCTGCCTGTTAAGACTTCTTATACGGCAGACCAATATGCAGACATCTACATACAAGAGATTGTACGATTGCATGGAATCCCCAAGACGATAGTATCAGATAGAGGATCAGTGTTTACGTCAAGATTTTGGAGAAGCTTACAGCAAGCCATGGGTACTAAGTTAAGTCTTAGTACAGCTTTCCATCCCCAGACAGATGGGCAGTCAGAGCGTACGATTCAGATTTTAGAGGATATGCTACGCGCATGTGTACTTGACTTCGGAGGATCGTGGAACAAGTACTTACCGCTGATCGAGTTCTCGTACAACAATAGCTACCAGTCGACGATCGAGATGGCACCTTATGAGTTGCTATATGGAAGAAGGTGTCGATCACCGTTGCACTGGGACGAGGTAGGAGAAAGGCAGCTTCTAGGGCCCGAAGCTGTTAGACAAGCACAAGAAGCAGTAACGCTTATTAGACAGCGTATGCTTGCTGCTCAAAGCCGACAGAAGAGCTATGCGGATACCAAGCGACGCGATGTGGAGTTCCAAGTTGGAGATCAAGTCTTCCTGAAGATATCTCCTATGAAGGGTGTCAAGCGGTTCGGGAAGAAAGGCAAGCTCAGTCCCCGATTCTTAGGTCCTTTTGAGATATTGGACAAAGTGGGACCAGTTGCGTATAGACTAGCCCTACCGCCAGCACTAGCCGATAGTCACAACGTCTTCCACATCTCGATGTTACGCAAGTATGTGTCAGACCCATCTCACGTCCTCAAGTACGATACCATAGCACTCCAGAAAGACTTAAGTTACGAGGAACGACCGGTTAGCATCCTAGATAGGGGGATGAAGCAGTTACGGTCCAAGAGCTTTCCTATAGTTAAAGTCCTATGGAGCAATAGTTCTGAACGTGAGGCAACGTGGGAGTTGGAAGAGGACATGCAGAGCCGGTATCCGGAGTTATTTGGTAAGTAAATTTCGAGGACGAAATTCTTTTTAGTAGGGGAGAATTGTAGAGTCCAAGAACTTTACTTAGCTAATTGTTTAGTAGTATTATAGTATGTTTAGTGTTATCATTGTTACTTTGGATTTTTGGTTCAGACCGGGAGTTATTTGGACACTCATAGTAGTACTTATAGATTTTCTAAGTTTAACCTATAGTTTAAGAATATTAAGTATAACCTAAGGTTTGATTAATGTGTCTGATATTAAGGAATATATTATTATATTATAAGGTTTAGACATCAACCAATAGGATTTTAAGCACATGTTTTGAATGGTAAATAAGGATTTAATATTTTTGAGGATTAAATTAAATAAGGGTAAAAGTTTGAATGTATAGGGTCAGTCAGCAGCTTTGAGCACGTTGAGGGCTTAGTCAAGGCTGTTTACTCCATTCAAACTCAGCTAAAAATGTGTAAATTCGTGTTTAAATATTCAGCGTATGCCGATATATCGCAGCTATAGGGGGCGATATGTCGCAGCACGTAGATACGGAAAACACGAATCGATGCACGGTCGCCTCGGGAACAAAGGTCCAGGCGATATATCGCCTATAGGGGGCGATATATCGCCTCCACCAGCATGAATTCAAATACATTTGAATTCTTTTCCCTTCAGCCATTCAAACTCCTTCAACAGTCCAGCATCTTCTGAACGAGTCTTCAGCCTCTGCTGAACGATTATTCAAATGATTTTCACCTAAAAAGCCATTATTTTTATTCAAGTAAAATCAAGATATTTTCATTCCCAAACTCTATAAATAGGACCTAGTACCCAGCCATTATTCACCATTTGCTCTAAGTTCAGAGGCTGCTAGTGTTAAGTGAGTGAGAGAGTGTAAACACTTGGTTTGGGGAAAAACTATAAGCTTAAACATCATAAGCTTATCAAACACTTGGGAAGTAAGTGAGTGCTATAGTATTTCGGTGGATGTTAGATTGATCTTGCAATCTTTGAGGTAAACCCAAAACTCTAGTCCTTTCTGTATTCTATGTTATTTCTTTTCTCAAAACCTTCTACTCAGTCCCCTAACCTTATTCGTATTTTTGGTTAGGGAATCCAAGTTCTTAAGCACTTAAGTGGTGGTAAGCATATTTTCGTTTAATGGTTTAGTCTTCCTATTCTCTTTCATTTCATCTCCTTTCTTTAGACTCACCCTTGTTCATTGTGGTTTTAGGAGTGTTCCAAAAGTCCTAACTCAGTCCATTTTATCCCGGTAACTTTGGTAAGGAAAATAGGCTAGAATTAATATGTTATGTGCTTATGTTATCTATATGTTTATGTTATTAAAAGTGTTATGATATGTATATGTGTATGTAGGCTTGGGCATATGACCCATATGACTAACAAGACCCCAAATGGGTTATGGGCATATGACCTACTTAGCTAGTAGGACCCCATTAACCCCATGGGCATATGCTTGTTTAGTCTATGGGACCCCAAGTAATAATGGCCATTATAATAAGTGTATGTTATATGTATTATGTTAAGTCTTTATGTTTTCTTATGAAATTGTGTATATGACTATGTGTTAGGTTTTTCCTTGCTGGGCATTAGGCTCACTCCTTTCTGTTTATGTGCAGGAAAATAAGCTTAGAGGCGGTAAGATTCGTGATGCTTGGGAGGATGTGTATCGATGATGAATGGAGTCAAGGGGCCGAGCGTTATCGATTCGAGGATGTAGTCTCCTTTTATGTTTTTTATGGTTTTACATGTATTTTCCGCATTATTATGTAATGTCTTTTATTTTAAATCTTATTTTGTTTTAAAGACAATGGGATCCCAAAATCCTTCTTAGTATTCGTTTTTTGTAAATAACTCTTATTTTCAAGTTACTCAATAAATTATGGTATTTTCGTAAAATGTAAGTTTTTATGTATAGTTTCGATAATGGTCCAATTAGTCTAGATTAGTGGGTCATTACAGAAAGAAAGCTTACGAGGATGGTTGAAGTAATGGTACTCGCAGTTGCGAAACCCATTCAACATAAAGAATTGATCTTTGAAGTCGTTGGGATGGCTGGGAAGTTCGATTATCGCGGATGAGTTCGGGAAGCGGGTCAGGTAGTAGAACCCATTGCTTCGTCCCCTTTGATCCGGGCTGGCCTTGAGACAGAAGAAGTAGAGGATGTCCGCCGGGGTAGGGACCTCCCACTCGTGCTTCAGAAAAAGATACCTCAGCCTCACCAACAGACGATAAGAATTCAAAGGAAGTTGAAATGGTGCCAACTTCACGTAATTGAGAAAGTCGGCAAAGTACTGATCTAGGGGGAGGAAGGCCCCGTCCCTGAGATGCTCATCGCTCCAGGCCACGAAGTCTTCATCGAGGGGTGCGCGGATTTTCTCACCCTCGAAGGGAGGTCGGGCAATAAGGACGCTGGTCCCAACCTCGATGTTATGGGACAGCATTATCTTGTTGACCCTCCCTTGGGTCGTGATCTTCGAGGCTATCCTCTCTGCCTCAAAGAAAGCATTAGGTCCCACCTTGATCTCCTTCTCCACCTTGGGACCGAACTGGGGGATGGGAGACTCCACTGCGACCTCCTTCCCTCTGTTGGATTGCTAGGACGACGAGCCAGTCGCGCTTTTCTTAGACATATTCCTTTTGGGCCCCATCTGATCGCCTAGCGAACAAGAACGATGAAAAACTTAGGAGGTGACCTAAAAGCTATGAAAGGACAAACAGCGCGAGAAGAACAAGGATTTTTCATGCACGAGCTGAAGTAATCTCAGCCCGCGGTGTGAAGCCACACGCTGCCGTGGCTACACACCCAAGTTTCCAACGGATCCCTGATATTCAGGGATACTTGTGTCAGGAGGGTCAGATTATTACTTGCCTTAGGGGAGAGGTTTTGTGAGAAAAACCACCTAGGAAGCGTGACCCCTAAACTATCCATTTTTACACCCTAGAAACCTCTCATCTTCCATATCGCAAATGGGTATTTCCTAAATTTACCCAGAAATTACCTAGTTGTGAACATCACCACCCTAGACATATTTTGGGTCTACTCAATATGCCTAGAATCGAAACCTATGCTCCAAAAGCCAGTCAGAAACAACCTACTGTTTACGACTATGAGATGTAGGTTTGCATAACAAAGAAAAAGGGAAATCAAAACATACAACGAGTAGGAAACTTACAATGTATTTTCCAAACGAAGGTTCCTGGCAGTGTAGAAGTAGGAGTCCTAGGAGATTCCTTAAGGCTGGACTTCTGAAAGGATTTTGTGGCAATAGTATGGAGATTTCTGGGATTATAAGCCGAAGAAGAAGAAGAGCTTTTTAAATTTCGAAAGAGAGAAAATAAAGGAAAATTTCAAATGAAGGGTGATAAGTATTGAAAACTACCAACCTTATTTATACGTAAGAGGCATGAGGAAACAAGGACCGTCCGATCAAATTAATGCGAGATACGAGGGTCATAACTCGAAAGACAAAACGGCAGCAAAAAGGGGGCCAGGCCATTTAATACGATCCTCGAAACCCAAACAGACGCCAATCACAGCATTCCACGTGTCTGATACTCATGTAACACACAGGGTCCAGATAATCGAAAAGGAAGTTTAAAAGCCCCCACCGTGAAAGACAAAAGTGACGTCATAGATCACGGGCAAGGGCTTGGGGGGAAAATGTACGCCCTGAGTATCAGCACGTACCTTGTTGAGGCAGCTCAGGAGAAGCGAACTAATAAAAAGCCATAAGCAGTACGCACGTGTTCACCATTCATTCAAGGAAACCTGGAATGATCCCCTGGACGAATAGCTCGAACTGATGGATCATTTAGCTGTTTATCACTTGGAACCATTGTGTAAACATGACATCAAAGGCACGAGTTAGCACTACATTAAGCTCGTGGTACATCAGAGGCCTTACATACCCCAGGATCTTTATAAAATCAACCACGCAATATAAACGTTCATATAACAGACATCACGTGTCTGTTTTATTCCCGAATTCCCAGATACGCAATTTAAACATGCGTGATCAGACATCCCACACCTGATTTAGGCCATGCGGCCCATTATCCATTTTTACCTACTGATTAGACCACACTTCAATGAAAGGTTTAGATATTAATCATCAGTGTCACAAAGATGACGTGAAGGATAAAGAGATCACAGGATGACCCCAATGCCTACTCAGAGATCATTCTCCTATAAATACCAAGACCCTGGGTAGTGCAAAGGGATGGATTCTTCTTGTAAGGCAAATACTCTGTAAAAATAGCAAAAGAGAGAAACAGTAATAATATTGACTCGTGGACTAGGGGGATTTTAACCTCCGAACCACGTAAAAAGGGGTGATCATTTTTCTTCTCTTGATAATTGATTGCCAACATCCTTGAGTATTATCATTTTCTTATTACGGTTTACCATTAAGCACTAATCCATCCTAGTTATTCATATAATTCACTATTGGCAAAAAACCGCGTCAACAGCTTTAGGCCCGTGAAATTTCTCATTTAATTATAAACTCATTGTACTTAAAATCAAGGCATGTATTATTTTATATTTATTTAATTAATTAAATAATTATTTAAATCCTTTATCAAATTAATTATTTATTATTTTTAACTTTTATTTAAACTTATTTATTAATTTAGACACTAATTTGTCTTAATTAATAAATCTGCCCTAAAATCTATTTTCTTCTCTAAATTGTACAACTCAGTGAAATTATCCAAAATTGACTTGGTCAACTTTGATAATTCTAATTGATAATTAAACCAATTAATTGAGACTATCTAAATGATTTTTTCGAAGGTATAGTGGGGCCCATGGGCCTGTGAAATCAAGCTCCAATAAGTTATCATAAATTTAACAAATAAATTTACTAACTTATTAATTCCTCGTGACTCCACTAAAGACTCAAAATTGCACTCTTGAATTCATAGAACGTTCTATAAGAAATATAGATACGTTATTAATTATCCATTGTTACAGCCATAATTGGCACTCAATCCTCTATAGACAGTCTACAATGAGATGGGAATAAAAATATTGTTTTACCCCTCATTGTATTTTATCCTTAAAACACTTAGTTCCTTGTAAATAATATTTCAGTAAACTAATATTAATTACTTAAATGAGATCTCTATCATTTAGCACCTTCAACCAAACTAAAAGGAAACCATCGTTTTACTTCTTCATTAGAAGCTATAGATGTTCATATCTATGATTAACACTCTCACTCAATTATACTACCAAGTTCCCAATATTTAAGTATGGGCTAGTCCGTAGGGTAAGCTGGTAATGAACAAGTCAAAGAACTTAAATAATACAATCAATTAGAATACTAACCACTCATAATTGAGATTGAATTGACCTATGGTCAACTATATGATATGACTATAATAGATAATAACAGTATGTTTACTTATCCTTTCTACTATCAATATCGGTCCAGTTCGGTGTAACAAATACATCCAATCTTACATACTTTGCTAATGTTTTGGAAAGAACATAACACTACAGTGTGTAAGTAGATCATATCGTAGATTGGCAAGTCAGTGTAAATCCTATGCACTGACTAATCTTAGGACTAACTTATGTTTGAACATATAATCATATTTATATTCTACTGTGATTACGTCACTATCAATATGATTAGCTATATGCTCGGGATTTAATAGAAGTTTATATTAAACAAATAATCATAAAAATAAAACATGTGAGCAGAGTGATTGGCCAAGTCAAAAATTGATTTTTATTCTTTTATTGATAATAAAATGAGATTACAAAGAAATTGGGTTTTAATTAGGGCATAAAACCCCAACATAGGTACCCCCAGTGGTTTCTTTCATCCTTCTAAGACTTGGTGATTCAATATGATAAGTGTCAAATTTGTCTATTTTTAATTCTTTATTCTTCTATAATTATGCACTTGATTATTTATTTATATGTTTAATTAGTATATTTAGTGTTTTTAGAAGTTCCAAGACATTATGAGTGAAAAATGCTAAGTTTGGGATGTTTTACATGCAACGTTTAAGCTCGGCACTACAAGCCTATAACTTCACGCTCGATTTTGACATTTCTCCAACCATGATTTGGGAGTTATGCTAGAAATAAAAGTTGTAGATATTATTCTCAACTTTCCTTATCATTTTTAATCGTCCAATTCAAAGATATATTGAGAGAGTTATGGTCAAAATAACATCAGTGGGTGCAGTAGGAAAGTTGAAGAAATCAAATCACCTGAGCACCTAGGTGCCACTGTTCATGCGCCTAGGCACTACTAGGTTTTTGAGGCTGTGGAATGCTCAAGAGCTTAAGTGTTGTTCGTACGATTAGTTTGAATTTTAGGTTTCTAGGTTATTTTAAATGCAATTTTTAGAGGGTTATAAATAAGAGTTTTAGAGTCCGTCTATAGAGAGAAGGACTTTATAAAGGCTACAAAATAGATAATAAAGATGATCACAAGCCAAAGTGAATATTGAATTGCACGATTGATCATCGGGTTATGAATTGTAGTTCTCATGGAGTAGACTTTTATTAGGTTAAGGGAAATTTCAAAGCCCTAGACATGATTTTGAGTTTTTAATAATATTTATTGTTTTTTATTCCCAATTATCAAATTGTACATATTCATCGGTGCTTAATTTCATGATTATTATTTTGATCGTGTTTGGAGAGCTCTTAAATAGGGTTTTGCTTTAATCTACTATCATCTTGGAAATTATATTCACCTAATCGTTTAGAATTCTAGGTTTTGAGTGATAAATTGTAATTGAGATTAATGTCAAAGTTGGTTTTAATTATGATGAAAAATACAACCTAAGTTAAATAGATTGCTTGTTTTATAGGTTTATTGCTTAGACTAACCTATCTCCATTGTGCTTAATGCTTTTGCTAAGTTAAATTTTTGGTGTTTTTTTTTTAGGTTGTTTAGTGAATAGAATTAATTAAGGGTGCTTAACTTTAATTGATTAAATTTGGAGAATGGGATGATGATGATTTTAGTGTTAATAATGGTTAGTAATTTAGTAGGGAATAAGATTCAATCATATTGCTAATTGCTTGAATGATTGTTTAGTGGTGGTGAATGGTCTCTAAACTACTTTAATCATCATATTTCCATCCGTTGTTTTTGCTATTGCTTTTATTTATTTTTGCTTTTGCCTCACAAAAGCCCCTAGTCTTAACTTTTTATTAAATTGGGAAATAAAGTGAATTAGTAGGTCGCATGGGTTCGACTCTTGTTATCACGTTACTAAAGTAGTTGGTAAAATCTTACATAAAATAATTGTTAAATTTGATAAGGAAAACGACTCACATCAAGTTTTTAGAGTCTTTGTCGGGACTATTTTAGTTTAATTTGTTATTCATTTTTTTCTATACTAACTTGGTCTATTAGATGTGGTATGTTTTAAAGACTATCATAGAATTTGGTTGGAGGCATGGCGATGTACTATAAACAATTATATTATTCAATCAATGTCTCGCCACAAGTGAATAGATATGATCCCTACGTTAACAATTACACTTCAGAATGGAAAGATTATTCTAATACTTTCTATGGTGAGATAAATCAACATGTTGAGTCAAATTACTACTACCCATCTTAAATAATGATTTCGTGCCACAAAATTTAGATCCATCAATGGGAGATCTCATTAAAGCCTTGAATACCCAAACTTCAACTTCAATAGAGATTGTAGCAAGCTTATGCTCCTTGTCCTCAACAACCTCTTCATACATCTCCACAAGATCAAGAGCCATCTCTTGCCGACATGATTAAAACCTTGGTCACTACTAATGTGCAGATGCAACATAACAATATGTAGTTTCAACAGAGTAACATGCAATTTCAACAGAGCTTTCAGGCAACTCTCCATAGTACCCAGGCATCTTTCTAGAATTTGGAGAATACAATGGAACAAATTTCTACATCTCTAAGGAAGCTTGAAGCTCAGAATTCTGGAGAATTTCCTTCATAGCTGGAAAGTAACCCAATATAGAATGTTAGTGCCCTAACTTTCCAAAGTGGTACACAACTTGACTTACCACCTCACCAAGCAACACGTTATTTGATTCAAACTCAAGGAGTCAACAATTCAACCCAGATGGATCTTCTCCACATGGGTTGAAACTTCCACTTCAATTGGTCCATCATCACATAAAATGTCATACAAATTAATCGTACCAACCTATGAAACTCCTCCACCTTTTCTGAGCTGGTTAAAAAATTCTAAGAAAGAAGAGGCGAACAAGGAGATATTTGAAGCTTTTAAACAGGTTGTAATTTATATACCTCTCATAGATGTAATCAAGCAAGTGCAACAATATGTAAATTATCTTAAAAATTTGCGTACTAATAAATAGAAGCTAAGAGGTGATGAAAAAAAATAAGTGTTGGGGAGAACGTTTTCGTTGTTCTCCAAAGGAAGTTTCCACCCAAGTGTAAGGACCCTACATATTTACAATTCCATGCACCATTGGTAAAACCAAGTTTGATCACTGTATGATAGATTTAGGAGCATCTATTATTGTTATTTTTTATTATACTTATGCTTCCTTAAATCTTGGGCCATTCAAAGTAGCAGGTGTTATAATTCAACTGGCTTATCACACTAATGCTTATCCCCTAGGGGTAGTTAAAGATGTTTTGGTACAGGTTCTATTTTGGAGGCCATTCTTGCTTACTACAAATACAAAACTGGATGTCAAGGCGCGAACACTTGGAATGGAATTTGATGGTGAAGTGATCAAAGTTAATGTGTTTGATTCCATCGATGAGTATACGAGGAAGGAGGCTTAGTTAAAAGATCCAACATAATGATCATGAGCACAACATTCAATATAGCTAACGACGTTAAACAAAGCTTATATTAACTGTTGGGGGGGGGGGAGGATAACTGTCATGTTCTATCCTTTTTTTATTATTATTTTCATTAGTTTTAGTAGTAAAGCATAGTTAAGTTGAAAGTAATTAATCAATGAAAATATTTCTTATTACGATTGATATGATTCTAGGAGAATGATAGATTTTGCATGAATTGTGTGCTTGAATTTTTTTTTGATTACTGCTTAGACATGATTCTTAATTTTGAACTTATGCATATGATTGAATTTACTTAGTTGCTAGTGTTGGGGTTTTATCCCCTAATTAAAACCCAAATTCTTTGTAATCTCATTTTATTATCAATAAAATAATAGAAATCATTTTTTGACTTGGTCAATCACTTTGCTCACATGTTTTATTTTCATGATTATTTGTTTAATATAACTTCTATTAAATCCTGAGCATATAGCTAATCTTATTTATCGTGACGTAATCACAGTAGAATATAAATATGATTATATGTTCAAAATAAGTTAGTCCTAAGATTAGTCAGTGCACCGGATTTACACTGACTTGCCAATCTACGATATGATCTACTTACACATTATAGTAAGAACATTAGCAAAGTAGATAAGATCGGATGTATTTGTTACATCGGACAGGACCGATATTGACAGTTGATAAGATAAGTAAACATACCGTTATTATCTTTTCTAGTCATATCATATAGTTGACCATAGGTCAATTCAATCTCAATTCTGAGTGGTTAGTATTCTAACTGATTGTATTATTTGAGTTCTTTGACTTGTTCGTTACCAGCTTACCCTACGGACTAGCCCATACTTACATCTTGGGAACTCGGTAGTATAATTGAGTGGGAGTGTTAATCATAGATATGAACATCTATAGCTTCTGATGAAGAAGTGAAACGATGGTTTCCTTTTAGTTTGGTTCAAGGTGTTAAATGATAGAGATCTCATTTCAGTAATTAAATTAGTTTACTGAAATATCATTTACAAGGAACTAAGTGTTTTAAGGATAAAATACAATGAGGGGTAAAACGGTATTTTAGTCCTATCTCATTGTAGACCGTCTATAGAGGATTGAGTGACAATTATGGTTGTAACAATGGATAATTAATAGCGTATCTATATTTGTTATAGAGCGTTCTATGAATTCAAGAGTGCAATTCCAAGTCTATAGTGGAGTCACGGGGAATTAATAAGTTAGTAAATTTATTTGTTAGATTTATGATAACTTATTGGAGCTTGATTTCATAGGCCCATGGTCCCCATTGTACCTTGGATAAAATCATCTAGATAGTCTCAATTAATTGATTTAATCATCAATTAGAATTATCAAAGTTGACCAGGTCAATTTTGGATAGTTTCACAGAGTTGTGTAATTTTGAGAAGAAAAGAGAAATTATGGCAGATTTATTAATTAAGATAAATTGGTATCTAAATTAATAAATAAATTTAAATCAAGGTTCAAATTATAAATAATTAATTTGATAAATGATTTAAACTAAATATTTAATTAATTAAATCAATAGAAAATAATACAGGCATTGATTTTAAGTCCAATGGGCTTATAATCAAATGGGAAATTTCACGGGCATATAGCCCATGATAATTTCGACCTAGGGCTTCAAAATGGATATTATTTTATTGATTTTTTAATTAAATTAAATGGCCTAATTGAGTCTATAAAATGAGTGCTTAGAGAGAAGTCATCAGTTAAGATTTCTGAGAAGTTTGATAAGTCACAAGTCAGATTTTCTGATAATTTTAGATTCTCTCTAAACACAAGTCATTTTCTAAGCCACTTTGTTATTTTCTCTTCTTCTCTCTATATCTATCTCATGTGTTGAGAATTGCCCACACTAGTCTAGGTGGTTCTAAGGATACATTGGAAGATTGTGAAGAAAATAGAAGATAGGTTCAGTTTCTTGATAATACTCTGCGACAGAAAGGATACAAGAGTTAGAGAAACTGAAGGAAGGACTCTTAATTCCGCTGCGTATACTATAAGTATTATATTATTTGTTTCTCTTTGAATTCAATTTTAGAAACATGTTTTAGGCTATCTCGTATTAATTTGTTTAATATTAGATATACATGAAAATAAATAAAGATCTTGTATAAGTTTTTCCAACAGCTAGTACTTAGAAAGATTTATGCATGCTAAGATAACATTTTTTTTAGTTTCTACCACTCTAGAACTTATTTGATAATCATTTGAGGAGAAATTTATAAGTTACATATGATTAGGGATATGATCTAGGCAATTTCTTTCAAACAATTCAGCTTTTCAAGCTAACTTTTTCCTAGTTACCCATTTTGAGTTTTAATTATATCCCTTTGTTTTCTTTTATTTTTAAACCCCTATATGTGAGCCTTATGAAATGAAAAAGAAAAAAATATCCTTACTTTAAACTCGTTACACCTTAGGTATAGTGCTTAATTGTATAATCATTGAGACAAATATTATTTTTGACAAGCGCATTGCTTAAGAAGTTCTTATTTTGTTTGCTCGAGGGCGAGCGAAGGTCAAGTGTAGGGGAATATGATAAGTGTCAAATTTATCTATTTTAATTCATTATTCTTCAATGATTATGCACTTGATTATTTATTTATATGTTTAATTAGTTTATTTTGTATTTTTAGGAGTTCCAAGACATTATGGGTGAAAATGCTAAGTTTGGGATGTTTTACATATGACGTTTAAGCTCAGTATTACAAGCCTATAACTTCATGCTCTATTTTGACATTTCTCAAGCCATCTTTTGGGAATTGTGCCAAAATTAAAAGTTGTAGAACTTTTTCTCAGCTTTCCATAGCATTACTAATCATCCAATTCCGAGTCATATCAAGAAATTTATGGTCAAAATAGTGTCAGTGGGCACAACGTAAAATTTGAAGAAATCAAACCGCCTGAGCACCTAGGCGCCACTTTTCAAGCGCCTAGGCAATGTCCGTTCGATTGGTTCAAATTTTAAGTTTTAGGTCATTTTTAGAGGGTTATAAATAGGACTTTTAGAGTTCATCTAGAGAGAGAATCACTTTATAGAGGCTACAAAAAAAATCAAGAGGATCACAAGTCGAACTAAAGATTGAATTGCGCAATCGATCATCGAGTTTTTCTTTCTTTTACTTTCTCTCTTTGATCTACGTATTGCTATAATGTTTGTTGTATTAATGTTTGTAGTTTCTATGGATTATACTTTTATTAAGTTAAGGGCAATATAAAGCCCTAGACATGGTTTAGAGGTCTTAATAATATTGATTGTTTTCTATTCCCAATTATCAAATTGTTCATATTCATCTTTGCTTTATTTCATGATTATTGTTTTGATCTTGTTTAGAGAGCTCCTAAATATGGTTTCACTTTAATCTACTATCATCTTGGAATTTATGTTCAACTAATCATTTAGAATTCTAGGTTTTGAGTGCTAAATTGTAATTGAGATTAATATCAAAGCTTGTTTTAATTATGATGAGAAATATGACATAGGTTAAATAGATTGCAAGTTTTATGAGTTTATTTCTTAGACTAACTTATCTCCATTTCACTTAATACTTTTACTAAATTAAATTTTTTGTGTTTTTCCTTTACGTTGTTTAGTGGATAGAATTAATTAAGAGTGTTTAACTTTAATTGATTAAATTGGGAGATTGGGATAATAACAACTTTAGTGTTATCTATGCTTAGTAATTTAGTAGGGAATAAAATTCAATAATATTGTTAACTGCTTTAATGATTATTTAGTGGTGGCGAATGATCTCTTAACTGCTTTAATCATCATATTTTTCATCCATTATTTTTGCTATTGGGTTTAATTCTTTTTTTTTTTACTTTATGCATCATCAACCTTCATGTGTTAACTTTTATTAAATTGGGTAATAAAGTGAATTAGTAGCCTCCGTGGGTTAGATTCTTGCTACTGCTATACTGAAATAGCTATTAAAATCTTAAGTAAAATAATTGGTAAATTTGATACAGCAAACCACACGCATAACAATCCATGCAGTATTATTGTTGATTCAATATTGTGAAATTATTTTTTTCCTTTCAAATAAAACATGGAATAATCTCACATTTCAAACGTTTTGGATCGAACAATATGTGATGCAAGATCACAACTGTTAGGCTGATATGTGCATGTTAGTGATGTAGCAATGCTCTTGAGTACATGAGTTATTATGGGTGTGTGATAACGCAAGGTCACCTGTTGTGTGTTGACTTGTTATTATTCTATGAGATGCGGTGGCGCAAATTCACAAATGTGAATGATGCGTGTCTGGATGTAAATAGTATGTGATTCTATGTTGAATAGTTTATGTTGTATTTATTTGTGATGTGAATAGGAACTTGAATAAGATAAGTTGGATGGGGTAGTAAGTAAAGGTCGCAAGGGCATGTAAGGGCACACTGGTACAGATGTTTTAGACTGTGAAGGTCATAAGGTGAGACATCATCGAATAATGTAAAAAACATGATGGTAAGCCAATTGAGCTGCGTGGTAAAGCTTGTTAAGAGTTACGATAAGAATATGTTAAGCTATGTTGAATTAGATCTATAATGTTAAGTTTTTCGTTGTGGTTTGATTTTTCCTTTCCGGCATTAGCACACAGTTATTATGTTCTGCAGGTAAAGACAAAGTCTAGGGTTTGTGGTGTTGAGTTGGAGAACTTTGATCACACCAGTGCATATTTAATGACTATTCTCTAAGAACTCTTTTGTAGATCTTCCCAGACCTTCCCAAAGCCAACCCCAATAACCAAGTTTCACTAAAGCCATCAATAACCTTTTGAATCACCAGTAGAGGGAATCAATAAACATTTTCCGAGCAAGAAAATGCACCATTGCCACTGACAGCAACACCATTTGTCTTTGAATGGCCAAAATTTCTCAGTCTTCTCCTTCTTCTGCAAACCAAGAAGGGAACCACAGCCAAAACAGCAACCACAAAAAAGTCCAGCATGCAAACGAGTCAAATAGGTTTAAATGTCATGTCTTTTTGTTTAAGAAACTCTGAATTTGGTTTTATGATTGTATTTAGTACTTCATACTACATGTAACAGTTTAAAATGTTTTTTAAGGGATCCTAAAATAACTTTCTTTTTTTGTCCTATTTCTCAGTTTATAAATAAAAAGGTTATTTACATGCTTACATTCGTTTAAGTCCATCCTTTACCTAAAGTTTAGAGTAAGGATTTAAGATAGGAGAACAGGGTGTTACTGCGCCCACAAGGCAAACCTCTTAAAACACCGTCCGGAGTAAAGAAGATGGGACCCTCAACGCAATTCAAGGGAAAAAAAATGGATCTCTAAGACCCATGTTTGGAAGAATATTTTCACAAGGCTCAACATTAACAAGCACAAAGTAACTCAACGTAGGAATAAAAGAGTGAATTTTACTAACCATTCCTCATGAAAGCCCACATGCAACGCAGGAAAAACCACACCACATGTCATAAGCATTAGACATATTTAGTTTAGTTGCAAGGTTGCCATCCTTACCACACTTTCTCCGCTTCAAAAGGTTAATACATTCAAACCTATTCAAGGCATTATCTGTAATCAATACAGAAGAGTCTCAAGGTTATTTACGAAGAGCAAAACGCTTTTGGTACTCTCCTTTATTTACATATTAAAAGAAAGAGCTGTTGATTGCGTGAAAGCCACTCCCCCAACAAGTGATAGCTTTTTTTTTTTTTAGCATTCCCATATTTTTTTTAACTGTTTATTTTTTCTTATTAAATTATATTTTCACATATTATTGAAAAAAAAATTCCCTTTCATAACTGTGTTATAAACAGGTAATCATTGTTGTTTACGAAAGGAAACTAAAATTAAAAAATAAATAAACCGTTGTGGAATGATAATCTCAGGTAACAGATTAGCTGGTAAAAAAATTCTGCACCAAAAAAGGTGCTGCTAGTAGCTGTACATGACCGCATTTCAGTGATTTTTACTCTCCTATATCATATCTCCAAATACTTGACACATATAAGAACATCTATAAAATTTCATGTGTCTGAGCTTGCATGAATGCAAGAAAAAAAAACAGATATTGACCGATTTCCATGCAAAGAAAACTGAATGGCCTATACAAGTATCTACAAAATATTATATCTTCACCTTTTTGTGAAGTCTCATTCACTAATGTGATGAAGAGCAGTCGGGAATCGCTGAGTCTGTCTTGATCACTCGGGTGTTGTAAGAACCACAATTCTCACACTTGTGATATAGCCAGTGAAAGCGTGTGCTGCCCTTTCGATCACAGTCGTTACACAGAATATCCTGCATTAACATGAATATATGGTAATGCAACATAACTTAAAAACACTTGTTACCAGACCATTTCAATTTTAAAAGCAGCAATGAATTCACTAATATAGAGGTGTACATTTTCAGCTTTTTATCCAATGACAGAGGAGCAAGTTTTTTTGGAAACAAATAAGAAAGCAAAAGGTACATCCAGATATAAACTTTATGCATGTGAAACATGAGGCAAGGCTGTAAGGCTTTTTAAAAGAATCATTACAATTATGATACAAACAAAATACAATGGTTTAACATGCATACAAAAGACTGTCAATAATAAAAAAGAACAACCAAAATTATATGATTATCAGCTATGTACCTGACAACGGTTCCTGTACTCCTCTGGAAGTTCCTCAGCAGCCAGCAAAGCATCAAGCATGCCAAAATATACCTGAAGACGAAGGAAGAGAAATCAAGAGACAGTGTCATTAACTTTCGTGCAACATTGTCCATATAATAGCCATCAGGCACCAAAATATTAACCCAATAAATAGTTATCCCCCCAAAAAGTACAGACAATAATCTCACTCTACATAAATCTAGATCAGAAGCTACTAGCCAGCAAAAAAAAAAGCAGCACTCCAGTAATTTGACACATAACAAGCATGTTAGTAAATGCCGCTATAACAATTTTGCCTTTCCACAAATTCTGTGTCTAATGGAAATTGGATTAGAACTTCAATAAAAAAAAAAATTGTTCAGCAACTTTGATAATTATTTAGTTCAAGCGTTGTAAATGTTTTTTGTCCAGTAGAACTAGATGGGAACAGAACCTGACTCAGAAATGACATTTTTTAATCCAATTCTAAGAAAGAGGATGTTGGTTGATATCTGACTTGTTGTAATAGGGTGAAAGATGAATGATTTATCAATTTTGTACAATATGATAAGGGTTGCTGCCAGAAATTAAGAGATAGAGAGAGAGAGAGAGAGAGAGTTCTCTTACCGCCATATCTCCTAAAGATTTGCTGCAAATTGGACAGGTATAGTGACTGCAAGTGTACGCCTAACAGATATTGAGAAGATATGAGATCAAAATTTCTTTGTAAAAAAGGTTATAAATAACATTATACCATTCTTTCATATATTTTCTTAAAAGAAATTAATTTGGTAATTTAGAAACTTAAAAATAATGGCAAAAAATAAACAGTATGAAAGTCGCAGAGACCTGAAAGCAAGCAGAATGCATGTAATGGCCACAAGGTAGAGCTCTAACTGCTGCACTTGATGTAAAAAGAAAATCACAACAGATGGGGCAGTTTGTTTCTAAACTTTTCTCAAGGCATTTGTGATTCACTAACTTAATGCCAAGACAACAGTTGCATGTCATGCAATGAAAATAATCAATGCCAAGACCCCTCCCCACGCGGCATAAATTGCAAAATGGGCAGTGATAGACAGTCCTGAAGAAAAAAGAAAAAGAAAAAACACAAAACTTGCTGAGTACAAAACTGGAAAGCTAAAAACTAGTAAACCAAATCATGCATCTTAGTTCTGTTTTCTACTAGAGCTATAATTGTAGAAGAGCTTCTATCTACGTTTTGAGTCACAATATTAGTATCATTACTTATTTGTATTATTCTTAAATATTTTCAAGCCTACAGTTATATTAGTTTTGAGGCATAGACACAACATATTTCGTTGGATGAGGAATGAGAGGCCTGCTGAGCACACATCTTGGAATTTAAGGCAACAAAATGTAAACACAAATGAGAGTGTGCAATATTAAAAGTAATGGACACACAAGAACATTGCCACAAATAGAAGCTGAAATTAAGTTTCTATACAGACATATTGTCCAAACAAACACAACAAACAGCATACCTATTGAAGAAAAAAGAAAAAAGAAAAAAAAACTGTGATTAATGGTAAGGTTTGCTTTTATCTTCATCACATGGCTACATCTCTACTCAGCTCTAATTAAAACAGCAATAATAATAATCTATTCAGAACATGACCTCTGAATTTCAAGAGGAGTTTTCTTTTTGTACAGCAGAAAAATTCTTTACCTAGTCTCCTTCCTCTGACCTTACTTCAAACTCTTCTAAAACCAAGGTCTGATTCTTTTCAGATAAAACAATGGTGTGTAGGTAATTTTCACATATAGATTTACAACACACTGAAATGTTAACATTGACTGTCTCACTCTCTATCTTTTAATGTGAAAACCAAACATTTTCAAAATGGAAAGCGTAAAACCAAGTATGTCCATCTCATTAAGTTGGAATTGCCCTAGTTTTTCCAATAATGGATTAACAATAACATATAGTAAACTTAGGGCCAGATTTTCACCAATTAAATTTTGACTTCTTGTAGAGAGCAGCAATACAATTTACAAAATATAAGCATTCAACATGAAGAACAAAAAATGTTGTAGCTAAAAATTTGTCATGACACAACACTCTTCACCGTATTCTTGTTTTTATTTCTTTAAGACTTCGTATCATCCTTCTTTTTAACATTAAATTGATCCCTCAGGAGATTCTAGCTCCCCCTTTAACCTCTAAGATAACTAATGTAGTTTCAAGTCAAGCAGGGAAAGTTTCACAGCCCACAAATATAATTTTTTTGAGTCAAGTAAAACAAGAGATCATTTCACATGTAATAATTGTTAAAAATTGCAAGATCGTTATAAGTAAAAGAAATTATATATATACTAGAATAGCTGAACTACTAATGCTAATTATTGATAACTCCCAAATAAACATAGACTCCTCTACCTTTCATCATCAAAAAATTTGCAAATGGTGCAGTAATATTTTGCCATGGAGAGGCCATTGCATGAGGGTGTTGTACATGTAGGTCCAACTGGTTGAATCTTCAGGCAGCCCATGCACATCATTTCTGTCGTCAATTTCCTAAATTGTATGAAAAAAACAAATAAACAAATAAAATCACAATATGATGGCCCACATAAAATGAAAGCACTTGTACTTAAAAATTACCTATCCATAGAGTGGTCGCTCACGTTGTCATGGCAAAATCTACAAGTAAACAACTTGCCACAGCAAGCAGCACGAAGCTTGCAGTTTCTTTTGTAGTGCTCACACCCAAACTCTTTTTTCTCTGGATCACCTCGAAATGAGGGTGAGCGTCCTGCAACATCTTCACAACTTGAAGTTTCTCCTGCTGTTGTTTTGGGTAACTTCTGCTGAGCTGCTATCCAGCGGCTAAACAATCCAGTTATACATTAATGGTTTCGGACTCGTGACTTAAGATTAAATCAATGTCATATCAAAGCATGAAAAAACTACCTTCAATACTAACCTAGTCATAAGATTCTGTACAAGATATGCTTTTCTCCTTGGATCAAGAGTCAAATCACGGTAAACCTTCCTAATCTCTGCCTCAAGCTCATTTTGATTCATACGGAAAATATCTTTCCAACCAGGCTTGAACATTTGATCCACCTGGTCCAAGCTTTCCTGATATTCAAAACCTAGAGGGAAAAAAATGAGAGCTTAAAATAAGCTCAAAATTGTTTTGAATAAAATCGCATACCATATCCACAAACTAATTAGAAAATTCTTACCACACGAAGAAGAAAACAAGTGTAAAGATCATATTAGTGATAATAAATTAGCAAATCATACTAGTTTGCTTGCATTTTGTATAGGATTTGCACTGCAAAGGGTATACCATTTCCTAAGCTGACAATCATCATCTCCAAAACCAAAGTTTAAAAGGCACTATCAGGTCAAGAAAAATGTAGAAGATATCTCTTCAATGTAAAGTAGATTTTTAAGACAGGACAAAGCACAAGCAGCTTCATTTAAAAATTTTGAGAATAAGTAGAAAAGTTAACATACAATAGAGAATAAATAGAGACCTTTAAACACTTTCAAGAAACATACGGTACCTAAATTGATACATATACTATAGAGAATAAATAGAGAAGGTCATATATTCCTTCTTAACAATAACATAATTTCAAGTCGTGAACTAAATATATGTATGATTAGCGTGCAGATTTATTTAGTAAAACTTTTACTTTATATTTGTCGCTTAAAATATATGATGAAACACAAATTAACACTGCAAACATATGATACCATGGTGTGGTGTTGCACGACTGCAAAAATGAGGATTTGTAGATGGACAATACTTGATAGTTTGAAAGTGGTGTCAGATTTATTGTGATGGCAACAGAAAAAACTTACAATTTAACAAGACAAAGCCTTTTGAGTCTACTTGAATCATATTCTTTATCTAATAGTGAACTTGTTAATGAGATCTAACCCTTTTCTTTTATGCTGAAGCTGGATTTCTTTCTATTTTTAATTGATAAAAAACGTGAAAAGAGACTTTTCAAATATCAAACCCTCTACTTGATACCACATGAATTCAGAAAATTAACATGGCCTAAACCAAGTAGGAAGTATTGAAAAATCCCAAAACCAACACTATGTCTTAAAAATATCTGCAAAACTGATCTCCGTTTAAGAGAATGCAAAGTAATTTCTCCGACATGGAAAATGTACTGACCAAAATACACACCTTTCTGAGGAATGCTAACTTCTGATGATTCAGTGTACGGAGGTGATTCTGGAGTTCCTTTCCAGCATTCGTTGAGCCACTCATTGAACATTGTATTTTTTGTTGCCTGCTTCCAGGTGTCCATCATCTTATTCTGCTCATCTTGAGTAAGTGCAGAAGTGACCCAGGGTAACATTGACTGTAGCACTTCAGCACCAGTAGTCCCAATTATACGACCGACAAGTTTGTCTTGCTCATCCACAGAGAAGTGCCTACCAAACAACGGCCACAGCTCAAGTTCTTCCCTAAATATATGGTGATCCAGTGTCACCTTAATAGATTTGCACATCCCTTGCAACTTAGTAGATAGTTCATTATACTTTCTAGTATAGTCAAGTCTGTTGGCAGAAGAATATTCAGTGCTACTTTCACTAGAATCCTTGTTTAATTTTTCCTTCTGCAAGCTTTCATGAAGGAGCGAAAGTTCGGAAAGAACGCATGAAATATCTTCAAATAGCTTTTCTTCTTGCTTATGGTCTAGTGTGTATGAATGACTGACGTTATGAAGGGCCTCTTTGGATTCCAACGCTGGAAACACTATATCATCCTCAGCATTGCTATGAGCTCTGTATAAACCCCAAAGAAGACGAAACCTCCCAATAAACTGACGTAGGAACGTCTCGTTACAATCATTAAGCTTTCCAGATTCAACATCCAAATACTCCAAGTCTTTGCGTATGGCTTTATGAAACTTAAAAATAGTATCGATTGGTCGCTCTCCACGGCCAAAATCAAAAGAGCTATTATCTGTTTCCCATACAAAAAGACTGGAATCAAGAGATGGAGCAGAAGAGCTAAAAGACAAGGAACGCAAAGACTTAGCCACAAATAGAGAATTTAGGCCCAGATTATTGATATTTACTCCTAATCCTGGGATACAACAAGACTGATCACTACAACACTGTTTTTGGTCATTTACAGCCTCTGAGGTGTATGGCGATCGACTATTTTTCCTTGATTCAGCTGCATTTCTTTTGACTGGCCTTTTATCTACATTTTGAGCAGAAATCAAGATATCTTTAGCAGTCAATGCAGACGCACATGAGCAAACTGATGGAATAAGATCCTCTTCAATATCGCTTAGCCTTTTTACTGGACAACAACGAATGGCTCCTGAAGACAAGCATAGACCTTGGTTACGAGCCTTACAAGCCCAACCAGAAAAAAGTGTTACCAAAGCAGAATCTGCAGCTGGAGCTGAAGCACAGAACCACATCTTGTCACAAAGAAAATAAAAATACAGACAGAAAATTCCACAAATAGTAAGTCTTTCAGCAAGTGACGAAATAAAGCATATAATATGACCTGCCAATTGAATGTTCCTAAGAAAGTTTTGTATGTCCTCCTCAGTCAGTGATTCCACCAGCCATGGCAAGACCCGCTCAATTAACTTTAAGGGCATCATGCATAGACTTTGATACAAAAGCTGGCGTTGCTTCTTGAAGCTGAAGTGCTTTCTTGCAAGTGGAAGAACCTAGACATGCTAAACAGTTAGCAGATTCTTTTAGAAAAAAAAACATTAGTTTAAGTTATCCAAAAAAAAAAAAAAAGAAGAAGAGACACTGCAGCATTTCTAATATTAATTCAAGCCAAAAGGTAAAATATGATAATATGCCATTTATTAACTTCCTTGCTACATGATATTCTTGTAATATCACACACAAAAAAAAAAAGTCTTTCTCTGCACACCACTACATCTCCTCCCACCCTTAAGCACTTTCTTTAAGTTCTCTATTAGATCCATATTAAGTTATCGAATGACTAATGAAAGGTCACCTGCACTTCTTCATTACTGAAATGCCTCTGTATGGTTTCCATTATTTGATCAGCATGCGAGCACAATTTTGCATAAAATTGAGCTTCCGAAGTAGAGACTGCTCCTGCATTTTGAATGGTTTCAATTAAACATCTAAACTCATTGAACTGACTTTCTTCTTCAGCATGCTCCTGGAAGAAAGAAAATTCTCCATCTACTGCTGGAAATATGACCTTGTCCTCAGCTATACTGCGACCA
Organism: Humulus lupulus; assembly: GCF_963169125.1. Classification (NCBI taxonomy): domain Eukaryota; kingdom Viridiplantae; phylum Streptophyta; class Magnoliopsida; order Rosales; family Cannabaceae; genus Humulus; species Humulus lupulus. The sequence goes on along the minus strand of NC_084796.1, from coordinate 163,735,250 downwards.
GAAAAGAATCAATACTCAATTAAAAGAGAGAGGGAAAAAAGTTATCTAATATTGATCTGAAAAAATAAAATAAGATATTATCATAATAGGGTATAAGATTAAATCTTTTTTCTGCAGTGACGAGACTCATTAGAGGAAACAGATATGGGTTATGCAGGGAAAAAGAACTAAAGTTGGAGCCAAAACTCAATGCATGTATTACTTTTTTTAATGGACATATAACATAATGCATGATGATCATGTAGAGAAGAATAAGCACAGACAACACTAGGTAGTCGCTTGAAGACTGAATAAAGCTGCATTTGCATACATCAAAAGATAAAAACAATTGCATACGTGGAGTACAAGGAAAACTTCAGATGACACCAAATTCAAATAATCCACCCAACAAAAACACTAACATTTGTTGGAAATAAAAAACTTAACTAAGCTGTAGAGAGAAATGAATTGTTTTCATAATGAATGACAGTCTATCATGATGATTGGAATACAGTTCAGGTAAGGTACCTGTGAAAGATGCAAACTTCAGCAATGAATTGCAGTCTATCATTGAAAGCTGATAAATTAGTAAAATTTCCAGAAGATTGAATCTTCCTTGCCTCCTTGGCTATCTCATTCAACTCCCTCTTAATAGCCTTATGCCAGAGCAATATTTCATTTATTGGATGCATCCCACTGGTATCAGAAACATCCATGCTTTTCCTTTTTCCAGTCCTGCACACACATGCACAGTACACTTCATCTATTCCATCACCCAACTTTCTAGAACCAGAATCACTACAACATTGGATTTGAGAATCATCAAGACAACTATTAATCATGTTATTGCTGCCTTGCCCTCCCATCCAGGTGAAAATAACCTTCATGAAGCAAGAAGTTTAGTTAGATATCTATACATGGAAAAACTTAGCAGAAAAAATTATAGCAATTAGACCAAAACTAACCTGTTGTAGAAGCTTTTCCTCTGGTACTATCTCTTTTAAACATTTCTGCAGGTCCTGATATTCGTCAGGGGAAATAGATGATGAAAGCCAAGGAAGGAATTCAGCCATCATATTTACAGGAATACTGCACAAAAACTGCCATACTAAAGATGCCTGCTCTTCCAATGAAAACTTTTCAATAAGCAAAGGAAAGACCTGGATATTCAAAGAGATGAGTTTTAGGTACCTTTGAAGAAAGTAATTAGCAAATTTAACACGAAAGTGCTATGTATAATATAATTAAATAGAAGATACCCAAATAAATTAATCTAAACATTCAAAATGTAACATATGTAAGAATATAAAAGGTTGACAAAGGTGTCTATCTATTTTTAACCCTAACAAATACTTCCTCCCCAATCCACGTCTTTAGGCTTTAACTAAAACCTCCATTCTGCTTCCACAACAAAAGTAGGTATAGAGTCAAAAGTAATTCTCTTCTGTTGATAAGAAATAATTATACTATTAAGAAAGCAAACTACAGTTGCAGTAGCAGAAAATAAATAGACCACTAGGCAATATTACCGTTTAACTAAATCTACAAATCAACTCTGTAAAACTGGACCATAGAGCAGAGGAAGTAAAAGATAAACCCTATCGCACACAAAACAGAAATGTGTGATATAGTCATTACATTATTTTGGAATGATTTTTTTAATTGTAATTAACAATAATAACTTATAATTCTCTAAACCACATAGATTATAGTAAACTTATTCCTTTTCTTTTTCTACATGTTACATGAACTCCAATATGGTTTATGAGTTTTAATAAGTAGATGAAAGAGAAAATATTAAAAACTGAAGCAGCACCTGCTCCTCTTCCTTAGCCATGTGCTGGCTAACCGATGTTTGTAGGGCTCCTGTACAAGATGCTAACTCCCTTGGGAAATTTTCATCATTTTGCCTTGTAGAACTTAGCAGCTCAAATAGGTTATCAAAAAGATTTGTTTCACCCTTATGTTCAAGGGAGTATGTCTGCGCAACATTCTTCACACGATTATCGAGAGCTGGAAAAATTACCTGCAGTTGCAAAATTTATTCTGTTAGTGTCATTATCTCTGCAATGGCATAATAAATATGGACAACCAAAAGCATCTCATCGAATAGCTACTATGAGTATTTGAGTAGATTTCCCTGCAACATAATAAATAAAGAGGGGGAAGTAATGCCAAGAAGTGTTTTTTTTTTTTTAAAAACCAGTTCTTTTGCTAAACGCTACAATCATCAGGAACTCTTTAGGAATTTTTCAGAACTAAAAATATCTCTGGTCACTTTAATTGATGACAAATAACAAAAATTACAAAACAAAGTGCTTATTACCGACAAAGAAATTATATTCTCACTAGGAGTCTAAATCCAAACAGTACTAAATAACATAGGAAACTAATTAAAAATGAATCTACAGAAATAACTTGAACTAACAATAATAATAATAGAACTATATGTCCTACATCCAAGAGGCTTCAAAGCATTAATGTGTAGAATATCATCTGATAAAGATTCTTTCCTGAGGCAACATTTTTTTAAAATGTATCAAAATACACCCATTTAAGAATTGCAAACTTAACAAGCAACTTCTAGGTCTAAAATTACCATCGGCTGCTTGTGAGACCATTATAAATGCCAAAGCAACAAAAGAACTCCATCAACCCATCCTCTCAAATCTGAAACTTCTTCTGATAAGCTTATTAAGTCATGTTTTCGACAATCCTAGAATCAGAGTTATATCCCTACATGAAATGGTAAAAGGTTCCTGCATGAACTGTATCTGAAATTGCAGCTGCTATATCAACCGAAAGAGTTGCTGCTGCAGCAGATTTCTTAACATGACACGCTGAAAATTCACACCCAAATTCCAGAGAATAACTCATTTCATCATCCATTGACCAAGATCCTTGAAAAAACTCAACTTGAGGGATTTCCTGCATGCTTTCACCTTATAATTTTTTTTTCCTATTTCGATTATACCATGTAACTGTCCGTGATCTTGGAAATAAATTCCTCCAATAACCCCAAAAATAATTATGTATGGCATCGAAACGCAAGAAGGGCCAGAAAAAAAATATTAAATTTGGAAGATACTGAAATACAACGATCAAGCTTTATTTCATTACATTCCTACACTATCGATTTCATTTCAGCTCAGAAAATCGATAAACGTACTAAATTTTGATAAAATTGCTCAAGAGACTAAAATGAGAGTATAATCTTATGCAATGTACGCGCACAGGCACAAACTTCCAATTCTTTGATGCATTAACCAAAAATAAAAGCTCAAAAGGCGAATTAAAATTCGTTTCATCAATTCTCAAGGAAACCAAACGCACCACAATACGGAAACTAACTAAATTTAAAGAAAATATTAAAGAAATATATATATACGTATATATATTGAGACCTCATCTTCAGCATTGGAGTGGTGCTTGTAAATCGACCTAAGGAAATGGTAGCGCTCGAGCAAGGGACCAATATCAGTGCGCTTTCCGGTAGCAAAAGCCATGGCCAATCGGTGGAGCCCATCGAGCTCTTTATGAATCGCTTTGTGAAATAACAAGAAAATCAAGAGCGGAGACTTGTGCTCCTCCGAGCTCTTCAAACAAGAATTCATGGAAGATTCAACTTTGTTAAGTGAATTCGAAAGCACCGCCACACCTCCTCCTCCATCCCTGTGTTGCAGCCCTGTTAACGGCGTTGCCATATCTCTCTCTCTTTCTCTGAGAACTTTCCAGGAATTTCTTCAACTTTCCCAGAAAATATCTCTCTGCAGCTCTCTCTCTCTTCGCTGTTGGCTTGGCTATATGTTTCTCTCTCTAAATCTAAATTTTTTATTTAAACGAGAAAAAAAATAATTTCTCTCTTCAGTTTGGGATTATTCAACGGAGAAGAAGGTGGGAGAGGTTTGGTCATTACAGAGGTAGATAAGTTATAGATGCGGCAGAGAAGTATATTATGTACTTAGCCTCCTACCACGTGGCAGATGTGCCATGCTGGATACCGACGTCATCAACGGCTAGTCACGTGAGAAATAGAGGTAGACACGTGGATATGCCTCTATTGTTGGTGGTAAAATAAATTCTATTATTTATAAAAAAAATTAATTAATTCAATTGTTTTTGTAAAAAAAAATTAATTAATTCAATTGTTTTGTACTCATTTATTTCTCAATTTCATTTTTCTCTTTCCATAAGAATTGCCAAAAAAAATATTACATACTTGCCACGTGGAAGATGTGCCATGCTGGATACCGACGTCATCAACGGCTAGTCACGTGAGAAAGTGGTAGCCATGTGGATATGGCTCTATTGTGGTAGAATAAATTCAATTGTTTCATAATTTTATCTACTTGTCAGCTTAATTTTGCTCATTCTTTTTTTCGTGAATTTTAGGATGAAAAAGAAATGATTTACAAGAAATTTTTATAGATTTAAAAATAAATTTAGAAATATTTTTAAAAAAATAAAATTTAAATGTAGTATAATTTTGTAATATTTAAAATAATTATATAATTTCTTTCAAAAGATATAATTATATAATTTATATGTATTAAAAAAATCTCATTAAATTTTTGAAAAATATTTTCCTCCAGTTTTCTTATTTATTCTCTCACCAAATTTTTTAGTAGGAAAATGCCACCTCTAAACAAAGCAATTTATTGGGGTAAGAAATTAAAAGATGTTTCTACACATTTATTATTGATGACAAAAATACTCCCAAGTTATTATGACCTTTATAAATTAATTATTTGTCAAAAGTTTAAACTACTGCAATATTTCGATTATTTTACTTTTAATATTGCTCACAAAATAAAACATTAATTATTTGATTTTTTTAAATTTGTTACATATAAAAATTAATTTCTAAAAAATACAAAATAATTGTTGAAAGGCAAATACTAAGAAACAGTATATTCCCTTTCAAAAAATGAAAAAGAAACAGTATTTTGGAAAAAAAAGAATAGCATTTTAAGAAGAAAATAAATGGCTAGGGATGTTTTACTTAAAACTTGTGTTTTATTATTGAAAAATAATACATGCATTTAATTATTAAACTAACATCCTTATTCAAACTAATCGTATTTAATTAAGGGTAATGATATATGCACTAAAATAGTACACCAACTGATGTGATGGTTTTTATTAAACTAATCAAATTTATTTTAGACATGACATACTATTTTAAAAAAAAACAGTCTCATGTTAGTTGGTGTTTTGGTACATAATCTTAGTGTACATATCATTAGTCTTTAATTAAAGTGTATGCACTAGTTGAAAAAGATATATCATATATTGTAAAATTTTAATTGTATGTATCTTTATTCTTTATTGTAAATATAGATATCAATGATGAAACTAGTAGTGTTTGATTTTCGTTACAATTTTAGTGTGATCGTAAGTCATCTTTCGTCAAATCTTGGAAAATTTATGACAAAAATCTTTAATTAGCGTTGATCGTGACACTTAAGTCATTATATAATTTTTTTTAGTCAAAAGTCACCTCCATTAAAAATTTTAAGTGATGATAGAAGTAATAGCGATTTTACATTTAAAGAGACAGTTAGTTTTTCAAAATGTCATGCCTGACATATTTCCAAATGACATAATAAGTGTAAAACAACCAACATAACAATGTCTTAGAAAATAACATCATATGGACCTCAAGTAACATGAGGCGTATGGAATTCTTGTACGTCAGTAAAAATGATGTAAAAAATATCAAAACCCTCTCAACAAAAATGCTTCTAATGATAAATTTAGTGGTCTTTTGCCCATAAATGCAGAATAAGAATGGATACCATGTCGATTATCTAGAATGATTGATGTGATAGCCCCTAGGGTAAGTACAACTTATCACGCCAATGTCGATATAGAATTGACATGATATGATGCTATTATATTGGTTCTCACATAGGAACCAATATAACAGCTCATCACACGACCCTTAACATGTTGGAAATACCACCTCTGTTTTTAAAATAAAAGATGGCGTAATAGCCTTTCCATAAGTAATTTCACCCAAAATTGATGTTTTAACTTATACAAAGCAACATAAAAGATGTTTTCTCTAGTGTGATCAATTTTCGCCTAATAAACATTATATGGCTACGTAAGTGTAATTATATATATATACTATATTAGTGAATTTTGTAACAAATTTCTCAAGATTTAACATAAAATAATCTACGACATTACCAATTATAGTGATGAAAGTGACACTTACTGTAAAAAAAATTACTTAGTGACTTAAGTACAACATTTGATACTACTTATTGATTTTCACTTCAAATTTTTCCTTTTTATATATTGGTACGATACATGCCAAATTATAGAATATATTTATTAGTAAATAAAGGATGGTTCGAGTAAAAAACAAAACAACACAAAACCATTTGATGTTTTATAATAACTCATGTGTTAATTTGTATTTTGTCGTATTTCATAGAATATTTACATATTAAAATAACTCTAAAAAATTTCTTATAAAATATAATACTATTGATAAATTACCCTTATGAAAAATAATATTATGCAAATAAGACAAGTTTATCTTTTATATCAAAATACTACCGTCTAGTTTACAAATCTATATAAAAATATACTTCGGACAAAATGTTAATCAAATTTATTTTCAATATTACCAAATTATCTTAATTTTTCCTGAATCTAAGGTTCAGGTTTCAACGGCTTAGACCATTAAAGAAACTAAATTTAATTAATTCAAACCTAAGATTCAAGTTCCAACAGTCCTGGATCATTATGGGGAAATAATAAATAAGGATTAAACTTTCCCGGACCATGTTAGGTCTGGAAAATTTTTTGGGGAGTTGGAACTATCCCGGACTCTAGTGTGATCAATTTTTGCCTAAAAAACATTATATGGCTACGTAAGTGTAATTATATATATATACTATATTAGTGAATTTTGTAACAAATTTCTCAAGATTTAACATAAGATAATCTACGACATTACCAATTATAGTGATGAAAGTGACACTTACTGTAAAAAAAATTACTTAGTGACTTAAATACAACATTTGATACTACTTATTGATTTTCACTTCAAATTTTTCCTTTTTATATATTGGTACGATACATGCCAAATTATAGAATATATTTATTAGTAAATAAAGGATGGTTCGAGTAAAAAAACAAAACAACACAAAACCATTTGATGTTTTATAATAACTCATGTGTTAATTTGTATTTTGTCGTATTTCATAGAATATTTACATATTAAAATAACTCTAAAAAATTTCTTATAAAATATAATACTATTGATAAATTACCCTTATGAAAAATAATATTATGCAAATAAGACAAGTTTATCTTTTATATCAAAATACTACCGTCTAGTTTACAAATCTATATAAAAATATACTTGGGACAAAATGTTAATCAAATTTATTTTCAATATTACCAAATTATCTTAATTTTTATTAATTTTTCCTGAATCTAAGGTTCAGGTTTCAACGGCTTAGACCATTAAAGAAACTAAATTTAATTAATTCAAACCTAAGATTCAAGTTCCAACGGTCCTGGATCATTATGGGGAAATAATAAATAAGGATTAAACTATCCCGGACCATGTTAGGTCTGGAAAATTTTTTGGGACTGAGAAACTATCCCGGACCATGTTAAACTATCCCGGACTCTAGTGTGATCAATTTTCGCCTAAAAAACATTATATGGCTACGTAAGTGTAATTATATATATATACTATATTAGTGAATTTTGTAACAAATTTCTCAAGATTTAACATAAGATAATCTACGACATTACCAATTATAGTGATGAAAGTGACACTTACTGTAAAAAAAATTACTTAGTGACTTAAGTACAACATTTGATACTACTTATTGATTTTCACTTCAAATTTTTCCTTTTTATATATTGGTACGATACATGCCAAATTATAGAATATATTTATTAGTAAATAAAGGATGGTTCGAGTAAAAAAACAAAACAACACAAAACCATTTGATGTTTTATAATAACTCATGTGTTAATTTGTATTTTGTCGTATTTCATAGAATATTTACATATTAAAATAACTCTAAAAAATTTCTTATAAAATATAATACTATTGATAAATTACCCTTATGAAAAATAATATTATGCAAATAAGACAAGTTTATCTTTTATATCAAAATACTACCGTCTAGTTTACAAATCTATATAAAAATATACTTTGGACAAAATGTTAATCAAATTTATTTTCAATATTACCAAATTATCTTAATTTTTATTAATTTTTCCTGAATCTAAGGTTCAGGTTTCAACGGCTTAGACCATTAAAGAAACTAAATTTAATTAATTCAAACCTAAGATTCAAGTTCCAACGGTCCTGGATCATTATGGGGAAATAATAAATAAGGATTAAACTATCCCGGACCATGTTAGGACTGTGTAGATGGTCCTACCCCCCAAGTGACCAAAGAGTGTAGTCTTAGGTCACTTGTTCGTGAAAAATTAAAGACGAACGTGAACTTTTTCTTTTCGTAAAATACTTCTTATGGTGTTTTGTTCACACCATTTTCATTAAATAAGAAATGCTCCGGAGGCGTACATTACTTGAAAATAAAAATGTTAATAAGAGAAGATATGGCTAAATCCTCCCGACTAATGGTAGTATTGGCGGAGGTGTTCAGCGTTCCAGGCCCTTGGGACCTCTGTTCCATCTAGCCGCTTTAGGCGATATGTTCCCGAACATACTTCATTTTGGATCTTATACGGTCCTTCCCAGTTAGGTCTTAGAACCCCCACTCCCGAATCTTGAGATGTAGGGAAAACTCTTCTTAGGACCAGACCACCAGTCGCAAACCTTCGACTCTTAACTGTATAATTAAAGTGCCTTGCGATCTTTCCCTGATACATCTCTTGTGTTCACTTGTGATTCTTCTCGGATCTCTTCGATGAGATCCAGGGATTCCTGGAGCAAGGCATGATTATGAACGGGATCGTATGTGTCTCGTTTGTGGGATGGGACTGCAGTTTCTACTAGGATTACTGCTTCACATCCGCAAACCATTGAGTAGGGAGTATGTCGGGCGAAGTTCTTTCTGTGGTCTGGTATGCCCATAAGATGCGGGGCAGCTCTTTCGGCCACTTTCTCTTGCAGGCTTGTAGCTTTTTCTTTAGTGTCCCCTTAAAATCCTGTTCTTGGCCTCCGTTTTCCCATTTGCTTGAGGCCTTGCGACTATGGAGAAGCTTTTGATGATTCCATGTCTTTCACAGAAGTCGGTGAATTGGATGCTATAAAACTGCTTCCCGTTGTCAAACACGATTTTCTGAGGGAGGTCGTATCGGCACACAATATTGTTGATGACAAAGTCCAGGGCCTTTTTGGAGGTGATGGTGTTCATTGGTTCTGTCTCGAACCACTTGGTGTAATAGTCGACGGCTACAATGGCATATTTCAATCTGCCCTTCCCGATTGGGAGGGACCCTACCAAATCAATTCCCCAAACAGCAAAAAGTCAGGGACTGGTCATCAAGGTTATCTCCATGGGAGGAGCTCACGGGACCTTCGCGTACCTTTGGCATTACTCACATTTGCAGACGTAATCTACACAGTCCTTCATTGTTGGCCAGAAGTATCCTTGCCTTAGGATCTTCTTGGACAAGCTGAGTCTGACCGAGTGATCTCCGCAAAAGCCTTCATGCACTTCATGCATGATCACACTCATTTCAATCCTGGATACGCATCAAAGATAAGACATGGATAACCCCCTGCGATAGAGCTTCCTGTCCATCATAATGTATCTGTGGGCTTGGTATTAGAGCTTTCTTGCAGCAGCCCTGTCCGTGGGCAATTCCCCAGTGGTTAGATATCGGATGAGAGGCCCAATCCAGGACGTGGTGTAATTGATGGCATTCACGGTTGCGAGGGCTTGATTGCTGGGTGTAGATAGATGGTCGATTGGAACTACTCCAGAGAGTTCTACTTCAACATTCGTGGCCAACTTTGCTAGCGTGTCCGCGAACACATTTTGTTCCCTGGGGATCTAGCGGATGACGTATCTCTTGAATGGTTGAAGTAACTCCTGGGTTTGTGCCACATAGGTGACCATCTTCTCCCCCTTCGTTTGGTATTCTTCTGATATTTGCTTTACCACCAACTGGGAATCGCTATGGACTTCAATGTTTTCTGCCCCCACTTCCCGAGCCAAGCGTAAGCTGGCCAGCATGGCCTCGTGCTTAGCCTCATTGTTTGATGCTTCAAATCGGAAGTGTGGAGCGCTTTGCAATTGGGGGGATATTAGGATAATCCCGACCCCGACCCCATTCTCATTGGAGGCTCTGTCAACAAAGATTTTCTAAATGGGCACTACAGGACTGATTGGCTCTTCGTCATGAGTGATTGCGGTACATTCTACGATGAAGTCGCCCAGGGCTTGTCCCTTGATGGAGATTCTGGGAACGTAGGCGATATCAAACTGGCTCAACATCATGGCCCATTTCAAAAAATTTCCTGATGATCCTGGTTTCTACAATACTTGTCGTAGGGGATGGTTCGTTAGTACCTTGATGGCATGAGCCTGAAAGTGAGGTCTTAACTTCTTGGAAGCGGTCAGTAAGCAAAATGTTAGTTTCTCGATCAAGGGGTATCTAGACTCCGTGCCTAACAACCTTTTGCTTACGTAATAGACCAGGAGTTGGAACTTTCCCTCTTCTCCCACTAAGGCGACGCTTATGGCATGTTCTGACATGGCCAAATATAAGTAAAGTGGTTCCCCATCCACCGAATTCGACAAGCTAGGTGCTTGAGGTAAATTTTCTTTCAATTTTTGGAAAGCCTCTTCACACTCGGCTATCCATTCGAACCCTTATTTTCCTCGAAGTATGTTGAAAAAGGAGATGCACTTGTCCGTGGAATTTGACACAAAGCGGCTCAAAGCAGTTATTCTTCCCGTCAAGCTTTGAACGTCTTTGTGTTTCCATGGTGATGGCATGTCGATCAAAGCTTTGATCTTATCCAGATTGGCTTCTATCCCTCTCGAACTTACTATAAAGCCTAGAAACTTCCTGGATGCCACACCAAAAGTGCACTTTTTGGGATTTAGCTTCATCCCGTACTTCCGAATAATGACGAATGTTTCCGCTAGGTCATCTGCATGTTGGCCTGATGTCTTGGACTTGACCAACATGTCGTCTATGTAGACTTCCATATTCTTTCTGAGTAGGTCCTATTACATTTTGTTAACAAGCCTTTGATACATGGCTCCGACATTCTTTAGCCCGAAAAGCATGACAATATAGCAATATATACCCTTGTTCGTCTTGAAGCTGGTGTGTTCCTGGTCTGCTACATGCATCGAAATTTGATTGTAGCCAAAGTAGGCATCCATGAAGCTTAGCAACTCGTATCGAGAAGTGGCGTCCACCTTCTGGTCTATCCGGGGAAATGGGAAGCAATCCTTTGGACACGCTTTGTTGAGGTCTGTGAAATCTATACAAGTTCTCCATGTCTCGTTTGGCTTGGGCACCAACACTAGGTTTGCCAGCCATACGAGATATAGCGCTTCCCGAATGAAGTTGATCAAGGATAACTTTTCAATTTCGAATTTGAGGGCCTCTGCCCATTCTGTGTCCAATGGCATTCGCTTCTAAAGGACTGGAGTTGTGTTCTCATTGATGGTCAGGGCGTGACATATAATGTTACGGTCAATCCCGGTCATATCCGCATGGGACTAGGCTAGGAAGTCCTAGTTTTCTTTTACCCAGGAGACTATGGCAGCCTTGACCTCCGGATTCAAATTTCTTCCTACTCGGATTACTCTGGTTGGATCGATGTCACTGATGCACACCTCTTCTATCTCCTCCATTGGTTCTAATGCTTTGTCCGCATCTATTCGAGGATCTAATTCGTCATCTTCCCGGACCACCCCCCGTGTTGGCTGTGGTTGTGGGAGTGGAGCGACATCCTCCTCTTCCAAAGGCTCTTCGCGGACCATGAAGATTGTTCTGGCGGACATGTGATAACACTTCCAGACACTCTTCTAATATCCCCGTACTGTCCCCACTGTCATCATTATCACACAAGAACTTTAAGCATAGGTGGCAGATGGAGGTAACGACACCAACATTGACCAAAACGGGACGCCCAAAATCACATTATACGCAGTGGGACAATCCACCACCACGAATGTGCAGTATTTGAAAGTGTTTTGAGCATCATATCCCAATGTAACTAGGAGTTGTTTCTTGCCCATCGGGAGCAATGAGTCCCCACTGAAGTCGTATATCTCCGTTGGACACAAGGCTAGATCCGCCTCTGTTAAGCTGATTGTTGTGAAGGCCGACTTGGACAAGACATTGACAGAACTTCCATTGTCTACCAACACTTGCGATACTCTTTTGTTGGCGATTTCAGCGTCAATGACCAAGGGATCGTGATGCAAGAAGTGGACATTACGGGCACCTTCCTCCGTGAATGTTATTGATAAATTCATCAACTTTGGACACTAGGCCGGAGTCTGGACCAACGCACACATCTCGTCCTCGTAATCATTTTCACTAAGATACCTCTTTTGGTCATTCTGGGATGGTCCTCCTAGATGCAAACCTCCAAATATGGTGGCTACATGGCTATCTACTTGAGGTGGCGCAGCTCTGGGTGGATACGACATTCCGGGTCCAGGAGCCATAAGGCCTCTAGGAGGTCACACTATTGGGGCCCCCTTAGGGGCCTGTGGTCCAGGTCTTGGATCATATCCTCCTTGAGGAGGTCTGAACTATCCTGGTGCTCCCTGGACAAAAGGTTGTCCGAGAGCTATAGTTTGTCCCAGAACTCTAGCTGGCATCCTGACCCATTGGTGGAGGTACCCTAGCTTAATCAAATTCTCATTCTCGTCCTTCAGGTGGCAACATTCTTCAATTGTATGGCCTATGTCCTTGTGATAGACACATCTTTTACTTGCGTCCCTTGGGTTCTTTCCCCCTTTAAACATGGGGCTTGGTTTCCGATAATGAACTACGTTACCTGTTGCGAGGTAGATATTTTCCTGGGTATCCACCAAGTTAGTGTATTATATGTATTGGGGCTCGTACCCCCTCTTTCCCTTCTTTGCAGACTCGATCTGGCTTTGATTCTTACCGGAACGTTTTCCTCAGGAATGATTTATGCTCGCTTCTGCTGCTTCTATTTGGGATGGTTGAACTACTCCGGAAGTGACACTATATCCGGTTGGTGCCACTTCGTACCCAGAAAAAGAGGCTGAAGATGTTGGAGCATATCTTGATGAAGTGGGTGCATAGACGATAGGGGTCATGAACTACATCCTAAAAGTTCCAGCGGTTCCAGACATTGCTGGTGGTGCCAGATAAATGTTTGTCGGGTATAGCATCCAGTACCCAGGAATGGTCTGTGTTGTCGCCTGTTGTGCCAAAGGCCATCTAAAAGCTTGGATTCGAGCTTCTTCCCAGTTGATGAAGCCTTAAGCTCTTCTTATAAACTCTTCTAGAGTAATTGCCTTATTACGTTGCATGTCATCCCAGAGAGGGGAACTAGTTCTGATTTTGGATTGGAGGGCTACTGAACATTGCCCATTGTCCACCTTAGTCTTTGAAGCTTCCTCTGTGAAGTGTTGGATGTGAGCCCTAAGGGTCTCAGTGGGATGTTGCTTGATGTTGACCAGTGCATTGACCTCCATGTCAATTTTCCTGGCGGCCACGAATTGCTTATGGAAGGTCAATGGAAAACTAGACCAAGACTGGATTGATCTTGTCTTGAGCCTTTTCCACCATTCTTCAGTGGATTCGACCAAGGTTGTAATGCCCTACTACCCAGGCACTGTTACACTGTGTATTTTAAACAGTGCTAAACTCACTAACCGAGTCATTTTCCCATAATCGTGTAACTAAATGTGATTGGCGATTTAGGGTTAAAATTTTTAGTCAAAGAAACAACGTTTCACTAAAAAATTTACTGTATACATTGGGATCCCAAAATATATTTTAAAGGTTAATTACAATAAAAGATTTACAACCAACCAACCTAAGCGGCAAAATAGGGTTTAACTCTAGTTCCTCTTTAAACCCTCGGCTGTGGTGGTCGAGTAGCCGCATATGTACACATCGTCGCCTAAGCTCTCCAACTCAAGGATGGTCTAGCTTTCTTTTACCTAGCACCCGTGAGCCGAGGCTCAGCAAGAAAACTCAAATATGCTCATAAAAAAATAATAACATGTCACCAAATCATAATAAGCATGCGTAGCAGTAATAGCCCTATTCATGCATGCAGGCAAGTCCAAATAAATGATTATGGAGTCCTGCACCCTGTGTAGATGACTGTCAAGTCAATCTGGGGTCATGCGCCCTAAATAGATGACTATCAAGTCAATCTGGGGTCTTGCACCCTAAACAAATGACTAATGAGTCTCTCTCTGGGGACCTGCGTCCTAAATAGATGACTAATGAGTCTATCTCTGGGGACATGCGCCTTGAATAGATGACTAATGAGTCTATCTTTGGGGACCTGCGCCCTGAATAGATGACTAATGAGTCTATCTTTGAGGACCTGCGCCCTGAATAGATGACTAATGAGTCCATCTCTAGGGACCTGCGCCCTAAGCCATGTAACTTTCCAGTCACCTGACCCTTTTATCCCTGGCTATGAGTAAACAACCTTAGACTAGCCAAGTGCTTTAGTTTTCTTCGACCAATGGGTCGGTCAAGCATTTAATGCTCATGTTGATTAGATCTAATCATTTCGGCTCTACGTTCAATACGCTAATGTTGCTCTTGACTCGTAAGTCAATTCCATACGACCAGTGCTTGGTACTATTGCCGATCATGGCTAATAAGTCAGAGCTTCACGACTAGTAATAAACATTATTGTCATTTCTAACTGATAAGTCAGTGCCACTCACAAGTAAGCAATGCAACCAGGCATATATCATATGTCAAATATCCAAATATAAGGCATTCAGCATGATTACTCAATGATCACAAACGTAATCATAATCCTGCACATTTACAAAGACTCAAGCTCTTATCAGTTCCATATTTCACATTCATGCCATGCCATAATCACATGTATCACATGCATCACATACTAGGTGCAGTTTTCTTACCTTTGGTCCAAGCACATGTTACCAATAAACGACCCTCAAGCACGATCATGTTTCCAAGACCCTAGCAATCACCCAGTCACAACCATAATATAAAATCCCATAAAAAATGAGTAAATAAATACTTCTGGACCAATTCCTAGCCTCCAGGATGTCGAATCCTACCAAACCGGATAGTAGGATCGTTCTCGAGCCTTTAGAGTTAAGTTCCCACGACTAAAAACCAAATCTGGCCAAAAATGCACAGGCCGTTGCGACTTGCCTCCCTGACAGAGAGCCCTCTACCTGGGCTTCAGGGTGCGGGCCACGACTTGGCCCTCTTGAGTTGTGGCGCGCCCCCCAGGCAGACTCCTCCTGGTTCTAGGTTCATCCAGGCTGCAACTTGCTAGAACAAGGTCGCAACTTGACCATGAACCCAACCATTTCCTTCATTTTTTTCCCATTTAAAATCCTCCAAAAACCTATCCAAACATATCCAAATCCCAAAATCAAAGTTCCCAAACATCCTAATTTCCCAAAACCATGAAAACCCAAGTCTCAATCCATCCAAAAACGCATCAAAATGTAAAATCCAATCAAAGCTTAAAAACTCAAAAACTTAAAACTTAAAACTTGGATTACCTCTGATTGAGTCATTTCCCAAATAATTCCTCCGACTAATAAGCTTCTAATCTTCCCTAGAATCATTATGCCTCGATCCTTGCTTGAACCCGGGTCCTAAAACTCGAGTTTCCTTCGAAAATGTGATATGTGACAAAAAGGGAACAAGAGAGAGATAGATAGATAGATAGATAGATAGATAGAGAGAGAGAGAGAGAGAGAGAGAGAGAGAGAGAGAGAACGTTCTGAACGTTCTTTTATTTCTGACAGGTTACTTCAAGCTTAAGTAACCTCAAGCAAATCCTAATGCTCGAGGTCCCAAAAACACTCCCAGGGTAAAATAGTCAAAATTCCCAGAATTTCCCCCTGATATCACTAACTCCCAATATATCATCAAATAATCATTCCCATTACCCAATATACCACTTCATTCACCCCAAGTCAAATCTGGGTCCCGTTGTGACTTTCCCACTAGCTTGCTTCCTAGGATCGTCTTGTGTCGAGTAACCCAAATATAACCATATAATAATGTAGTACCACACACATACCACATATATGCCAAATATACCCATAACAGGCCAAATTATGAAAATTTCCCAATAAAAAAATGGGCCCACATGCATATGTAATACACGTAAACATGGATATCAAGTCATATTATAATATTATTCACATAATCACATGATAATACACATGTATATCACATAATCACATAATTCCATAATTTGCCATCCTGACCCCCTAATCAAGACCCTAAGTCTTATTAGGAAATTTGGGACATTACAAAGGTGATTGAAAAGCACAGGCATTTTCCATTGTCGCAAACATGGGCTACAGTCATCAGGCGATTTTAGCGGGATAGATGGTCTCTAGTCGGTGGTCCCAGTGTAGGCGGGTATATCCGACATCTTGAACCCCTTGGGTAATACGTCCAGGATGTGTTTTGCACACGGTTCCTTTTATTCGTCTTTCGAATCGGAACCTCCACCTTCTTGTTTCCGGACCAGGCAGTCCGTGACCTTTTTGAGATTGTCCAGCTGCTCCATGAATTGCTTGGCCATTCTATCATCAACAAGAACCTTCTCGTTTCTTCTATCGTTAATGTTATTCCTCAAGTCGCCTCCCCGTGGGCGAATCTTCTCCCTACGGGCCTGCTCCTTTCGAGCATTGAGGTCGTCTCGTAAATATACGTGGGAAGTGTCATCTCTTGAACTAACGGATTCTGGCTCCTCCCTGTGCTTATGTCCCCCGTGATCCTTGTTCATGGATGCATTGGGATAAAACCGTCTTCATTGGGCATCGTGTCCTGGAGCATTTCGAGGCCTGGTACCCTACGGGCATTTCCCTTGTGGATTATTCGAGTGATTCCATCCTAGGATAGGATTCACATGTTCTTTCATAGGGATACACCTGGGGTCCACCCTAGTCTTTGTAGCAGAAGGAGCTGGAGGAGTCTTCTTTTGGGGGTTTCCTTTTTCTACGGGATCGGCCGCTTTGGCCTTCCCTTAGTCTTGAATTGGGTTAGAAGGACAGGCTTCAGGATGATTGGATTGTCCTGGAGGAAAATAGGGGTTGTATTGTTGGGAGCACCAATCCCTATAGGTGGGACAACCAGCTGAGTTCCTGTGGGAGGAACTGCTGCGGGATCAACTGTAAAGCCCTGAGCAACAATAAATGCTTGAAGAGTCAGAAGGGATTCTTGCATCTAGCAGGTGGTCTCTTGTTGTTCCGCCATCTTTGCCTCTTGATCGAGGACCTATCGTCTTAAACGAACCACTTCCGGGTCCTCTGGTTTAGGTTCCACGTCATTCTAAGGCAAAACTTAGTCTAAGCAAACATAACTCGGACCTATAAGTTATGGTTTCTTATGAAAAATTATGTAAGCCTTCTTTTATAAATTAGGGTGTGTTTCTATACTTAGAATATTAAGCCACCTTTATTATTTTCTAAGTCTGTTTCTTAATCTCAGGCTCGAAACTCGTCATTGTTCCAAAGTTAACCATATTGAGGGAGGGATGGGATCAGTAAAATCGTTCCCACTACTATGACCCCCTAAACTCTCAATACAGAACCCAGTCTATTGATTTGTATCCACCTTCACCGAACTCAGTCATTATTTATTGAATTTATTCTAAGTTTATTATGATTGTAGAAAAAAAATCAAACTCATACATGTCATTCAAAAATAACAACTTTATTCATTTGAAAAAAGATTATCACTAATTACAATCACAAATTCAAAATAAATACATAAACTATACTAATAATAATCTAGGGTAAAATTTCTAAAAATCGGGATCTTCTACATCTGACCCTTCATCTAACATATCATCATTTATTTCCTCGTAATCATCATTACTATGAGCCTCGAAACTACCTCGGAGAATATTCATTAAGATATTATACTTTTGTTCATTAGTGAATTAGAACTCAAACTTAGAGGTAAACCTAATTATAAGAAAATAATATCTCATGGCTACCGGTAAATCATCTTCATCATCCATAGTCTCCCATCATTCTTTTAATTTTGAAACTACAGTAGGAAAATCCTTAAAAAGCCTAATTACTAAGACATATTGTTCCATGGCTCTCATTATGATTTGCCTAGCGATTTGAAGGTGAACTATCTCTTTGTGAAATTTCACCAATCTTTGAGTGATTCTTTCTAGAACTCCTATTGTATCCCTTGGCTCTCTAACCCTTTTCAATGCCTTAATAACTTGGATATCATGATAAGTCAAAACTCCATTCATTTTTAATTAAAAAAATAATGACTAAAACGTTAGCAATTAACATAAACATAACATTCATAACATAAACACTTACATTGACGGTTACATCCGGAGCTTTAGCGTGTGTATCAAGGAGAACTTCATGCATATGAATTGTGGCTCTGATACCAACTATAATGCCCCGTCTAATTCTAAGACATCGAACCATTACAACTACTAAACATAACTACTATTTGGAATACATACATAAGATAATAGAACATTATTATAAAAAAAATCCAAAATACAGGATCCCATTGTTATTATATAAAATCATAAAGAAAACAAAAAAAACCTTAATTTAATTGTTCAAATAATAAATGCGGAAAAATAAATACTTAAATTAGAAAGAATCAAAATGTAACCTTCATCCTTGATCTTTTCTTGCAGTCCATCCATTCAGTCATCTCCCAATACACATGCCAAAGCTGCCATGAATCCATCCCGCCTTCCAATCTTATTTTCCTACACCATCTAAAATAAAAAGGAATGAGCCTAATGCCCAGCAAGGAAAATCTACTAAAAAAATATCATAAAACATAAGACTAAAACATAAATCATAAAACTTATGACGTAAAAACGTAAATCATAAAACATAGGACTTCAATATTAATGGTCATTAACTCATCACCATAGTATGTGATAGAAACCATCTAGGTCCTCTTGCTACTATTCGAGGTAGGTTTAAACACAATATAGTATATGATAAACCATCTAGGTCATCTTGATACCATTCGAGGTAGGTTAAATCATAAAAATAATCGACGATAATGATAAAAATATTGGGATTTATTTGCTATCTAAGCAACTATATTTCCCAAGTGACTGCAACATAAAACATATTCATACATATATACATACATATCACATAAACATAACATAGCATATAAACATATCATAACACATACAATCTAACCCATTTTCCTTACAAAAAACCAGGATATTGGAGACAAGGACGGGATGAAAAACTCCTAAAACCAAACAATAAGAGCCATAAGTTTTCTAAAGAAATAAAGATGAAAAGAAGATCTAAACCATCAAGATAGTAACTTACCAAAAACCTTAAGTTTCAAGAAACTCAAACACCTCACCAAAAGCCATAATAACAAGTTAGGATTTTTGAAGAAAAATGAAAGAATAAGAAGAACTATAATGGACTAAACCTGAGGATAAATAATACCATTGATAGATTAGAACTCCAATCTACTCCTCAACACCGAAATATCACTCTATCTTACTTCTCAAGTGTTTAGAAAAGCTTAGATTAGAAAGCTTTTAATCCCAAAACCCTAGTGTTTTCTCACTAGAATAAACTTAGCAGCTTGGAGGCTCTGAAGAATGCTTGAATGATGAATGAAATGGCTGAGTGTAAGATTCTATTTATAGAGTTCAAGGAGTGAAACTAACTCCTTTTAAAAAGAATAAATAAATGAATATTAATTGAATAAATTTGAATGATTTGTTCAATAGATGCCCATAACTCGGTAAAAAAACATTAAGGAGCAAATCTAAGTTGTTGAGGTTGTTTTTAATTCGGTTTCCACAATGTTTATGAACTACCATAAAGAGCCGATATATCGCCTACCCCTATGTCCCGAGCCTTCGTGGTTTCGTTCGTGCAAAGTCGACGTGTTTTCTGTATCCGCCTTTAGCGATATATCGGCCCATATAGCTGCGATATATTGGCATACACTGATATTTTAAACACGTTTTTGCACACTTCCAGCACACTTGAAGTTGTTAAAACAACTTTGACTAAATAAAACGTGAGCCTAACAGCTGTTGGAAGGTTCTAGACCTTCTAGATCTATCCTTTACTAACTTATTCATCTAAAATCCTTAAATCCTTAAGAAACAGCACGTGACAAGTGTCACGTTCTTAATTATTCTATCTAAACCTTAGGTTATGATAAATATCATTTCTAGGACTAGCTATATTAATCAAACGTTATGTTAAAATTAATATTTCTAAACTATAGGTTAAACTTATAAAATCCATAACTATTTCTACGAGTTTCCAACTAAATCCCAGCTTGAACCAATAATCACGAAAACTAAAATACTACAACACAAGCTACTACTATCTAGCTACGTAAAATTCCGAGATGCTACAGGTTTGTGTAGCTTTTAGGGTTTTGTTCTTAATGCCTACTATATGTTAGAATTTATCACAAAGATGTAGAAAGTTTACATATAGCTTGAGATCTTATATCTTGAGAATGAATTGGAATCGTTTTAGTAAACCTGTTATCACAATAGGAAGAAGAATCATCAAAATTGGTTTAATAACTTAGTAGAGTGGATAGTTGATGAAATTAAATACCCTAGGTTTATATTCGTTGAATTTCATTATTATTTGTTTTTATTATTTAATTATATGAATTTTTCAACCCTAATATTTGTTTACTGAATAGAACCCAAGTTGAATTAATTGATAGTTAATAATCAGTCTTCGTGGGATCAAACTCTACTTTCATTATTGTTACTTGTTTGCGATTGCTTGCACTTGCATATATTATTTCTACAACAAGTTATTGGCGCCGTTGCCGTGGGCTGAAATTTTTTTATACTCAAAATAATTGAATTTTGTTCTAATTTGGCTGTCTTAATTAAGTTATCTACCTTGGTCGTTGTTTCAAATTTCTAAATTTTAGGTAGTATTGGTTTATGCGATAGGAAGACTCTACCAGACTAGTGCCTTTGAATCCTGAGATTGAGTAAACTTGTAGACAAAATTGAAGGAAGAAGAGGTTAGTGGAGGTGATGGATCAAGATCCTCCACATGCTATTGTTAATGAGGTAACAACTAATGAACTAGCTGAGAATTTATGAACAATATCAGACTATGTGCTCCCTACTTTTACAAGAGTACATTCGTGCATTAGACCACTGACACTTACTGCCAATAATTTTGAGATCAAGTTGGCAGTCTTCCAAATGATTCAGTCCACTGTTTAGTTTGGTGAACTTCACACTAAGGGTCAAAATATGCACATAGCCAATTTCCTAGAGCTATGTGCAACATTTAAGTACAATGGGGTAAGTGACGATGCGATCAGACTGAGGTTGTTCCCATTTTTGCTGCGAGATAGAGCAAATAGTTGATTGAATTCTCTACTAGCAACCTATATACTACTTGGAAGGAGCTAGCTCAAAAGTTTATTGCCAAGTTTTTCCCTCTATCAAAGGCTGCAAGGTTGAGAGGCGAGATCAATAATTTCTTTCAAATAGAAGAAGAATCTTTATATGATCGTATAAGGAGTTATTGAGAAGGTGTCCCCATCATAGTATTTAGAAATGGATGTTAGTCCATACTTTTTACAATGGGTTATGTGGGTACTAATTGGACAATCATTGATGTTGCAGCATGAGGTGCTTTCATGAGCAAAAGTGCCAATGAAGCCTGTGAGTTATTGGAAGATATGAAAATTAATAATTATCAATGGCAAGAGGAGAGAGGAATAACTAAAAACAAAGTAGCTGAAAAACATGAATTGGATGCCATTACAACTCTTAATGCTCAAATAGCCTCATTGTCTAAGCAGTTGCAGCAAAACACTATCTCAGTTCAAGCCATGTAGATGCAGATTGTTTATGAAATTTGTGGGGTCCTCATTATTTTGATCATTGTACTACACTGGACCCTTAAAGTAATATTTCCATGGAACAGGCTCAGGCAAGAGGGAATTTCCCAACACCTATAATTTAGGGTTGAGGAATCATCCAAATTTCTATTGGAAAAATAATCAAGGCCAACAACCTCAACCTCAACTACAGCTTCAGTAGTCAGGCCTTAAGCTCCACCCCAAGTGTCATCCTCACAACTACCTAGGCCATAACTCCTCAAGAAAATCCTAATGACAGAGACACAGACTCAGTTTATGACAAAGACAAAATCTTCCATCAGGAATTTGGAGATGCAAATGGGTTAGTTGGCTAACATGTTGAATAATAGGCCTCAACAAATATACCTAGTACTACGATAGTGAATCCTAAGTGTAACACTCTACTAACCCATAGCCATTACCTTGTGTGTTTAAAACTGTGCTTAACTCATTAAGCAAGTTGTTTTGACTAAAAAGTGTAATTTAAGTAACATAAAGGTTCAGGTAGTAAAATTTTTGGATAAAAAGATTTAACTTTTCATTTAGACTATAAAAGAGTTTACATGGGATCCCCAAAAAGCTGATTAAAACATAATTACAATTACAGTTTTACAAATAGTCGACCTAAGTGACAAAATCCAGACTTTTACATTGAGTCCCTCAATACATATCTCGGCCGTGGCGGCTAAGCATGTCGAACATGTATGCGTCGCTCCAAAGTTCTCCAACTCATGGTTGATCAACATTCACTTGCTCTTACCTGCACCATAGAGCACCCATGAGTCAAGGCCCAGCAAGACAACTCCACATGACATAACTGTTATACCCAAAAATTGGAGATCAATAACGTGGCAATAAAGGTGACAAGTGGCAGTGCATGATCAGTAAAAGACACATTAATAGTCAATAAATACATTGACTCCTCAGAGTTGTGATAAAGGACCCCGGTAGACTGTCGAAGAATTTGGACTGCTTGAAAGATGTCATAACTAAGCCAAGTGCACCTTAGTCCGAGGAAAGCTAAGGAAAGTGCATCCTAGGAGAGCTAAGAAGAGTGCATCCTAGGAGGCTAAGGAGAATGAATCCTAGGAGAGCTAAGGAGAGTGCATCCTAGGAGAGCTAAGGAGAGTGCATCCGAGGAGACCCTAAGAGGGTGGTTCTAGGAGACCCCAAGAGGGTGGTCCTAGGAGACCCCAAGGATTTGGTTCGAGGAGAAACATGGCATGCTAGAGGAGAGTGCCATGTTAGAGGAGAGAAGTGCATGTCCTACCACCATGCACGTCCGACCAACAAATGTTTGTCCTACCACCATGCACATGTTCGACCAGCACTTGCATGGGTGGTCAGTAGGAGGTGGATCAACATGTTAGAGGAGACTAAGTCAAGATTCCCAGAAACAACTTCAACAAGATATGCGGGAATCTCTCATTCTTCCCACAAATGGGGGGTTTGTTACATTTTGAATTTTGAATGTTTCTTTGTAATTTAAATGTAATAAATATAATAAAATATCCCGGTTCTAGGGGATACCGTATGTATGACCCTAAGCCTATAAATAGAGAGCTTATGGGATGAGAGAGGGGCTTCTTCTGCTTCTTCTTTTTAGAGAGAGAAAATTTGGGTCTGAGTATTCTAGAGAGAGAAAGTGCTGGCATTTGAGAGAATTCTTGTATTTTTGCAATCTGTACTGAAGAAACTCAGTTGGCTCAGTCCATCTGATCTTGAGTACGGATCTATAAATCACAACTCTAAGTGGATTAGGCTATTACCGACAATCGGGGCTGAACCACTATAAAAATCTTGTGTGTTCTTTATTTTCTTTATTAAACCGTCTGTGTCGTTTAAATTCTCTTGAAGGCTTGTCGTATTTGACGTTCTCATGTCGTTGGCTAAAAACACAGTCAACAATAACAAAGATCCAAACAATCATGAGCAATAAACAACATGCTTCTCAGATAGTAAATGCATTCATTCCCATCATATAAATTGTAAACATGATTCACAGTTTACAAATATATTCACTCCAATCATATAAATTGTAAACATGATTCACAGTTTACAAGTATATTCACTCCATCCATATAAATTGTAAACATGAATCACAATTTACAAGTATATTCATTCTAATCATATATATCATTTACACGGCCCAGGAAAAACAACCTTGCCGAGCGACTGGGGTCTAATGAACTTACTTTCACGGCTTGTGTTACACACACTTACCGACAACCTGCGTTATACACGCTTACCAACCAGCCCTACGTCCAACACAATGGCTGAATATAGATTATACCAATCATTCATAGATAATTCAATGCTAGAATGCATATAAGCCAAACAAATCTATGTGCATATACCAGTTTTCTTACCTCAAGTCCTGTGCAAGAAAAGAAACGACCCCAAGCATGATACCTTTCTCGAGCCTTGTGGTACTCCTAGTCACAACATAAACAATAACCACATTAAGAACTAATCCAAAAAATAGATTCCAGGACTAATCCCTAGCTCTCGGTTCTTCCAATCCCACCAATCCAGGTGATGGAACCGTCCCCCGAGCCCCCAAACCTTTGCCCGAAACTAAAAAAAATCATATGTTGATGTGGTGATAGCGCAAGGGTGCCACCCCCTAGCACTGTTGTGCTCAGAAGCAACAGAGGAGCCATCAAATCCTCTACTTAGGCGCAGGGGCACCCGCTCCTAGCGCAAGGGTGCCACAACGCAAACCCATAATTCTGGGATTCTTTTTCTGCGATTTCTCAGCCCCAAATTCGCCCATAACCAACCTGAGATCTCAAAAATCAACCTCAAAGCATAGAAATTCCAGAATTCAAGCCTCGGGATACTTAAGATTCGCTTAATACCCCATTTTAACCCTAACCCAAATATTAGTTTCAATCAAACAAGTCAATTGAAACTTTGAGTTCTAAACTCAACTTCCACCTTCAAGAAATCTGAAGATTCTCCATAATCAATCAAACCTAGCTGTAAGCAAGCTTCCCAACCAATTATAAACAGACTTCTTACATCAATACCCTAATCAAACAAATTAGAACTCATAAATTCAAAAATCAAGTCATATCCCCAAAACTTCCTCAAGAACTATGAAGAACATGTGAAACGAACTTAAGTGATCCATACCTTAGTGATGAATTCGAAATCCCCAGCTTCTTTATGATCCCTTAGCAGCTTCTACCTTCAATCAACTCAAATTCTCCACTAGAACTCCCTAGATGCTTCAAAAGAAATCCCCTTGACTTAGCTTAGATATCCTCCAAATTCAAAATCCTTTCAAGAAGGAACAAGGTGAGAGAGAGAGAGAGAGAGAGAGCGCATACACGTGAATGTCCCAGAGTCCTCAGCATATTGATTCTTTACTTAGTCTAATGGTCAAAAAGACCATTTTGCCCTACCCTTAATGTAACGACCCAAAATCACTAATAAGGCTTAAGGGCTTTATTAGCATGCCGGGAGGGCATAATTGGTATATGTGTGATTAAATGGTGAAAATGCATGATTTTGTGGCGTGCATGATTAATATGAGTATATGATTATGTGATATGCATGTTTATGAGTATTATATATGCATGTGGGCCCTTTATAGCTTTTAAGGGCATATTTGTGAGTTTGGCTCGTTAAGGGCATAAATGCGATTATATGTGATAAATTGTTGAGACCACATTATTATGTGCATATATTTGTAGTATATGGCTCAAGATGGTCCTAGTGAGCGGATTAGTGAAAAAGTCACAGCGGGGTTTAATGCCTGACTCGTGGGAGCCTAGGGGTATTTTTGGGAATTTAGAGAATGGGAATTAATAGATATTCAGTGAATAATTGGTAATTATTTGGAACGACAAGATTAATGGGTAAATATTAGGAACACTTGAGGAATTAGCTGGAACTGGGAGCGAAATGACTATTTTACCCTTAGAGCAATTAAAGGGCTAAGTATTACAGAGGAGGGTGTTTTGGTTATTATGTGGACTAAGGGTAAGGTTAGCTAGGCACTAAGGGTACTCAGAACTCACTAAACATATTAGGAAGGCTCCAAACTCTCTCTCTCTCTCTCTCTCTCTCCTTCTTCTCTTATACGATTTCTCTTCCTCCTCTCTTGGTCTTGAAGGTTTCTTGATGAACTAAAGGACTAAGCTAAGGAAATTCTGCTGGGAAGTCTTGAGAAACTGAAGCATCTAGCCAGGGAATTCAGCTTGGAAAACTTAATGGATTAAGCTCAAGAAGTGAAGATTGAGCTGAGAAGTTTAGCAACAATTGAGGTAAGTTCATGTCTTAATTATGTTAGAGAATTTAGAATATTAGGGTGAAATTAAGCTGAGTATTGAGTGCTAAATGTTTACTGAATTGGGATAGTGATTTTAGTATAATTGTTAAGGTTTTGGTGTCTAAAGTATGTAATTTAATCCTGAACTCGTAGTTGGGTTCGGTTCTAATTGGGAGGCTTGTTAGGTTTGAGTTTGGAGGAATTTGGCTGGAATATATGCTGAAGAAACCCATAAATTCTGGGTGTAAGGGGGTGTGCCGCAATCCAGCTCAAGGGCACCGTGGCCCATGTGCCTAGAACACCCTAGGTAGATCTCTGTTTTGAGGGCGCGCCGCGACCTTTGGAGGCAAGTCGCGACCTGCCTCCCCTGTGGCTTGGGGTCTGTGGTTTCTGACTTGGGGCAAGCTACGACCCTTAGGGCCAGGTTGCAGCCCACCTAGGGGTTTTGCCTTAGATTGGTTCTTAAGGATAGTGAGGCTCAGGGGGTTCGAACCTAAGCGCTTGGGACAACTTCTACTACCCGGTTTAGTAGAAATTAAGGTATCAGAGGCTAGTTTTTATCTCCTAAGTATTTATTTGGATTGGAGGTTGATGATTACCCTTTGGCCACTATGACTAGGTTTATCGCCGAGGCTCAGGATTGAGGATCGTGCTCGGGATTGTTCTATTATCTCCACTCGGAATTCAAGGTAAGAAAATTGCACCCTTGTGTGGCTGTGTTGGGACTGAGATTCCCTGAATCTGGAAATGTATGTGTTGTATAACTGTGATATCATTATGTGAACATGAAATGAACGACCTAAGAGAGCCAGGGCTGATGATTTGCGCATAGGACACGGCTTGGACATTGTGAGCCGAGGTCAGCTAAATAAACACTGGACTCAGCCTAAGAGAGTTAGAGCCAGTGAAGTAAATAGAGGGCGCGGCCTAAGGGCACCGACCTTGAGTATTGCATATTGATTAAGATAAATTGCTGAACATATATGTTTATTGTTATTGGTTTGATGCCTATGACTTGTTGTATGTCTGGATGACTATTTTATGATTGATTGAATATCATTACTGATTATGTTTTGTTGTTATGGTTTTCTTGCTGGGCCTTGGCTCACGGGTGCTATGTGGTGCAGGTAAAGGCAAGGGTAAGCTGGACCAACCATGAGTTGGAGAACTCTGGGGGCGAGGGTCCGCCATGGCTGAGGGAAAATACAGGGACAAAGCCTAAAATTTGTATATTTCCATTAGAGTGGCCACCGATTGTGTAACGACCTAAATTTGCTAATAAGGCTTGGAGCCTTGATTAGCGTGCCTGGAGGGCAATAATTGTTATATTGCATTAATTTATGTGAATTTAATGAATATGTGATTATTATGCATGTTTAGGTGAAATAAATATGCATGTGGACCCCGTTTGTATGATAGGGGTAAATTGGTAATTTTATCCCGCTTTGGGCATCTATGTGATAATTGTATTATGTGATTTGTACCACGTGAGAGTGGTGTTATTATTGTGATGCACGTGCCGAGACAGTCCTAGAGAGCTAGTTAACTCAAATGTCACAACAGGATTTTTATACCCGGCTCGGAGGGAGCCTAGGGGTATTTTGGGGATTTTGTAATTGGGTTCTTGTGAGTTATTGGTAATTGGCGATATAGTAATTTGTGTTACTGTTAGTAACCGTTGAGAGTAACAAGTTTGGTTGAAAGAAGTGGTAGAATTGCAAGAAAGTAGGAATGACAAAAAGGCCCTTGAGGTTTAGCTAGAAAGGGAAATTTAAGGAAGGGTAAGATGGTCATTTGGCTGGGAATTAGATATGTTGCAGCTGGGTAAAAGGGGTACACGGTTTGGGCTTGGTCGTATGATGGCTTTGATAAAAATTGAAGGGAAGGAAAACTAGAAGAAAGAGAAAGCTAGGGCAAGAAGAAGAAGAGTAGAAGGGGCTGAAGTGGGAGTTTAGGAGGAGATCAAAGAAGCTTAAGGTTGTATTCTCCACTTGAGGTAAGGATTTTATGCAAATTTATGATTTGTTTCTGTTTTGGTTTAAGAAATTGATGCATGGTTTAAGTTTTGAGCTATGGGTTTGAATTTTCTGAAGTTGAAATCAAAGGTGTGGATTTTTGGGTGTGATTGTGTTTTTGATCTTGATGATAGTGTCTATAGGTTGTTAGATGGTTCATTTGAGGTTTCAATTTGGTTTTGGGGTTGAGATATGTGTTTGGGCTGGTTTAGAGGTGTTTTGGATGAGGGAATTGAAGGAGAAAAACCCAGAAATTTTGAGTTCGCGATGGAGCGCCGCGGCCCTGTTCTTGGGCGCCGCGGTGCGAGGATGTTTCCAGTCAGGGTAGGCTCTCTGACTTGCTGGGCGCCACGGCCCTATTGGGTAGGGCGCCGCGGCCCTCTTGGGTAGCGCCGCGGCGCTAGGCCATTTTTAGGACTTGAAAATTTGCATTTTTGAGCTTTTGCTCCGGGGTTCGGGGGATGGTTCCAATGTATTGTTTTGAGGAATTAGAGGTCCCGAGAGTGCGGGATTGGTCCCGGGAAGTGGTTTTGGGTGGTTAGTATTTAAAAGTGTTTTATGTGTGTTGTGACTAGGATTTCGGAGAGGCGTGCTAGAGGACCGTGCTTGTGGCCTTGGTGCATCGGAAAGCTCGGGATACAGGTAAGAAAACTGTAGCACTCGAGATTAGGGCATGGACCCATAGTGTTATTACAGGGCATGGCCCTAGATTGTATTATGTGCTAAAGTATAACCTTAAATGAATTATTATATGTTTGAATGATTATTTCGAAATGATTATATGTGTGATTATAGTGCAATGAACGGCTAAGGTCGAGAGCGGCAAGGCCGAGAACGGTAATGGAGCCGAGAACGGCGAAAGGTCGAGAACGGCAGCGAGGCCGGAAGTAACACTTAGCATATGGGATGCTTACAGTCAGGGTAGGACCCAATGGATACATGAGATATCCTTACGGTGAGAACCGAGACCCCAGGCTTTGGTAAGGCTTCTGGGGCGGCATGGCCGTGTTTGCTTAGTCTGAAGGATGACCTGTTTATCTGTGGATTGTCTGATATGTTAACTGTATAATTTGCATATGTTATGAACTGTATGAGTTTTCTTGCTGGGCTTCGGCTCACGGGTGCTCTGTGTTGCAGGTAAGGGCAAAGATTGAGTCAACCAGCCATAAGTATGGAGAGCGTGAAGCGACGCGTACATGTTTGGCCTGCCCGACTGCTTTGGTTGGGGGTTTATTCGAGAAATGGCTGTAATAATCTGTGATTTTACTAATTAATCAACTGTAAACTTATTTTAAGTTGCAAATAGTTTTCAAATCTTATTTTGGGATCCCAAACGTTAAATACTGGAAGTTTTCAATGAAACAACGCATTTTTAAAGATTACAGCCTTAACTTTTGCTTAGTCACACTTTTGTTTTAAAAACCTCGGTTAGCGAGTTCATTGCACAAAGTTTCTTTTAAAACTCACTTAGTAACGACTCTAAGGTAGTAGGGCGTTACAGATTGTATATATTTTTAAGAGTTGTAAATTTGTCTCTTAAACCCTGTTTTTGGGATCCTATGTACCAAACATTTATTTTAATGAGAAATTAACCGTTTAAGATCAAAATCTTTTATCCCTAACTTGTTAGCTGGCTTAGGATTACATAACTGTTCAAGTGAATTGATTCGCAAGTCTTGCACTATTTTAAAACACAGTGTAACATTATTGGTTATCCAGGGCGTTACACTTAATTTGTCCTCCAAACCAAACTTAAGGGAATTTTGATCACTTCACCTACGTTCCCACTAAACCTCAAATTTCACCACTAATTCCAAATTAAATCATTAATCCCAATTGTTCTCCCAATTAATTCCATTTACCAATAAATCCCAGTAGTTTTGCTAAATTACCAAAATACCCTTAGGCTCACCCTGAGCTGGGTGTTTATCCCCGTTGTGACTTTTTTCGCTAATTTGCTCAAAAGGATCGACTCATGTCTAATATCTCAAATATATCCACATAATAATGTGGTGTCAAGCACATAGTATATAAAATTACAATTATACCCTCAACGGGTCAAAATTACAGAAATGTTCATTTTTAACAAAAACAGGTCTTTAAGCACATTTAATTCACGTAAACATGCATAGGTAGCCATTCATAATATAACTCATATAATTCACATAATCACATATATATTCAATTAAAATCACATAATTCCAATTATGTCCTCTCGACACACTAACCAAGGTACTAAACCTTATTAGGAGTTTTGGGGCGTTACACTAAGGAACAATGTCAAGCAAGCAATATGATGAGCCTACACAAGAAGTGGTTTATGAAGAAAAGGTAGTAGATGAGCATGAGAAGATGGTAGTAGATGAGCATGAGAAGAAGGTAGTAGATAAACTATGATCATCACATCAAGATTTTGTATTCATATTGACATAAGAAGAAAATTCTTGATAAATTGTAACGTCCCAAATTTGCTAATAAGGCTTAGTGTCTTGATTACTATGCCAGGAGGGCATCATTGGATGTTTATGTTTTAATATGATTTAATTGTGATTATATATGTGAATTTTATGAGTTATATTATGATATGACTGCTCATGCATGCTTAAGTGTATTAAATGTGCTTATAGACCTGTTTTTGTCAAAAAGGGAATTTTTGTAATTTTGACCCACTCAGGATATATCTGTAAATATATGTGCTTTATGAGTGGGACTGTAGCGACCCAAATTTGCTAATCCGGCTTGGAGCCTTAATTAGTGTGTCTGGAGGGCAATAATTGTTATACTGTGTTAATCTATGTGAATTTAAATGATTATGTGATTAGAATGCACGTTTAGGCGGAATAAATATGCATGTGGGCCCCGTTTGATTGTTAGGGGTAAATTGGTAATTTTAGCCCACTGAGGGCATAAACGTAATATAAGTGAAATTTATGGTATAACGGTGATATAATTGTGATGCATGTGCCGAGACGGTCCTAGGGAGCTAATTAGTTTAAAAGTCACAACGGGATTAAATACCTGGCTTGGGAGGAGCCTAAGGGTATTTTGGGAATATTATAATTTGAGATTGGGAATTTGTAAGTATTGGTTAATGGTATTTTAGTGGTTTGAGTAACCATTGGTAACCAGTGACGATAACTGCCCTAAGTGATAAAATGGTATATTTGTAAGGGATGTGAAATGTCTAGGATGCCCTTGAGGTTTAGTTAGAAAAGGGAATTAGATGGAAGGGTAAAATGGTCTTTTGGCAAGGATTTAGATAACTTCAGCTGAGAAGAGAAGTCATTCACGTTTTGCACCTAGAAGCTGCTGGAAGTTTGAGGAGAACCTAGAAGGAAAGGAGGAAAAAGGCAGGGAGCTGGAATTGTGAAACCTAGGAGGAGAATCAAAGTGGCTTGAGGCAACTAAAACCAAGTATAGGCCAAGATTTTCTCAGAGGTAAGAAATTATCTCTGTTTGTTAAGTTTCTAAGCTTGATTTTTAGAGTGTGAGCATGAAAATTGAAAGTTGGTTTGTGGCTGGTTTGTGTGGGAATTTAGTTTGAGAAACAAGAGGATTTAGCTTGAAGCTGGAATTGAAGGAAGCTTAAGGTCGAATTCTCCACTTGAGGTAAGAATTCTATGTAATTCTGAGGTTTGTTTCTGGTGTGGTTTAAGAATTTTGAAGCATGGTTTAAGTTTTATAAGCCTTGGTTTAAGTTTCTGGTTTACTGGTTTAAACTTCTGAAATTTGAAACCAAAGTGTGAATTGTGGGTGTGATTATGTGTTTGTGCTTGTTGTTGATGTTTATAGGTTGCTAGATGGTTTATTTGAGTTTTTGGATTGATTTTGGGGTTTAGGTATACATTGGGGTTGAATTGGGAGTGTTATGGCTCAGGGAAAATGCAGGGGAAAACCTAGAATTCTGGGTTCGCGTAGTGGCGTCGTGGCCATGTTCTTTGGTGCCGCGGTGCAAAGAAGCATCAGGCATCAGGAGCCTTTCTGGGCACCGCGGCCCTCAATGGGTAGTGCCGCGGCGCTAGGCTATTTTTTGGGCAGGGGAAATTTTCCATTTTAGAGCTTTTGCCCAGGGGGCTCGGGGGATGTTTCCGCTACTTTGTTTTGGGAAATTGGAGGTCCCAAGAGTACGGGATTGGTCCCGAGAAATGGTTTTGGATTGGTTAGTATTAAAGAATGTTTTAAATGTGTTGTGACTAGGTTTTCGGAGAGGCTCAGGTTAGAGGACCGTGCTCATGACTTTGGTGCATAAGAAGCTCGGGACACAGGTAAGAAAACTACTGTTTCCTGTAGAGCATGAGTTGTTGGGCTCGGCCCTATATGACTGTGATGTGGGGTTTGACCCTTTGTTTGAGTTCATGTATGTTTAGCTTATTGATTAGCTTTATCATATGTGAGTGTGATGACTGTACGGCATGAGTCGTGAACGGTGAAGACCGATAACGGCAAAGGCCGTGAACGGCAATGGGCCGGGAATGGCGATAGGCACGTGGAGTGCAAGGCTGTGTGCGGAAAGGGGCCAGGGTCGGAAGCAGCTTTTAGCATGCAGAGTGCGAGTTGCTAGGATAGATCCTAAGGATACCTGGGATATCCTCACGGTATAGACCGCGAATCCAGGGCATGGTAAGGTGCCTGGGACGGCGTGGCCGTATGTGTTTAGCCAGTTGATGGCTTGTTTAACTGATAAGTGTTTGATATGCATATGTTATCTGTTTGTGAGTTTTCTTGTTGGGCTTCGGCTCACGGGTGCTCTGTGGTGCAGGTAAGGGCAAGGAGAAAGTCAACCAATCATGAGTATGGCGAGCGTGAGGCGGCGTGTACATGTTTGGTCAGCCTGACTGCCACGGTCAGGGGCATTTTTTGAGAGATGAATGTATAAAACTGGATTTTGTCGTTTAGTCGACTGTGATTGTATTTTGAGTTGTAAATATTTCTAAACTGTATTTTGGGATCCCAAATGTTAAACTGTTATAATTTTCAATGAAATGAGGTTATTTGCAAAGATAATGACTTTGAGTTTAGCTTAGTCACACTGTTGTTTTAAGAATCTCGTTTAGCGAGTTAATTGCACGATTTAAACTCACTTAGTAACGACTCTAAGGTAGTAGGGCGTTACAGGGACCATATTATGATGTGGATATATTGGAGATATTTGGCACGAGGCGATCCTAGTGAGCGATGTAGCGAAAAAGTCACGACGGGGATTAATACTCGGCTCGAGGTGAGCCTAGGGGTATTTTAGTAATTTGGTGAATTACCGGGGGTTATTTGAGTATGAGTTATAACTGACAGAATATAATTGTATTTGGGGGATTATTAGAGTAAATTGGAGGTCTTAAGTGAAATTTGAGGTGTAGCGGGATTGATGTCAAATGACTAATATGCCCTTGGGGGCTTTGAAGAGAGGCTTAGTAGGCAGAGGTATGATAGTCTTTTACCAGGGGCATAGTTCAAGACTTATAGTCAATCAGGGAAAACTTCACTCTCACGTTCTCATCAGTATTAACTCTCTCTCTCTCTCTCCCTCAAAGTGGTTCTCTAGATTTCTTGAAGAATTCATCTTAAAACACCATGTTTGGAGGTTGTTCAAGGGAAATTGATCTTCCTGCACTATCACAAAAAAGGCCAATTGTGTCAGTCAAACGCACCACTAACGTTGTTGACCAAGAATTAGCATTTGTGGCAGTTGGGCATTGCCACAAATGCAGGGGCATTTGCGTCAGTACGTATACTAACGACGTTAAACGACTCGGTCTGCGTCAGTGACACCATGACGCTGTTAACGGGACCGTTTGCGTCACTGACCCATTGACGGTAATGGCCCGTTAACCTCCTTAAGCCTCTTCGTCCCCGAGAGCCCAGCCATTGACCTAAAAGTTTCAGAAAAAAAAAATAGATGCAATTTTGAAGAAAAACCAGCGGCGCCTCACTGACTTTTCACTCATTTTGGTCAGTTTTTCTCTTTTTGTTTTTCAATTTTAATGTAAAATATATATATATGTTTATGAACCTTATACATAGCTTTTTTTGTTAAAAATTTTTTTTGTATAGATTTTGTATTTTTGAAGATATTTGTTTGAAAACCCATAAACTTTCTTAGTTTTTTGGGGGTTTTCTACTTCAAGAACCCACATTGCTCCATTACCACAAGTACGTTCAATTTTATTAATTTTTATGATTTAAATTTAATTGTTATGATTTTTTTTTTTATAAATTGGCTATATTTCAGATTTTTTTAATTTTTGGATAGTTTTATATTAATGAATATGTAATTGTTTTAGGTTTAAACTTTGCATTTTAATATTTTAGTTTTTTAGAATTTTTTTATTATAAATTCTTTATATTTTGTTAAATTTTTCATTTTTTTAAAAAAATTTAATTTAATTTCAGATTTAATTATGTAAATGAGTATATATATTAATGTATATATTTAGTATAAGTTCCACTTTATTAATTATTTAGTTTGAATATTTTGAGTAAATTTTTCATTATATTTTGTTAAATTTTTAAATTTTGGGTTTAATTGTTTAAATATGTATATATATTAAATTGTTTGTTTTCTTTAAGTTATATTTTATTATTAATTTAGTTAGGATATTTATAGTAGATTTTTCTTTATGCTTTGTTAACTTTTTAAAAAAAAAATTTAATTTCAGGTTTAAGTATTTAAATGGGTATATATAACAAATTATTTGTTTTCTTTAAGCACTTTATTGTTTATTTAGTTAGAAAATAGCTTTAATATATATATATTTCTTTATATTTTGTCAACTTTTTTGTTTTTTTTTTTTTTGTTTATTGTTATATTTGAATATGTATTTTGTTGACAATTTGTTGGTGAGATCAAGCTTTGGAGGATTTTATATTAGAGTTAATATTTTAAACCTTAATGTATAATTAAGATATTGAACTTAGTGGAATGTGAGAATTATAAAATTGTGGAGATATGTTCCGGGACTGTGTGTTGCGGTGATATAAGGCTGTAATTGTTATCCAGATTTCCGGATAGCGTTTAGATGGATATCCTCGGGGAAGCAGAATTATCAAAGTCTTTCACGGTAGGTGACCAGAGCTCGCGGATGGACAGAAAGGTTTCGCCTCTCCCGTTTAGTGTCCGGCTTACTCTTTCAAGCAAACGCGACACGGAAGCTCGTCAACTCTCCCGGACTCCCGAAGGGATATCCTTCGGGGGAGCTCCTTCCAGGAGAAGCTCTCCAGGTTGCCTTCGCGGAAACAGTTCCGTGCCTCGCACGGAACAAGACCAAGCGGTCGAGTCATGGAGGAGGCATAGTTGGAATGATATCCGCCTGACACAGGATCCCGCCTGACACGCCCGACAGGTCAAGGCCGAACACATCCCAGCACGCCTAAAAGTACCATTTCGCCTACTTTTCCGCTGACAACTTGGAAAAGACGGCTGCCTTTGTGCATTCCCCATACTTTCACGTAAATATACCCACATAGAGCCTGGTAGCCAGGCGACTACGGTAATTGTATCCCCTATTTATGGCTGGTGTAATTAAGACTCATGTGAGTAGAGAAAAACCCTAATCCAAAACCCTAGCTATAAAGACCCCCTCATTTTACGATAGGGGGGACGGCCAACAAATCACATAGCAAGAACTCTACTAAAATCTCTCTAGCTTCATCTTCTCCAAGAGAACCCGAGAGAAACACTGTGAGGTTGTGAGTTTCTTGTATACCAGCTGTTTAACTGTTATTCTCTACAAGTATAATAACATCGACTCGTGGACTAGGGCTCGTTAACGCCTGAACCACGTAAAAACACTGTTTGTTTATTTACATTTCTGCACTTCTACAGTTCTTATCTTTTTATTATTCTGTTCGTATTTGTTTCCGAAAAACTCGGTAAACATTTTGGTGCTTTCATTGAGAGCTGTAGGAAGTTGTTAGTCAGCTCTTTTTCTGCGTACTGAAAAGATGGTGACTACGAGAAAATCTGCGGTTGACAAAAATGCTAGAGTCAACCCCGATACTATGATGGAAGATGTGGTACAAAACGAACCCTCGGACCACCAAGGTGAAGACCCGACATCCCGCCAGGATCGGGTCAGTACTGAAGATACGACATACTTAGAAAGCGAAGAAGAGTATGTCCGAGACGGTTACTACAAAGACGGCTACTACTACGAGAAGGATCCAGAACTGGTCCAAGTAGCCGAAGAACTGGTGGTCACTAAGGCCAAGCTTGCTGAGCAGGAGCGCGTCTCTGAAAAAATGTAGCGCATAATGGAGCGCCTCCAAAGCAAGTTCGGAGATCTAGGCGACTCGGACGAGGATGCCTCTGTTCTAGGTGGTGCTGATGCCACCATGCCGGATCCAGCCTCTGTTGGACCATCCAAAGCCGCCCCTAACAAGGGCAAAGAAAAGGTTGGGGAGCCTGTGCGCACTAACGCCCCTGCACCTCCTAAAGGCGTGAATCACCAGGCCGACTGCCCCCCCACCCGCGCGCAGAAGGTCTCTGGCGCTCCTAAGCCCAGACGTCCTTCAGCCCCAAGGGGGCACTCTGTGCCTAAAGGGCCCAGTGCTAAGGCACCCAGGCCTAGGGGAAGGAACAACTGCCCCAGTGATTCCGTCAACCAGGACGGTCGGGCTGCGGACACGCACTCCGAAGATAGCTGGTCCACGGTGGACCTAAGAAGAAGGTTGGAGGCCAAGTATGAAAAGGCCAAAGGAGAAAAGGCCCGGCCTCGCGGAGATGACTTGCGGAATCATCTTAATGACAAGTTCCGGGGACGTGACCTCCCGGAGAGTGATACAAAGAGGCTCAAGGAACAGATCGCAGCCTTGACCAAGCTGGTCCGGAAGCAAAGTGGGGCCCTATCAGACTCCGAGGAGGAGGACCCGGAGCCATGTATTCGGAGGATCGCAGAAACGTCCCTCCCGGATAACTTCAAAATGCCTCACATAGAATTATATGAGGGGAGGACAGACCCGCGCACCCATCTAGCTAAATACAACAAAATGATGCAAGTGGTGCGCGTCAGTGAGGATGCCAAATGCATGTGCTTCTCACTCACCCTTACCAAGTCCGCGGAGGACTGGTGGAAAAGATTAGCTCCCGGATCCATCCACAGTTGGAAGGAGCTACAGTCCGCATTCAGAAGGCAGTTCATTGCTGCCCGAGACCACGACATGGAGGTTGGTTCCTTAACCAACATCAAGCAGCTACCCAATGAGAACCTCAAAGCTTTCATTCAGAGAATGATGGAAGCTGCTGCTAAGACCAAGATCAGCGACGACATGAAGCTGATCGCCCTTCAATCGGGCCTTACTGTCGGCTCCCTGCTATGGGGGGAAATGCAAAGGAGACGGGCAGAAACGCTGTTCGAATTCATGTCAAAAGCTCAGGGAATCATCAACCTTGAGGATGCCTACCAGCAGGCCTTTGGAGTTCCCCCAGCTCCGACGCCTTTCATGACTGCGCCGAGCTTTGCTTCGCAAGCTCCCGCACCAGCCCTCACGCTTCCAGGAGCCCAGTTCACTCCAAGCGTGTATGGGCCTTCCGCGTCTGCTCAGACGCCGAGTCAAACCCATTTCTCTGGGTACGGAGCTGTACAAACAGGATGTAGTATCGCTCGCGGACCGTCGCAACCGCAAGCAGAAGGCCCAGAACGAAATCTGAGCCAATCGCGGAATAAACGAGGCGGAAGAAACCCCAACCGGGGAGACCATTCAAAGAAACCCTGGAAGGACTATGAGCCCAAGTTCACGGAGTACACCAGTTTAATAGATTCACGAGAGAATGTCTATCGGGCGACCTGTAATATGGTCAACTACAGGAAGCCCCCGAAAGTGTCTCACGGAGGAAGGCGTCCGCGAGACTCCAATAAGAGGTGTGAGTTCCACGGAGACGTGGGGCACACCACAAACGAATGTCTTCAGCTGAAGGATGAGATCGAGTCCCTGGCAAGAGTGGGACACCTCGGTCAATGGGTGAGGATACCAATAATCTATCCCGGACAAGGAGTAGTTCACGGAGCTGCATATTCTCCGGGACAGAGGGGGACCGCTAGCGCTCCTAGACCCGGTCACCCCCAAGCTCCTGGGTCTCAGTTCCCAGCGCTCCCTGCTCCAACCTCTCCGGCACCTATTGCCTTATTGGCTCCGCGACCCGGAAACCCATATCCGCCCGGCCTTGCTCCGCCACCCGTTGACGGACACGTAGCCACCATTTCCGGAGGACCGCACCTTGCCGGAAGCACGCGCAACTCCCAGAAAAGGTACTTGAGGGAGTTAGAACACACTGGAGAGATGTGCGCCTTGGTTCAGTCACCTGCTTAGCCTCCCCGAATGATGGATCTTCCCATCACCTTCACAGAAGATGACGCCCGACATGTGCACTTCCCCCACAACGATCCCCTCGTGGTGGAAGCTCAGATTGCCAATAAGAAGGTATCACGGATCCTTGTCGATAATGGAAGCTCCGTAAATATCCTCTTCAAAGCTGCCTTCCACGCTATCGGATTAACCGAGACAGACCTGACCCCATGCCCCAGCTTCAGGGGTTCAATGGGGATGCACTCATGCCATTAGGAAAAATTCAACTTCCAGTCACCCTCAGAGGAGAAAGCGACGCTTGCGTCTTCAAGCACTGCACATTTGTAGTGGTCGACTGCCCCACGGCGTATAATGCTATCCTAGGCCGACCGGTCCTAATCGATTGCGGGGCCATAACCTCGATACGCCACTTATGCCTGAAGTTTCCATGCGACGACGGGCGTATCGGCACCCTCCGGGGAGACCAACGAAGTGCATGAAGCTGTTATAACGTCTCCGTCCGATCCGTCTACACGGTCCAGGAGGCGGTTGTTGCCGCTCCTTTAGCAGGAGATTTACCAGAAACTGGGGGTGCCCAAGGGGCGTGCGTTGATGAACTCGACCCTAGAGTGGGGGTCGAAAGAGCGATAGAGCCGATGGAGGAAGTCGAAGAGGTGATCCTCAACCCGGGAGATCCCACCAAAGTCATTCAGGTAGGGAAAAACCTTCCATCGGCCATTCGAGAAAAGATCGTGGCCACTGTGAAGAATAATCAGGATATCCTGGCATGGTCCCACGCTGATATGACGGGGATTAATCCTAATGTTGCATGCCACGCACTCAACATAGACCCATCTGCAACTCCAGTTCGCCAAAAGAGGAGGCCATTAGACCCAGTGAGGGCCGAAGCAGTCAAAGCTGAAGTGGACAAGTTGATGTCCATAGGCTTTCTCCAGGAGTCACACTATCCCGTGTGGTTGGCCAACCCGGTTCTGGTCCCGAAACCCAATGGGTCCTGGAGAATGTGCATTGACTTCACGGACCTAAACAAAGCCTGCCCGAAAGATTGTTTCCCTCTTCCGTGAATTGATCAGATGGTAGACGCTACTTCCGGGTATGAACTCTTATCCTTCATGGATGCGTACTCCGGATACAACCAGATCAAGATGCATGTCGTGGACCAGGAACACACCAGCTTCCTCACGGACAAGGGTGTCTACTGTTACGTGGTCATGCCTTTCGGTTTGAAGAATGCTGGGGCGACGTACCAGCGTCTAGTAAACAAGATGTTCAAGGACCAGTTGGGGAGGAACATGGAGGTGTACGTAGACGACATGTTGGTAAAATCCAAGACCTCCGGGGACCACAGTGACGACCTTGAGGAAGCTTTCGCCGTGATCCGAAAGTATGGAATGAAACTGAATCCGAAGAAATGTACTTTCGGGGTCTCGTCTGGGAAGTTCCTCGGTTTCATTGTCAGCTCCTGCGGAGTGGAGGCCAACCCTGAGAAAATTAAGGCGTTCACAGATATGCCTTCCCCCCGGAAGCATAAGGATGTCCAAAGCGTTACCAGAAGGATAGCTGCGCTCAGCCGCTTCGTATCTAAGGCCACTGACAAATGTGTCCCCTTCTTCAATGTGTTGCGAGGAAACAAGAGGTTCGAGTGGACCCCCAAATGCGAAGCAGCCTTCCAACACCTCAAGGAACATTTAACCCGAGCTCCCATTCTGTCCAAACCTGTCGAAGGAGAGGCGTTGTTCTTATACTTAGATGTGACAGAGCACGCCGTGAGTGCCGCTCTCGTCCAGGAAGACGACCGTATCCAGCTCCCTGTGTATTACGTAAGCAAGAGGTTACTGGACGCCGAGTCCAGATATTCAATGATCGAAAAACTCTCCCTCTACTTGCTAATCGCTTCGCGGAAGCTAAGGCCCTATTTCCAGGCGCACACCATCAGAGTACTCACCAACCACCCTCTCCGACAAGTCTTGCAGAAGCTCGAGTCTTCTGGCAGATTGCTTAAATGGGCCATGGAACTGAGCCAATTTGACATCCAATACCAGCCACGTGTTTCCATAAAAGGACAAGCTCTCGCGGACTTTATTGTGGAATGCTCAGGAATGAATGACCTCCCGGAAGATCCTGTCCCGGAACTTCCCACATGGAAGGTCTATGTAGACGGAGCCTCAAATGAAAAAGGAGCTGGAGCAGGGGTCATCCTAATATCTCCCCAAGGACATCAGCTCCAGAGCGCCATCCGTTTCGCGTTCCCAGCGTCCAACAACGAGGCAGAACACGAAGCCATGCTAGCTGGATTGCAACTGGCCAGAGAAGTCGGAGCCCAAAGAATCGAGGTATACAGCGACTCCCTACTTGTGGTAAACCAAATATCCGGGGAATAACAGACGAAAGGCGAAAAAATGGCTGCCTACGTGTCTCTCTCCCGCGGCCTCCTGCAGCATTTTAAAGGCTACCAAATCCGCCAGGTCCCTCGGGACCAGAACTCACTCGCGGACACGCTGGCCAAGCTTGCAACAGACCCGGAGATTGAACAATATGGCCTAGTGCCCATCGGGCACTTAGAAGCACCTAGTACCAAGACACAGAGGGTAAATTCCATCATCGACCATTCCCATTCCTGGATAGGACCCATCCTCAGATTTCTCACCACCGGAGAGCTCCCCACTGATATAGCTGACGCAAGAAAGCTCCAGTATCAAGCTCCCCGATACGTGGTTATGGATGGAAAGCTTTACCGCAGGGGGTTGTCCATACCCTTCCTTAGGTGTGTTGCCGGAACCGAAATCAGCGCCATCATCCATGAGGTTCACGGAGGCTTCTGTCGCGACCATACCTCCGGGCTGAGCCTCTCCAAAAAGATCCTTCAACAAGGATACTTCTGGCCCACCATGAAGAAGGATTGTGTGGATTATGTCAGAAAATGTGAGCAGTGCCAGAGGTACGCCAAGGTTCCGCGAGCGCCGCCTACAGAAATTACCTTAATGACCAGCCCCTGGCCGTTCGCCGTCTGGGGCATTGACCTAGTAGGTTCCCTTCCAACTGGAAGGGGCAGAGTGAAGTATGCCATAGTCGCAGTAGACTACTTCACCAAATGGGCTGAAGCTGAACCTATGAACACGGTCACGTCTAAGAAAGCACTGGACTTTTTCATCAGGAATATAGTGTGTCGTTTTGGGCTTCCACGAAAAATTGTGTCCGATAACGGGAAGCAATTTGATAGTGAACATTTCACGGACTTCTGTGCTTCGCATGGAATCATCAAAAGCTTTTCCGCAGTCGCCAGACCTCAAGCTAATGGGCAAGTGGAAGCAGTAAACAAAATCTTAAAGACCACGTTGAAGAAAAAACTCCAAGCCTGCAAGGCTCACTGGCCGGAAGAGCTTCTGCGAGTACTTTGGGCCTATCGCACAACAGAGAGAACTTCGACGGGGCACACACCTTATTCCATGACCTTCGGTTGCGAGACCGTCATCCCAGTAGAAACTATGATCCCCTCTCACAGGCAGGACACCTACGACCCTACCCGGAACCACGCCTTTCTCCAGGAGTCCCTGGACATGATCGAAGAGCTCCGGGAGCAGTCGCAGGTCCAACTAAAAATATACCAAGGCAAGATAGCCCGACACTTCAACACAAGAGTCAAGAGCCGTACATTCGAAGTTGGGGACCTTGTCCTACGGAGAGTATTTCCTGCTATGCAGGATCCGGGAGTGGGAGTCCTCGGACCCAACTGGGAAGGCCCCTATGAAGTACAAGAAAAAGTGGGCCATGGGACGTATCACTTAAAGAGACTCGACAGATCTAAAGTCCCGCGCGCCTGGAACGCGGAGCACCTCCGCCGTTACTATCAGTAGGCCCCAGACTATCTAGTCGAAAGTCCTTGGTGGACGTAGCAAAAGTGTAAAATGTGGGGATAATCCTCCCTGCTGTAAAACACATGCCTAACAGGCTAATTTAATGAAACACGGAGAGATTCACTCCGCTTTTACTGCATTTTTTATCCCTGTGTTCAAAGCTGCGTTTTAACATGTGACCACGCGGTCCGGAGACGTCCGGACCCCACGCTCACTTGGGGGGGTATACATGGCTAAGGCATAGCCATACGCCCCTTGAACAAAACATACACAGAACACCACTTATGTGCTAGCATTTTTTAAAATTGTTAAGCTTAGGTTAATTTGTTGCCATAAACATACTTGCATTACGTGTCATGTGCGCATTATGTGTTTATGTGAAAATTGCCATTGAAATGTCTGCCATTATGCATCATGAAAATTATCTCCTGTGTAGCCCAGCGATGAACATGACTGGGGGTTGGGGCACATTCAGAGAGCTACGCCGAAACACCCCCAACTCCCTGACAAGTCCTTTGCAGAATACTCCGCGACCGCTGTAGAGCTTTGCTTCGCAAGCTCCAGCTCCGGGTCCCGCAAGGAAAAAGATGGCAAGATCCGCGACCGTTGTAAGCCTTGCTTCGCAGGCTTCAGCTCCGGATCTCACAAAATAATGCATGGCGAGCTCCTCGACCACTGCAAGCTTCAGCTCCAGGAGCAGATATGGTCGATCCCCCACTCACAGCAGGCCTTGCTTCGCAAAGCCCCTGCTCCAGGATCGCACATGGTAGGCGTGGCAATTTGCCCTACCGCAACGAGCCTTGCCTCGCAGGGCTCCATGCCAGGTCCCTGAAGTCAGCCACCATGAGGTTTGCAACGACAGTTAGTTTTGCTTCGCAAAGATCTAACCTTAAGTCTAGCGACGCTCACCAAAAGAACTCCCGTTCCGGCACCATGGAACGGCTCACCTTAGCAATCCCAGCGAACAGTATAACTACAAGTCCCGGGATTGGCTATTTGCCTTAGGAAAGCTGAAATACGGTGAAAGGAGTCTGGCCGTTGGAACCAGGAAACCTTCATAACCTAGAAACTACGTGGGAAAAGACATCAGCCGTTAGAGCTTCAAGTTGGAAGTGCATAGGTTCTGGCTGTTGGAACCAAAACCTCCTACAGCAGTTTCTACCGTGTAAAAGTCTACCCTAAACGCAAAGTTAAACAAAGAACTCGGCAGAAAAGAAAGGAGAATGCTATAATTATGGCAAATATGTCTGCAATGAGAAAAGAGTACAGGGAACTTCGCCCCAAAGAAAAACACAAATGAAAAATAATTAAAGATAAGGCCCCTTCAAGCATTGGGGGTGGCAGCGGTATCCACGTCCAAGGCCTCGAGGTCAGCGGTTTCAACTGGGGCTGGCGGAGTCGGCTCATTGGAAGGCGGAACTTCATCACGGGCAGGTTCAGAGGTCCCCGCCTCTCCGGGATCTCCTGCCTCAGGGGCTCCAGCAGGTTCGTCAATGTTGTAAGTTTGGACGTACACCTCTGGGCCTTGATCCCACACCTGTAGCTTCTCCCTCATGGCATCGGCATCCTCTCCTAGATAGCCTAGTACCTCCGGGTTCATTTTCCAGAGTTGATGCATGAGGACCACGTGCGATATATTAATCGTCCTGTTCAGTACCACCTCGGCATCCTCCTTCTCCTTCAAGCGCTCCGCCTCGGAGGTTGCCAACTTTGCCTCCGCGACAGCTAATTGAGCTTTCAGTTTTTCCATCTCGGCCTTGGATGCATCCCGCTCTCCCTTAAGAGAATTAATCTCCTTGCGCTGCACCTTATTTTGGTTCAGCACGGATTACTTCTCGGTCACATGCCCCCTGGCGGTGAATTGCAAGGCTCCGATCTCTTTATCCTTCTCGGCGAGCCCCAACTCCAGCATAGACACGAGATCCCTGCTCCTCTTATGAAATTGCTCCTCCTCGTGCAGCTTATTCTGAAGAGTGGCATATTCCTCTTGCCGCTTAAGGAGGAGATCATTTTTCGATTGCAAGCGGGCTTCCAAGGTATCCTTCTCCACCCTGGCTTGGGATAGCTCTTCCCGGAGCTTGGAGTTTTCGGCCTTCAAGTCATCCGACCGCTGTTTGAACTCATTCTCTGCGCTGGCCCGGTACTCTCGATATTTGGCAAGATATTTCTTGTCCGCCTCTTCCTCAGCCGTGCGCCGGGCCTGGTCAATCTTCTCCGAAGCCTCCCCCCTTATGCTCTCGACCTGTTGGGTCAGTTTCTGCTTCTCCGCCTCCAAGGCCTGGCGAGCCACCTGGCGAGCCACCTGGCTCTCCTCCAGCTGAACCAGAACTGCACCCACCTCCCAGAACGAGC
This sequence comes from Humulus lupulus, assembly GCF_963169125.1. Classification (NCBI taxonomy): domain Eukaryota; kingdom Viridiplantae; phylum Streptophyta; class Magnoliopsida; order Rosales; family Cannabaceae; genus Humulus; species Humulus lupulus. The sequence continues at coordinate 163,690,422 of NC_084796.1, read as the reverse complement.
GTTCCGCGATCAGAGAGGCCTGCAAGGAAAGACAACAGAATGAGTTAAGCAGAACCAAATGTGCTAAGACAGATGATCCCAAAACACAACAACTGACGGCTTACCCCGGACAATTGCTGCTTCACGGCATGTGTCAGCAACAGCGGATCCTTACTGCTACTGATGGCCCATTTCTCAGAATTGAGCTCGCACAAGCTCAGGGCCATGTCCTCCATCATCTCCGCTCCGAACGGCGCCAATGCACGTCCGAGCCTAGGCACCAGACTCTTCTCCAAGGCTGGGCCATCCAAAACCGCTCCAGCCGGGTGAAGGGATCTCACCCCCTCGCCCAGCTCAGCTCTCTTCATGGCAGACAAGTTGTCTGCCCTTCCCTGAGTAACAGCCTTCTCAGCCTCCAACCGCCTCTTCAAAAAATTATCGGCCCGTCTTACACCCTCCAGGAGGGCAGCGGGGAAACGGGTTGGTTTCTGAGGGAAGTGGAACTTCAGGCCAGGCAGAGGAAGGTTTGTTTGCTGAGAAGAAGGAGACCCTGAAAGGGTGGACTCCCTTTGGGCTGGAGGAGGAGGCAGACGGGGTATTAAGGACGGAAGGGAAGACACTACCGCCCAGGTCTGTTGTTGTTGCTGGTGTTGCTGTTGTTTTTGCTGCTGCGGTGGCGGAGGTGACTGCCTTTGTTGTTGCTGTTGCTTTTGCTGCTGCGGTGGCAGAAGTAATTGCCTTTGTTGTTGCTGCTGGTTTGGCTGTTGTTGTTGCTGCTGCTGTGGCGGTGGTGATTGTCTCTGTTGTTCTTGTTGTTGCTGTTGTTGTTGTTGTGGTTGCTGTTGTTGTTGTTGTTGTTGCCTTCGACCGGGAGAAGAGTGTCTAAGGCGTTTCTTCTTGGCGCCCTCAGCATCTCCTCCGGGACGCTTGCTCACCCCAGTCGTCTTCATGGGGAACACAAGCCCTTCCCCGTTGCTGCTACTACTCGAGGTCGCCATGGTCTCGGAAGGCCCCTTGGCAGGAGATCTCTCCACCACCGGAGACACTTGGGCCTCGCCACCTGTCTTCTTGGATGTGGCAGCTTTACCTCCCCTACCGGCTCTGACTTTTCGTCCTTTCCCCTTGGACAGATCTTGGCTGGTGGCGGCTTTCTTGATGAGTAAGGTAACTCTCCCCAACATCTTGGCTTCGGGATATTCTGCAAGAAACGTACGAAGCAAGGTTAACGAACCAGCAAGCAATGTGAAAGAAGATAAGCAGAAGACAAGACAATCAACAACATAAAAGCACAAGCAAGTCCGCCAGCAGGGAACAAGGAACAAAAAAGAGAGACGTTTGAGAGGGACGACCATGCACAAGAAACGTGGATGGCCTTCCCCGAGCGAAACAAGACACCGCTTCCTGCTCCAGGAAGCTCCCGTACTCCTTGAAGTCCGGGAATGACATGCTGAGGGAAGAAGGGTCAACCATGGTGACACCTTCTTGCAGACTACCGTCATCCAAACATCCGAGGAGCTCATCTACCCTAACGCAATATCTGTCAAAGGGTATCCTGCGCGGATCTAGCCTAAGGAAGCAAGGATCGAACCCCATCTGAGAGGTCCGGGAAACCTCAGATAGGCTGGGGGTGTGGATCAATCGAAAACTAGTCTTACCTCTCCCGGAGGTACCAGCCCCCGGAGTCCCTTCGTTGGGGTAAGCTGCGGCGTGGCGAGCCTCGATCTCCTCTTCCTCCGGCTGGGGGTCGGGGAACCTCTCCGCCCAACTAGGGGATAAAGTATTCTAGTCCCGGGCCGCTTGGCAGATCACCTTGGACAGCTCCAGGGCAATCTGCTCCCGGATGTCAGCTGACACCTGACTTTGCCCCCTGCCACTCACTGGCTTAATGTTTTGGAAAGAGGCGAGTAGCCCATACTCCCTCAAAGATTTGGAGGTCACAAGTCCTTCCACTTTCAGCTCTTCCTCCGAGAGCCCTTCGTAGAATTTTGACCTCCTTATCATCTCTGCACAGCGAGGTGTCCGCGGGACGACTTCTGCAAAATCCAAATACGAGCATTAGAGATCCTCCCGAAAGGCAAATCAAACGTAAAGAAACAAAGTTAAAAAGGAGAGGAAGGAGCACTTACCAGGGACTTTGAAGTCCAAAGATAGGGCTGGCACCCTCTTCAATGGGAAGCCGGTCGTCAGGAACCAGTACTCCCGGAGGTCTGGAACCCTTGCGGTATGGCAGGTAGGACACATCACGTCCGGGTACCTCTCCAGCCTGTAAAACCCCACCTTGTCTGGATGACCTCTCATGGGTTGAGACTTCAGCCCATAGAAGTATAGCACCTCCTCCGGGGTAGGGGCCTCCAGGTCCCGGGACTTGCAAAAGATGTACCACCCCGCTAGGAGCTTGTAGCTGGGGGGAATCAACTGGAAGGGGGCAATCCCCGCCTTCACACAGAAATTGGCAAAATAACTTCTTAGGGGCAAGTGCGCCCCACACACTATGTGTGCCCAGCTCCAGGCACCAAAGCCCTCATGACTCTGACTAACAGACTCACCCAGCACCGACAGACGGTGCCACATCAGGCCTGGGATGTTCTTCAGGCCTGCTTCTGAGGAGTACAGCTCCAGCATGCCGTAGTTCCTGAGCATGTTCGGCTTCTGGTCCATCTCCCAGATTGAACTGTTGATAGTCGGGAGGCTAGCCGCGACCACTTTAGTCTTTCCTTTCCCCATTGCGCCAGCGACAGGGGAACCTTGCTCCTGGGCAGATTCAGCCTCTACCGCGGCAAGGATTTGTTCCTTTGAGGTGTTCGTCACTGAACAAGAGAAACAAAGAAGAAAACACTCTAAGCAGTCAGCACCCTTGTCATACCCTAACGGTATCAAAGGCGTTGGGGAGACCCTCCCCGAAAACTACTTGGAGAGGCTCCCACCGAGCTTGCCGAGGGGTTGACACCATGCCACCCGAAGGACAGCAAGGAGCCAAACTCAAACTCCGAGCCTAAGCCCGCCAAGAGAAGTGTTTTCCCAGAGAAAGACACCCTAAAGGCGCTCACGCTTATGCCCTAAAATAGCAAACCAAAACAGCACAAGCAAGACAAGGAACGACTTTCCAAACGCAAATCGTCAAAGCATGCAAAGAGATTACTTATCGACTCACATCAATCGCATGCCTATCAAAGCCCTATTCACGCATGCACATAGGCGATACTGGCAGAAAACTCAACTCTAACAACTACCAACAACCGAAGGTTTGGGAGGAAAGAGCAAAGTAGAAATACAAACTGGTATTCGGGTAGTTGAAGATTGAAGGAGTAACCGGATCACTGCACGGCACGATTGCGAGAAGTAAAAGCTGCAAAGACAAACGGCGATTCAAACCCTGAACTTCGGTGAACAAACCCACTGCCAAATCAAAAGAAAAGTTTCTAGATTCCTTACCAAAAGAAGTGGCAAGTTCGAAGGAATGGAAGCTTGGAAGCCTGAGAGTTCGAAGGTTTGGGAATCTAAAAATCCGAAAGATAGAGAATTTGAGAGCGTAAAGAGGAAGAAAGGTCCGTTCCCTAGTTTTTATAGCAGGAGTGAAGTCCTTTCGAATCCTACAAATGGACAGTCCTGATCTTCCCATACCGCATGCATCAGATCCGACGGCTGGAGATGAAGCGCCGATCCTATTTATGACTCCTCGGATGGGAATAAAGTATTTATTTCCCATCATTATACCACCTCGGGCCTGGTGTACCATTAAAAACCATCAAATCATTACTCAGATGCCTGACGCACGCATACTCAGCCAGTCGCCTCATGCACACGTCTTGGTCACAGAGCCATTCCCGGCATGACGCGTGGCCCTTGCCACACTTGAGTACTTGAGTTCAAACAGAAGAAATTTCCTTTCTTTTTCATACTAACACTCAGGCGGGAAAAAGGAACCCTTCCAGGAACACAGGAGGTGACCCCTCGCCTAATCTAGAAACCAGAATACCCGGAGGACTGTACAAGCTCCCGGATCTCTCGAAGCTCCGTGACCTTGGGGGGTAAATGTTATCCAGATTTCCGGATAGCGTTTAGATGGATATCCTCGGGGAAGCAGAATTATCAAAGTCTTTCACGGTAGGTGACCAGAGCTCGCGGATGGACAGAAAGGCTTCGCCTCTCCCGTTTAGTGTCCGGCTTACCCTTTCAAGCAAACGCGACACGGAAGCTCGTCAACTCTCCCGGACTCCCGAAGGGATATCCTTCGAGGGAGCTCCTTCCAGGAGAAGCTCTCCATGTTGCCTTCGCAGAAACAGTTCCGTGGCTCGCACGGAACAAGACCAAGCGGTCGAGTCATGGAGGAGGCATAGTTGGAATGATATCCGCCTGACACAAAATCCCGCCTGACACGCCCGACAGGTCAAGGCCGCACACATCCCAGCACGCCTAAAAGTACCATTTCGCCTACTTTTCCGCTGACAACTTGGAAAAGACGGCTGCCTTTGTGCATTCCCCATACTTTCACGTAAATATACCCACATAGAGCCTGGTAGCCAGGCGACTACGGTAATTGTATCCCCTATTTATGGCTGGTGTAATTAAGACTCATGTGAGTAGAGAAAAACCCTAATCCAAAACCCTAGCTATAAAGACCCCCTCATTTTACGATAGGGGGGACGGCCAACAAATCACATAGCAAGAACTCTACTAAAATCTCTCTAGCTTCATCTTCTCCAAGAGAACCCGAGAGAAACACTGTGAGGTTGTGAGTTTCTTGTATACCAGCTGTTTAACTGTTATTCTCTACAAGTATAATAACATCGACTCGTGGACTAGGGCTCGTTAACGCCTGAACCACGTAAAAACACTGTTTGTTTATTTACATTTATGCACTTCTATAGTTCTTATCTTTTTATTATTCCGTTCGTATTCGTTTCCAAAAAACTCGGTAAACAGTAATTATGCATGTTTGATTGATTAATTGGTTTGTTGTGTTTATGTGATGAACATAGGTTCATTTAAATTTTGGGAAATGTGATAGAAATATGGGAAATGCTGCCCAATTTTTTTTTTTAGATTTAGTTAATATGAGAACTATGCATATTTGATTGATTTGTTTAATACTTTTGTGTTTATATATCATATGTTGTATACATGCACGTTTTAAATTTGGGAAATGTGATAGAAATAGGAGAAATGCTGCCCAATTTTTTTTTGGACATATTTTTTCCTTTATTTACTTGTCAATTAGGTAATCCATGAACCTAATTATTAATGTTTGTTGCTTTGTTTGTTTGTTTTTTTTGTGTGTGAAGTTTGACAATGGATAGAGATTGGATGTCAGCGGATAGGTTATCCGTGAAATATAGGAATGAAGTTGAGTTTTTCTTGCAATTTTGTGCAAGAAATACTCAATATCCTAATAGTATTCATTGTCCTTGTGTTAAGTGTGGTAACGTTGTCAGGATGACAATTTTTAAAATAAAAGGTCACTTATTTAGGAATGGAATAGACAAAAGTTATAAAGTGTGGTTTTTGCACGGAGAAAGAATGAAAGTCATTGATGAGAGACCATCTAAGAATAATAAGTATTTTGATGTGGATTAAGAAGTTGATGATATTGCAAAAATGATTGATGATGCACAATATGAATCACATGTGGATCCAATTAAATTTCAGTCAATCTTAAAAGATGCTGAGAAATCCATTTTCCCTAATTGTACAAGGTTCACTAAATTATCAGCACTGCTTAGGTTGTATAACTTAAAAGCCAAACATGGGTGGAGTGATAAGGGAATGACAGAGTTGTTAGCATTTTTAGGAGAATTATTACCAGAAGATAATGAAATGACGTCTTCATTTTATGAAGCAAAGAAGACATTGCGTTCGTTAGGCATGCAATATGAAAAAATAAATGCTTGTCCTAATGATTGCATCTTATATCGAAAGAGATATGTTGATGCAATTGCAAGTCCGACATGTGGCGAGTATAGATGGCAAAAGAAAAAAATTCAGATGCAGTTAGAAAAGGTGTCCCTACAAAGGTTTTATTTTGGTATCTACCATCGATACCTCGTTTGGCTCGGTTGTACCGAAATGATGATAATGTTAAAAATTTAATTTGGCATGCCAAAGATAGAGTAAAGGATGGTAAGCTGAGACATCCAGCTGACTCGCCAGCTTGGAAAACAGTAGATGCTAAATGACCTGAATTTGGCAATGAACCGATGAATATTCGTTTGAGTATTTCTGCTAACGGAATTAATCCACACACTTCCCTTAGTAGGAAAGAAAATTTTAATCTTAAAGCAGTGTTGTTGTGGACCATTAATGATTTTCCAGCCTTAGGTAATCTTTCTAAATTTAGTGTGAACGGGTACAAGGCATGTCCCATTTGTGAAGAGGGGACTCATTCTGAATATTTAAAACATTCTAGAAAGATTTGTTATATGGGCCACCGAATTTTTTTATCTGAAGAACATAAATTTCGAAGTTGGACAAATGCCTTCAATGGTAAACCTGAATTTGGAAAGGCTCCACCACCTTTACTTGGAGGACAATTGTTAACAAAGTTGAATAAAGTCCAATGCAAGTTCGGTAAGCCTAGAAATTATACAAATAAGAGAAAAAATATTAGACATGAAAAAACAAAGGAGGTTGTAGATGGTGCGACAGGTTGTTGGAAGAAGAAATCTATTTTTTTTAGCTTGAATACTGGGAGCATTTTGTTTTGCAGCATAATTTGGATGTGATGCACATTGAGAAAAACGTGTCGGATAGCTTAATTAGTACATTGCTGAATATTCATGGTCAAAGTAAGGATGGAATTAAAGCTCAGTTGGATTTAAAAGTAATGGGTATATGCCTTAATTTACAACCAAATGTTGGTGAGAGACGAACCTATTTACCTCCTGCATGTTATACCCTGTCTAAAGAAGAAAAACAAATTGTATGTCATTCTTTGTCGAATGTGAAAGTATCGGAAGGTTATTCATCAAATATTTCTTCTCTGGTAGATATGCAAAAATTTGAATTTAGTTGGAATGAAGTCTCATGACCATCATACACTACTTGAACATCTTCTACTAGTTGTTATCCATTCTGTGTTACCCAAAAAAGTTTGATATGCAATTATTAAACTATGCTTCTACTTTAAATCTATTTGTTGTAAAGTGGTAGATGTATCAAAGTTGGACAATCTTAAAACAAATCTCGTGATAACTATGTGTGAGTTGGAGCAGTATTTCCCACCTTCATTTTTTGACATAATGGTTCATTTAATAGTTCATTTGGTGAGAGAGGTAAAATTGTGTGGACCAGTATACTTGAGATGGATGTACCCATTTGAATGATATATGAAGGTTTTATAAGGTTGTGTTAGAAATATAAGTAGACCTGAGGGTTGCATAGTTTAATCTTACATCGTTGAAAAAGCAATGGAGTTCTGCTCAAAATACTTTTCAGCTGCTACGAGCATTGGATTATGTTTTTCTAAAATTGAGTTTGAAATAAGTAAAGGTGGTAGAGGTGGTATTGTTTCTGAAGTAAATAAATCTAATAGAGATGACGCACATCGCCTAGTCTTACAAAATATTGATGATGTTCAACCATACATTGAGTAAGTTCCTATACATATGCATGGTCAATCTTATTTTTCTCTTTCATTATATTGGCAATGAATGTAGTTTGTTAATATAAATGATTTTTCTTGAATAGAACATTTCAATTGGATCAAGACTACTTATCTTAATAAGTCTCAGAATAAAAATGGGTGCAAGATGAACATTATCGAAATTTCAGTACTTGGTTCGAGAATGAGGTAAAATACTTGTGTTGTTCTTATTTGAGTGTTATTGTATTTTAGATTGTTAGAATTTGATATACTTTGTTTTATTTTATTGTATTCTAGGTTTTGTATAACACCACAAACAAAGTGTCTAAACACTAAAATGGATAGAATGAGGTCCATCGATGAGTGTAATTAAGTATCAATGTTATTATATTCACGGTACTCAATTCAACACCATGAACCATGATAATATTAGAAAGACACAAAATAGTTGTGTTACTATTATCTCCCAGACTTTTCAAATATCTAGTTCCAAAGATAAAAATCTCATACAATGTGATATGACATTTTATGGGGTGATCAAAGAAATTTGGGAACTAGATTATGTGACTATTCGAATTCCTCTCTTCTTGTGTGATTGGGTGAAAAGTGATAACGGGGTCAAAACAGATGACTTAGGATTCACACTGGTGGGCTTAAACTGAATAAGACATAAATCTGACAACTTTATAATGGCATCATAAGCCAAGCAAGTATTTTATGTGAGTGGTCTAGTAGATGCTCTATGGTCAGTTGTCCTAACAAGTCAACCGAAAGATTATCTGATCAAAGAGTCTGGGAGCGATGATATTATACTTGAATAAGAAACATTTACAATCGCTTCACCGCCTATTGATGTCACCATTGATAATGATGATGACTACATATGCGAGAATGGTGAAGGGTTGTGGGTAGATAATTAATGGTATATATATATTAATTTTGTGATTTTATTTTTATGTATTTTGTGAGGTTTATACCTGATAATATTTTTGTTCACTTAACTGCAGATTCATTGATTATGGATCCACTATATGATGATGAGGGCGATCCATTTGTTGATGATGATGGTAATGGCCTGAAGGGAGTTAATCCTACTGTACTAACAAATACACAAGATAAGAAGTATAGGGGCAAATAAACTTGAAGTGATGTATTCAAAGCAAGAAGTGAGGGTTGCAATTATGAGGTCGAATACAATCGTTTTGGTCGAGCGATGGGAAAACGGGGGACCAAGATGAACAACACCATTGGTCTTCTATTACGCACAATCCTTCCTTTATATGTCGACAATTGGAAACAAACGTCGAAGGATAAAAGAGAGACTATATGGGGTCAAATCCAGGTAAGCTATAATATTAATTATCAAATTTATCCTAACAAATTAATCTATTAAAAAAAGTTTAATATTTTTGCATTCGTTTGTGCAGACTACATTCAAACTTCCAAATTCTGTTAAAACAGACGTCCTCAAACAAGCAAGAAAATACATGGAGAAATTGGAAAACAAGACTAACAAAAGATCTTGTTTATGTATATAAGAATGTAGCTCCTGAGCTTCTTGCCAAACTGTCATCAGACTACTGCGGGTATTACAAACCTGAAGATTCGAAATTTTTTTTTGCGAAAAGACTAACCCTAGATTGGGAAGAGATGATGGCAAAAAAACAAGATGCTTGGGCTCAAAACAAGTATCTGCATCACTCTAGACGTGGTGGTTATGCACTGGTAGAGCAACAAATGGAACATGAATTGGGTCATGAGGTGACCGAATATGACAGATCTGAGATGTGGACACAAGCACAGATGAACAAGAAAGGAGAAGTTATTAATGAAAAAGCTCGAGAGGTGGTGAAGAGGATTGTAAGTGTTCTTCGGTTTTAAAAAAAAAATAATTTTAATGATTAATGAGTGTGTTAAATTCTAATTGTTTTACTAACTATGTATATAGGCAGAATATAGGAAAAAAGTAACAGATGGCGAGTTGGTGGAGGAAAGTACAAACGATATACTAACTATGGCATTAGGCACTCCAGAGCATGGGGGACGTGTTAGGGGGATCAGTGCACATGTTGATGTTGGGAATTGTGCCGTGAAAGCATATGTAGTAGACATTGTTTTAAGAAAAATAAATAAATTGAATTTGTTGTGCATATATTTTATGGACTATATTATTTTGTGATAATATTAAGTAAATATCAGAAAAATTCCTAAGTTCATATATGTGATCTCAACCACGTATTAGTACAGAAGGATTGTGTTTAAGATAAATGAACTTGAATAGTTTGCAGTAAAATAATGTTATGAAATCTTTGGATTAATTACTGCAAGTACGGTCCACTAGTATTATGAATACATGTGATCTAGATCCGGATTACTAGTGTAGTAGGACACTTTAGTGGAGGTGCTTTATATATTAGAGAATATATAGAACTGGACTAGATATGTTTATTAATACTTAGTTAAATACCGTTTCGAAGTATTAATTAAATATATCAACTGATGATCATAAACAAATAGATCTTAATCATGAAGTTACTATGAACTCCTGTCTATGTTATATGAGTTCTTTGATTCACTCGTTAGGGTTTGTCAGAATGATGAGGTTAGAAACTTTGTTTTGGGAACTCATTAATGTAAATGGCTAGGGACATAGTATACAGATAAGGAATCTATACATTCTCGTAAGAGATTGAATAATGGTTCCCTTCAGGGTTGACTTTTGGGACTGAAAGGTTATTGAGCTCAAATTCATAATTTAGTTATGAATTAACCTTCACTAGTAAAGTCAATGGTACTTAAGGAAACAAGATATAATTAAAAGGGTAAAATGGTAATTTTATTTCCGGTTAATTATGAACCATTATTAGAGGGTTAATTTGTTGTAATGCTTATATCAATGGACACTTTATTGTTATAAAGTACTCAGTGAATAAAATGTCTATAATTACTAGAGTGCAGTCTCATATTTATAGTAGAGTGATCATGAGACTAATAAATTAAGATTATTTAATTAAAGAGTTTAATTAATAATCACAAATTTATTGGAGCTTGGAATTATAGGTCCATAGGTCCCCACAGCGGCTCTATCAACACTATTCAAGGCAAGAGTTGATATAAATGGTAAAATGGTAAAAAGACATTTAAGAAGAAATTTGTTCTTCGGGCCAAATATGCAATTATGTGATAATTGTGATTAATTAATTAATTACAAAATAGTTTTAATTATTGTATAATTTTTGAAATTATATAAATAATTAATTTATTATAATTTTTGAAATTATAATAAAATAAATATCAAAATTTTGAAATTGATATTTAATTAAAATTAGTTTTAATTAATTAGTAGAATTAATTAAATATCTTTATTTGAGTGAGAGATAATAATATGATAAGTTCAAATTTGATTTGAATTTAAAAGATTAATATTTATTCAAATAATTAATTATATGTGATAATTAGTTAAAAAGATAATAGATTCAAATTTGAATTAATTATTAGGTTGTTGAATTGTATCTAATAAGGTAGTTTCAATAAATAATTAAATAATTGTGAAAAAAAAAATCTTGGGCCTTATTTTCTAGGAAGCAACAAGCACCAAGCAGTCCCAGGGACTCACTTGGGCGTGTAGCACATAAAAAATCAAGATTTGTTTTTTTCACTTCTATTTAATTAATTAATTAATTGATAAGTCAAAAGTTAGTTTTGATGTTTACATTATTTAAATAATTAAACAATAGTTGAAAAAATAAATATCCCTATTTTATAAGGTACTGCACGACACACATAGTCCCTGGAGTGTGTGTGGCGTGCAGGGATGAATTTTTCACTTTGATTTATTTATTTAATTAATTAATTAATGAAAAATTAAAAAAGTTAGTTTTGATATTTTCATTAATAAAATAAATAATTAATTAAAAGATAAATTGTAATTGGGTACATATTTATTTTTTTTAAAAATAAATATTTTCTATTTTAAGTTAGACTTATCAGAAAATAACAAGATACTGAATTTATTCGCTCTAAGAAAAGAACGATACTTTCCATCTCTCCCTGAAAAAGATACAGAACCAATCTCAGGCCTATTCTCTTGATCTCATGTGTTGAGTACATCAAGTTGAATCAGAAATATACCATCCTTTATTCTCTAAGTATCCACACACGTCTTGAGGTGTAGAGAATGTTGTGGAAGATCTTGATGTGAGTACCTGGGAGCAGCTTGGATAGGAAGATCGTTTATTTTACGAAAAGATAGCAAGAACACCTGATAGGTATCAATATGTATGTTCTTTATTCTTTTCTTGTTTATGATTAATGTATGTATATTAATGGATTCACATATTTAAAAGTAGTTTAAATATGTTACAAATTTTTTATTGTACACCGGGCCAACCCATCACTATTCCGCCGCGTATTAGGAAACTTGTTCTTAATAATTGGTACCAGAGAGGTCATTAATCTCTGCATACATTAATTACTGTGTGGGCATAATACACATTCTTATGTTATCGTAATATGTGTGAATGGATGTATGTATGTAAGTTTAAAGTTTATTGTTAAGGGTCGTTAATTATATGGTGTTTTGGGTTTAAGAATTGTTCTTAAATTTCTAGATATAAAATGTAAGTCATTTTGGGGCATAGGAATTTTTTGTAATTAAATTTTCTGCATTAAATTATTTGAAAAAATTTTGTAAGGCCCAAGCCCCGGGTTCTGTGCCCCGAAGCTCGAGCCCCTATGCTTGCCTCCTGCGCGTGCGCCCCTGTGCCTGCAGCTATGCACCCTTGCGCCTGCCTCCTCCGTGCGCACCCCTCCACCAGCCGCGCGCGCCCCTGCTGTAGTGTCTCAGAATTTTACTTTGCTAGATAGTAGTTGTTTACCCAAAAAATAACTGCTGATGGCGTGGCAAGGATTTCTCCCATGTGGTTGACACGTGGTGGAAGTGCTGTTCGACTATCGACCAGAAGCACATCACTTCGTCAAGCTTAACTATTAGATACGACCAGGCTGGTCATATAACTTGATTTATTTACTTCTAAGATTGTAATCTTATAATAATTGCATTGAATATTTCCTCATTATTACCTTGATACGCGATTATTAAGGAAAGTTAAGGCCCATTGACCCATGTAACCCTCCTTGAGCCTATAAATATGCATGAAATAGCTCAAGGAAGGGACTTTTTGGATGAGAGATTCTTTTCCTGAATATTGTGAGAGAGCTATAGTGCGATTATCCATTGTTCCATTGTATTTCTTCCAAGGTTTGTGTAACTCAAGAACCCTAGTTCTTTGATCATGGCTTTGAGATTCAATATTAATAGTAGCACTAAGTGGACGTAGGTCATTACCATTCTTTGGGGCCGAACCACTATAAATCCTTGGTGTTTACTTCTTTTCCATTAGATTCTTGTCGTATATTTGACTCCGTGCCATTGGCCAAATCGCGAGTCAACATTCTGGTGCTTTCATTGAAAGTTTGATGAAAAAATGTAAGAAAATCTAATGGCGAAAACATCCAAGAAGACTGGACAGGCTGCTGGTGCTGCACCATCCCAACCTCCTCCCCCAAATGTGGCTGAGAATGAACCACATTTGGAGTTTGAAAAGGAGGAGTTAGATTCCGAAACGCCGAGGGCAATGCTAGGGGTGTTGCAGGATGAGTTGGCTAATCTGAGGGCCAATCAGGAGAATGCTGCGGAGACAATGGCGCTGCAGCAAAGAGAAATAGAACGCCAGCGCCAGGAGCTGAGTGAGCGGCAGGCGAAAATGGATCGTCGGCAGAGGGATGCCATGGCCGCTCTTGAAGCAGCCATCCAATTGGCTCGGAGTTAGGCTGCGCCAGCCTTCCAGCCAAATCAGCCACCGAATGTGCCTCCTCAAAGAGGTCCCAATCCTAGCCCTCCATTCCAGCCGGCAAGCCCTCTAAGGCCGGAGCAGCCGCCTGTGGCTCAGGATGATGTCCCACCTAGGGATCCTGAGCAGCAGCCTCCATCTCAGGCTGGTCGAGGCAATCCCCAACGCCTGAGGCAGAATAGGGCCGGGCAACCGCCCCATAGCCTTAGACGCCCAGGGGATGAAGAGCCGAATCTACCGAGCAGGGGACATCGTCCTTCCGCCAACAGAAGGAACATCGAGTCAGGCTCTGCGGTCAGGGGCCCCCCACGGCATAGCAATGCACGGGGACCCAACAACCAGCACAAGCCTCCCCCTGACACTGGGGAGATGCCAGCCTGAAGAGGAAATAGCGTGAAAAACTGGTCACACCGTAGTCAACCACAATTTAGAGATGGCCATGACTATAATGAAGCCGATTCCGGCAGAGAAAATGCTGGTAAGAGAAATGAAGAAAGAGGTGGAGGCAGAAGCCCCCCACATAGAGAAAATAGGTCAGCTAGCCATAACGCTGGGGGGCAACCCAGGTAGCAGAACGTCTTTAGTCCGCTAGGAGTTAGCGAGCAGAGACGTAGAAACGATGTGTAACGACCCGAATTTGCTAATAGGGCTTAGGGCCTTGATTAGTGTGCCGGGAGGGCAATAAGTGATTTAATATGTTAATATGTGAATTAATGTGAATATATGACAATGATGCATGTTTAGTTGAGTTAAATGTGGATGTGGGCCCCGTCTAGATATTAGGGGTATATATGTGATAAATGCAATACATATGTGATATATCGGTGCAGCACGATCCGAGACAGTCCTGGGGAGCGGTTAGCCAGAAAGTCACAACAGGGTTGAGATTCCGACTTGGGGTGAGTCGAGGGGTAATTGGGTATTAGTTATTATATGGGGTTATCGGGTTATGAAAATAAATATTTGGAGATATATTTGAGGATAGAATGTCTAGTAGGGGATATTGGGGAAATCAATATTTTGGACCTCAAGGACTTAGCGGGATTAGGTAAATGACTAAATTTCCCTTGAGTCAATTAAGGTTAGGGGCTAAGCTTAAGGGGGCAACTTGGTCATTTTGTAAGGATAAAGTTAGATATAGTTAAGTAAGGAAACTGCTGGAACCACAAGGAAGAATCAGTTTCTTAAGCTTAATCCTCTCAAGGTCAGTTTATTGACTTGGACTGTGGTGTGTGAGCTTGGGAGAATTTTAGCAGAAATCCAAGGCTTGAGGCTTGCTGTGAGAGAGCTTTGAAGGTGGAGGAGCAAAGAAGGCTAGGAATTATCAGCTGAGGTAAGGAGTTTAACCTTTAAATCTCTTGAGTTTCAGTTGAGTTGAAGTTAAAATCATGAGCTGCATTGAATTGAGATTATGATGTTAGGTTGGGTTGTGAGCTGAGTTTCTTGGCTGTATGAACTTATAGCAAAGTTTAGATGGTGTGGTTGGGAGACTTAAGCTTGATTTCTGGGTTAAATTTTTGGGTTAAGTTGATTGTAGATGAGCTGGTTTGAAGAAAGTGCAAGAAAAAGGGTGAGAAATCTGGGTTTGGAGGAGAGGGCCGCAGCCTGTGTGCGCGCACGGCCATGGGAGGTCGAAATGCTTGAGGCGCGCCGCGGCGTTTGGTGATGCGCGCCGCGGCCCGTGTGTGCTCTAGGGAGATGCTAGCCTCTGTTTCGAGGCTAGACGTGGCGCTTGAGGATAGGGCCGGGGCTCTTAGTGCCAGCTTGTTTTTTTTAAGGGTGTTTAGGCTTGGGAACTCAATGGTTAAGGCTCGGGATGGATTTTATCACCCGGATTGATAGAATTCAAGGTCTCAGAGGTTAGGGTTATGGCTTAAAATTATTTATTGGATTAGAACTTGATGGCTGGATATTGTTAATGTGTTGTGACTAGGGTTTCAGAGAGGCTCAAGTTAGAGGACTGTGCTCAGGACATCAGTGCTCGGAGAGCTCGGGACTTAGGTAAGAAAACCCTTGTTCCCATAGTGCTTGTATGTAGGCCTGAGCCCAATGTGTTTGAATTGCAGGGCGTATCCCTTTGATTGTATTTGCTAGTATTCTGTACTTGTTTAATATGCTATGAGTGCAATTATGTGAATGGTCGGCAAGAGCCGGGAACGGTGTAGGCCGAGGTCGGCAGGGGCCGAGAACAGCAAAGGGCCGGGAACGGCAATAGGCACGTTGAGTGCAAGGCCGAGTTCGGTAATGGGTCAGGAGCAGCGTTGAGCACATGGAGTGCGAGTTTCCAGGGCATGTCCCTAAAAGGATACCTAGGATATCCTCACGGTGTAGACCACGAACCCAGGGCCTGGTAAAGCGCCTGGGACGGCTAGGCGGTATGTGTTTAGCCTATTGATGACCAGTTTGTATACTTGGTGTATGTTTTGCATATGTTATCTGTTTGTGGGTTTTCTTGTTGGGCTTCGGCTCACAGTTGCTCTATGGTGCAGGTAAGGGTAAGGAGAAAGCCAACCAACCATGAGTGTAGCAGGCATGAAGCGGCGTGTACATGTTTGGCCAGCCTGGCTGCAACAACCAGTGGATTTTGGGAGATGTTTGTAAATAAGCCTAGATTTTGTCGTTTAGTCGACTTAGTTCAGTTTAAATGTTGTAAATATTTCTAAACTATATTTTGGGATCCCAAGTGTTAAAATTTTATAATTTTCAATGAAATAGAATTATTTATAAAGTTTTCCTCTGTTATGGCTTAATTACACTATTTGACCTAAAACCTTGACTAGCGAGTTGAATGCACATTTTTAAACTCACTTGGTAACGACTCTAAGGAAGTAGGGCGTTACACGATGATTTAAGGGATGTACTTAACGACCGCTGTGAAAGGCACGACGAGTACGCTCCCCCGACATTGGTGGCCCCAGCAATCCCAGAAGCTATTCAGGCTCAGATTGATGCTCTGATCCAGGCGGTACAGCAACTAGTCGGGGGACGAACGTCCCATATTGAGTACGATAGGAGGAGGGGCATCCCCTTTGTATAGAGGATTGCTGTGGCTGAAACCCCCAGTAAGTTGAAGATGCCAACATTGCCGAACTTTGACGGGTACAGAGACCCGGTATCTCACGTTAATAAGTTTGAGATACAAATGGATATACAAAAAGTGTCGGAAGATGCCCGCTGTTGGATCTTCCCTATGACACTGTCTGACACCACCCAGGAGTGGTTCTTTAAGTTCCCTCCTGCTAGTATAGTATCTTGGGAGATGTTCGTAAAGGAATTTTACGGACAATTCTACATGGGTCGCGTACACCCCATAGAGGCCAACCAGCTGGTCGAGATACGCCAGAAGGAGGGAGAGCCCTTAAAAGAATATGTCCAACGCTTCATGCGAGCAGCAGCTGGAGCCAAGACAGTGGGCGATGAAGGTAAGATGATGGCTCTAACTGCTGGGGTTAGGCGCCATTCACCCCTCTGGAGTAGCCTCAGAAAGAATGGGGTAAGAAGTACCCAGGAGTTTTTTGATCGGGCTGATCGATATATCAAGCTCGAGGACGCGATTGCCAATGAAGGGAAATCGCCAACAAAAGACAAGGGACCGAAGGAAGAACCCGCCAAAGCCGCCAACGGGTCGGAAAAACCCAATGGCAACGGCAAGGGCAACGGGAATGGAAACGGTAGGAACGGTGGAAAACGGGCAAACAATGAACCCTCAGCTTTCGAGAGTAAACGCCCCAAAGGTAGTTGATACGAGCTGAGATTCACCAACTACACAGCCCTTGTCGAAAGTCGAGCGGAAGTCTACCAGGTGACCAGCTCAAGCGTGCCTTACAAACGACCCGCAGCTATAAGGAAAGATATCTCCAAGAGAGATACAACGAAGTTCTGTCGTTTTCACAATGACTACGGGCACAACACCAATGAATGTAACCAGTTGAAAGACTAGATTGAGTTCCTAATCAGGCAGGGACATTTAATAAGATATGTGTGAGCCGCAGGATGGTCCTAGCGAGAGGCTCAGAGTGGCAACAAGCAGGCGCCTGCACACCAACGCTCGCCACCCCTACAACCAGCTCCTGTGGCAGGCACTTTACTCACCATCTATGGAGGCCCACACCTTGCGGGGGATAGTGGGAAGGCAAGGGAATGATACGCTTGAACCCTACGCCACGACTAGGACATCGAGATGATGAGTGTGGAGGATTGAGCACCAAAGAAAGATCGAACAGAGGAGGAATTAATAACCTTATCTGAAGACGATGCCCAGCACGTACAATTCCCGAACTCTGATCTGCTGGTCGTGGACGTGCAAATTGCCAACATGATGGTGAAGAGGGTGTTGGTTGACACAGGAAGCTCGGTCAACATCCTATACAAGTCTTCACTGGAGAGAATGAAGCTGTTCGTCAAGGACCTGGAGCCATGCAACCAAACCATCTATGGTTTTTCCGATGAAGGGCTCGCCCCAACATGGTCGATTAGGTTTCCAGTTACAGCAGGTACTGCACCTGATAATAGGACATTACTCACTACTTTCATAGTAGTTGATTGTCCTTCAGCATACAATGGTGTAATTGGGAGACCGATTCTGGTCGACCTACGGGCCGTCACTTCAATATGGCACCTTGCCATAAAATTCCCAACAGATGTAGGGATAGGATGCATATTAGGAAATCAGCGGGAGGCAAGGGAGTGCTACAATGCCTCGATCACCAAGGCAAAAAAGGGTGTATCGAGAGATGTTCTCGGAAAAGAGTTACAAATGGCAATTGATGCTCAGATCCAGTCAGGTGATAATGTCACCAAATAGGGCGTTTCCCAAAGCGAGGATAGAGACTTGGATCCTCGCTTTGGGGATTTTGAGGAAGAAATAGAGCCCATCGAGGACCTTGAAGAGGTCCGACTCGATGAAGAAAATCTGACCAGGGTTGTGAAAGTCGGTAAAACCTTAGAGA
This sequence comes from Humulus lupulus, assembly GCF_963169125.1. Taxonomy (NCBI): domain Eukaryota; kingdom Viridiplantae; phylum Streptophyta; class Magnoliopsida; order Rosales; family Cannabaceae; genus Humulus; species Humulus lupulus. The sequence continues at coordinate 163,672,063 of NC_084796.1, read as the reverse complement.
CAACAACAAAACAAGCACTGGTGGAGTTTTTAAGGAGGAACCAGGAAGTCTTCGCCTGGTTGCACAAGGACATGATTGGGATAGACCCTGCAATCATCAGCCATGTCCTGAACATCGACAAGAGTTTTTCACCAGTGCAGCAGAAAAGAAGGCTGCCCGACAAAGATAGAGCAAAGGCCTTAAAAGAAGAAGTCGAAAAGCTAAAGGAGAATGGGTTCATCAGTGTGGCGTTTTATCCATTGTGGGTCTCTAATCCCGTGCTAGTTCCCAAGCCGAATGGCAAATGGCAAACATGCGTGGATTTCACAGACCTCAATAAAGCCTGTCCCAAAGATTGTTTCCCACTCCCTAGGATCGACCAACTGGTCGATGCCACTCCAGGGCATGAGATTCTCTCTTTTATGGATGCATACTCTGGATATAATCAGATTAGTATGCATCCTCCTGATAAGGATCACACTAGCTTTCGGACTGATACAGGGCTTTACTGTTACAAAGTAATGCCCTTCAGTTTGAAAAACGCTGGTGCAACTTACCAGCGACTAGTCAACCACAAGTTTAAGGAGCTGATCGGCACAAACATGGAGGTCTATGTCGATGATATGCTGGTCAAGTCAAAGAAGGCAGAAGGGCATATAAAGGATTTGCAGGAGTGCTTCAACATCTTGAACAAATATCAGATGAAGCTGACCCCCCTTAAATGCTCCTTTAGAGTAGGATCAGGGAATTTCTTGGGATTTATAGTTAACTCGAGAGGAATTGAAGCCAATCCCGAGAAAATCAAAGCCCTGATCGATATGAAATCGCCAACAAAGATTAAGGATGTTCAAAGTTTGACCGGAAGGATTGCCGCTCTCAGTAGATTTATTTCGAAGTCAACGGATAAGTGCGTTCCATTTTTTTAATTTACTTAGAGGCAACAACAAATTTGAGTGGACAGAGGAGTGCGAGTAGGCTTTTCAAGCATTGAAAACTCATATGGCGTAACCACCAGTCCTATCGAAACCGGTTGATAAGGAAACTTTGTTCATCTACTTGGCGATCACGGAATATGCTGCTAGTGCCGTTTTAGTAAGGGAGGAAGAAGGCATGCAGAAGGCTGTTTATTATGTAAGCAAGAGGCTAATTGGAGCAGAGCTGCAGTACCCACCTATTGAAAAGTTAGCCTATTGCTTAATTTTGGCCTCTAGGAAGCTGCAACCTTACTTTCAATCTCACCCAATCACGGTTTTGACCAACCAGCCTCCATGGCAAGTTCTGCAAAAACCAGAGGCTGCGGGTAGATTGTTAAAATGGGCAGTCGAACTTGGGCAGTTCGATATCTCTTACTTGCTACGAGCAGTGATAAAAGGGCAAGCCCTGGCTGACTTCATTGCAGAGTTCACTAGACTTACAGATAGCAAGCAGGCCGAAGAGCCTGATGAGCCTGAGTCTCAAAACCAAGCTCCCTCATGGAAATTATTTACAGTTGGTTATTCTAATGAGAATCACGCAGGAGCCAGAGTGATATTGATGACGCCTGAAGGGCATCAATTTCACTGCGCAATCATGTTTGACTTCACTGCTTCTAACAATGAAGCTGAGTATGAAGCATTGCTCGCTGGGTTACGATTAGCCAGGGATATGAATATTAAGGTGCTCGACATCTACACCGATTCTTAGCTGGTGGTGAATCAAGTCATGGGAGAGTACCAGGCACGAGGTTTAAAGATGGTTGCCTATTTAAACAAAACAAAAGATCTATTGGCTCAGTTCGACAAATACACCCTCCAGCAAGTACCTCGCGACCAGAATTCCAATGCTGATGCTTTAGCCAAGTTAGCAAGCGCAAAGGATGCTGATAATCTGAACATAGTGCCAGTTGAAAGGCTATCTATGCCAACCATCCAAGCAGAGGAGACCACTTTGGTGATCCAGGTGGCGGATACGTGGATGACAACATACGTAGAGTATCTGACGCAATGCGTGTTGCCGACGAACAGAAACAGAGCTAGGACTCTTCAGCGACAGACTGCTAGGTATAACCTGGTAGATGGAGTCTTGTACCAGAGGGGATACTCAATGCCACTCATCAGATGTGTTTCGAAAGAGAAAGCCAAAGAATTGATGAAAGAGGTACACGAAGGCTTTTGTGGGGACCACGCTAGGGGGCAAAGCTTGTCGAAAAAGATCCTGCGGCAAGGATACTTCTAGCCCACGATGAATGAAGGCTCGATGGAATTCGTACAGAGGTGTGACAAGTGCCAGAAATTCTCCAAAATCCCACGAGTAGCCCCTAATGAGCTAAAACAAATGCAAAGTCCGTGGCCGTTTGCAGTTTGGGGTATTGATCTAATCGGATCTTTGTCCACAGGAAAGGGCGGCGTCAAGTATGCTGTGGTTGCCGTTGATTACTTCACTAAATGGGCTGAAGCTGAGCCACTCGCAACCATAATGACCAAAAAGGTGCTAGATTTCGTGATAAAAAACATCATTTGTCGCTATGGATTTCCAAGGAAAATCGTCTCAGACAACGACACGCAATTTGATAGTGATTATTTCACGGACTTTTGCGAACGACATGGAATTATCAAAAGCTTTTCTTCAGTCACGCATCCCCAAGCAAATGGACAAGTCGAAGCAGTCAACAAAACGCTAAAGGATACCCTGAAGAAAAGACTAGAAGAAGCTAAGGGTGCTTGGCCAGAGCAATTGCCTGAAGTCCTTTGGTCGTACAGAACTTCTCATCGAACAGCAACAGGCCATGCTCCATTCTCTTTGGCTTATGGATATGAGGCTATGTTACCCATGGAGTTAGATCCGCCCTCACATCGCAGAATAACGTACGATCAAGGCTCGAACAACCAACTATTGATGGAATCCCTAGACTTGATCGATGAGAAACGTGAACAAGCCCAACTCCGAGTAGCTGCGTACCAGTAAAAAGTCGCCCGATATTTCAACTCTAAAGTACGCGAGAGAAAATTCAACGTTGGAGATTTAGTACGTCGAAGAGTTTTCCTAAACACCTGCGACTAGGCTGCTGGAGTACTCGGACCTAATTGGGAAGGGCCTTACCAGATTGAAGAAGTCCTCCATCCGGGCACCTACAAACTTGCTCGCTTAAACGGAGATCTCATTCCTCGCTATTGGAATGGAGAACACCTACGCAAGTGCTATCAATGAACAATTCTTCTTAAAGGATTGGCTTGTATTAATTTTACTTTTTACAAGTTATGAAAAAGGGTTGGTCATTTTATGTTACTAATCGCTTATAAGTGTAAGATCTTATTGATCACTCGTACAGACACGTTTTGTCCATTTATTACGAGAAATATAAGGGATTGTGCGAAAGCAGTCATTCTTGCCACTTATTGTATTTTATACAAGTATTTGCTCATTACGTGTGTTGTTTTGCTGTATTATAATTTTAGTTGTTTTGCTCCGAGCAATAATGTTCGAATAGGTTTTGGTCAAGGCAAGTGACCAAGGACCTAGAGCTCCTCGATCACTTGGGGGGCATATAAGGTATCCAGTAGGCAAAGCATATTGAAAGGTATGTAAACACATGAGCAAAATAAGTGAAAGCATGCTAGGGTACTTAGAGTATTTTTCAAAATTTTGTATTTTGTTAAATCAAACCAAAGTACTATGCTAAGTTCGGTTATGCGAACAAATGTTATAATAAAATACAAATATTATAATATCTTAAGGAAACCTTTTACACCACGAGCTATCACTGCTCGGATGTAATTGTTCAATTAAAAGTAAAAGCTGCCCGTGCAGTAATAAAAGTTTAACTAGAAAATTAAAGTGTCTTTACATCACAATCCATAGGCCGTGTACTTAAAAGATTAAAGATTAAAAGAAAAATAGCAGACTACGAGGCTGGAGGATATTGAGAGGTGCCCTGGTCAACGACAGTTGTAACATCATTGTCTGCCCCTTCTACGCCAGTGGCCAAGGAGATTTTGGGCGAGGTAGGTACCTTTGCTCTCTCTTCTTCCACCAAGCGAGCAACGAGTGGGCTATCTCAGCATGCCTAGTGCGCTCAGGAAGATAGTTGAAATTATCCTCCTGGTTATGTTTCCAGAAGTCATAGAAACACTTAACCGTGGTGTTCTTGTACCTTTCCAAATTACTGGCGTTGACTTTTTCAAGCTTCTCGATCCGACCCTCCAATGTTGCAGTCTCTTGTCTGCTCACAATCAAGTCCTCCTTGAGCTTTTTAGCCTCGCGGTAGTTGATGCGGTTAGACTCCTTGAACTGGTCTCTCTGCTCAATGGCCTTTTCCAGCGCACTCTGCTTCTCCCTTAACTCCTCAGCCAGCTTGTCCCTCTCCTCGAGCAGTGCTGCATTTGTCTTCTGAGCCGCCTCAAGCTGTTCAACATATTTTTCTTCGGCAGCTTTGAGTTCTTAAGTGTGCCGTTGCTCGGGGGTTTTGGACTGTTCGGTAATAGCTCCCGAACGAAGACAGTCGACAGTCACAGTTAACATTGCCTGCAATTAGCACGGAAGTTAAATTGACTGATAAATAAAAGGACTTAGTCTCCACAGAAAAAAGACAACTTACACTTGCGAGCTCGTTTAAAGCACGGGTTAGGATCTGGTCGACATCCATCGTCTCTGTCCCAGCCATCGCTTCTCACCAACGTTTATGCTTCAAAATCTTTGCCATTCTGTCCTTGGCTGATCTTAGGGCACGACTCGATATGTCGCCCCCTGTGGAAGCAGGGGCAGCCTGCTGTGTCTGGGCAGCTGGGGCTGGTGGGGAAGGTGTCGACTCGATCGGAGCAAGAGGAGTTTCCTGCTCGAGAGGAGAAGGAGGTGGTGTTGCATTTGTTGATGGTCCGTCTGCCGGAGGGTCTGCAGTACGTGATTTCATGGCCGGAGGCGCTTTACTGCTTTCCCCTTGATGCCGTCTGCTCGCTTTCTTCTTACTCGCAGGAGCTTCAGGAACCTCGGGAGCACAGTACATGTCGAACACGTTTTCAGAGTCCATGTCTGTAAGACAAGAAAATGCATGAACAGCGAGATAGTACAGACGATTGAGTATGTTATGTCAGGAAAAGAAACAAAGAAAATTGTAAGTAAAATACCCGAGCAATCATTACTGGTCGTTACATTATATACTTTACAAGTGTTACACTCACTCTTTGGCATGAAGAAGTCTGAATCTAAATCAGGAGGATATCTAAAATTGCCATCCCCGTCGAAGAGGTGACAGGGATTAGGCAGGCTATCTAAAAGCATAAAATCAGTACCGTTCTCATCCTACAACTCAAGAATAGGCTCTGTGGCCTTCTTCTTTCCCTTCCCTAGAGGGGCTGGTGCAGGAGGAGATCGGGGGGCTCCAGTTGGCTCATTGATGGTCACCCCAGTTGCCCTCCTCGGAGGAGGTTGTGACACATCTGTCTGTTGTTCGGGGACTTCAGTGCCAGTAGCACTCCCCGCAGTAGATTCCCTCACATCCTAGTGAGGAGCCAAAAGGCCGATCAATCTCAGATTGGCCTCTGTGACCAACTGTTTGACACTTTTCTCTATGTCGGTCATGCTAGCCAGGAGGGCTGATCGGATCACCATGTCCGGAGTAGGGTCTGGTCGTAACCATGGGCCTGAAACGCACTAAATTTCTAAGGGAAATGCAACAAAATAGTAAAGAAAAATAAACGACCAGTGGTATAAAGACTTTACCTCATTGTGTGAAGGCCAAGTTGTTCGCGACCATGTCAGTCGTCAGAAAGTACTCCAGATGATACTTCCCCATGTTTGAGATAAAAGTAGTATTAGTCAGGAAAGTGCGACCTATTTCCTGGTGACAGAAGTGGAAGAACCCCGTGTTTTCCTAGTTGGGGTTGGATTTTAGGTCGAACAAGTAGTTGACCTCATGTGGTGTGGGGACGGGCCATTTCTTATGGCTATAGAGGATATAGAGTGCAGAAAACATTCTATATCCATTGGGAGTTATTTGAAAAGGAGCGACCCCGAAATAATTGGCCACTCCCTGGAAGAAAGGATGAAGAGGAAGGATCGTTCTTGCCTCGATGTGGTACCTAGACCAGGTGCTGAAAGCGCCTCAAGGAAAGTTCGCCCGTTGGTCTTTGGTGGGTTGGACTAGGGTCACCCCAAGAAGTCCATATTTTTTAATGTAATTGGCAATCATCCTAATCATAACTCGGCTTGGAGGGGCGACGTACCATTCAACATCTGGTTGAATGGCATTTCAAAGTTGAGCGTGAGTTTGGATGCTAGGGTCGGGGATATTTCTTTCTCGACCGCTGGTCGAGGGAATTTCTGCTTGGGGGGCAGGCTGGTTTGCAGAAGGTTTTTGTGTTTTCTTTTTTTGGGCAGTTGATTTTACTCTACCCATGGCTGGAGGGTTTGAGTGAGGTCTACTAGGTGGAATACGAGAAAAAGGGATGTTCGGAATGAGTAATGACGACTGTTCTTTATCCACGAGCAGTTGCGCGAGCAGGTTGTCGTCAATTGGTCTCTCACCTCCCCACGGATCTTCCATCAAAATCTGCGAACAGAAAAGGGGAGATGAGAACTTACTCTAAAAAACTTGTGTTGAATGTGAGAATAACGTTGCTCATGTATAAAAGTTAAGCTTTTAAACAGCCAACAAAATTCTAGCAAAAACACTAAGTTTTATACAAGCAGTTTGAAAAACAGATTGAAAAGCGGAAGTAAAAAGTTTTTCTGAGAAAACTTTTTGACCTCCGGAGGGGCGCGAAAAACCCAGTTTTTCAACTAGCTTAAAAATCGAATTTTTACTTTGATTTTACGCCCTTAAGTCTACAATCTCGACTACCAAACTGGCTCCTAACTCCTACAAAATGTTACTTCACTACCCTATCAAGTATCTATTGATATACACACAATCCCCATAACAGTTTCAGTCAAGAACACAGATTTGAAAATATAAAAAACAATTTTGCATGGCATCTTAAACGTCAAAGGGGTTCGTAAAACTTACTTAGATGAAAAATGGAGTCTGAACACGAAAGCTTTAGAGCATTCAGATGTGAGTTCCTGGGATTTATGGGCTCTGAAGATGGAAGTTCTTGGGAGTTCTTGACAAGAAAATGGCGAGTGAAAAGTAAAAAGTAAAAATGTGGATTTGGGGTATTATTTATAGTGACTGCGACACGGTAGATGAAGTAATCATGAATTACCTTTTTCAAAGCATGGGGAAGTGTAATAGTCGTCAGACAAGTTCTTGGGAAACCGCAAAGACTTGATTGGACATGATTGATCACTTTTTTCAACAAAGCACGGGCGGCTCTAATAGATTTCGTGGGGGTATTCGAAGGGTCAGTTTCTTAAGTTTACTTATTGCTAGTCGCCATAAATAAACTTGGGGGGCAAATGTTTACCCAAAAAACAACTGCTGATGACGTGGCAATGATTTCTCCCACGTGGTTGACACGTGGCGGAAGTGCTGTTTGACTATCGACCAGAAGCACATCACTTCGTCAGGCTTATCTATTAGATACGACCAGGCTGGTCGTATAACTTGATTTATTTACTTCTAAGATTGTAATCTTATAATAATTGCATTGAATATTTCCTCATTATTACCTTGATACGCGGTTATCAAGGAAAGTTAAGGCCCATTGGTCCGTGTAACCCTCCTTGAGCCTATAAATATGCATGAAATAGCTCAAGGAAGGGACTTTTTGGATGAGAGATTCTTTTCCTGAATATTGTGAGAGAGCTATAGTGCGATTATCTATCGTTCCATTGTATTTCTTCCAAGGTTTGTGAAACTCAAGAACCCTAGTTCTTTGATCACGACTTTGAGATTCAATATTAATAATAGCACTAAGTGGACGTAGGTCATCACCATTCTTTGGGGCCGAACCACTATAAATCCTTGGTGTTTTCTTCTTTTCCATTAGATTCCCGTCGTATATTTGACTCCGTGTCGTTCGCCAAATCGCGGGTCAACAGTAGTAGTAGTAGTAGCTAGTAGTAGCTTGTAGTATTTTAGTTTTCGTGGTTATTGATTCAAGCCGTGATTTAGTTGGAAATTCATGGAAACAATTATAGATTGTATAAGTTTAACCTATAGTTTAGAAATATTAATTATAACATAAGGTTTGATTATTATAGCTGGTCCTAGAAATATTATTTATTATAACCTAAGGTTTAGATAGAACTAATGAGAACGTGACACTTGTCACAAGCATCTTTATTAAGGATGTAAGCATTTTGGATGAATAATTTAATAAAAGATAAATATAGAAGCTTTAGAACCTTCAAGCAGCTGTTAGGATCACGTTTTACTCAGTCAAAGCAGTTTAAACAAATTCAAAATATGTTGAAAGAGTGCAAAAACGTGTTTGATATATCAACGTATGCCGATATATCGCAACTATAGGGGCTGATATATCGCCTACGGGAGATACCAAAAACACGTTGACTCCGCACGAACAAAAGCACAAAAGCACGGGAAATAAGTAAGGGCGATATATCACCTAGGGTAGGCAATATATCAGCTCTTGGAGCCATTTTTGAATCTTTGTGGATTTAAATTAGAAACAACCCTTAACCACTTGGACTTGCTCTTGAACGTTTTTGACCGGGTTCTGGACATCTGTTGAAACGAAAATTCAAATCTTTTTAATTATTATTCATTTAAAAAAGGGGTTAGTTTCACTCCTTGAACTCTGTAAATAGGACCTAGTACTCAGCCATTTCATTCATCATTCAAGTATTCTTCAGAACATCCAAGCTGCTCAGATTACTCTAGAGAGCAAACACTTGGGTTTTGGGTTAAAAGCTTTTCCAATCTAAGCTTTTCTAAACACTTGGGATGTAATGTCCTGGGTAGCCAAGACCATTACACTGTGCATTTATAAAGGTGCGGGACTTGCTAATAAAGTCATTTAGTTAAAAACGTGTCATTGGCATCACTAATGAACTAGGGTTAAAAGGTTTTGGTCATAAAATATACATTTCTTATAATTAAACGTTTTACACAAGGGATCCCAAAAGAAACAGTGTTTGAAAGTCAGTTTACAAAATTTCTAGAGTACAATCCACCGCTAGCCACTCTAAGGGCAAAACAGATATCAATGGTCCTCCCGTTCCTGGTTCTTCCTCAACCATTACGGCTAAGCAGCTGATCATGTACATTCTGCCCTCAGAGCTCTCCGATTCAGGGCATTTCAACCTTGCCCTTGCCTTTACCTACACCATGAAGCACCGTGAGCCAAGGCCCAGCAAGAAAATATGACGTTATAGCACAAACAATAATAACAATTGAATAATCTTTAAAGCATGTTCATATACTTAGCATACCACATTAATCACATAGCCATAGACATAACCAGAGAATCAACAGACCAACACTCAGATATTCAACATAACAAGTTCATCAATCAATAATAATAATAGTCAATCCACATGAACATCAGGGTCGACGCCCTTAGGTCGCACCCTCTATTTACCCCACTGACTCTGGACCGCTTAAACCGAGCTCAGTGAATAATAAGTTGTCCTCAGCTACCAATGGCTAAGCCGCGCCCTGTGGGCCAACGTAAACTCTGGCACTCTTAGGCCATTCGTTTATTTTTACATGGCATAATACCATCCTTCATAAAGCATTTAAAACAGGGAACCCTTAGTCCCATTATAAATTCACAACCGGGTGCAGTTTTCTTACCTATTTACCGAGCTTCTTAAGCACAAAAATCCCAAGCGCGGTCCTCTAACCCGAGCCTCGCCGAAAAACTAGTCACAACACATATACATTGCACTCTCATTACTAACCAATTCATAATCATCTCTCGGAACCAATTCTGTGCTCTCGAGACCTTCCGTTACCCCACACAAGGTGGCAAAAGCGTCCCCCGAGCCCCTTGAGCCAAAACCCTAAAATCTAAAATTCCCCTTTCCTGAAATTAGCCCAGGGCCGCAGCACAGCCCTATAGGGGCTGCGGCCCCCAGAGGGGTCCCCATCTCCTAATTCAACCTAGCACCGCAGCATGGAAGAATAGGGCCGCAACACTCATACGCGAACCTAGAAAACTAGGTTTTTTCTCAGCATTTTTCCCGAGCCAAAACTTCTCCAAATCCATACCAAGGTATACCCAAGTCCCATTTCAACCTAAAACCCCAAACAAACAGTATGGCAACTCAGAAACCATAGCAACAAACCCAAACACACAATCAAACCCAAGAATCACATAATTTCTCAAAATTCCCAAAACTTAAACCACACCTTATAAAACTTAAACCACCCTTCAGAATATTTAAACCACACCAGAAATTAAACTTCAGAGATGCATGAAACTCTTACCTCAAGTAGAATTTCGACCTTGATCTATTTCCCAATCCAATTCCAAGCTTAATTCCACTAATCCAAATCTGAACCTTGCCAAGTCTTCACTCCAATGACCCACAAGATAAAACACAACTTAGATCACTTATTCAACACTTCCAATTAAAATTCATCAAGATTTAAAATAAAACTTACCCTTGATCTTAGCTAGGCCCTTTGTGCTCCCGAGTTTCTGCTCTAATATCCTCCAAAACCAACACCTTAGAGAGGGAGAGAGAGTGAACCATTTGAGAGAGGAAGAGAGAAAAACTGAGAGTTTTCTTCTGTTTATTTCCCTCTAATTCCCTTACACATGCCCTTAGAATCAGCAGCAAAAGGTCCAAAATACCCTTGAGCTTATTTAAATCCTTAAGTGCTTCCAAGGGCAATTTAGTGATTTCACTAAAATCCCGTTAAGTCCTCAAGTATTCCTAAAAATCTCCGACATGTCTAAACCATTACTGTAACGACCCAAAATCGCTAATAAGGCTTAAGGGCCTTGATTAGCATGCCTGGAGGGCATAATGGGATTTATGTGTGATTTTATGAGTTAAATGCATGGTTATGATTTAAATCATGTTATATGACTAATTGAACATCGAGATGCATGACTATGTGGTTAGTATGCATGCTAGGTGAAATAATTATGCATGTGGACCCCGTTTGCATGATAGGGGTAAATTGGTAATTTTAGCCCGCTGAGGGCATATATGTGATAATTGTATTCTGTGAATTGTACCACGTGAGTGTGGTGTTATTGTTGTGATGCACGTGCCGAGACGGTCCTAGAGAGAGCAAGTTAACTTATGAGTCACAACGGGATTTCTATACCCGGCTCGGGAGGAGCCTAGGGGTACCTCGGGGATTTTATGGTTAAGTAGAGAATTGGCGGTTAATGGTTATTGTAGATTTAGTAACCTGGGTAACCATTAGTTACTGCTGAGAGTAACAAGTTTAGGTGAAAGAAATGGTAGAATTGTAATATAGGAGAAAGGACTAGAGTGCCCTTGAGGTGTAGTTAGCAAAGGGTTTTGATGAAGGGGTAAAATGGTCATTTGGCTGGACAATTGGCATTTTGCAGCTGGGTATTAAGGGGTACACGGTTTGGGGACTTAGCCATTTGATGCTTTGATATTTGAAGAGAAGAAAAAGGAGAGGGAAAAAGCTAGGGCATGAAGAAGAAGAAGGGAGCTGAAAACTTGAGGACTTAGGGGATGAACCAAGGAAGCTTAAGGTTGGATTCTTCATTCAAGGTAAGGTTCTATGCAATTTTAAGATTTATTTCTGTTGTGGTTTAGGAATTTGATGCATGGTTTAAGCTTTTCAAGCTTTGGTTTATGTTTTTGGTTTATGGGTTTAGATTTCTTAAGTTGAGATTAAATGGGTGGATTTTGAGTATGATTGTGTTATTGAGTTGGGTTATGATGTTTATGGGTTGATGTATGGTCTATTTGAAGTTTGGAATTGGTTTTGGGACTTAGGTAATTGTTGGGATGATTTGGAGGGGTTTAAGTTCAGGAAAAACGCAAGAGAAAACCCAGATTTTCTGGGTTCGCGAAGGAGCGCCGCGGCCCTGTTCTTGGGCGCCGCGGCGCGAGGTTGCATCAAGAGAGGGGCATCCCGCTGGGCGCCGCGGCCCTTGAGGGGAGTGCCGCGGCGCTAGGCCATTTTCAGGGCACCAAAAGTTGCGTTTTTGAGCTTTTGCTCCGGGGGTTCGGGGGATGTTTCTGATGACTTGTTTTAGGGATTTGGGAGTCCCGAGAGTGTGGGATTGGTCCCGGGAAGCGGTTTTTGATTTGATTAGTATTGAGGGATGTTTCTTGTGTGTTGTGACTAGGTTGTGGGTGAGGCTCGTGCTAGAGGACCGTGCTCACGGCTTTAGTGCATCAGGAGGCTCGGGAAGCAGGTAAGAAAACTATATCACCCGTAGGATGGGGCGTGGGCCCATAGTGTGATTGCGGGGCACGGCCCTATATTGCATGATGAGATGATTGCCGGGCATGGCCCTATATTGCATTACATGTTAGGGTGTAGACTTGATGAATTAATATTTATTGGAATGTTGTTGTGTTATGCTATATGTGTGATTATAGTAAATTGAACGGCAAGGGTCGAGAACAGCGTAGGCCGGGTACGGCAGCGGGGTCGAAAGTAACACCTAGCACATGGGATGCTATAGTCAGGGTGGGACCCAAGGGATACATGAGTTATCCTCGCGGTGAGAACCGATACCCCAGAGCTTTGGTAAGGTTTCTGGGGCGGCATGGCCGTGTTTGCTTAGTCTAATGATTGACTTGTTTATTTGTGGATTATCTGTTATGATAAACTGTATACATTGCATATGTTATGTTCTGCATGAGTTTTCTTGCTGGGCTTCGGCTCACGGGTGCTCTGTGTTGCAGGTAAGGGCAATGACTGAGTCAACCAACCATGAGTACGGAGAGTGTGAAGCGACGTGTACATGTTTGGCCTGCCCGACTGCTTTGGTTGGGGGTTTATTCGAAAATGGCTGTAATAATCTATGGTTTTTATAACTGATCAATTGTAAACTTATTTTAAGATGTAAATAGTTTTCAAACCTTATTTTGGGATCCCAAATGTTTAATACTAGAAGTTTTATTGAAACGATGCATTTTTCTAAGATTACAGCCTTAACTTTTAATTAGGCACACTTTTGTTTAAAAACCTCGGTTAGCGAGTTCATTGCACACTGTTTTGTCTTAAAACTCACTTAGTAACGGCTCTAAGGAAGTAGGGCGTTACAATTACTAAATTACTAACCCCTACCCTATAATTCCTGAACATTTTATAATATTCCCAAAATACCCCTAAGCTCCTCTGGAGTCGGGTACTTGACCCCGTTGTGACTTTCTAACTAAACAGCTCCCTAGGACCGTCTCGGGTCGTGCAACACAATTATATCACCACTCACACGTGGTATCATTCACAATATATACAAATATCACATTTATGCCCTCAACGGGCTAAAATTACAAATATGCCCCCAGCAACCAGATGGGGCCCACATGCATTTCATATAATCATGCAAGCATGCTTAACACAGAATCATGCATTGAACTGTTTAATTCACACATAAACCATTCGTGCCCTCCCGGCACACTAATCAAGGCCCTTAAGCCTTATTAGTGATTTTGGGTCGTTACAACTATCCCTTCCTACTGAGAATTTTATCCTCGAAATTTACCTGAATAGCTCGGGATACTGATCCCGCATCACCGTCTCAAGCTCCTAGGTCGCTTCCTCGACCCTGCTATTCCTCCACAATACTTTAACTAGCAGAATTGTCTTATTCCGTAATACCTTGTCCTTCTTATCTAAAATATGAACCGGTCGTTCCTCATAGGAAAAATCTGTCTGCAATTCCAAATCCTCATACTTCAGCACATGTCTCGAATCAGAGATGTACTTCCGCAACATATAAACTTGGAATACGTCATGAACTCCCGACAATGACGGTGGCAAGGCCAACCTATAAGCCACCTGTCCAATCCTTTCTAGTTACTCGAAAGGACCAACAAATCGAGGGCTCAACTTGCCCTTTACTCCAAATCTCCTCACCCCTCGTAGTGGTGAAACTCGCAGAAACACGTGGTCCCCAACCTGGAACTCCACGTCTCTACGCTTAGGGTCTGTGTTGCTTTTCTGTCTACTCTGTGAGGTAAGAATTTTGGATCGGATCTTCTCAATAGCTTCATTTGTCCTCTGAACCATGTCTGGGCTCAAATATTTCCTTTCACCCATCTCATCCCAATGAATGGCGACCTACACTTCCTTCCATATAGCATCTCATAAGGAGCCACTCCAATCGTAGACTGATGACTGTTGTTATATGAAAATTTGATTAACAGGAGATACTTACTCCAAGATCCCTCAAAGTCAATCACGCACGCCCTAAGCATATCCTCCAACACCTGAATAGTCCTCTCAGACTGTCCATCAGTCTGAGGGTGAAAAGCTGTGCAAAACTTCAACTGAGTCCCCATGGCTCATTGTAGAGCTCCCCAGAACTTGGGGGTAAAGATAGGGTCTCCATCAGATAAAATAGACTTAGGAACCCCATGGAGACGAGCTATCTCCCTCACATACAACTCTGCATACTGCTCTACCGTGTAAGTTGACTTCACTTGCAGAAAATGAGCTGACTTGGTGTATCTATCCACTATCACCCACACCGAGTCACAAAGTCCCACTGTCTTGGGTAGACCTCCCACAAAGTCCATAGTAATATACTCCCATTTCCACTCGGGAATACCCAAAGGCTGAAGCAACCCCGTTGGTCGCTGATGCTCAACTTTCACTTGCTGACATATTAAACACCTGGCCACGTACTACACCACATCCTTCTTCATTCTGGGCCACCAATATAATTTCGTAGATCCTGATACATCTTTGTGGTACCCGGATAAAGCGAGTACGACATAGTGTGAGACTCATCTAGTATCTCTCGTCTGATCCCTTCATCTGCTGGAACAAAGATCCGTCCCTAATATCGAAGCACACAAACCTTAGAAATAGAATAATCCTTAGCTATTCCCACTAAGACATTCTGTCTAACTTCCTACAACTGCGCATCCACCCATTGACCCTCCTTGATCTGCTCCAGTAGGGTCGACTGCAAAGTAACATTGGGCAATCGGCCCACCACCAGCTCTATCCTTGCCCTGGTCATCTCATCTACCAACTCTCGGAAACCTGAACAGAACTAAATAACTGCCCCGAGCCTCTCTGGCTTAATGCATCTACCACAACATTGGCTTTCCCTGGGTGGTAGAGAATATTGCAATCATAATCCTTTACCAACTCCAGCCAATGCCTTTGTCTCATGTTCAAATCCTTCTGAGTGAAGAAATACTTCAAACTCTTGTGGTCAGTGTATATCTCACACTTCTCCCTATACAGATAATGTCGCCACACTTTTAGTGTGAATACCATTGCCGCCAGTTCCAGATCATGGGTAGGATACCACTGCTCATACTCCTTCAGCTACCGTGATGCATAACCTATAAATTTCTCATTCTACATAAGCACACAGCCTAACCCCAATCTTTATGCATCACAGTATACCACAAACTTTCCTTCCTCCGAAGGAAGACTCAGCACAGGCGCAGTAATAAGCCGTCGTTTTAATTCTTGGAAACTGTTCTCACACTTTTCTGTCCAAATGAACTTCTGATTCTTCCGTGTCAACTCTGTAATCGGTGTAGCAATCTTCGAGAACCCTTCTACAAACCGCCTGTAGTAACCTGCTAACCCGAGAAAACTCCGAACCTCCGAGGCATTCTTTAGCCTCGGCCAATCTCTCACTGCCTCCACCTTGGGCGGATCCACCTTAATCCCCTCTGCGCCAACTATATGCCCAAGAAAAGTCACTTCTTGTAACCAAAACTCACACATCTTAACCTTGGCATATAACCAATGCTCCCTTAATCTCTGCAGAACCTGATGAAGATGTTGCTCGTGCTCTGCCTCTGAAATAGAGTATACTAAAATGTCATCGATGAAGACGATGACGAACTAATCCAAGAAGTCTTTGAACACCCTGTTCATTAGATCCATGAAAGCTGCCGGGGCATTGGTAAAACCAACAGACATGACCAAAAACTCATAGTGCCCATACCGCGTTCGGAAAGCCGTCTTCGGTATGTCCTCGTCCTTGATCCTCAGCTGGTGATTACCAGATCGAAGATCAATCTTTGAGAACACTGTCTTTCCTTACAACTGGTCAAACAAGTCATTGATCCTTGGTAGAGGGTACTTGTTCTTGATGGTCAACTTGTTCAATTCTTTGTAGTCTATACACATTCTCAGAGTCCCGTCCTTCTTCTTAATAAACAAAACTAGAGTGCCCCATGGAGAGTAGCTAGGCCTGATGAATCCCAAATCCAAAGTTCCTGTAGCTGCATCTTCGATTCCTTCAACTCTGCTGGTGCCATCCTATATGGTGCCCTTGATACTTGTTCTGTCCCCGGAGCTAACTCAATAACAAATTTAATCTCCCTGCGCGGCGGGAATCCTGGTAACTCCTCAAGAAATACATCTAAAAACTCACAAACCACCCTGGTCTCTCTCGGCTCCGCTGGCAACACCCTAGTAGTGTCCACCACACTAGCCAGAAAACCTATACATCCACCCTGTAACAAGTCTCTAGCTCTCAACACTTATATCATGGGTATGCGGGGTCCACATACCGCACTCACGAAGACAAAAGAATCCTCGCCCTCAGGCTCAAAAGTCACGATCTTCTTCCTACAGTCAATAGTAGCCCCATACCTGACCAGCCAATCCATCCCTAAGATCATGTGAAAATCCTCCATATCTAACTCAATCAAGTCAACTGAAAGCTCCCTACTATCAACCATCACTGGCAGTGCCCTGATCCACCTCCTAGAAACTACCAGTTCCCCAGTAGGCAATATTGTCCCAAACCCCGCAGTCCGATACTCACTAGGTCTACACAATCTATCAATCACCTTGCTAGAAACAAATGAATGTGTAGCACCAGAATCAATCAATACAGTAAAAGGAGAGCCAGCACTAGAAAGCTGACCTGTCACCACCGAGGGACTAGCCTGAGCCTCTGCTTGTGACAAAGTGAACACTCAAGCTGGAGTCAAGCTGTCCACTTTTCCTGCTTCCCCTTTCTTCATAGTTGGGCAGTCCTTCTTGAGGTGCCCCACTGCTCCACACACATAGCAGGCTTTGGCCCGACACTCACCCTGATGGCGTCTTTTGCACCTCGGGCACTCCGGATAACTCCTCCATCCCTCGCTACTGCCCTGACGACCACCCTGACCCCTCCTACAAGGACCAGCAGTGGTCAAAGTGTCAGGGGTCTTCCTCTTCACATCACTGGGGCCTCCACCCCTACCAGACCCAGAATAAGGTGGCACCACTCTGGGACCCTCGTGCCTCGCCGCACTTTCCTTCCAGATCTTGTTCTCTGCTACCTCAACGGTGAAAGCCTTCTTAACAGCCCGGGCATAGGTCGTCCCTCCAGGTAGTGTTGTGATCCTCACATCCCAGGCTATCATAGAATTAAGCCCTCGAATAAATCTGTCTTGCCTGACTGCATCCGTAGGCACAAGATCTGGTACAAATTTCGCAAGTCTATCAAGCTTTAGGGCATACTCAGTAACTGTCATGCTGCCCTGCACCAACCCCACAAACTTATTAACCTTTACTGCCCTGATGGCAACATTGTAGTATTTCTGGCTAAACAAATCCTTAAATCCATCCCAACTCAAAGCAGTGATGTCCCTGGTCTGTGATGCCACTTCCCACCAGATGCGGGCATCCTCTCTCAACATATATGTGGCACAGGCCACTCTGTAATAACCTTCTATCCTCATGAAGTCTAGGATAATAGTAATCATAGTCATTTACTATTTGGCCTTCAGTGGATCAGGTCCTCCCTCAAAAGTTGGGGATGCTGCTTTCAGAACCGCTCATACAATGGCTCCCAGCTGTTCCGAACTTCTACTGGCTGTATAACTGGTGCCACTACAGATGGCACAATAGGTGTAGCACTCCCTGCTGGAGCCTACTGTCTTAGAGGACGAATCTGTTCATCTTGGCTCTGTAATTGCGCTTGCATCTCTGCCATAATCTGCTGCCAGTTCTCAGGGACTGGCGGAGGAATCTGGCCCTGGTCATCACCTCCGGTCCCAGACCTAATGCCGGCTAGTTGCGTAGATTTCCTCGGACGCATAGCTATCCAAGTTAATTTGCAATCAATGACTCGACAATTAGACCATGATAACAGGGTCAAATCTTTTCAAAAATCCACCAACGGAACATAATCAACCACAAGCAACCAAGATATAAGCATTAATCCACATGCACTAGCATTGTTAATAAACATGCCCCAACATCACCAGTCAACAGTTAAGATATAGACATCCATCCATACGTTCAGCCATATACACAATATGCAGTTAATCATTCAGATATTCAGTTACATACACAACAATACTAATAAGCACGCCTCAATATTATCACACAACAGTCAAGGGCCAGGCCCTAACAGCATCTCATGCTTCCTAATAATCCAACAGATATCAACAATCATACTTCTTTCCAAGCACATAAGCATCTAAACACATATACACAATTACCAAACCCTGAATCGAGCTTGTCTCTAGCAGCGAATGTACATGTCCAGCCGGTCTTCAGGAAACCTTAAACCTAGGACACTCTGATATCATATTGTAATGCCCTGGGTAGCCAAGACCGTTACACTGTGTATTAATATAGGTGCAGGACTTGCTAATCAAGTCATTTAGTTAAAAGCGTGTCACTAACATCACTAATGAACTAGGGTTAAAAGGTTTTGGTCATAAAATATACATTTCATATAATTAAACGTTTTACATAAGGGATCCCAAAAGAAACAGTGTTTGAAAGTCAGTTTACAAAATTTCTAGAGTACAATCCCCCTAGCCACTCTAAGAGCAAAACAAACATCTATGGTCCTCTCGTTCCTGGTTCTTCCTCAACCGTGGCGGATGAGCAACTGAGCATGTACATTCTGCCCTCAGAGCTCTTCGATTCAGGGCTGTTTAAGCTTGCCCTTGCCTTTACCTACACCACGAAGCACCCGTGAGCCAAGGTCTAGCAAGAAAATATGACGTTATAGCACAAACAATAATAACAATTGAATAATCTTTAAAGCATGTTCATATACTTAGCATACAACATTAATCACATAGTCCATAGACATAACCAGAGAATCAACAAACCAACACTCAGCTATTCAACATAACAAGTTCATCAATCAATAATAATAATAATAGTCAATCCACATGAAAATCAGGGTCGACGCCCTTAGGTCTCACCCTCTGTTTACCCCACTGACTCCGGTCCGCTTAAACCGAGTTCAGTGAATAATAAGCTGTCCTCAGCTACCAATGGCTGAGCCGCGCCCTGTGTGCCAACATAAACTCTGGCACTCTTAGGCCATTCGTTTATTTTTAAATGGCATAATACCATCCTTCATAAAGCATTTAAAACAGGGAACCCTTAGTCCCATTATAAATTCACAACCGGGTGCAATTTTCTTACCTATTTACCGAGCTTCTTAAGCACAGAAATCCCAAGCGCGGTCCTCTAACCCGAGCCTCGCCGAAAACCTAGTCATAACACACATACATTGCACTCTCATTACTAACCAAATCATAATAATCTCCCGGAACCAATGCTGTGCTCTCGGGACCTCCCGTTTCCCCACACAAGGTAGCGAAAGCGTCCTCCGAGCCCCTTGAGCCAAAACCCTAAAAACTGAAATTCCCCTTTCCTGAAATTAGCCTAGCAGCACGACATAGACCTATAGGGGCCGTGGCACCCAGAGGGGTCCCCATCTTCTGATTCAACCTAGCGTCGCGGCATGGAAGAACAGGGCTGCGACGCTCATACGCGAACCCAGAAAACTGGGTTTTTTCCTAGCATTTTTCCCGAGCCAAAACTTCTCCAAATCCATACCAAGGTATACCCAAGTCCCATTTCAACCTAAAACCCCAGACAAACAGTATGGAAACTCAGAAACCACAGCAACAAACCCAAACACACAATCAAACCCAAGAATCACCTAATATCTCAAAATTCCCAAAACTTAAACCACCCTTCAGAATATTTAAACCACACCAGAAATTAAACTTCAGAGATGCATGAAACTCTTACCTCAAGTAGAATTTCGACCTTGAGCTATTTCCCAATCCAATTCCAAGCTTAATTCCACTAATCCAAATCTGAACCTTGCCAAGTCTTCACTCCAATGACCCACAAGATAAAACACAACTCAGCTCACTTATTCAACACTTCCAATTAAAATTCATCAAGATTTAAAATAAAACTTACCCTTGATCTTAGCTAGGCCCTTTGTGCTCCCGAGTTTCTGCTCTAATATCCTCCAAAACCAACACCTTAGAGAGGGAGAGAGAGTGAACCATTTGAGAGAGGAAGAGAGAAAAACTGAGAGTTTTCTTCTGTTTATTTCCTTCTAATTCCCTTACACATGCCCTTAGAATCAGCAGCAAAAGGTCCAAAATACCCTTGAGCTTATTTAAATCCTTAAGTGCTTCCAAGGGTAATTTAGTGATTTCACTAAAATCCCGTTAAGTCCTCAAGTATTCCTAAAAATCTCCGACATGTCTAAACCATTACTAAATTACTAACCGCTACCCTATAATTCCTGAACATTTTATAATATTCCCAAAATACCCCTAAGCTCCTCCCGAGCCGAGTACTTGACCTTGTTGTGACTTTCTAACTAAACAGCTCCCTAGGACTGTCTCGGGTAGTGCAACACAATTATATCACCACTCACACATTGTATCATACACAATATATACAAATATCACTTTTATCCCCTCAACGGGCTAAAATTACCAATATGCCCCCAGCAACCAAATGGGGCCCACATGCATTTCATATAATCATGCAAGCATGCTTAACACAGAATCATGCATTAAACTGTTTACTTCACACATAAACCATTTGTGCCCTTCCGACACACTAATCAAGGCCCTTAAGCCTTATTAGTGATTTTGGATCGTTACATGGGAAGTAAGATAGAGTGTCTTTTTTGTATCGAGGTGTAGATCGGAGTTCTAGATCATTCAAGGTATTTTTATCCTCAGTTTAATCCATCATAGTTCTTTTATTTTCTTCCAGATCCTAACTCATTATTATGCCTTTTGGTTAGGTGTTTAAGTTCCTTGATACTTAAGGTTTTTCGATAAGTTTTAATCTTAATGGTTTATTCTCTTTTTCATCTCTTTTCTTTAGAAACTTATGGTTTTTATTGTTGGTTTTAGGAGTGTTCCAATCCCGTTCTTATCTCAAATATCCCAATTTCTGTTAAGGAAAATCAATTAGATGTATGTGTTATGATATGTTTATGTGATATGATATGTTATGTTGATATGTTATATGTATGAATATGTTTTGTAGTCACTTGCGGCATATAGTTGCTTAGATAGCAAACCCCAAGGTTTTTATCATTATCGTGGAGTAGAGTTATGATTTAACCTACCTCGATTAGTAGACAGAGGACCTAGAGGGGTATCATATACTATTTTTGTGATCTAACCTACCTCGATTAGTAGACTGAGGACATAGATGGTTTTATCACATACCCCAATAGTGAGTTCATGGCCATTAATATTGTAGTCCTATATGATATACATTTTTATGTCATATGTTTTATAATATATGTTTTATTATATAGTCTTATGATTTATGATATATGTTTTTAGTAGATTTTCCTTGCTGGGCATTAGGCTCATTCCTTTTATTTTAGATGGTTCAGGAAAATGGACTTGGAAGGCGGGACATATTCGTGGCATCTTGGTGTAACGACCCAAAATCACTAATATGGCTAAAGGGCCTTGGTTAGTATGCCGGGATGGCATAATTGGTTTAGGTGTGAATTTATTAAGTTTAATGCACGATTTTATGATAAGCATGCTTGTATGGTTATATGAATGTAAATGTGATTATATGCTATAATTGTGAGAACCACATTATTATGTGGGTAAATCGGCAGCATGCGACTTGAGGCGATCCTAGGGAGTTAGCGGGAAAGTCACAATAGGACTTAATACTTGACTTGGGGCAAGTCAAGGGGTATTTCGGGTATTGGATAGTTATTTGGGTTATCGAGTTATAGAAATAAATAATTGGAGATATATTTGAGGTTAGGAAGCTTAGGTGGGAATATTGAGGAATTTTACCATTTTTCCCTCGGGGACATTTCCGGTACCCTGAGCCTTGGGATTGACTTGATTACCTAAGGATAGATTAAGTAAAACACAGAACACGGTGGAAACATTAAGAACCAACCTTCCCTCCTCTTCTTTCTTCTCTCTCAAAGAAAACCACAAGAAACTTAAGAAAAACATGGCTGGGATTAAGAGAATTGGAGCTGTAATCTAGGAGATTAGCTCAAGAATTAGCTGAGGATTCAATTAAGAATTAAGGACTGAATTGAAGCTTGGAACTTGGAAGTTAGCTAAGAAATCTCTTAGAGAGTTCGTTCATCAGAGAAGGTATGAGCTAGGGGCTCAGGCAACGGATCGTGCTCAAGAGGCATCTCGCGTAACCATTACACTTGGAAAGTAAAGGTAAGAAAACTGCACCCGGTTGTGAATTTATAATGGGACTAAGGGTTCCCTATCTTGTATGCTTTATAAAGGGTGGTATTATGCCATGTGAATAGTAGACAAACGGCCTATGAGTGCCGGAGTTGACATTGGCGCACAGGGCGCGGCTCAGCCACTGGTAGCTGAGGACAGCTTATTATTCACTGAGCTCAGTTTAAGCAGACCAAAGTCAGTGGGATTAAACAGAGAGTGCGACCTAAGGGCATCGACCCTAATCATCATTTGATTTGATGAATTTGTTATGTTAAATATCTGAGTGTTGGTTTGTTGAATCTCTGGTTATGTCTACGGACTATGTGATCAATATGGTATGCTAAGTATATGAACTTGCTTTAAGAATTATTCAATTGCTGTTATTGTTTGTAATATAATATTATGTTTTCTTGCTGGGCCCTGGCTCACGGGTGCTACGTGGTACAGGAAAAGGCAAGGGCAAACTTGATCAACCCTGAATCAGAGAGCTCTGAGAGGAGAATTTACATGATCAGCTGCTCGACCACCACGGTTGAGGGGAGACAGGAACAGGAGAACCATAAACGTTGGTTTTGCCCTTAGAGTGGCTAGTGGTTGTTTTGTACTCTAGAAATTTTGTAAACTGTCTTTCAAACATTGTTTCTTTTGGGATCCCTTGTGTAAAACGTTTACTTATATGAAAGATATATTTTATGACCAAAACCCTTTTAACCCTAGTTCAATAAAGATGTCAATGACACATTTTAAACTAAATGACTTTATTAGCAAGTCCCGTACTTTTATAAATACACAGTGTAACAGTCTTGGCTACCCAGGGCATTACAACTTAGTATCAGAGCGTCCTTGGTTTAAGGGTTCCTAAAGACCGGCTGGACATGTACATTCGTCGCTAGAGATAAGCTTGATTCAGGGTTTGGTACGTGTATATGTGCTTATATGCTTGGAAAGAATTATGAATGTTATTATCTGTTGGATTAATAGGAAGCATGAGATACTGATAGGGCCTGACCCTTAACTGTTGTGTGATAATATTGAGACATGTTTATTAGCATTGTTGTGCATGTGAATGAATATTCGAATGATTAACTGCATATTGTGTATGGATGGATGTTTATATCTTAACTGTTGTGTGGTGATGTTGGGGCATGCTTATTAGCAATGCCGGTGCATGTTGATAAATGCCTATATCTCAATTGTTTGTGATTAATTATGTTCCATTGGTGGATTTTGGAGAAGCCTTTACCCTGTCATCATGGTCTGATTTCTGAGTCGTTGATTGCAGATTGACTTGGATAGCTATGCGTCCAAGAAAATCTACGCGACTAGCCGACACTAGGTCTGGGACTGGAGGTGATGACCAGGGCCAGATTCCTTTGCCAGCTCTTGAGAACTGGCAGTGGATCATGGCAGAGATGCAAGCGCGATTACAGAGCCAAACAAATTCGTCTTCTACGACAGCAGGCTCCAGTAGGGAGTGCTGCACCTATTGTGCCACCTGTAGTGGCACCTGTAATTCAGCCAGTAGAGGTTGGGAATAAATGGGAGCCATTGTATGAGCGGTTCCGAAAGCAGCATCCCCCAACTTTTGAGGGAGGACTTGACCCACTGAAGGCCGAGCAGTGGATGACTATGATTACTACTATCTTGGAATTCATGAGGATAGAAGGATATGATAGAGTGGCCTGTGCCACATATATGTTGAGAGAGGATGCCCGCATCTACTGGGAAGTGGCATCACATACCAGGGACGTCACTGCTTTGAGTTGGGAAGTATTTAAAGATTTGTTCAGTTAGAAATAATACAATTTTGCCATTAAGGCAGCAAAAGTTAATGAGTTTGTGGGCTTGGTGCAGGGCAACATGATAGTTACTGAGTATGCCCTAAAACTTGATAGACTTGCGAAATTTGCACCAGATCTTGTGCCTACAGATGCAGCCAGGCAAGATAGGTTTATTTGAGGGCTTAATGCTATGATAGCCTGGGATGTTAGGATCACAACGGTACCTGGGGGAACAACTTATGCCTGGGTCGTTGAAAAGGCTCTTACCACTGAGGAAGCAGAGAACATAATTTGGAAGGAAAGTGTAGTGAGGCACGAGGGTCGCAGAGGTGCCTCCTTATTCTGGGTCAGGTAGGGGCGGAGGCCCTAGTGATGTGAAGAGGAAGACTTCTAACACTTTGATTACTGCTGGTCCTGAGAGGAGGGGTCGAGGTAGTCAGGGTGGCCGTCAGGGCGGCGGTGAGGCGTGGCGGAGTTATCCAGAGTACCCAAGGTGTAGAAGACGCCATCATGGCGAATGTCGGGCCAAGGCTTGCTATGTGTGTTGAACAGTGGGGCACCTCAAGAAGGACTGCCCAACAGTGAAGAAAGGGGAAGCAGGAAAGGTGGACATCTTGACTCAAGCTCGAGTGTTCACCTTGACACAGACAGAGGCCGAGGCTAGTCCCTCGGTGGTGATAGGTCAACTTTCTAGTGCTGGCTCTCCTTTTACTGTATTGATTTACTCTGGGGCTACACATTCATTTGTTTCTAGTAAAGTGATTGATAGACTGTGTAGAACTAGTGAGTATCGGACTGCAGGGTTTGGGACTTTATTGCCTACTGGTGAACTGGTAGTTTCTAGGAGGTGGATCAGGGCACTACTAGTGATGGTTGATAGTAGGGAGCTTTCAGTTGACTTGATTGAGTTAGATATGGAGGATTTTCACATGATCTTAGGGATGGATTGGCTGGTCAGGTATGGGGCTACTATTGACTGCAGGAAGAAGATGGTGACTTTTGAGCCTGAGGGTGAGGATCCTTTTGTCTTCGTGAGTGCGGTATGTGGACCCCGCATACCCATGATATCAGTGTTGAGAGCTAGAGACTTGTTACAGGGTGGATGTATAGGTTTTCTGGCTAGTGTGGTGGACACTACTAGGGTGTTGCCAGCGGGGCCGGGAGAGACCAGGGTGGTTTGTGAGTTTTTAGATGTATTTCTTGAGGAGTTACCAGGATTGCCGCCGCGCAGGGAGATTAAATTTGTTATTGAGTTAGCACCGGGGATAGAACCAGTATCAACGACACCATATAGGATGGCACTAGCAGAGTTGAAGGAACTGAAGATACAGCTACTGGAACTTTTGGATTTAGGATTCATTAGGCCTAGCTACTCTCCATGGGGCGCTCCAGTTTTTTTTGTTAAGAGAAGGACGAGACTCTGAGGATGTGTATAGACTACAGGGAATTGAACAAGTTGACCATTAAGAATAAGTACCCTCTACCAAGGATTTATGACTTGTTCGATCAGTTGCAGGGTAAGACGGTGTTCTCAAAGATTGATCTTCGATCTGGTTATCACCAGCTGAGGATCAAGGACGAGGATATACCAAAGACGGCCTTCCAAACGCGGTATGGAAACTATGAGTTCTTGGTCATATCTTTTGGTTTGACTAATGCCCCGGTAGCTTTCATGGATCTAATGAACAGGGTGTTCAAGGACTTCTTGGATCAGTTCGTCATTGTCTTCATCGACAACATCTTAGTTGTTATCCCCAAAATTTGAAAATGATGATGTGGCAAAAGAAGTGACAAACGACAAGGAATGGTTGGGTAATCTGGCTTAGGAGTGACCCGGTAGACCAATGAAGATTTTTGACTGGCCAGTCAAGTGTCATGACCTTGGCCGACCAATCACATCCTTGTCTGCCCAGGCATGACCTTGGCCGACCAGTGATGACCTTGGCAGACTAGTCACATGCATGTCCGACCAGTCAAGTGCATGTCTTCCCAAACAGGTGCATGTCCGACCAGTCAGGTGCATGTCTGCCTAGTCAGGTGCATGTCCGCCCAGCAAGGTGTTTGTCCGACCAGTGAGGAATTTTGGCCCTTCAGTTTTTCTCTTGAGTGTGATATGGATCGACTAGACAGAGCAGGGCTACGCAAAAGATCCCAGAAACGGCTTCAACAAGAATTGGTCTTGCCTGCGCGGGAATCTCTCAGATTATCCCATGAATATAGTGTATCGTTGTATTTTGAATATTATTGTTAATTAAATATAGTGAGAATAATAAAATATCCCGATTATGGGGGATATCATCTGTACGATCCTGAGCCTATAAATACAAGGCTCATGGCATCAAAAAGGGTTCCAATTTCAATTTTCCAAAGAAAAAGTAATTGTATCTTGAGAGAACTTTTGTATTCTTGTAATCTGCACTGAAGAAACTCAGTTGACTCAGGTTCATCTGATCTTGAGTGTAGATCTATAATCATAACTGTAAGTGGATTAGGCTATTACCAACACATTGGGGCTGAACCACTATAAAAATTGTCTGTGACGTTTATTTCTCTTGAAGGTTTTTGTCGTTTTGACGTCTATACGTCGTTGGCCAAAAACACGGTCAACATTTTGGTGCTTCATTGAGAGCCTGAAGAGAAAGACAGACGATCACTGTAGCATTATGGCACCTAAGAACACCAATGCGGCCTCCAAGAAGCCAGGTTCCTCTAAAGAGCCTGCTAGATCAGAAGGTCCTGGCCCTCAAGACCATGAGACTGAGCCTAGATTCATGCTCGAGGACGTGACTCCAGAGGTTGAACAACTCCAGGAAGCCACGGGGGCTTTCTAGGAGGAAATGGCACAATTCAACACTAGAAAGGAGGCGTTCGCTAAAGAAATGGCTAGGCAGAAGGCTGCATTTGAGCAGCAAAGACGGGAGATGGACGCTAGGAGTGAAGAGATCCGACAACAGTAGGAGGAGGCCGATAGGCGACAT
The DNA here is from genome assembly GCF_963169125.1 of Humulus lupulus. NCBI lineage: Eukaryota > Viridiplantae > Streptophyta > Magnoliopsida > Rosales > Cannabaceae > Humulus > Humulus lupulus. Next base: position 163,644,843 of record NC_084796.1, on the reverse strand, counting down.
CGCGAGGCTGCACTCGCTCTGAAGGTAGCTATGCAGCTGGCCTAGGCCAATGCCCAAGATGCAGTACGAGGAGCAGCCACCCCAGGAGCAAGGACCACAGAAGTTGGTCGCAAAAACATTGATAGACCCAATTCTCGAGGGCCAAACAGGAGTGGTAGTAACCCACCTGGTCGGGAAGAAGATGGGGTCCGATCGGGCACTGCCTCAACCCAAAGGGGGAACTCCAGAACCCCCTTAAGGAGCATCAATCAGAGACTTCCAGATTCGGAAGTCACAAGTGAAGCAGTAAGAAAACTCCACCTGAGCAGGCGCAAAATAGAGCTCCTCGGGGTAAATAAACTTCACACTTCAAAGATGGGCATGGTCGTGATGAAGCTGATAATCATCACACTGACCAGTCGAAGGAGAAGAATGATAACAACCATCAAGGAGGAAGAGACCACCCAGCATAGATAGGAAGGCCACCATTGCATCCCAACCAGCAGCGCAGTGGAAAGGAGCATGTCGCGCACCGCAAGCCTTCTGAAAAAACTCATAGTACGGTGTTTAATCGGTTAGGGAGGCATACCTCTTAGAAGGACCTAAGAGACGTCATTGCTGACAGGAGAAGGACTGTCTCGGTCGAAGGGCGAGATCCGAACTGACCTACCAGTCAAGTAGAAATACTTGATGATGGTGTGCCGGATAGGAGCGCCTAACTAGGCGGTCCCGAGAATGAGTCCCAAGCAGTGGCCCCAAGCATCCAAGCCCAGCTTGATGCTCTGACAGCATCAGTTCAGGGTCTGTCAAAACAACCTTCTGCAATCGATCCAGTAGACCATAGGAGTGGCAGCCCGTTCTGTGCTCGAATTAGAGCAGCCCAGCCACCAGCGAAGTACAAAGCACCGGTACTGCCAGTTTATACAGAAAAGGCAGATCCAATAAGGCATGTGGGGAAATTCGAAGACCAGATGGAGCTTCTTGGAGTGAGGGATGACTATCGGTGCAGAGTCTTCCCCACTACATTGTCCGACACTGCCCAGGAGTGGTATTGGAAGTTTAAGCCAAATTCCATCACTTCTTGGGAAAGTTTCAGAAAAGAGTTTTGCAGGCAGTTCAGTGCTGCTCGGACCCCTCCAGTTTACGCCAATCACTTGGCAGATATTAAACAAGGGAAGGACAAATCTCTCAAGAACTACATACAAAGGTTCATGAGAGAAGCTAACCAAGCTACTGCAATTGAAGATGAGGGGAAGATGGTGGCAATTTCTTCTGGCATAATCTATCAGAGTCCTTTGTGGGACAGTATTCATCGCAACCCAATTTCAACGTTACAACAATTTCTTGACCGGGCGGACAAGTATATGAATTTGGATGATACGATTGAGAAGGGAGAGAAGGGCTTGAACAATTTGAACAGATCGACTGATCCTCCCAAGAATGATGGAAATGATCAAAGTGGTGGTAAGAAGCGTGGGAATAACCGGTCTGACCGCCACAATGAAAAGAAGGCTAAGTCGGGATCAAACGACAAGCCAACTAAGTATGAACCTCGGTTCACCAATTACACCACTCTTTCGGTGAGCCGAGCAGAGATATATCTCGCAAGTCATCAGGAGGTCCCCTACCGAAAACCCCCACCCATCAAGAAGGAGATGAGTAAGAGAGATTTGAACAAGTTCTGTCGTTTCCATGGAGACTATGGTCACGACACAAATGAATGCAATCATCTCAAGGATGAGATAGAGTTTCTCCTTCAGTCGGGGAAATTGAAAAAGTATTGAGCAGAAAAGACCCAAGGAGAGGGAAGTAACAACAATCCTGGGTTCAAGCGGCAATGATGCCCACCTTTGTAACCTGAGCTTGTGGACTTCACTCTAGACACCATATGTGGAGGTCCACATTTGGCTGGGGATAGCAACAAAGCAAGGGAGAGGTATGCTCGAACCCTTCGGCATGAGTTGAATGCAGCATCAACCTCCAAAGTCATGGCTATAGAGGAGCGGCCTCCGAAGAACCCACGATACGAAAGTGAGTCCTTCACTTTCACTGAAGATGATGCTCGACACGTGAGATATCCTCATAATGACCCTCTCGTCATGACAATCCAAATAGCGAATATGAAGGTGACGAGATGCTTGGTCGACACAGGGAGTTCTGTGAACATTATCTACAAATCATCCTTTGAAAGGATGAAGCTATCTATCAATGACTTGAAGCCATGCTCCCAAGTCATTTATGGATGTACTGGAGAAGGATTGTCACCAGCTAGAATGATCAAGTTACCAGTCACAACGGGGGATGCTCCCAAGCATGAGACAGTGATGACAGAGTTTTTGATAGTCGAATGCCCACCCGCCTATAATGTGGTTATTGGTCGACCACTACTCACAACCTTGCATGCGGCAGTCTCTATATGGCACCTTTCTATGAAGTTACTGACCAGTGTAGGCATAGGCTGTGTCCAAGGAGACCAGAGAGAGGCTAGGGAATGTTATAATGCCTCGGTAGCTAAAGCAAGAAAGGGGGCCAAAGAAAACAACATGATTGTATGTGCCAAGAGAGAGGAGGTAGATGAGATGGATGTCGACCAAAGTTTCACAGTCGTAGCCGATTAGGAAGAAATGTTAGAAGAGTTTGGCCAAGAAAGCACTCTTGGTTTAAGAGAACAACAAACCCCATCCGGTGATGAAGTCACCAAATAGGGCGTTGCCCAAAGTGAGGGAAGGGACTTTGATCCTCGCTTTGGAGATTATGAAAGTGAGGTGGGACCGTCCGAGAAGTTAGAGGAGGTTTCAATAGATGAGAATGATCCGACCAGAGGGGTCAAGGTTGGAAAAAAGTTGAAGTCATAAGTAAGAGCACAACTGATAGAATTTTTGCGAAGGAATCAAGATGTCTTCACCTGGTCTCACAAGGATATGGTGGGTATCTCACCAACTGTGATCAGCCATGTGCTCAACGTGGATGAAAGCTAACCAGCAGTGCATTAGAAGAGAAGATTGCTTGACAAAGATCGAGCAAAGGCTCTCAAGGAGGAGGTGGAACGACTAAAGGAAAACAGGTTTATAAGGGAAGCATATTACCCTGCCTGGGTTTCAAACCCAGTGTTAGTGCCCAAGTCCAATGGAAAATGGAGGACTTGTGTGAATTTTACCGACTTGAACAAAGCATGTCCAAAGGACTATTTTCCTTTGCCAAGAATAGACCAGTTGGTGGATGCGACCTCTGGTCATGAAACATTGTCCTTCATGGATGCGTATTCGGGGTATAACCAGATTAGTATGCATCCTCCCGATGAAGAGCATACCAGTTTCCGAACAGACATAGGGCTGTACTGTTATAAGGTCATGCCATTCGACTTGAAGAATGCGGGAGCCACCTACCAGCATTTGGTGAATGGTATGTTCCTGTTAGGAATGAGTTTTCTAATACGCAGCGGAAAGGTGGTGTGGTTGGCCCAGTGTACAACAAAAAATTTGTAACATATTTAAACTACCTTTAAATATGCGGATCCATTAATATACATACATTAATCATAAACAAGATACTAATAGAAATCATACCTCTTGAAGCCTATCAAGTGTCCTTGCTATCTTCTCGTATTTAGAACGATCTTCCTATCCAAGCCGCTCCCACGTACTCACACCAAGATCTTCCAAAGCGTTCTCTACACCTCAAGAAATGTGTGGGCACTTAGAGAATGAAGGATAGTTTATTTGTGATTCTTCTTGATGTACTCAACTCATGGGATCAAGAGAATAGGCCTGAGAATTGGTTCTTTATTTTCAGGGAGAGAGAAAACTATCGTTCTATTTTTCACAGAGCAAAATGTGTAGAGTAGTCTCACTCTCTTTTCTTATCTATAATAATAATCTGATCAGTCTTACTTAATAGAAAATATTCAAAATTTTAAAAATAAATCTGTAACCATTTTACAATTTACTTTTTAATTAATTACTTATTCCATTAATGAAAAAAAATCCAAAAACCAATTTTCGAATTATCCATTAATTAATTAATTAAATAAATAAAATTGAAAATCCCATCCCTGAAAAAACACTGGTGCTACACGCCACACACAGTTCTGGACTGTGTGTGAACGTGTAGCTTCCTAATTTCTAGGGATATTTGTTTTTCAAATTTTATTTAATTATTTATTCAAATTTCTTTGTCAGATAAGATCTAACAACCTGATAACTAATTCAAATTAATTATCTATTTAATTAATTATTTGAATAAATATTAATTTTTTAAATTCAAATCCAATTTGAACTTATCAGATTATTTTCTCCCACTCAAATAAAGATATTTAATTAATTCTACCAATTAATTAAATTCAAAGTTTTCGAAAATAAATATTTAATTAATCATAATTTCGAAAATTACAATTAATTAATTATTTAATTAAATTTCGAAATTTAATTTAATTATTTAGTATAATTTCAAAAATTATATAATAATTAATTTGGTTAACTACAACTAATTTACAATTAATTAATTAATCACCATTATCATATAATTGCATATTTGGCCTGAAGAACAAATTTCTTCCTAAATATGTCTTTAAACTATTTTCCCTTCATTTCAACTCTTACCTTGAACAGTGTTGATAGAGCCGCTATGGGGACCTATGGACCTATAATTCCAAGCTCCAATAAATTTGAGATTATTAATTAAACTCTTTAATTAAATAATCTTAATTTATTAATCTCATGATTATTCCACTATAAATATGAGATTGAACTCTTGTAATTAGAGACATTTCATTTACTGAGTACTTTATAATCATAAAGCGTCCATTGATTTAATCATTGCATACAACTTGACCCTCTAATAATGGTTCATAATTAATCGGGAATAAAATTACAATTTTACCCTTTTAATTATGTCTTGTTTCCTTAAGTACCATTGACTCTACTAGTGAAGGTTAATTCATAACTAAATTATGAATTTGAGCTCAATAACCTTTCAGTCCCAAAAGTCAACCCTTAAGAGAACCATCATTCAATCTCTTGCGAGAAGGTACAGATTCCATATCTATATACTATGTCCCCAGCCATCTATATTAATGAGTTCCCAAAACAAAAGTTTTTAGTCTGATCATTCTGACAGACCCTAACAAGTGAATCAAAGAACTCATATAACATAAACAGGAGTTCATAGTAACCTCAGGATTAAGATCTATTTGTATATGATCATCAGTTGATATATTTAATTAATACTTCGAAACGGTATTTAACTAAGTATTAATAAACATATCTGGTCCAGTTCTATATATTCTATAATATATAAAGCACCTCCACTAAAGTATCCTACCACACTAGTGATCCGGATCTAGATCACATGTATTAATAATACTAGTGGACTGTACTTGCAGTAATTAATCTAAAGATTCCATAACTTTATTTTACTGCGAACTATTCAAGTTCATTTATCTCAAACACAATCCTTTCGTACTAATACGTGTTTGAGATTACATTCATGAACTTAGGAATTTTCCTGATATTTACATAATATTATCATAGAATAATATAGTCCATAAAATATATGCATAAAAAGTTCAATTTATTTATTTATTTCATAAAAACAATGTCTACTATATATGCTTTCAGGGCACATCTCCAACAGTTCAGTGACTTAATCGGCAAGAATATGGAGGCATACGTAGACGATGTGCTGGTAAAGTCAAAGGAAGCTGAAGGACATGTATGGGATTTGGAGGAATGCTTTGCAGTACTGAGAAAGTACAGCATGAAGTTAAACCCCCTCAAATGCTCGTTTGGAGTAAGTTCTGGAAAATTTCTTGGGTTTATTGTGAACTCCCGAGGAATAGAGGCAAATCTAGAAAAGATAAGGGCGCTCACAGAAATGAAGTCTCCGGCCAGAATTAAGGACGCGCAAAGCTTGACTTGGAGGATTGCTGCTCTAAGCAGGTTCATCTCTAAATCGACGGACAAGTGTGTCCCATTTTTTAATATGCTTAGAGGAAGAAAAAAGTTTGAATGGATGGTAGAATGCGAGCAAGCTTTCCAAGCCATAAAGGAACACTTGGCTCAACCTCCTGTTCTTTCGAAGCCAGTTGATGGAGAAGACCTCTTTATTTACCTAGCAGTCACAGAGCACGCTATTAGTGCTGCTCTAGTAAGAGAAGAAGATAAAGTGCAGCATCCGGTGTACTTTGTTAGCAAGAGATTGATAGGAGCAGAATCCCGGTATCCCATGATCGAGAAGTTGGCCTATTACTTGGTACTTGCATCCCATAAGTTGCGATCATACTTCCAGGCACACCCCATTAAAGTCCTTACCGACTAGCCCCTATGCCAAGTCTTGCAGAAACCGGAGTCATCTGGTCGGCTACTTAAATGGGCGGTTGAATTGGGCCAATTCGAAATCAAGTACCAACTGAGATCTGCTATTAAGGGTCAGGCTTTGGCAGATTTCATTGCTGAATGTACTGGGATTGCTGATATTCTCGACCAGCAAGAGCGTACAGCTGGGCAGAGAGAGGATCTTCCTACTTGGCAACTTTTTGTTGATGGCTCGTCAAACGAGAATCATTCAGGAGCTGGAATTATATTGGTCACGCCGGAGAAGCATCGAATTCATTGTGCACTAAAGTTCGGATTTAGTGCTTCTAACAATGAGGCAGAGTATGAAGCCCTCTTAGCAGGCTTACGCTTGGCTAGAGATGTTCGAGCCCGGTTAGTTGAAGTGAACAGTGATTCCCAACTGGTGGTCTACCAAGTCTTAGGGGAATATCAAGCAAGGGGCATACACATGATGGAATACTTAAATAAGACCAAGGATCTGCTAGCACAATTCGAGGAGTATACTATTAAGCTGGTACCACGGGAGCATAACTCTAACGCAGACGCTCTAGCAAAGCTAACTAGTGCAAAAGATGCTGAAACTCTGAATATAGTACCGGTGGAATACTTGGCAGAGCCGAGCATTAATGAACAAGAAGCCATGCCTATCACAATAGTTGACACTTGGATGACACCCATCATTGCTTACCTTGAGCAAGGAACCCTCCCAGATGATCGTAATGAAGCAAAGAAGATTATGAGGCAAGCTGCTAGGTACATTATGATGGATGGGGTGCTGTATAGAAGAGGGTAATCTTTGCCTCTACTCAGGTGCATAGCACCCGACCAGTCAAAAAACTTATTGGCTGAAGTGCACGAGGGGTTCTGCGGAGATCATGCTGGGGGGCTGAGTCTATCCAAAAAGATTTTGTAGCAAGGATTTTTCTGGCCTACAATGAATGAAGATTCCATGGAGTACGTGAAGAAGTATGATAAATGCCAAAGATTTTCTAAAGTACCCAGGGCACCTCCGAATGTCTTGAAGCAAATGCAGAGCCCATGGCCTTTTGTAGTATGGGGCATTGATCTAATCGGGAAATTACCCAAAGGGAAAGGAGGAGTACAATTTGCAATGGTTGCTGTGGATTATTTCACCAAGTGGACTGAAGCCGAGCCACTAGCCATGATCACCTCGAAGAAAGTGTTAGAATTTGTGGTTAAGAATATAATATGTTGCTATGGTCTGCCCAAGAAGATAGTGTCTGACAACGACACTCAGTTTGACAGTGACATATTTACCGATTTCTGCACTTGGCATGGGATCACGAAAAGTTTCTCCTCGGTAGCCCATCCACAAGCCAATGGGAAAGTTGAAGCCATAAAAAAAACTTTCAAAGATACTTTAAAAAAGCATCTAGAGCGAGCCAAGGGTGCTTGGGCGGAAGAATTACCAGAAGTCCTTTGGTCATACAGGACTACTGCTCAGACAACAACTGGTCATACCCCGTTTTCCTTGGCATATGGGTATGAGGCCATGTTACCTGTGGAAGTAGACCCACCATCTCATCGAAGGACCATGTACGACCAGGAGGAGAATCACCAGTTGCTACCTGAATCTTTAGATTTCCTTGAGGAGAGACGAGAAAAAGCAAGCTTGAGAGTTGCCGCTCATCAGCAAAAGGTGGCCCGCTATTTTAATTCCAAAGTCAGAGATCGAAAGTTCCAGGTCGGAGATTTGGTCCTCAGGAAGGTGTTCATCAGAGACCCGACGGCTGGAGTACTAGGACCAAACTGGGAGGGACCGTATCAAATTGAGCAAGTCTTGCCACCCGACACTTACAAACTTGCTCGATTAAATGGAGAGCTGATCAGGAACTATTGGAATGGCGAGCACTTGAGGAAATATTATCAATAAATACTGCTTACATAGTGGCTTTGTATCAATTGTTTAACTTGTTATTTAAGTTTGTTTGTGAACTGGCTATTTGCTAACCAGTCATGTTATTTTGAACAATGTTATTTTGTTTGAGACTCATAATTAGACACGTTTTGTCCTTTTTTTTACGAGTAATAAAAGAGATCACGCCCAGCGCAGTCGAATATTGCTACAAATTTTGCATATGTGTTGATTGTTCTTCTTTGGTAGTGTTCAACTTTCATTACAACTTAAAACAAAAAAAAAAGGTTTCTAAAAGAAATACCGGGCAGTGTTCAACTGGTCGGTATCCATCAGATGAATGACCAACGTTTAAATAGTTGCAGGTTTTTGCAGTGTTTAACTGCTGAAATATCTTTTGTATATTCAATGTGTTTCATGAGTACTAACTGCTCGGACAAATTCAGTCAAGTAGCAAGTGATCAAGGATTTTTCAACCCTCAATCACTTGGGGGGCACATAGGGTATACTGGTATACACTTCAACACAAGCAATAAGAACACGAGCAAATATATTTGTTTTCAGGCTGACTTGTAACTTTTTGAAGTCGAAAGGGCTGTTAAGCTAACTTGTTTTACAAAGCTTAATTAACCTGGATTTTTTTTAAAATTTTATGTTAGAAGCAGATATTCGTGTGACAATAAACGTTATGCTCATAAAATGTTAGAGCAATAAGAGTGTGAGAAAGTATACTTAGTATGGACTTATGAAATGTCTAGAATTTCTAAGTTAGAAAACTAAGTACTCACATGAAAATATAAGGCATCTATATAATAGAACTTTTAAATGATTAAGTCTATAAAAGTAAAGTGCTCATAGATCGGCCATACGAGCAAAAGTGCAGTAGAAAAATACAAAATAAAGGTCTACTAGTCAGCTGGTCGGATGACAGCCTCTCTGGTCGGATGGAGGCCTCTCTGGTCGGATGGAAGCCTCTCTGGCAGATGGGAGCTCACTGGTCAGCTATGGCAAGTTGATCAACGCCTTCCTTAGCATTAGCTGCTTCTTCTGGTCGGAATGACAGCGTGGGGGCAAAAGGTGTAGTGCCAGCAGGATTAGCTGCTTCCTCAGTAGCCTTTGCCTCACATTTCGCAAGCTCTTCTGCCTTGGCCTCCTCTCTGAGAAAGTCGAGGTTGAGAGGCTTGTTCAACTTCCACACCTGGTAAAAGCAGTTGAAGCAGATTTCCTCGTAGCGAGCAAGATCGACTTCTTTCTCTCGCCTTAGCTCCTCATTCTCACGAGTCAATTCCTCGTTCTCACGAGTTAGTTTCTCCAGCTGATCGGTCAGTGACTTGTTTGTTTGAATTTGTTTTTTATTCTCATCAGACAGCCCCCTAAGAGACTCATCCTGGTCAGCCACGGTCTTCTCTGCCTGCTTCAGCTTGGATTTGAGATCCTTCTCCAAAGAAGTTAAAGTCTCCATTCTAGCTTGAGCATCCACTAGTTGATCATTTAGGACCTTGATGAACTCCTTATAGTCCACTGCTCGGTGCTGAGCGTGACTGATGGTGATGAGCGACTACACAGAAAATAGGAGGTTATTACAAGTAAAAATATTAATAACAAACTGTCTTGTGATAGAATACTTACATTCATCAGCTGAGCGAGCCCTCTTTGTAAGATGACTTCAATGCTAAGCCGAGGTAAGGATTCAAAGCTTTGAATCATTGAAGCATCATGGAGAGTCTGGTGGTCAAGAAGTTCCTTCCCGATACCACCAGCAGTGCGAAGGGCCTCACTCAAGCCAGTCAGACGAGTAGGGGTTAGGCTCGCAGAGGGATGAAGCGAGGAAGGAGTCAGCTACGGGATTGCGATCGACTCCTCGGGTTGTTTCCCTTGGCTGGGCGGAGTGGTCCTTGGGACTTTGCTTGGAGGGGTGGAGCCACTTCCTTCCCTAGATTTCCTCTTTGGGGAAAGAGAGGTGTTGAATTGCCTAAACATCTCTGAATCTGCAAAAGAGAAAGCACAAGATTTGTTAGAAAAAAATAAAGCAATATGTGGATAAATACATTACTACTACCAGACAGCTCTATAAATCCCATATAACCAAGTTATTTAAAATCAAACATCTCACTATGACTACTAGACCTGAGTTTAGGATTTGGTCGAGGAAGTCATCCTCTTCATCAGATGATGAGCTTAAGTCTCTCTCAAGCTGGATGGTCTTTCCCTTCCCAGGCTGTGTGGGAATAGCACGTCTGCGTCGGTCCTCTGACTGGGGCTCCCTAATTGTAACGCCCCAAACTCCAGGGACCGTTACGGTGTGCCTTGTAAACAGTGCTAAACTCGCTAATCGAGTCATTTGGCCAAAATCGTGAACTAAGTATGATTAGCGGTTTTGGGATTAAAAACTTTGGTTAGGATGTAACGTTTCACTAGAACGTTTAATTTATACATTGGGATCCCGAAAATATAATTTCAGAGTTTATTACAGAAAATATTTACAACAGGCCGTTCTAAGCGGCAAAACAGGGTTCAACCCTAGTTCCACTTTAAACCTCGACCGTGGCGGACGAGCAGCTGCATATGTACACGTCATCACCTAAGCTCTCCAACTCAAGGATGGTCCAACTTCCTCTTGCCTTTACCTGCACCACGTAGCACCCGTGAGCCGAAGCCCAGCAAGAAAATATAATAAAGCATGATATAATATCAACAACGATCACAATAACCATTCAGGACTATCAGTCCAAGCAAATAGGTGACAATAGCCAAAAGTCACAATAATGAGCATCGCTCCTTCTAGCCATGTGACGATAGGGTCACCAGGGCTTAACCGATAAAGTGATTCCTTCTTAAGTTTGATTAGGACAGGTGCAAGGTGATTAGTCACCAACATAACCTTCCTCACGACTCTAGAGTCGAAACTATGGACAACGTCCCTTAGCCATGTGACAAACGGTCACCGGGGTCATATACCTTGGCTATAGTCATCTGGTCGTAGACCAGGCAACCGCTTATAAGTTCTTCGACCTTAGGGTCGGTCCTGCACTAATGCCTTGGAGCTATTCAATGCGTGATCATCGACTTTAGGGTCGTTCTGGCATTAGTGCCTTAGAGCCACTCAATGCACAACTCTCGACTTTAGAGTCGGTCCAGCATTAATGCCATAGAGCCATTCAATGCATGATTCATCGACCTTAGGGTCGGTCTAGCATTAATGCCATAGAGCCATTCAATGCGTGATTCTCGACTTTAGAGTCGGTCCCTGACTAGTCAGTGTCATACACAAGTAAGTCATGCCGTCAATCATATATCACATGTCCATATCCATAAACAAGGTATTCAGCATGCTTACTAAACAAGTATTAGTACAATTAAGACCATGCATAAACACAGAGGCTCAAGCTCTGAACGATATCATACCCAGTATATAAAGCATGTCCCAATCACATGTTTCTCCTGCATCATATGCAATAAATCTAGCAATCTAACATGCACCAATAACAGCCATGCATGTCACGTTTAATAGTCAACCAACATGCATCAAGAATAGCCATGCATGTCATCCATATACACAGGGTGCAGTTTTCTTACCTCAGATTCGAGCTAGAACCAATATAAGAACGACCCTTGAGAACGATCAACCTTTAAGCCCTTAGCGGTCACCTAATCATAACCAAATATGTAACACCATCAATAACATGATAATCAAAGGTTCCACACCAATATCTAGCCCCCAAGAGATCAATCCAAACTAATCCAAGTAGTAGGGACACTCCCGAGGCCCATAACTAAGTTCCCGGGGTCAAAACGAGCAAACGGGGTGAAAACAGGGCAAGGGCTGCGGCCCTAGCACCTTGGGCCACGGACCCCAGGGTTCTCTAAGGCTAGGGCCGCGGCGCCCTCCATCAAGGGCCGCGGCGCCCAGCAAGGGTCACTTCCTGACACCTGCTTCTTCGAACTAGGGCCGCGGCGCACAAGAACAGGGCCGCGGGCCCCAACCCTGGGCCATTCCCAAACGCATTTTAAGCACTCCAAATCCTCCAAAAACATACCCAAACATTCCAAAATCATCAAATCAAAGTTCCCAAACTTCCCAATACTCCAAAACCCTCAAAACCCAAGGTTCAAACCAACCAAAAACTCAACAATTCACAAAGTCCAATTCTAAGCTTTAAAACTTTAAAAACTTAAAACTTAAAACTTAGATTACCTTTGATTGGGTTGTTTTCCGTCAAATCCTTCGGTTAAGAAGCTTCTATTCTTTCCTAGCATCGCTATGCCTCGACCCTCGCCTGATTCCGACTCCTAGAACTCAAGATTTCCTCAAAAAGGCTCAAATGGTAAAACGGTCTGTTTTGAGAGAGAACGAGAGGTTTCTAATGTACGTTCTTATCTGGGAAGCTACTTCAAGCTTAAGTAACCTCAAATAAAACTTAGTGCTCGGGGTCCCGAAAACACCCCCGGGGACACTATAGTCAAAACCTCTAGAATTCCATCCTGATCTCAAATACTCCCAATCTATCACCAAATAAACATTTCTATTACCCCGAAATTGACCCTGTTATGACAAAACCGCTAATCCACTATATGTGACCGTCTCATGTCGAGTAGCTCGAATATATCTCCATAATAATTAAATCTCATTCACAAATTACAATATGCACCCAATTTACAAATATGCCCTCAACAGGCTAATTACCAAAATGCCCTTATAATTATAAATACTCTCATATGCATGCATCTATCATCATATAATAATATAATTCACATGAACATACATATGATTATTAAATAGCATAATAGATCAATTATGGCCCTCCCGGCCTCCTAATCAAGGTCCTAAACCTTATTAGGAAATTTGGGGCATTACACTAATGATGAGATCACCTAGTCTGCGAGAGTGGGGAGACGGTCCAGGAGAGAACTGATCGGTCACTACCTCAGTATCGGCGTTGGACTGATCAGTTGCATTAGCTTCCTCGGTAGTGGTCTCTACGGTGATGTTCTAGTTACTTGGTAGCAGGCCCACCATCTGAAGATTATCCACAGTAACCAACTCTTTCACATCCTTCTCCTCGGTGCACATATTAGCCAACTCCTGTGCTCGGGAACACATTTCTTTTGTAGGCAAGGGTTAGTGAAATGGACCCGCATGCATAAAAGACAGGTTGTTGGCTTTGATGTCCGAAGTGAGAAAATACTCTGTATAGTATTTTCCAGGATTCGACTTGTGAGCAATACCATGGAGGTATTTAATCCCTTTATGCCTATGGAAGAGGTGGAAAAACCTGTGTTCTTATGGCTCGGGTTGGTTCTGAAGTCAAATAGGTAGTGTATTTCGTGAGGAGTAGGTGGATCCCAGCCTTGTAGGAAGTAAAGGATGTATAGAGCGGACAATGCCTGAATCCCATTGGGGGCAATCTGGAAGGGAGAGACGTTGACATAGTCCGCTACTGACCGGAAGAAGGAATGTAGTGGGATGGTAACTCCTGTGTATACATGGTGCCTAGACCAGGCACAGTAAGGTCCGCCAGTCCTGTTAGCTCTCTGATGAGGGCGCGGACATATCACATTAACCCCTTTCAGGCCCAAGGCTTGGATGTGTTTGTCGAACATCCCGGGGTTAAGTTTCGAAGGTTTTGCGGTAAACCAAGAAGGTGTTTCTTCTCCTTCCTTTCTTGGTTTTTGGACAGCCAAATGCTGGATCTCGCTAGTGAATTTCTGAGTAATTTTTCTCCGAGGCTTATTTGGTTTTTGCATCTGGCGGGGTGGTCTCGAAGAAGCGGCAGTTCGAACCTCACTGTGTTCCACCACTTTCTGTGCTGCTCTACGAGCTACCTGAGGATCCTGGTCCTGTGGGAGTCTGTTAGATTTCTTTACCCTCATTTCTGACTGTTCAGCCTGCTGATGGAGGAACTGCTCTTTGTGAAGAAAATATAAGGCTGATCGGGGGAGGATCTTCTTAAAACGACGAAGGCGGTCCTCAGGAGTGCGATTATTAGGAGACTTCGACGAAGAGTCGCTGCTTTGAGGAGTATCGCTCGATTGCGGGATAGAAGTGTCAGAGTTTGTATGGTTGTCACCTCCCCTATAGTTGAAGCGATTCATCTACAAAAAATAAAAGTGGGGAGGTGAGTAACCATACAAATATAAATCAATTAGTTCAACAGGGAAGTGTTTATTTTTCTACTCAGAAAAAAATTATCTAAGTAGTAAAAATATAGCATGCATGATGCAAAAAATGATTTTTTGTGCCTAAAAGTGCCTAAGGTCACTAGAATGAGCATGTATGAGGGAAAAAATGATAGGAAAAAGTTGGGTGCCTAAAGTGTGGGAAGTCCGAGGGGCCAGCTTGCCGTGTGTGCGTGTGTCCGAGGGGCCAGCGTGGTGTTTGAGCGTGCCATGTGTGCGTGTGTCCGAGGGGCCAGCGTGGTGTCCAAGCGTGCTGTGCGTGCGTGTCTAGGAAGCTGTCCGAGGAGCTGGGCGATGCATCCGAGCAGATGCTGAGGCGTCCGAGGGGCCAGCGATACATCCAAGCAGCCGTGTCTGTCCGATGGGCCAGCGATGCATCCGAGCAGCCGTGCCAGTCCGAGGGGCCAGCGATGCATTTGAGCAGCCGTGCCTGTCCGAGGAGCTGATGCGCACCATGTCAAGCGAATGGCATAGGTTCCGATTGGAGTGATGCATCCGAGCAGCTAAGGGCATGGCCGAGTAGGGTGCCTTTGCATCCGATCGGTGGGAATTAGCTCAAACTAAATGAGGGTGTGACAAAGTGCCCAAATGTTCAAACAACAAGAGAAAAAAAATTATGGCCGTTCGGACATAACCCTAAACCTATCCCGAAAAACAAAAGCCCTAAATTCCATGAACACAAACACAATTCCTCATCCAAAATACACAACAACAAGATCAAAAGGGCTGATTTGAAAGGTTTCAAATGTTCTTGAGATCCTATATACCATCCATTACCCATAAACCCATATTTATGATTTAGGTTAAATAATTCAGTTTTCTTTAAATTTCTATGAAATTGAAGATAAAATTGAGTTACCCATAACCTAAACAACATCAAAATAGCCACAAAACCCATTGTATTTCAAAGATTCATACACAAATTCAAGGGGAAAGCTTCCTATGGGGGTTCGACCTACTTTTTTTTTCTTGAAGCTTTGAAAAAAAAAACACATAGGAAAAGATGAAGAAGAAGGACTTACCCAATCTTGAAGAGCCCTTGGATTTTCTTGAAGAAATGAGAGCTTTTCCTTGAAGATCCTTGAACTTTTCGGCCAAGAAGGAAGCTAATGGGTATTCGGCCAAAGAGGGAAGAAGGTGAAGGAAGAGAGAAATTTTTGCTCTATTTTGCTTATGAGAATATAGGAACCCATGGGTCTATTTAAAGGAAAAAAAAAGTGGAAATTTCCACTTATTTTTAGACCCTTGGAATTCCTTGAGCATTTTTTCTCCCCATGATTGTGAGCAGTTAATTCCAATGATCGTGGTCTGCTATGGAGTCTTGGTCTATTGCATGGGCGGGAAAATGAACAGTTGGATTTTTTTTTATTATACCGTCAGCAATGGAGAAAAAAGTTTATTATGTGAGAACATCATATAATAAACTTGGGGGGCAAATGTTATCCCCAAAATTTGAAAACGATGACGTGGCAATAGAAGTGACAAACGACAAGGAATGGTTGGGTAATCTGGCTTAGGAGTGACTCGGTAGACCAATGAAGATTTTTGACTGGCCAGTCAAGTGTCATGACCGACCAGTAATGACCTTGGCCGACCAGTCACATGCTTGTCCGCCCAGGCATGACCTTGGCCGACCAGTCATGACCTTGGCCGACCAGTCACATGCATGTCTAACCAGTCAGGTGCATGTTTGCGCAAACAGGTGCATGTCCGACCAGTCAGGTGCATGTCTGCCCGGTCAGGTGCATGTCCGCCAGACAAGGTGTTTTTCTGACCAGTGAGGAATTTTGGCCCTTCAGTTTTCCTCCTGAGTGTGATATGGATCGACTAGACAGAGCAGGGCTACGCAAATGATCCCAGAAACGGCTTCAACAAGTATCGGTCTTGCCTGCGCGGGAATCTCTCAGATTATCCCATGAATATAGTGTATCGTTGTATTTTGAATATTATTGTTAATTAAATATAGTGAGAATAATAAAATATCTCAATTATGGGGGATATCATCTGTACGATCTTGAGCCTATAAATACAAGGCTCATGGCATCAAAAAGGGTTCCGATTTCAATTTTCTAGAGAAAAAGTAATTGTATCTTGAGAGAACTTTTGTATTCTTGTAATTTGCACTGAAGAAACTCAGTTGACTCAGGTTCATCTGATCTTGAGTGTAGATCTATAATCATAACTGTAAGTGGATTAGGCTATTACCAACACATTGGGGCTGAACCACTATAAAAATTGTCTGTGTCATTTATTTCTCTTGAAGGTTTTTGTCATTTTGACGTCTACACGTCGTTGGCCAAAAACATGGTCAACATTAGTGTACTCCAGTTCAGAGGCAGAGCACGAACGACATCTTCGACAGGTCTTGCACAGGTTAAGGGAGCATCGGTTATATGCCAAGTTTAAGAAGTGTGAGTTCTGGTTGCCAGAGGTGACTTTTCTTGGTAAAATAGTCGACATAGAGGGGATTAAGGTGGATCTGTCCAAGGTGGAGGCAGTAAGAGATTGGCCGAGGCCAAGGAACGCCTCGGAGGTGCAGAGTTTCCTTGGGCTAGCGGGTTATTACAAGCAGTTTGTAGAAGGATTCTCGAAGATTGCTTCACCGATGACAAAGTTGACACGGAAGAATGTTTGGTCACAGAAGTGTAAGGATAGTTTCTAAGAATTAAAGCAACGACTAATTACTGCACCTGTGTTGAGACTTCCTTCGGAGGAAGGAAAGTTTGTGGTATACTGTGATGCATGGAGGATGGGTTTAGGCTGTGTGTTGATGCAGAATGAGAAAGTTATAGCTTATGCATCGCGACAGCTAAAGGAGTATGAGCAGCGGTATCCTACCCATGATCTGGAACTAGCGGCAGTGGTATTCGCAATGAAGGTGTGGTGACATTATCTGTATGGGGAGAAGTGCGAGATATACACTGATCATAAGAGTTTGAAGTATTTCTTCACCCAGAAGGATCTGAACATGAGACAGAGGCGTTGGTTGGAGTTGGTTAAGGATTATGATTGTGACATTCTTTACCACCCAGGGAAAGCCAATTTTGTGGAAGATGCATTGAGCCGGAGGGGCTTGGGGCAGTTATTTATTTCTATTCAGATCTCCAAAGAGTTAGCTAATGAGATGACCAGGGCAAGGATAGAGCTAGTGGTGGGCCGGTTGGCCAATGTTACTTTGTAGTTGACCCTGCTAGAGTGGATCAAGGAGGTTCAATTGGTAGACACACAGTTACAGGAGGTTAGACAACATGCCTTAGCAGGGATAACTAAGGATTATTCTGTTTCTGAGACTGGTATGCTTTAATATTAGGGACGGATTTGTGTTTCGGCAGATGAAGGGATCAGACGAGAGATACTAGATGAGTTTCACACTACGCCATACTCGCTTCATCCGGGTACCACGAAGATGTATCAGGATCTACGGACATTATATTGGTGGCCCGGGATGAAGAAGGATGTGGTGGAGTATGTGGCCAGATGTTTGACATGTCAGCAAGTGAAGGCTGAGCATCAGCGATCAGCGGGATTGCTTCAGCCTTTGGGTATTCCAGAGTGGAAGTGGGAGGACATTACCATGGATTTTGTGGGAGGTCTTCCCAGGACAATGGGACTTTATGACTCGGTGTGGGTGATAGTGGACAGGTAAACTAAGTCAACTCATTTTCTGCCAGTAAAGTCGACTCACACAGTGGAACAATATGCAGAGTTGTATGTGAGGGAGATAGTTCGTCTCCATGGGGTTCCTAAGTCTATTGTAACTGATCGACACCCTATCTTTACCTCCAAGTTCTGGGGAGCTCTGCAGAGAGCCATGGGGACTCAGTTGAAGTTTAGCACATCCTTTGATCCTCAGACTGATGGACAGTCTAAGAGGATGATTCAGGTGTTGGAGGATATGCTTAGGGCATGTATGGTTGACTTCGAGGAATCTTGGAGATAGTATCTCCCATTGATTTAATTTTTGTATAACAACAGTTATCAGTCCACGATTGGAGTGGCTCCTTATGAGATGCTTTATGGAAGGAAGTGTAGGTCACCCATTTATTGGGACGAGATGGGTGAGAGAAAATATTTGGGACCAGATATGGTTTAGAAGACAAATGAAGCTATTGAGAAGATCCGAGCCAGAATGCCTGCTTCACAGAGTAGACAGAAAAGCTACACTTATCCCGAGCGTAGAAACGTGGAGTTCCAGGTTGGGGACAACGTGTTTCTGCGAGTCGCACCACTGAGAGGGGTGAGGAGGTTTGGAGTAAAGGGCAAGCCGAGCCCTCGGTTTGTTGGACCTTCCGAGATTCTAGAAAGGATTGGACAGGTGGCTTATAGGTTGGCCTTGCCACCGTCGTTGTCGGGAGTGCATGACGTATTCCATATCTCTATGTTGTGATAGTATGTCTCAGATTCGACGCATGTACTGAAGTATGAGGACTTAGAATTGCAGACAGATTTGTCCTATGAGGAGCGACCTGTTCAGATTTTAGATCAGAATGACAAAGTTCTATGGAATAAGACGATTCCGTTAGTTAAAGTATTGTGGAGAAATAGCAAGGTCGGGGAAGCAACCTGGGAGCTAGAGACGGTGATGCGAGATCAGTATCCTGAGCTATTCAGGTAAATTTCGAGGACAAAATTCTCAGTAGGAGGGGATAGTTGTAACGACCCAAAATCACTAATATGGCTTAAGGGCCTTGGTTAGTATGCTGGGAGGGCATAATTGGTTTAGGTGTGAATTTATTAAGTTTAATGCATGATTTTATGATAAGCATGCTTGTATGGTTATATGAATGTAAATGTGATTATATGCTATAATTGTGAGAACCACATTATTATGTGGGTAAATCGGCAGCATGCGACTTGAGGCGATCCTAGGGAGCTAGTTAGCGGGAAAGTCACAATGGGACTTAATACTTGACTTGGGGCAAGTCAAGGGGTATTTCGGGTATTGGATGGTTATTTGGGTTATCGGGTTATAGAAATAAATAATTGGAGATATATTTGAGGTTAGGAAGCTTAGGTGGGGATACTGGGGAATTTTACCATTTTGCCCTCGGGGACGTTTCCGGTACCCCGAGCCTCGGGATTGACTTAATTACGTAAGGATAGATTAACTAAAACACAGAACATGGTGGAAACATTAAGAACCAACCTTCCCTCCTCTTCTTTTTTCTCTCTCAAAGAAAACCACAAGAAACTTAAGAAAAACTTGGCTGGGATTCAGAGAATTGGAGCTGTAATCTAGGAGATTAGCTCAAGAATTAGCTGGGATTCAATCAAGAATTAAGGACTGAATTGAAGCTTGGAATTTGGAAGTTAGCTTAGAAATCTCTTAGAGAGTTGGTTCATCAGAGAAGGTATAAGCTAGGGGCTCAGGAAACGGATCGTGCTCAAATGGCATCTTGCGTAACCAGTACACTTGGAAACTAATGGTAAGAAAACTGCACCGGGTTGTGAATTTGTAATGGGACTAAGGGTTCCCTGTCTTGTATGCTTTATAAAGGGTTGTATTATGCCATGTGAATAGTAGACAATCGACCTATGAGTGCCAGAGTTTACATTGGCGCACAGGGCGTGGCTCAGCCACTGGTAGTTGAGGACAGCTTATTATTCACTGAGCTCAGTTTAAGCGGACCTGAGTCAGTGGGATTAAACAGAGGGTGCGACCTAAGGGCGTCGACCCTAATTATCATTTGATTTGATGAATTTGTTAAGTTAAATAACTGAGTGTTGGTTTGTTGAATCTCTGGTTATGTCTGTGGACTATGTGATCAATATGGTATGCTAAGTATATGAACATGCTTTAAGAATGATTCAATTGTTGTTATTGTTTGTACTATAATGTTATGTTTTCTTGCTGGGCCCTGGCTCACGGGAGCTACATGGTTCAGGTAAAGGCAAGGGAAAACTTGATCAGCCCTGAATCGAAGAGCTCTGAGAGCAGAATGTACATGATCAGCTGCTTGACCGCCATGGTTGAAGGGAGACAGGAACAGGAGAACCATAAACGTTGGTTTTTCCCTTAGAGTGGCTAGTGGTTGTTTTGTACTCTGGAAATTTTGTAAACTGACTTTCAAACACTGTTTCTTTTAGGATCCCTTATGTAAAATTTTTACTTATATGAAAGATATATTTTATGACCAAAACTCTTTTAACCCTAGTTCATTAAAGATGTCAATGACACGTTTTAAACTAAACGACTTGATTAGCAAGTCCCGCACTTTTAAAAATACACAGTGTAATGGTCTTGGCTACCTAGGGCGTTACACTTGGCATGTGTATTGGGGATGGATGGATTGAATGGACTGCTGGAAGATCGAGGATGACGTTGTTTTCAAGTCTTTTTATTTATGTTTTATGTATTTCCACACTTGGTATTTAAACGATTGATTAAAATTTATGTTTTTATGTTGTATGTACTAAACAATGGGTACCCATACCTTATTTTGTATTTCGTACCGTATTTTGATTTTTAATAAAATTATAATATTTTATGTATGTATGTATTCAAAAATAGTAGTTATATTTAGTAGTTTTTAATGGTCTGAGGTCTAGAATTAGTCGGGGCATTACACCTGCGCCTGCCGCGCGCTCCTCTGTGCCTGCTGCGCATGCGCCCCTGCGCCCCTGTGCCTGCACCGCACCTCCCCATGCCGAGCCACCTTGTGCCACCAGCCCTAGGGTTTCTGTAGTGTCTCTAAATTTTACTTAGCTATATAGTAGTAGTGGTAGTAACTAGTAGTATGTTAGTTTCTGTGGATATTGGTTCAAGCCGGGACTTAGTTGGAAACTCATAGCAACAGTTATTGATTTTATAACTTTAACCTATAGTTTAGAAATATTAATTATAACATAAGGTTTGATTAATATTGCTGGTCCTAGAAATATTGTTTATTATAACCTAAGGATTAGATAGAATTAATAAGAGCGTGACACTTGTCACAAGCATGTTTATTATGGAATTAAGTATTTATGATGAATAGTTTAATTAAAAGAAAGACCTAGAAGCTCTAGAACCTTCCCGCAGTGGTTAGGATCACATTTTTACTCAATCAAAGTTGTTTAATCAATTCAAAATATGCCGAAAAAGTGAAAATACATGTTCGATATATCAACGTATGCTGATATATCGCAGCTATAGGGGTTGATATATTGCCTACAGGAGATACGAAAAACACGTCAACTTCGTACGAACAAAAGCATGAGGGCTCGAGATATAGGTCTAGGTGATATATCGCCCAGGGTAGGCGATATATCGCCCCTGGGAGTCAATTTTTGAATCTTGAGGATTTAAATTTAAAAACAGCCTTAACCACTTGGACTTACTCTTGAACAATTTTGAGGAGTTCTAGGCATCAGTTGAACGAAAATTCAATTCTTTTTCATTTTATATTCATTTATTTATTCATTCTAAAAGGGGTTAGTTTCACTCCTTGAACTCTATAAATAGGACCTACTACTCAGTGATTTCTTTCATTCTTCAAGCACTCTTCAGAGCATCCAAGCTGCTAAGATTACTATAGAGAGAAAACACT
This sequence comes from Humulus lupulus, assembly GCF_963169125.1. Classification (NCBI taxonomy): domain Eukaryota; kingdom Viridiplantae; phylum Streptophyta; class Magnoliopsida; order Rosales; family Cannabaceae; genus Humulus; species Humulus lupulus. The sequence goes on along the minus strand of NC_084796.1, from coordinate 163,622,950 downwards.
TGGGTTTTGGGTTAAAAGCTTTTCCAATATAAGATTTTCCAAACACTTGGGAAGTAAGATATAGTGTTATTTCAGTATCGAAGTGTAGATCAAAGTCATAAGTTCATCCAAGGTATTCTTATCCTTAAGTTCAATTCTTCATGGTTCTTTAGTTTTCTTTTATTTTCATTAAGATTCTAACTCTTGTTTATGATTCTTGGTTAGGTGTTTAAGTTCTTTGAAACTTAAGGCTTTCGGTAATTTTTCACTTTGATGGTTTAGTTCTCTTTTCATCTCCTTTTCTTTAGAAACTCACGATTCTTATCGTTGGTTTTAGGAGTGTTCCAAATCCCGTTCTTGTCTCCATATCTCGGTTTTTGGTAAGGAAAATAGATTAGATTATATGTGTTTATATGTTTATGTTATGATATGTTTGATGTTATTGTATGATATGTGATATGATATATGTTGTAGTCCTTGGGCATATGACTTGCTTAGATAGCAAGCCCCAAGAATTTATGTTGTAGTCGCTTGGGCATATGACTTGCTTAGATAGAAAGCCCCAATAATTTTTATCATTTTCGTGGTTTAGAGTTATGATTTACCCGACCTCGATTAGTAGACAGAAGACCTAGATGGGTTATCATATACTATAGTTGTGATCTAACCTACCTCGATTAGTAGACTAAGGACCTAGATGGTTTTATCACATGCCACGTTAATGAGTTAATGACCATTAATATTGTAGTCCTATATGATATACATTTTTATAGTCATATGTTTTATAGTATATGCTTTATGATATAGTCTTATGTTTATGGTTTATGACTTATATTTTTTTAATAGATTTTCCTTGCTGGGCATTAGGCTCATTCCTTTCTTTTTAGATGGTGCAGGAAAATGAGCACGGAAGGCTGGAAGAATTCGTGGTAGCTTGGCATGTGTGTTGAGGATGAATGAATTGAATGGACTGCTGGAAGATCGAGGATGCCGTTGTTTTTTAGTCTTTTAATTTATGTTTTTATGTATTTCCACACTTAGTATTTTAAACAATTGATTAAAGTTATGTTTTATGTACTAAACAATGGGTACCCATACCTTATTTTATATTTCATACCGTATTTTGTATTTCTTACAATATTTTGGGTTTTAAGTAAAGTTATGTTATTTTTTAAATATGTATTCAAAATAGTAGCTATGTTTAGAAGTTTTTAATGGTTCGAGGTCTTAGAAATACTCGGGGCATTACAGTTTCTAAACCCTAGGGCTTGCATCTTTGTTATCTATTTAAATTTTGGGTCGAATTAATTTTTGCCCATGATTAAAATTGTTTTGTTTTGAATTAATTGTTTGAGGCCAAATTAAAAAATGAGCCTAATAACTTGTTGGGCATTAAAGCCCAAGTAAATTATTCTTTAAATTTGTTTAAGATAATTAAAAGTTATTTTCATTCAAAATTAAATGGATAAAGGACCTAATGGATCAAGACTACTTGTAAAGGCCCAAAGCTGTAGATATAGATCTCTTTAGGTTTTATTTAGTTTCTTACATTTTTTTGTATAATTTTGCAAGTGTTGTAATTTTTCTAGAAATACTCGGCCCGCATATATTTATTTATTTATTTAAATGCTTGAATGTGATTAAATTGTTTAATACTTTATCATGCATTTTTGACATGCCATAAATATTACCCACACGGTATTTAAAATAAGCATGCATCTCATATGAGTAGAAACATGCCTTAGGATTGTCCTTTGTGATTATATGCTTTATGTGATGGACCATATAATAATAAATCTAGTTATAACTAGTTCAACTGCGGAAATTGATTTTAAAAGAAGTTTAATTTCTAGTATTTAATAAAATTGTTTTATTAAATAATAAATGATATTCCTAGTAATTATACCAAATTAAAATTGAATTAATTAGGACATAGTTCTATAATTTTAATTTTGCTTAATTAGATTAGCAATTATTAGAATATCATTTGGTAAAAATAGATCATTTTATTTTTACAAACTAATTAAAAAGCATAGGATGTTTTGAGAAAACACATATTTTAAAATAGTGAGTGGGAGAGGGAGTTATGATAATAAGTCCAATGGTCTCCATTATTAGTTAGCACTGAGGTAACATGGAGATGGCCTTGCGGCACCATTGCTTGTGTCCCCCTAAGGAAGGCTTCCGACTGTGTTATTCTCAAGGAAAACTTCTTGTTTAAGAATAGGATTTAATAACATATTTCAAGTTTGACTGACCCCAGGGCACACTCTTGAGTTAAGTCATTGATCTAAAATAATGGGTTACACTCACAAGGTACATTAGGCTTTCGAGCGGACTAGTGTATCCTTGACAAAACAAGCGGTTGTTTATAAGTCAAAAGAGAAATGTTGATTTAAGTTTTCACTTATAAATTTGAGAACTTGTCTCAAAATTAATTTGGAATCAGTCTGACCTACCCTAAGGCTGGTCCATTAATGTTCAAATTAATTAATCATGGAATTAGTATTTATTTTTTATGTGTTCTTTAATTGTTGCATTCATGCATCACATTTTTTTGTTATGAATCAAAGAATATATTGAACCACAAGCCAATTACAAAGCAAGCTCAAAAAGAGGCCCCTCTAAGGTATCACATGAGACTGAATTTCTCAAGGAAAGCTAAATCTTTGCTCTCCAACTTAGACCTGACAGATTAGCAACTCTAGCTTTCAAGTAGACTTTTAACAAATAAACAACTTTATCCACAGTCATAGAATAGAAATTAAACAGACAATTGTTCCTATTCCACCAAATTAGATAAACTGAAGCAGCTAAAACAGCTACCACCAGCTTTTTCTTCAGACCCTTAGGCTTCCCCATCATCCAAGCAGTCCAATCTTTAAACTGAACTGGCTAGACAGCATTCCCCAGCGATTCAGCAATTCGACTTCTCACCAGCTGAGAAAACTGGCATTGAAAGAACAGATGGCCATGGCTTTCCTGCTGCATATCACAAGTCGGGCACATAACAGAATTCAATTGCATATGGCACCGCACTAGGTTGTCTCTGGTCAGCAAGTGACCCAAAGTAGCTTGCCAAAGGATAAATCTGTGCTTGGGTAAAGTCAGATTACACCAAACCACATGAGCCAAAGGGATCCTTTCCTTGTTAAGCAGCTGAACATAAAGCTTGCTAACATTAACTTTGTTGTTCTTAACTGCCTTTTCCAACACATCTGCAATAATAACAGATTTCAGATTAACCAACTTACGCTAGTACCAGCTCACATCTGACTGAATTTTGTAATCCCAGAAACTTTGCCCTTTAAGATAAATGGCATCTATCCATTTCAACCAAAGGATATCTTGTTTAGAGGAAATAGTCCAAAGGAACTTAGCTAATATCACCTTATTCCATTTAGACCCTTCCTTAAACCCAATACCACCCAATCTTTTAGGAAGGCAAACCTGATCCCAAGCCGTGAGATGAATTTTACTCCTGTTTTCATTACTGCTGCTAGTCCCCCACATAAATTTTCTACAAAGCTGATCAATCTCATTAACAACACTCTTTGGGAGAAGGAAAATACTCATCCAAAATGCTCTAATCCCCAATAAAATAGAGTGGATAAGCTGAGCTCTCCCAGCAAAGGACAAATGCCGACTGGACCAATGATGAAGCTTCATGTGGATCTTCTTCATGTGCATCACATTTACTATTCCAAAAATTACTGATATTTATTATATGCATAAATTCATTTTTGTTTAATTATTTATTTTCAGCAATCATGTCTAGCTAAAATCCTGTATCTTTTTTACTTGGTAATGAAAAGTTGACTGGTGAAAACTACATGAAATGGAAATAACACATGAACATTGTATTAATATGTGAGAACCACAAATTTGTCTTGACTGAGGAGTGTCCTGAAGTCCCTTTCGCTACTGCTGCCAAAACTGCAAGGGAAAAGTTTGATAATTGGATCTTATCAAACAACAAAGCAAAGTGTTATATGCTTGCAAGTATGAGCAATGTGTTCAGAAAGAAGTTTGAAGACACTGAGAATGCTTATGAGATCTGGGATTCGCTTCAAGATATGTTTGGGCAGTAGTCAGATCAGTGCAGGCATGAGGCCACCAGATCCTACATGACCAAGAAAATGAAGAAATGAGTTTCTATCAGAGAACATGTATTAGACATGGTCAATATAATGCACGATGCCATTATCCATGGGGCAACCATTGATGAAAGGACTCAAGTGAGCATTATACTTGAATTGCTTTCTCTAGCTTTTAAAGGTTTCACAACCGACTATGTCATGAACAAATTAAAATACAACATGACACAGTTGTTGAATGAGTTGCAAACTTGTGAATCTCTTAACAAAGGTTCTGAGAAAGAAGGAGAGGAAAATGTTGTTGATTCTGGCCCATCCTCTTCAAAGGCTAAAACCAAAAAGAGGAAAAATGGATACGGAAAGGACAAAGAGAAAGAAAAAGACAAGAATTCAAAGAAGCCTAACAAGTCATCCAAAGGAAAAGAGAATAAGAACACCAAGAGCTCCAAAAAGAAGACCGCTAAAGGGACTTGTTTTCATTGTGGATTAGATGGCCACTGGAAGAGAAACTGTCCAAAGTATCTCGCTGACCTGAATGAGAAAAAGAAAGGTAAATTTGATTTACTTGTGCTAGAAGCTTGTTTAGTGGAAGACAATTCCTCATCCTGGATAGTAGATTCAGGAGCCACTAACCATGTTTGTTTTTCTCTACAGATCTTTAGTTCGACGAGGAAGCTTGCTGATGGAGAGGTGACTATGAGGGTAGGCAGTGGTCGGATTGTCTCTGCAGGAGCAGTTGGAACAACCCGTCTGGAATTTGAGAAGAATATGTTTCTTATTTTAGAGAACGTTTATTATATTCCTGGATTTTCTAGAAACTTAATATCTGTTTTCATGTTGCCTGAACAAGGTTTTAAAATTATTTTAAATAATAATACGATTGTTATTTCGAGATATGGTTTTAAGATATGTTCTGCAAAATCTATTGATGGGCTTTATAACCTGCAAGCTAAAGAGAAATCTGCTTATAATTCTGAATTATTTAAAACAGCTAATCCTAGATCTATTAAATTACAAAAGACTGATTCCGATAGTGAAACATATCTTTGGCACTTGAGATTGGGCCATAATGGTCTAGATAGAATTAATAGGCATGTACAGGATGGTCCTTTAAGAGAACTATCTATTGGATCTCTCCCTGTTTGTGAGTCCTGTCTAGAAGGAAAGATGACCAAGAGACCTTTCTCTACTAAAGGTTCAAGAGCTACAGAACCACTTCGGCTGGTACATACAGATGTTTGTGGTCCACTTAATGTACAGGCAAGAGGAGGTTATGGATACTTTGTCACTTTCGTTGACAATTATTCAAGATATTGTTACCTATACTTAATGCAAATAAAATCTGAAACTTTTTGAAAGTTCAAAGAATTTTGAGCAGAGGCTGAAAAGCAATTAGGTAAATCACTAAAAGTTCTTCGATCTGATCGAGGAGGAGAGTACTTGGATTTTGAATTCGAGGACCATATGCATGAGAATGGTATTCAATCCCAACTCACAGCACCTAGGATGGCACAACAAAATGGTGTTCCAGAAAGACGGAACAGGACGTTACTAGATATGGTTAGATCAGTGATGGGCTTCTCATCATTACCACTGTCATCCAGGGCTATGCGATTCAATGTGCTCTATACATATTGAATGTTGTTCCATCTAAGTCTATCCAAAAGACACCCATGGAAATATGGAATGGTTGTAAACCTAGTTTACACCATTTTGGCATTTGGGATTGTCTTGCACATGTTCTAAAAGGAAAGACCTGGAAGTTGGAATCACGCTCTGAAGTGTGCATGTTTGTGGGCTATTCCAAAGAGACTAGAGGTGGAATTTTCAAATAGTTCCAAAGAAAATAAAACATTTATATTGACAAATGCAACTTTTCTTGAACATGACTATGTTAATAACCACAAACCTTGCAGTAAGGTTGTACTAGAGGAGATGGTCTCGAATGAAGTTGCAAAGTCACCAGCAACAACTAATGAAAAATTGCAAGAGGAAACTACTAGTTCTCGTCAGAATATTAGAGAGCCTCGTCGTAGTGGGAGGGTTAGTAAGCAACCCATACACTATGAACACAAAGTTCAAATGCTTGTGTCTGACACAAACATAGACGATCCATTGGCATTTAAAGATGCAATGAATGATTCTAACAAGGACAAATGGCACGACGCCATGAACCAAGAAATGGAATCGATGTATTCCAATTTTTTCTGGGTTCATGAAGATCCACCTAAGAATATCAAACCCATTGGTTGCAAGTGAATATTCAAGAAGAAAAGAGGAGCGGATGGGAAAGTAGAGACTTTCAAATCAAGGCTTGTAGCCAAAGGCTACACAAAGAAAGAAGGGGTTGATTATGAAGAAACTTTTTCTCCTGTAGCCATGCTAAAATCCATTCGTATACTCTTATCCATTGCTGCGTGCATGGATTATGATATTTGGCAAATGGATGTCAAAACAACTTTTTTGTATGGCTACCTTGACGAAACCATTTACATGCCTCAACCAGAAGGGTTCGAAGTAAAAGGTCAAGAGCAAAAAGTTTGCAAGCTTCTTAGGTCCATCTATGGATTCAAACAAGCTTCTAGATCTTGGAATCTTAGATTTGATGACACAATTAAAACGTTTGGTTTTGAACAAAACGTTGATGAACCACGTGTCTATAAACAAATCAAAGATGGTGTAGTAGTATTCCTCGTTCTTTACGTTGATGATATATTACTTATTGGCAATGATGTAACATCATTATCAAAGGTAAAGAACTGGTTAGCTAAACAATTCCAAATGAAAGATTTGGGAGAAGCCAAATATGTTCTGGGCATTCAAATTCTTAGAAATAAACAGAACAAAAATTCGGCACTGACTCAAGCAACTTATATTGATAAGATGCTAGAACGCTTTAGTATGCAAAACTCCAAAAAGAATGATATGCCAACCCGTTCTGGAGTAGTCCTATCCAAGGAGCAATGTTGCAAAACACCTCAAGAAGAGGAAGATATGAGACAGTATCCCTATCCCTCAGCGGTAGGCAACCTAATGTACGCCATGTTGTGTACAAGACCTGACATTTGTTATGCAGTAGGGATAGTCAGTCGTTATCAATCCAATCCTGGATTGAGTCATTGGATTGCAGTGAAGAATATTCTCAAGTATCTTAGAAATACTAGAGATTATATGCTTGTATATTCAGGTGGGGATCTGAACCCCACTGGTTACACTGATTATGATTTTCAATCAGACAGAGATAGTTAGAAATCGACTTCTTGATCAGTGTTTACTCTTGGAGGAGGAGCAGTAGTCTGGCAAAGTATTAAACAAACCAGTATTACAGACTCCACCATGGAAGCCGAGTATATAGTAGCTTGTGAAGCAGCTAAGGAGGCTGTCTGGCTCAAGAGGTTCTATCCCGATCTGGAAGTAGTGCCAAATGTGGATAAGCCACTAGTCCTATACAGTGCCAACAGTAGGGAAGTAGCTAACTCAAAGGAACCATGAAGTCACAAGAGGGGAAAGCACACCGAGAGGAATTATCACTTGATTAGAGAGATAGTTCATCGAGGAGATGTTGCAGTTATGAAGATAGCTTCAGAGCATAATCTTGCAGATCCTTTCACAAAGACTTTATCCATGAAATGTTTTAAGGAGCATGTAAGAAACATAGGAATGAGAGAGATGCTTCATTTGCTTTAGGGCAAGTGGGAGATTGTTGGGAATTGTGCCCTGAAAACATATGTAGTAGACATGGTTTTAAGAAATAAATAAATAAATTGAATTTGTTATGCATATATTTTATGGACTACATTATTCTGTGATAATATTAAGTAAATATCAGAAAAATTCCTAAGTTCATATATGTGATCTCAACCACGTATTGGTATGGGAGGATTGTGTTTGAGATAAATGAATTTGACTAGTTCGCAGTAAAATAAAGTTATGGAATCTTTAGATTAATTACTACAAGTACAGTCCACTAGTATTATGAATACATGTGATCTAGATCCGGATTAATAATTGTAGTAGGACACTTTAGTGGAGGTGCTTTATATATTAGAGAATATATAGAAATGGACCAGATATGTTTATTAATACTTAGTTAAATACCGTTTCGAAGTATTAATTAAATATATCAACCGATGATCATATACAAATAGATTTTAATCCTGAAGTTACTATGAACTCCTGTTTATGTTATATGAGTTATTTGATTCACTCTTTAGGGGTTGTCAGAATGATCATGCTAGAAACTTTTGTTTTGGGAACTCATTAATGTAAATGGCTAGGGACATAGTATACAGATAAGGAATCTACACCTTCTCGTAAGAGATTGAATAATGATTCTCTTAAGGGTCGACTTTTGGGATTGAAAAGTTATTGAACTCAAATTCATAATTTAGTAATGAATTAACATTCACTAGTAAAGTCAATGGTACTTAAGGAAACAAGATATAATTAAAAGGCGAAAATGGTAATTTTATTCCCAGTTAATTATAAACCATTATTAGAGGGTTACTTTGTATGTAATGATTATATCGATGGACGCTTTATTGTTATAAAGTACTCAGTAAATGAAATGTCTATAATTACAAGAGTGTACGTAGTCTCATATTTATAGTGGAGTGATCATGAGACTAATAAATTAAGATTATTTAATTAACGAGTTTAATTAATAATCACAAATTTATTGGAGCTTGGAATTATAGGTTTATAGATCCCCACACCGGATCTATCAACACTATTCAAGGCAAGAGTTGATATAAATGGTAAAATGGTAAAATGACATATTTAAGAAGAAATTTGTTATTCGGGACAAATATGCAATTATGTGATAATAGTGATTAATTAATTAATTACAAAATAGTTGTAATTATCAAAATTAATTAATAATTAATTATTGTATAATTTTTGAAATTATATAAATAATTAATTTATTATAATTTTTGAAATTATAATAAAAGAAATAACAAATTTTTCGAAATTGATATTTAATTAATTAGTAAAGTTAATTAAATATCTTTATTTGAGTTGGAGATAATAATCTGATAAGTTCAAATTGGATTTGAATTTTAAAAATTAATATTTATTCAAATAATTGATTATATGTGATAATTAGTTAAAAAGATAATAGACTCAAATTTGAATTAATTATCATGTTGTTGGATTTTACTGATAAGGTAGTTTGAATAAATAATTGTAGACTCCAAGAACTTTACTTAGCTAGTTAGATAGTGGTAGTAGTAATAGAAATAACTAGTAGTAGTTATAGTATGTGGATTTTGGTTCGAGTCGAGACTTAGTTGGACACTCGAAGCAACACTTGTAGATTTTATAAGTTTAACCTATAGTTTAAGAATATTAACTATAACCTAAAGTTTGATTAATATGACTGATTATGAAGATGATAATTATTATACTATAAGGTTTAGATAGACCCAATAAAATATTAACACTTGTCATGTGTATGTTTAATGAGAAATTAAGCATTTTTGAGGAATAAGTTTATTAAGAGTAATATTTGAAAATCCTAGAGTTTGCCAGCAGCTTTGAAATCGTTAAAAGACTTAGTCAAGGCTGTTTACTCAATTCAAATTAGGCTGAAAAAGTGTAATTACGTGTATAATATTTCAGCGTATGCCGATATATCACAGCTTTAGGGGGCGATATATCGCCACAAGGGATACGAAAAACACGTAACTTCGCATGACAACTTTGACGAGCCTTGGGAATATCAGTCTAGGCGATATATCGGCTGTAGTGCATGATTTTTGAATAATTTTGAAACCGAGCTCATTTTAATCCTTAACCTCTTGATAAGTCCAGAATCTTTTTGACCGAGTCTTCAACCTCTGCTGAACGATTATTCAAATGTTTTTCAATTAAAAAGCCATTATTTTATTCAAGCTAAATGAAGATCTTTTCATTCTTGAACTCTATATATAAGACCTAATACCTAGCCATTTCTTCATTCTTCAAGCTAAGTTCAGAGCCTACAAGTTGCTAGGATTACTTTAGAGTGTTAAAAACTTGGGTTGGGGTTATAAGCTTTATCATCTTAAGCTTAATAAACACTTGGGAAGTAAGGTTTATAGTGTATTTTGGTTTCAAGGTGTAGTTCAGTCATAGAAGCATTCAAAGGTATTCCTATTCTTAGTTCCTTTCAGTATTGTTTCATTAGTTTTTATAGTTTTTCTCTACTCAAATCCTAACTCAGTATTCTTTATTCTTGATTAGGCATCTAAGTTCCTTGAACTTGAGGTTCTTGTTGGTAAGTATCTTTCTCGATGGTTTAGTGTAACGACCCAAAATCGCTAATAAGGCTCAAGGGCCTTGATTAGTGTGCCTGGAGGGCATAATGGAATTTATGTGTGATTTTATGAGTTTAATGCATGATTATGATTTAAAGCATGTTGTATGACTATTTGTTTATCTGAGATGCATGACTATGTATATTAGTATGCATGTAGGCCCGGATCGTGTTAGAATGGCCTAATTGTAATTTTAGCCCGCTGAGGGCATATATGTGATATTTGCATTCTGTGAATTGTACCACGTGTGTGTGGTGTTATTATTGTGATGCACGTGCCGAGACGGTCCTAGAGAGCAAATTTAACTTAAGAGTCACAACGGGAATTCTATAGCCGGCTCGGGAGGAGCCTAGGGGTACCTCGGGAATTTTATGGCTAAGTTGAGATTTAGCGGGTAATGGTTATTGGTGATTGAGTAACCTGGGTAACCATTAGTTACTGCTGAGAGTAACAAGTTAGGTGAAAGAAATGGTAGAATTGCAATATTAGTGAAAGGACTAGAGTGCCCTTGAGGACTTAGTTGGGAAAGGATTATTTGGAGGGGTAGCATGGTCATTTGGCAAGGGTAATATACAATTTTCAGCTGGGTTTTAGGGGTACACGGTTTGGGCATTTGGGGTCACTTGATGCTTTGATAGAAATTGAAGAGAAGAAAGAGGAGGAGAAAGAAGAGCTAGGGCATGTAAAAAGAAAAGAAGAAGAATGGTAGAAGGGCTGATTTGGGAGGATTCTTCACTTGAGGTATGGATTTTATACACACTTAAGTTTGTTTTCTGTGTTGATTTGAGGAATTTAATGCTTGAGTTAAGCTTTTCAAGGTTTTTGGTTTAGATTTCTTAAGTTGAAATCAATTGGGTGGATTTGTGAGTGTGATTGTGTTTTGAGCTTGAATCTAGTGTTAATGGGTTGTTAGATGGTCCATTTAAAGTCTTAAATTGATTTTGGAGTTTGGGTATTGGTTTGGTATGATTTGGGAAGGTTTTAACTCGGTGAAAACGCGAAGGAAAACCCAGAATTCTGGGCCTGCGAAGGCGTGCCGCGGCGTGGAGCCCCTGACTTGCTGGGTGCCGCGGCACAAGGCCAATTTCAGGTTATCTTTTTTGGAAATTTTAGGCCTTTGCTCCGGGGGTTCGGGGGATGTCTCCGGGGTGTTGTTTTAAGGTTTTAGAGGTCCCGAGAGTGCGGGATTGGTCCCGGGAAGTGGTTTTGGGTTGGTTAGTATTAAAAACTGTTTTATGTGTGTTGTGACTAGGCTATTGGAGAGGCTCGTGCTAGAGGACCGTGCTCGTGACTTTGGTGCATTGTGAAGCTCGGGATACAGGTAAGAAAACTATAACACCCGTAGGATAGGGCGTGGGCCCATAGTGTGATTGCGGGGCACGACCCTATATTGCATGATGAGATGATTTCCGGGCATGGCCCTATATTGCATTACATGTTAGGGTGTAGACTTAAATGTATTGATAATTGTTTGAATGTTGTTTAATTTATGCTATATGTGATTATAGTGAAATGAACGACTATGGCCGAGGGCGGCAAGGCCGAGAACGGCAGCGGAGCTGGAAGTAACACCTAGCACATGGGATGCTTATGGTCAGGGTAGGACCCACGGAATACGTGTGTTATCCCTACGGTGAGGACCGAGACCCCAGGCTTCGGTAAGATTTCGGGGGCGGCATGGCCGTGCTTGCTTAGTCTAATGGTTGACTTGTTTATATGTGGATTATCTGTTATGATAAACTGTATAAATTGCGTATGTTATGTTCTGCATGAGTTTTCTTGCTGGGCTTCGGCTCACGGGTGCTCCGTGTTGCAGGTAAGGAAAATGACTGAGTCAACCAACCATGAGTATGGAGAGCGTGAAGCGACGCGTACATGTTTGGCCTGCCCGACTGCTTTGGTTGGGGGTTTATTTGAAAATGGCTGTAATAATCTATGATTTTTAGAACTGATCAACTGTAAACTTATTTCAAGATGTAAATAGTTTTCAAACCTTACTTTGGGATCCCAATTGTTTAATACTAGAAGTTTTTATTAAGTCAACGCATTTTCAAAGATTACAGCCTTAACTTTTATTAGTCACACTTTTGTTTCAAAACCTCGGTTAGCGAGTTCATTGCACTGTTTTGTCTTAAAACTCACTTAGTAACGGCTCTAAGGAAGTAGGGCGTTACATTTAGTTCATTCTTTTCATCTCTTTTCTTTTAGAATACTCACATCTCTATTAATGGTTTTTAGGAGTGTTCCAAAATCCCGACCTTATTCTCATCATCCCGGTATTTTGGTAAGGAAAAAAGGATAGTCCTTATATGACATGTGCAATGTTTATTTAAAAGTGTTATGATTATGTTATAGTATGACTTTATGTGTTATGATATATGTATGTTTGGGGCTTATAGTTGTTATATAGCAAACCCTATCACTTTTATGTTTTGGGGCTTATAGTTGCTGTATAGAAAACCGCAACACTTTTATGATTTTGGGGCTTATAGTTGCTTAACTAGCAAACATCATTATAGTCTGAGGCTTATAGTTGCTTAGTTAGCAAACCCCAATAGTCACCATGTACACGAGTTAGAATTATGATATGTGTTATAGTATTTGATATATGTTCATAGTTTATGTGTATGATTATGTTTCATGTTTGTAGCAGATTTCCTTGCTTGGAATTAGGCTCATTCCTTTATGTTTTATATGTGCAGGAAAATAGTTATGGCGGCGAGAAGGTTCTTGGCAGCTTAGGAATGTGTATTGAGGGAGAATTGAATCGGTGGACTGCTTGAACGATTCGAGGATGAAGTTGTTTCTAGTCATTTAAAATTATGCTTTATATGTATTTTTCGCACTTTGTTTTGTAACGAATTTTAAGATTTAAGTTATGTTCTATTTTATTTTCAAACAATGGGATCCCATACCCTAACCGCATTTTTATGTATTTAACCTTTGCTTTACAGTTTTTAATAAAGCTATGGTTATTTCATATGTATGTTTTCTTAAGATTAGTATCTATGAATAGTAGTTATTAATGGTCCAAAGTCTAGAATAAGTTGGGTCGTTACAGTAATTAAAGTGTAATGCCACCTTGATTAGGAGGCCGAGAGGAACATAATAGATTTATTATGCTATTTAATGATTATATGCATGTTTATGTGAATTATATTATTATATGATGATAAATGCATGCATATGGGTCCACATTTAATTACAAGGGCATTTTGGTAATTTGGCCCGTTGAGGGCATGATTGTGTATTTTCATGCATGTGGGTGAATTATAAATAATACCACATTATATGTGGATTGGTTCGAGCCATTCGGCATGAGACGATCATGGAATGCAAGTTTTCGGTCTAGTCATAACGGGATTAAGTTCGGGGCTCGGAGTGAGTCTCGGGTAATTTGGTGATTAGAACGTTGCCGGGAATTAAAGGGTAACATGATATGAATTATTGGAATTTGAGAATATTGAGAATAGCGGGAATTGGAGGGTGTTAATTATAATTAACGAGATAAGCGAGAAATGACGATTTTACCCTTGGGAGTCTTTAGAAGCCTTTATTTGACCTAGGGCAAAATGGTCTTTTCACCCTAAGATATATATCAGTCCTTTGAGTTTAGAAGGCTGTGGAAGTGTAAAAAAAGCAGAGCATCCTCATCTTCAGTTCTTCTCTCTTTCCCGTACACCATTTCTCCTCTTCCATCCTTTGGAATTTTTGAAGCCAACTTGAAGAACCAAGCTAGGAGATCAAAGGTGGGAGCTTAGGAACTTAGTTCAATCATTGTAGAGGACTCAAATTCAACTTGAGGTAAGGTTTCATCCAAGAACTCAAGCTTTACCCTATTTTATAAGTTAGTTTTCAGTTGGGAATTTGAGGTGTTAATTGTGAGAATTCATGGAAGTTCTTGTGTAAGATTGCTTGGGTTTTGATGAGGGTGTGATGTAGATGAGGTTTTGGGGTTGAATTTGATGTTTTGATGATGTTTGGCATTGGTTTGGAGACTTGGTTTCAGAGGGAAATCACAATGGAGAAGACCAGAATTCTTTCTGGTTTGCTAATGGCGCCCCAGCGCAATTCCTAGCGCTAGGCAGGGCTGATTCTGGAGCTCTCTGACTTTGGGGAAGCGCCCTAGTGCTAGTGGATTTTCCAGCAACCTATTTTTAGGGCTCGGGATGACTTTTAAGGCTTGGGGGTTGGTTCCTTTACCCCGTTTGGGTAGATTGAGAGTCCCGAGAGTGCGGGATGGATCCCGGGAGAGTGGTTTTAGAATATAAACCTTTTTATGATTTATTTTATTGATGGGATTCCATATTTGGTTATGAATAGGTGACCGCTAAAGGATCAAAGGATTGATCGTTCTCAAGGGTCGTTCTTTTACTAATTCTTTCTCGAACCTGAGGTAAGAAAACTGCACCCCATATGTGACATGCATGGTTATTCTTGATGCATGATGGAGGTTTAAATATGATGCATGTGGTGCACGAGAAACATGTGATTAGGGCATGCCATGAATATTGAATATGAGATTGTTCAGAGCTTGAGCCTCTGTGTGTATGCATGATCTTAATTGTGCTAGCAATTGTTAAGTAAGCATGCTGAATTCCCTGTATTTGGATATTAGACATATGATATATGTTTGGTAGCATTGCTTACTTGTGCATGGCCCTGATCACTCAGAATTGGCATTGGTCGTGTGTTATCGACCTGGGAGTCAGTAACGGCATAAGCATCATGAACGCAGGGCCGATAAAAGATTAGATCTAATTGACATTCTGCATTAGATGACTAACCAAGAGCATTAATGCCGGACCGACCTCAAGTTCGATGAAAACTAAAAGTGCTTGTGTGACTTACCCAGCAGTCACTCATCTGTTAAGTTAGAGACTTACCCATCAGTCTCTCATCTATTTAAGCTAGTGACTTACCCAGCAATCACTCATCTGTTAAGTTAGAGACTTACCCATCAGTCTCTCATCTGTTTAAGCTAGTGACTTACCTAGCAGTCACTCATCTGTTTAAGTTAGTGGCTTACCCAGTAGTCACTCATCTGTTTAAGCTAGTGACTACCCATCAATCACTTATCTGATTAGAGCCATTGTAGGAAAGCCCAGGTAACGGTTTCGCTACAAGGCTATGGGCACCGAGCCCCATAGTGACTTGCTTGTCAGTCACTTAGTATGGTTAACAGAACCTCAAAGTGATATTCACTCATCTGTTCAGGGCTATAAGCTCTGTATGATCATTCTGATCATCATTTGCATGGCTTTGGGTGCTGAGCCCCATAGTGACTTGCTTGTCTGTCACTCAGTATGGTTTACTAGAACCTCTAGTGTTAAACCACTCATCTGATTAGGATTGACTTGATAGTCATCTAATCAGGAGGGCAGGATTCCTTATCCTCGATTCCCCAGCATTGTTTGAATTTATTTGCATGCTTGAATATAGCTATGTTTGCTAGGCATGCCATATATGATTTGATATCGTGATATGAATGTTCATGAGCATATTGAGTTTTCTTGCTAGGCTTCGGCTCACGGGTGCTATGTGGTGTAGGTAAAGGCAAAAGAAAGCTGGACCATCCTTGAGTTGGAGAGCTTAGGTGACGATGTGTACATATGCAGCTGCTCGACCGCCACGACCGAGGTTTGAAGGAGAGGAACTAGGGTTAAACCCTGTTTTGCCGGTTTGACCGGCTGGTTGTAAATATTTTGTTGTAATAAACCTTTAAATTATATTTTTGGGATCCCAATGTGTATATTAAACGTTCTAATGAAACGTTATGTCTTAACCAAAATTTTTAATCCCTAAACCGCTAATCATACTTATTTACACGTTTATGGCCAAATGACTCGATTAGTGAGTTTAGCACTGTTTGCAATGTGCACCGTAACGGTCCCTGGAGTTGGGGCGTTACAATTTTGGTATCAGATCCTATCACAGTTTATGGGTTCCTAAAGACAAGCTTGGCATGTACACTCATCACTGAAGATAGCTTCACATAGGGAATGGTAACTATTTCTGTAGTTATGTGCTTAACTGCTTAAATAGAATGTAAATGCTTTACCTGCACATTGTATTATGGAGCATGAGATTCTGATAGGGCCTGGCTCTTGAATAAATGATTATATGCTCCGTGATTATGTATATGATTGTTATCATAAGATTACCTGCTCCATGAATATATAATTGTAATATTTGCATGCTGGAGTTGGAGGCGTGATATGAATGATGGAAGATCAGGGAACATGATTAATGCATGAATGTCGTGGGCATGTGTTTAGCACTGCAAGTGGTTTGTGATTGTGGTGTGGCAAGATTTATCCCATGGGGAAAGCTTTTGATATGCTCACCATGATTAATGGGTCAAGATATTGACTGCAGATTGAAACAGCAAGTTTATAGCCAAGGCAGATAATGAGGCCTGGTGGTGGTTATACAGAGGCTGGGAGTTTCAGCCAGGGGTTGAGTTCTTCATCTGCCCCTCAGAGTTTTCAACAGATGTTCACAGATTTGCAATCGACGTTGCAGAGGCATGAGGAAGAGATTATGTGTCTGAAGCAACAACGAAGTCTGTTGGGGAGCACTTCTTCCTTGGTTATGCTAGGAGTGGCATTAGCTTTGGCTCAACCTAGGGTTGAGAGCAGATGGGAATTTCTCTGTGGAAGATTCCAGGAATATTACCCTCCAGTTTTCGAGGGAGGCCTAGATCCATTCAGGGCTGAGCAATGGATGGGCATGATCAGTTCCATTCTTGATAGTATGGGGCTAAAAGGTCACGATAGGGTGTCTTGTGTGACATTTGTATTGTGGGATGATGCCCGGACGTGGTGGGAAGTGATATCCCAGACACGAGATATAGCTGTGATGGATTGGAAAGAGTTTAGATAGCTGTTTAATGAAAAGTATTATTGTAATGTAGCTAAGACAACTAAGATGAATGAGTTTCTAAATCTCGTTCAGGGTAAGGCATCAGTAACCGAGTATGTTAACATATTTGATGGGTTGGCCAAGTTTGCTTTAGATATGGTACCCACAGATGTAGCTCGGAAGGAAAGGTTTATCCAAGGATTGAATCCTGGAATAGTTCAGGCCGTTAGAGCTGCCCCAGTGCATGAAGTCTCTACCTTTGCTCTGGTGGTAGAGAAGGCTCTTGCTGTTGAGAGCATAAGAAATGAGAAGAAGAGTGCCAGAGAGCACGGAGCTTAGATAGTGGTATCTCCACTTATTGGAGCAAGTAAGAATGAAAGCTGGAAGAAAATTTATCCAATCTGCACTCGGTGCAAGAAGCGTCATTCGGGAGAATGCCGAGCAAAGGCATGTTTCGCATGTGGTATGGTTAGGCATATTGTGAAGAATTTCCCTGTGCTAAGAGAGGATGAGCAAAAGGGGATGTACATCTCGACTCCAGTTCGAGTGTTCATTCCGAGGTGGTCAGAGTCTGGGACTGAGACTAGCTCTTCAGGGGTGGCAGGTTAGTTCTCTAGTTCCGATTTTGTATTATGCTGATTGGTTTTGGTGCCATGTTGTTCCTTTGCTTGTTGTATATATAGAATCATAAATATGGCATGTAGATCACATGGTCATGATGTGATGGGAAGATGATACTGTATTGGTGACTTAAGAAATAAGTGGGGTTGTGATAAAAAGTATTCCTCAGTGATTTTAATAAAGCTGGTTATGGCTGGCTTTGGTTTGATCTGGGATATGGATAAGTTAAGTAAGTGTGGGGTAATTCTAAATGGCAAGGAAAGAATAGCATCTCTTGGGCTTGGAAGTGGAAAGCCTTGTGGCAGTTGGCACTGTGCATAGATTTGGTATGCTGATGATATCTGTATTGAGATCTAGAGTTTTGTTGCAGGGAGATGCATATAACTCTTAGCTAGTGTGGTGGATACCACTTGGATTGTGCCAGTGAGATCAGGACAGACTGGGCTAGTTTGTGAGTTTCTGGATGTGTTACCAGGGGATTTGCCAGGGTTCTTTTATGTGAAAGAGATGGAATGGTGATTGGATTGGTACCAGGAATGGATTCAGGTTTTAGGGCACTGTATTGAATGTTTCAGTAAGGTTGTAAGAACTCGAGGCTTAGATATTGAGTGAGATGGAATTCTTAAAAGTGGACTTTTGGTCTGATTAGTACCAGTTAGAGATCAGGGAGGAAGTTATTTAAAAGACTGTGTCTGTATCAGATAAGAGCACTGGGAGTGCTAAGTATGTCTTGAAAATTTGTCTAATGCCAAGTGTTTGTGAACCAGATGAACAGAGCATTCAAAGGATTATTTGAGTAAGATTAGTCATTGTCTTGCATGAAGATATTGTGGTATTTTCTCTGTGGAGATTTGCCAAGGTCAAGGAACGCCTTAGGGGCAAGAGTTTCCTTGGACGGGCAGGATATTACATGTACTTTGGGAAAGAGTTCTGAGTTTTCTTGTAGATCAGAATCAGCTAGTAGGTGGTTATGACCCCTCAGTGACACAGAGGAAAGGATTGCTTATGCAACATGTTGATTAAAAGATCTGACCAGAACTATAGTAGAGTTTCTGGTGGGCCAGATGGTCAATGTTATGTTTAAGATTATTATTTTGGAAAGGATAAAAAAAAAAGATGACTAAGTGAACCACAGATAGGAAAGGTTGAGTGGGAAGTCTTAGCTGGATTAGCTAAAGGTTTTGCAGTGTCAGGTATGGGATCCGATGGACACTAAGATTAATTGAGAGATTCTTGATGAATCTCATGCTACTCTTCTTATTTTCTTCATTCAGGCATCATGGAAATGTAACAGGATATGAAAGCTTGATAGTGATGGCCTGAGATGGAGAGGGATGTAATGGAATGCATGGTAAAGTTCTTAGCCTGTTAACAGGTCAAGACAGAGTATCAGGAATCAGCAAGGTCATTGCAGCCTTGAGTATTTTGTAATGGAAATAAGAGAGCATCGCGTTGGGTTTCGCGGTGGGATTGCCTAGGTTAGTGGGTCAGTGTGAATTGGTTTGGGTCATTGTGACCAGTTTTTCCAAGTGAGTTCATTTTTCTCAGTAAGGATAAGTAAATAGTACAACTGATCTGTATTCAAATCTCTTCGAGAGAGGAAGAGAGTTATCCAGTGTTGAAAGGGTATCTTATGAGATAAGGTATGGTAGAGGATGTTTAGCACCAGTTCATTGGAATGAAATGGGTGAGGTGTTGATTCTGGATCATGTGATGGTTTAGGGGACAATTGACATTATTAGAGGTTAGAGCTTGGATGCTCACTTCTCAGAGTAGATGGAAAAGTTTTACTGAATTGAAAAGTAGGAACATGGAGGTCCAAGTAGAAGGTTATATCTTCCTTACAAGTATCACCATGGAAAGGGGTGAGGAGATAGGGGCAAGTTGAGCCCTAGAGTAGTATGACAGTTTGAATTCTGGATAGGACTGGTCAAGTTGACTTTGGATTAGCCTTATCTTTGGCACTGTCAGTTGTATACAGTGTCATATGTATTTCCATGCTGAGGACATGGATCAAAGGAAACTCATGATTTGAGTTATATGAATATGGAGATTGTTGCTAAGTTGTCCTGTAAGAAATAACCAGTCCAGATATGAGACAGAAAGAATAAGGTTATGAGGAGCAAAATTGTACCTTGAGTTAAGGTAATGTTGCTAAAACAGTGAGGTCGAGGGAATGATCTGGGAAACTGGAATCAGTTGTGCGGAATTTTTATTCCGGGTTGTTCAGATAAATTTCGAGGACGGAATTTCTGTAAGGAGGGGATAATTGTAATGCCCCAAATTTCCTAATAAGGTTTAGACCTTGATTAGGAGACCGAGAGGGCCATAATTGATTTATTATGCAATTTAATGATTATATGCATGTTTATGTGAATTATATTATTATATGATGATAAATGCATGCATATGGGTCCACATTTAATTACAAGGGCATTTTGGTAATTTGGCCCATTGAGGGCGTGATTGTGTATTTTCATGCATGTGGGTGAATTATAAATAATACCACATTATATGTGGATTGGTTCGAGCCATTCGGCATGAGACAATCATGATATGCAAGTTTTCAGTCTAGTCATAACGGGATTAAGTTCAGGGCTCGAAGTGAGTCTCGGGGGAATTTGGTGATTAGAACGTTGCCGGGAATTAAAGGGTAACGGGATATGAATTATTGGTATTTGAGAATATTAAGAATAGCGAGAATTGGAGGATGTTAATTATAATTAACGAGATAAGTGGGAAATGATGATTTTACACTCGGGAGTCTTTAGAAGACTTTATTTGACCTAGGGGCAAAATGGTCTTTTCACCCTAAGATAAATATCAGCCCTTTGAGTTTAGAAGGCTGTGGAAGTGTAAAAAAAGTAGAGCATCCTCATCTTCAGTTCTTCTCTCCTTCCCGTACACCATTTCTCCTCTTCCATCCTTTGGAATTTTTGAAGCCAACTTGAAGAACCAAGCTAGGGAGATCAAAGGTGGGAGCTTAGGAACTTAGTTCAATCATTGTAGAGGACTCAAATCCAACTTGAGGTAAGGTTTCATCCAAGAACTCAAGCTTTACCCTGTTTTATAAGTTAGTTTTCAGTTGGGAATTTGAGGTGTTAATTGTGAGAATTCATGGAAGTTCTTGTGTAAGATTGCTTGGGTTTTGATGAGGGTGTGATGTAGATGAGGTTTTGGGGTTGAATTTGATGTTTTGATGATGTTTGGGATTGGTTTGGAGACTTGGTTTCAGAGGGAAATCACAGGGGAGAAGACCAGAATTCTTTCTGGTTTGCTGATGGCACCATTCCTGGTGCCCCAGTGCTAGGCAGGGTTGATTCTGGAGCTCTCTGACTTTGGGGCAGCGCCCCAGCGCCACTAGGCAGCGCCCCAGCGCTAGTGGATTTTCCAGCAACCTAATTTTAGGGTTCGGGATGACTTTTAAGGCTCGGGGGTTGGTTCCTTTACCCCGTTTGGGTAGATTGAGAGTCCCAAGAGTGCGGGATGGATCCCGGGAGTGTGGTTTTAGATTATAAACCTTTTTATGATTTATTTTATTGATGGGATTCCATATTTGGTTATGAATAGGTGACCTCTAAAGGATCAAAGGATTGATCGTTCTCAAGGATCGTTCTTCTACTAATTCTTGCTCGAACCTAAGGTAAGAAAACTGCACCCCATATGTGACATGCATGGTTATTCTTGATGCATGATGGATGTTTAAATATGTTGCATGTGGTGCACGAGAAACATGTGATTAAGGCATGCCATGAATATTGAATATGAGATTGTTCAGAGCTTGAGCCTCTGTGTGTATGCATGATCTTAATTGTGCTAGTAATTGTTAAGTAAGCATGCTGAATGCCCTGTATTTGGATATTAGACATATGATATATGTTTGGTAGCATTGCTTACTTGTGCATGGCCCTGATCACTCAGAATTGGCATTGGTCGTGTGTTACCGACCTGGGAGCCAGTAACGGCATAAGCATCATGAACGCAGGGCCGATAAAAGATTAGATCTAATCGACATTCAGCATTAGGATACTCAACAAGAGCATTAATGCCAGATCGACCTCAAGTTCGATGAAAACTAAAAGTGCTTGTGTGACTTACCCAGCAGTCACTCATCTATTAAGTTAGAGACTTACCCATTAAACTCTCATCTGTTTAAGCTAGTGACTTACCCAGCAATCACTCATCTGTTAAGTTAGAGACTTACCCATCAGTCTCTCATTTGTTTAATCTAGTGACTTACCTAGCAGTCACTCATCTGTTTAAGCTAGTGACTTACCCAGCAGTCACTCATCTGTTTAAGCTAGTGACTACCCATCAATCACTCATCTGATCAGAGCCATTGCAGGAAAGCCCAGGTAACAGTTTCATTACACGGCTATAGGCACCGAGCCCCATAGTGACTTGCTTGTCAGTCACTCAGTATGGTTAACAGAACCTCAAAGTGATATTCACTCATCTGTTAAGGGCTATAAGCTCTGTATGATCATTCTGATCATCATTTGCATGGCTTTGGGTGCTGAGCCCCATAGTGACTTGCTTGTCTGTCACTCAATATGGTTTACTAGAACCTCTAGTGTTAAACCACTCATCTGATTAGGATTGACTTGATAGTCATCCAATCAGGAGGGCAGTATTCCTTATCCTCGATTCCCCAACATTATTTGAATTTATTTGCATGCTTGAGTATAGCTATGTTTGCTAGGCATGCTAGATATTATTTGATATCATGATATGATTGTTCATGAGCATATTGAGTTTTCTTGCTGGGCTTCGGCTCACAGGTGCTATGTGGTGCAGGTAAAGGCAAAAGAAAGCTGGACCATCCTTGAGTTGGAGAGCTTAGGTGACGATGTGTACATATGCAGCTGCTCGACTGCCACGACCGAGGTTTGAAGAAGAGGAACTAGGGTTAAACCCTATTTTGTTGGTTAGACCGGCTGGTTGTAAATATTTTGTTGTAATAAACCTTTAAATAATATTTTTGGGATCCCAATGTATATATTAAACGTTCTAATGAAACGTTATATCTTAACCGAAATTTTTAATCCCTAAACCGCTAATCATACTTAGTTACACATTTATGGCCAAATGACTCGATTAGCGAGTTTAGCACTATTTGCAATGTGCACCGTAACGGTCCCTGGAGTTGGGGCGTTACATAAATAATTGCGAAAAAAAATATTAGACCCTATTTTGTTGGAAGATACACGCACCAAGCAGTCCCAGAGACTTACTTGGGCGTGTAGCACATAAAAAATCAAGATTGGATTTTTTCACATCTATTTAATTAGTTAATTAATGGATAAGTCAAAAGTTAGTTCTTATGTTTACTTTATTAAAATAATTAAATAATAGTTGAGAAAATAAATATCCCTATTTTATAGGGTAGTGCACAACACACAATCCCTGGACAGTGTGTGGCGTGCAACTATAGAAATCAGGGATAATTTTTCACTTTTATTTATTTAATTAATGAATTAATGAAACATTCAAAAAGTTAGTTTTGATATTTTCATTAATAAGATAATTAATTAATTAAAAGATAAATTGTAATTGGGTACATATTTATTTTTTAAAAATTAAAAAAAAATTCTATTTTAAGTTAGACTTATCAGAAAATAACAAGAAACTAAATTTATTCGCTCTAAGAAAAGAATAATACTTTCCATCTCTCCTTGAAAAAGATACAGAACCAATCTCAGGCGTATTCTCTTGATCTCATGTGTTGAGGACATCAAGTTGAATTAGAAATATACCATCCTTTATTCTCTAAGTGCCCGCACACTTCTTGAGGTGTAGAGAACGTTGTGGAAAATATTGGTGTGAGTTCCTGAGAGCAGCTTGGATAGGAAGATCGTTTATTTTACGAAAAGATAGCAATGACACTTGATAGGCATCAAGTGGTATGTTATTTATTCTTTTCTTGTTTATGATTAATGTATGTATATTAATGGATCCACATATTTAATAGTAGTTTAAATATTTTACAAAATTTTTGCCGTACACTGGGCCAACCGATCACTATTCTGTTGTAAATTAGGAAACTCGTTCCTAACAGGCGCTCCACGTACATTTTTTCATGTCCCACCCCCAAAAAGATTCAATCACAAACAAAAAGGTGTGGAAGATGCTCGTTATAAAGACCTTGAAGAGAAATGACGTCAATCTGAAGAAAGGGCACGTCAACAGGAGGAAAAGTTAAACGAGTTGATGGCGCATTTTGCATATCAATAGAGCTGTGCATTTGGATCACCAAATGCATCTGGTTCGGGTGTAGGAGGAGCCTCAAACACACCACAGGCACCATATGCTCCTCCACCACCGACACAAGCACCATATGCTCCTCCACCACCAACATGGACATCAGATGCTCACTGACTACCTTCATAGGTACCATGTGCTCCTCCACCACCGACAAGGCACCATGTGCTCCCCCACCACAACAGTAAAATTTTCTTGATGAGGTAATAGTTTCTTATTAATTCATTATTGCATATATTTGATAAAGTAAAAATAAACTAGTTTATCAAAAAACCTAACAGATTAATTGTAATGTAACAGATTAATTGAAAGTTGTGTCTTGGTTCGACGCAAAATATAGTTCTAGGAGGGAAACTTAAGTAACTGTTGCACAAAAATACATAGCGTTCAACTGCCTCCTAGAAATTATCGTGTGAGAGTTGAGGTAGCCATTAAAGAGAACTCTAGTTTACCGCATCCGCTTACAATGGAAGGTTATACATTGGTTGGAGAAGAAGTCAGGTACGATGTTAGATGGCCACAACATTGGGTCCTTACTAATCAACAAATGAAAGAGCCACTTGCACCCTCTACTCAGCAAGCAAGACAATCAAAGAAAAGAATAGAGGAATTGACACAGGAGCCTATAGAGGTGCCTATGACAAGAATGTTGAAGTGTTTGGTGAAGTTTATTGATAAATGAAAATCTGACCGCGTGGTAGAAATTCCAATTGTAGAAAGGGTATTTGGATTCCAAACTATCATTCAGTTAGGGAAAGATGATATCCTCCACATTTGCAACTATGAGATGATCAGACAGACTAATCTAGCATTATATATGAGGTAAAATGGTGTTTATAATCTTTTAGTTTATTTAGTGTAACTTGAAATTTAATAGTTTATTGAATTTTTTTTATATGTAGATTGCCCGATGATTTAATGCAAACAAAGGGGTTGAACCACATGTACACTTTCATGCATCCCGCTTTTTTTAATGCAGGAACCAATGAATCACATGCTAAAAATCTTTTCGATCGGTTTCTACAGATGGAGCTAGAGACACGGTTTCTAATTTGTCCTTAACACAACAAGTAAGTCAACTTAATTTTATATTCATATATATTTTTTTATTGATAAATATCTTACACAAGTATTTTTGGTTGTAGCCATCATTGGATGCTAGTATTAGTTCAGCCACACACTCATTCGGTAGCTTTTCTTGATCTTGTAAACTCACATTTTCGTCTGGAAATCAAGGAGATAATTATCATGTAAGTTATACATATTACTTAATTAGTTTATGATTTCATTTCAAACTCATATTTGAGTAAATATTAATATTTTGTGCAGGGCATTGGATCAATATGATACACACTGAAGACAAAAAGGATCCATCAATCTAAAAGTTTGTGTTCCTAAGGTAAGTAAAAGTATATTACTTATCGTATTAAAGTTTTTGACATATTTTTATTATAATAACTTACTAAATATAATACTTAAATTTGAATAACTATGTTGTAATAGTGTCAAAACCAAACTTGGCCAACTGAGTGTGGCTTTTACATTACGAAGTTTTCTAGAGAGTTCATTTCACAACCTAGACCAAATACTTACTTGAAAAATGAGGTATTGTTTTACCTTTTAATTTTAATTTAAACTATCGCTCATGATTTTATTTGGATGATTTCTAACTTATTATTTTAAATATTTTCTAATTAGTTTACGAATACGGCACCATATTCGACTCACGAAATCAACGAGATATGGGATGAGTGGACTAAAAGCGTATCTCAGTTAGCAAATGAGCAAATTGGTGAGGAAATTTTAGTATAAGTAGGTTTAATACTTATAAATTTAGAACATAAGAGTACCTATATACATAGATTAACTTTGAAATATGAATTACTTTTGTAGATTTGATCACAAATTTAACTTTAGATAAATGTTTAAAAAATTTATACTGTTATTTTTCTGTTTATGCAGTTGTTTTTCTATTTCTACAGTTGTTTTTCTGATCCTGCTACTGTTTTTTTTTTATCAAAATAGGCCAAGGAAATTGGCATAAATATTTGCAATTGCCCTGGTTAAAACCTTATGTGACAATTCCCAACTGATGCAAAAAAACTCATTTTTTACATTTGTGGCAGTTTCCCACTGACGCAAACCAGGCTGACATTTGCGTCAATGGGGCACTATCACAAATCTGACATTTGTGGTAGTTTCCCACTGACGCAAATGCTAGGTGTTTGTGTTAGTGGGGAATTGCCATAAATTCCAGATTTGTGATAGTGCCCCACTGATGCAAACGCCTAGCTTTTGCGTCAGTGGGGAACTGCCACAAATGCCAGATTAGTGACAGTTCCCCACTGATGCAAATGCCAGCCTGATTTACATCATGGGATTCCACGTCACATATAAAACTGATGCAAAACTCAATTGTGGGAGTTAGAAACTGACACAAATGACCTTCTTTTGTAGTAGTGCTAGTGGGATTAGGAGTTGTAGAAGAACACCATTATGGTTAATAATCTCAAAATTTGAAGGTAATTCCTTAAGCTTATCTAGAATGTTGTTTTGGTGCAGTCTTGATGAATCATTGGGTATTTGTATTGTGGGGTGTTTTAGAGAGTTTTGGTTGTGGTTTATTGAGTATATGTGTTGCTAGATTGTTTTGGTGGTTGAAATTGGGGTGGAAATAGAGTTTGGGAGAATTGCGATTTATGAAAATCACAGAAATTCCTGGGTTCGCGGGGTCGTGTCGCGACCCTGTTCTTGGGGTGCCGCGGCCCAAAAGAACTCAACGAGGAAGAAGGTGCCTCAAACTGACTAAGTGTTGTGATGCTTGGTGCGTTACGCCGCGGCGCATGTGTAGGGATTTTTGGGTGTGGGACTCTCTGCCTTGTCGGGCGCCATGACTCTTTTGTGGGGGCCCAGAGTCTCAAATGGTAAAAGTGGGAAAACCAAGCTTTGGGTTATGGGAACCCAAACCTAAGGGCTCGGGAACAATTCCACTACCTGGTTTAGTTGAATTTGGGATCTTGGGGGCTAGGAATCGATCTTGAAGCTCTTAATTGGTTTAATTCTTGATGGATATTCGTTAATATGTTGTGACTAGGGGTACCACAAAAGAAGAAATGATTGGCTCGTTGTCGCTCCACCCTATTGCTCCGGACTTGAGGTAAGAATATCGACACTTGCACAGAGTGTAGGGTGTGCGCCCCAATTATAGGGCATAGGAATGATCGTGTCATGAATCAGTTTATAGTTAAATGTTTGCTTTGTATAAATCTATGTTGTTATAACTGTTTGTACTGATTGCTCGGTCGACAGGCTGTTGTAACATCCCAAATTTGTTAATTGGGCTTAGTGCCTTGATTACTGTGCTGGAAGGGCATAAGTGGATATTGTGTGATTATATATGTATGATTATGTGAATTATATGAGTTATATTATGATATGACTGTTTATGCATGTTTAAGTGTATTAAATATGCACGTGCACTACAACAAAATAGATGTTTTATGACTTTAATTGGGAGACATTGGAAGTCTACAATGTCTCCCACTTAGTGAGACGTTGTTGCTAGGGTCATTGTAGGTATATATCCCACGTCTCCCATTGGGAGACGTGCCTCACTTCCCACGTCTCCCACTGGGAGAGGTGGAAAGTCAAACGTTGACTTTCCACCTCTCCCATTGGGAGACGTGGGAAGTGACTCACCTCTCCCAATGGGAGACGTGGGAAGTCCCTAGGAGACATCCCACGTCTCCCATTGGGAGAGGTGAGTCACTTCCCACGTCTCCCAATGGGAGACGTGGGATGTCTCCTAGAGACTTCCCACGTCTCCCAATGAGAGACATTGAAAGTCTCCCACCTCTCCCAATGGGAGACATTGAAAGTCTCCTACATTTAAAAAAAATAAATTAAATAAATTTATAATAAATATTATTTTAATTTGATTTAATAATTAATTAAATTGAAATAATATTAATTTAAATTGAAATTATTTTAATCTAAATTTAAATTAATTTAATAATCAATTAAATTGAAAGAAAAAAATATATTTGTTAGATATATACAAGAAATACAATATTTGTTAGAAATATTCAAAATGAACAAATATTGCATTGTGTATGAAGAAAGAGTTAAAAAATTAAAAAAAAAACCTATCAACGAGGTCGGTAACTTTGGATTATCGGCAACATATATGTCGCCCATTCTTGTCGCAACTCATCAATTTGTGCCTCTGTATATGATGTGCTTGTTAGCTGCAAGAAATATAAAGTAAAATATATTAATTAATTATTTGATTACATTTATAGTTTCAAAAATAATTTGTAAATTTTAATTAATAATACCGTTCTCAAGTAATGCCCAGGACTCGCATGTTCAATCAAATCCTTCAACATCCTCATTAAGTAGTATCCACATGCTACATTGTCCGGTTGGTGTGGACACTAATTATTTAAAAATATGAGTAATTTATTATTAAATTGAAACTTTTTAAAAAATGCATACATATTATTCTACTTAATTATTATAAATGTTCAAAAATTTCTACTAAAGTTACTTACCTGAGGTTGCTTAATGCGTAGAGTATCAGGGATCTCGACATCAGGAAGATTCATAGAGAAAAAAAGATTGAAAGCGCTGACGGTCACTGATACAATCTCCTCACGATTATTTAGCTCTGAATTCACCGGATCACAACAATAAACATGATATGCATATGGTGCCAAAATAAGCAACATCCAATGTTCACTGTATAAGAAAAAAAAAAATTATAGCTCAAATGTTAAACAAAGAAATTATTGATATGGGTCGGAAAAATGACAAGTTTTTAAACTTACCCATGGTTCCAAGGGACAAGCATAACTTGTTCTTTTGATTTTACGTCATTGCAACGTCTGAACAGATTCTGAACACGATCGTCGAATGAACTCCCTTGAGTGGCGACGATATTAGGATTGACAAATAAAAACTTATTTTGGAGACCTTATTGTACCACATATCTGTAAATGAACCTAATAAAAAAATATGAAAAATTGTTATATGAATGAATAAATCAAATTAGAAAATTAAATGAACAGACTTATTTGTGAGATATATACCTCATGTAGCTGACGAGTACTGCTTGTCCAATCTTCTCCTTTCGAGCAAACTGAAGTATGTCATCCTTAAATATATAATAGTGAGACATATCCTGATCAAAAACTTCAGACTCTATGCCTAGATTGACACACTCGCCCTCATCCCAATGAGATACGATATTCTGTAATCGTTCCAATGGAGTGTGGCCCAATTGTGTTGGAGGAGTTTGTTGTCGTCTTCTTTCTCGAGGTTGTTGTGTTGATGGAGCTCTTGGTCGTTGTGATTTGGTCCTACTTGTAGAGGGAGTCTGTATACCATTTTGAGTTCCTTGACTTGGATGGAAATTTGGTCTTTATCCAATTAAAATGTTCCCTTCAATTATAAATATGTTGTTAAACAATTGAATATACGAAATTACACAACTTAAACTTAATGTATTATATGAATATAACTCACTCGATATAAGGTTGAATTTCATTTATATTCTGCAACACAAGACGTTGCGCTTCATCTAGAAGATCTCGACTTACTGTGCATACAACGCTACCACGACGACTCTGAATCTCAACATTTTCAACATCATTTAACCCAATTTTCTGTACACCAGTCATGTATTCAGAACAAAATTCAACTGCCTCTTCTGCAATATAATATTCGACGATGCATCCTTCCGGCCGACTTCTATTCCTAACATACCCCTTAAGAATCTTCATATATCGCTCAAATGGATACATCCATCTTAAATAAACTGGACCACAATATCTTAGTTCTCTAACCAAGTGAACTGTCAAATGGATCATTATATCAAAAAATGCCGGCGGGAAATATTTCTCCAACTCACACAATACCTCAACAATTTCATCTCTTAACTTAGGTAACTTTAGCGGATCAATCACCTTACAACACAGTGACTTGAAAAACAAGCATAACCTTGTGATTACATCTCGAACTCTCCTAGGCAACACAGATCGAATGGCCACTGGTAGCAAATGTTGCATTAGAATATGACAATCGTGAGATTTCATGCCAGTCAGAATACAACTTTTTATGTCTACCAATGACCTTATATTTGAGGAATATCCGTCTGGAACTTTTATATTAAACAAACATCTGCAAATTTCCATTCTTTCCTCTTTAGTAAGAGTGTAAGCTGCAGGAGGTAAATATGTTCGTCTCTTATCTGGTTTTGGAGTCAATTCATCCCTTATACCCATTGCAACCAAGTCTTGTCTAGCCTTAATTCCATCCTTAGTTTTCCCAAGAATATTCAACAAAGTGCCAATCAAACTATCACATACATTTTTCTCTATGTGCATAACATCTAAATTATGACGTATAAGTAAGAAAGGCCAATATTCAAGTTCGAAGAAAACAGATTTCTTTTTATAACACCCTTTTGGCTCCTCCACAACCTTGGCCTTGCGACTACGTTTCATCTTTGTAGGTGTACGAACTTTGGGCTTCCCTAACTTGAACACAATTTTAGACATCTTCTCAAGTACTTGGATCCCATTCAATGGCTCAGGAGCCTCTTCAAACTCTTGTTTACCATTGAATGCCTTCTTCCAAGTCCGAAGTTTATGCGTATTAGGCAAGAACTTCCTATGTCCCATATAACATATTTTCCGAGAGTGTTTCAAGTATTCAGAACATGTTTTTTCTTGAAAAACGGGGCAAGCTTTATATCCTTTCACACTAAACCCAGATAAATTTCCATAAGCAGGAAAGTCATTAATTGTCCACAATAAGACCGCTCTAAGATTAAATTCTTCCTGCCTATACGCATCATAAACCTTAACCCCTTCATCCTACAAAGTTTTCAAATCATCTATAAGAGGAGCTAGATAGACGTCAATATCATTACCAGGTTGTTTAGGTCCTGATATCAACAAGGTCAAAATCGTAAACTTTCTCTTCATACACAACCATGGGGGTAGATTGTAAATAACAAGCATAACAGGCCAACAACTATACTTACTGCTAAGGGATGCGTGTGGATTAAACCCGTCAGTCGAAAGACCTAGACGAATATTACGAGATTCATTTCCAAAAGAAGGCCACTTCAAATCAACTCTCTTCCAAGCAAGGGTGTCAGCTGGATGTCTTAATTTACCATCCTTTATTCTTTCATTAGCATGCCACGACAAACTTTTAGCATGTTCAGCATTTCTAAACAATCGGATGAAACGAGGAATTGGCGGAAGGTACCACAAAACTTTGGCAGGTACTCCTTCCTTGACATCGTCACCATTTCTTTTCTTTTGCCATTGTGACTCACCACAAGTAGGACACAATTTTGCGTCTGCAAAACTATTTCGATACAATATGCAATCATTAGGACATGCATGAATTTTTTCGTACTGCATGCCTAATGAGCATAACGTCTTCTTTGCCTCATAAAATGAAATTAGAATTTCATTAACTTCAGGCAATAACTCCTTCAAGAAACCAAATAACTCAGTAATGCTTTTATCACTCCAGCCATGTTTAGCTTTTAGATTGTACAACCTAAGAAGCACAGATAATTTTGTAAATCTTGTACAACCAGGGTAAATTGGTTTCTCGGCATCATTAAGGAGTGTCTCAAACTTATTTGGGTCTACTCCTGATCGATAATGTGCGTCGTCAATCATTTCATCTAATGGATCCCAATTCTCCTCCACTATATTCCTCCTCACTCCTTTTGGTCTACTTGGCAGAGTTGGAGCAATCGGAGCTATCTCCCCATGGTAATACCAAATTCTGTAACTCTTGTCAATCCCATTGAAATATAAGTGTTCTTTAATCTTTTTAAGATCCATCTTTTTAACATTTCCACACTTAAGACATGGACAATAAGTAAAATTTGGGTCTTTCACATTTTCCGAACAAAACCTTAAGAACAAATCGACCCCGTTCCTATATTCCGCAGATAACCTATTCGTTGACGTCCACTGTTTATCCATATATTCTCCTATGTCTATGGAAAAGAAAAGAAACAACACTAAATAAGCACGTGATAAAGTTGTATGTCTATATAAAACTAATTTTTTATTATCCTAGATAAAATCGGGCAGCATTTCCCCTATAATAGTGACATAACCATCTGCATGTGAATATCAAAACAAACAATTCAAACAACATACAATAAGTTTCTTCCTTATAGAATGTCTATATAAAACTAATTGTTTATTATCCTAGATAAAATCGGGCAGCATTTCCCCTATAATAGTGACCTAACCATCTGCATGTGAATAGCAAAACAAACAATTCAAACAACATACAATAAGTTTCTTCCTTATAGCTTCGCAGCACACAGTCAAATTTATCAGATCCTACTTCACTAATACACACAAGTTCTCAACATTCCGTTATCACCGCAGCACACAATTTTAATATCAGAACCTACTTCACTATGGATGAATATTTAAGATATTCAAACTCCTCTAACATTTGTTTAATAATATTAAAAGTAGAAGTAAGAGAATATATATGTACCTCTTGCAATCTTTAATCCAAAAGCTAGCAAAGTTACTTCACTTAGTAATCAAATTCGCTATTAAATCCACAAACCAATCAAATTAAATTAATAAATAATAAATAAAACATCACTAAATATCTAGCAATATATAACGTATTATTGTAATTTTAGAAACTTAATTACCTCAAATGTGTGATTGATATTGGAATTTGATGCAAAATACTCTCTAAAATCTCACCACAAAAATCACAACCTATGAAATTAAATTAATTAATATGTTAAACATTACTAAACAAATATCACTAAATATCTAATAATAGTAAATGATATTGGTAAACAAATAAAAAAAATCTCAATGTGCCGCTAATTATAACCTCAACAAAAAATCAATATAAAATTGCATAACCTAAAAACTTAATAATAAACAAAAACATAAAAATTTTCATATATTTCTATTTTATAAATTATTTAATAAATTTATTTTAACATAACTATATATATAACAAAATAGTTACAATTTAAAAAAAAATTCAAATATACAAAAATATATCTAAATTTCGAAATAAAAAATGATAAAAATTAAAAAAAAATCATGAACATATATACTCTAATGAAATATATACAATTCGATAGGTTAAATTAAAAAAAAGCCTAAAAAATCATAAATCCCTAAAAACTTCCATGGAAAAACCACAAAAACATACAATGTATATAAAAAAATGCATAAAAATGTAAAACTAACACAAAATCATGTATATTACTCATCCTAATGCAAAACCTATGATTTATTTGCAAAATAATTAACTAAAAATCAATAAAATAAAATAAAAACATACCTTAGAACCCTAAAAAAACGCAGCCCCAATTCTCTCCTCTGGTTTGCATGCTCTCGGGTTGGTGATGATATATGAGGAAGACAAGTTTTTTTGGTCATATATGAAGGGAGCACATCCAACGTCTCCCATTGGGAGACGTGGGACACGTGGCACGTCTCCCAGTGGGAGACGTTGGATGTGCCCATAAACACTACCCAGCCTATTTCCAACGTCTTCCACCAGTTTCAATGTTTTCCAATTGTAGCCATTAATATAAACTTTCAATGTCTTACACCATTAGACATTTAAAACCCCTAATAAGTTTTAATGTCTTACACCAATGGTGTAAGACATTGTAGGGAGTCATTGTATATAAATTTTGTTGTAGTGGTGGGCCCGTTTCTTATTAGAATGGTAGTTTTCATAATTTTGACATGTTGAGGGTGTATTTGTAAATATATGTGATTTGTGATTGAGACCACATTATTATGTGGATATATTTTAGTTATTTGGCACGAGATGATCTTAGTGAGCAAGTTAACGGCTTAGTCACAACGGGGTCAAATACCAGGCTCGGAGTGAGCCTATGGGTATTTTAGTAATTTTGTTAATTATTGGGGTTTATTGGGTAATGGTGATTCATTTGGTGATTATTTGGATTGATTAGAATTAATTGGTTAAATGTGGTGTTATTTGAGATTAGTGAAATGGTGGCAAAAGACTAACTTGCCCTTGAGGGCATTAATGGAGTAAGGCTTGACCAAAGGATAGTTTGGTCTTTTCCAAGCTTTGGGGTGACTTAGTTAGCTTACTAGAAGCTTTCAGAACTCAAGACCAAAAACACTTAGCTCCCACACACACACTCTCTCTCTCACATAACACTTGGGGAAAACTTTTGAATTTTGAGGAAGAAAAGCTTGGAAATTGGAGAATTAAAGCTGGGATTGGAGTAGGAGGCATCTTAAGGTTGTGATTATTCATTGAGGTAAGATTGTGCTCTAGATATTTGGTGAAATTCTGACGTGGTTTAAGTTTTGGCTAAATTTTAAAATAATGGTTGGGTTAAGAATTTTACTTGGTTTTGGGGGTGTTTATGTTGCTTATGATGTGTTGTTGAGAGTCTTAGACTCATTTGGGACCTTGGTACGAATTTGGGATGAGATTTTGGGTGTTTGGCTCGGAAAAAATGTGGAAAAACCCAAAAAATATGGTTTCACGCAGGGGTGCCGCACACTGTTCTTCCAAGCTACGACACTAGGGCGGTTCAGTGCAAAGTGGCAGTGGCTGGGTGCCGGGGTGCCAAGCCATTTTTAGGTCCTTAGTTTTGTAGTTTTTAGGGCATAGGCTCACGGGATTGGGGGACGATTTCACCACCTCATGTGGTGGAATTTGAGGTGCCGAGAGCACGGGATTGGTCATGGGGTTCATTTATGGAATCAAATGGTAATGAGAACATTATTTATGGATTGTGACTAGGTTACCGCTAGGGCTCGGGAGAGGATCGTTCTCGGGAGTCATGCTTTCTTGCTTGCGCTTGGACCAAAGGTAAGAAAACTTCACCCAACACATTATATATGTTATTAGGGCTTTGCCCGATTGCGGAACAGGGTTAGGATTAGGGCCCAGGCCCTTGTGAATGAGCATGATTATGATTACATCTGTGATTGTTTGATTAAGCATGCTTGAATGCTATGTATTTGGATAATTGTTAATTGATGTATGCTTATTTGCATTATCTGATTGGAAAGGCTTGACTTATAAGTCAAGGGCGGTAATAGCGGGCTCAGCGCCAACCGAAAGGCTTGAGTTATAAGTCAAGGGCGACAATAGCGTGTTGAGTGTCGGCCGAAAGGCTTGACTTATGAGTCAAGGGTGGCAATTACGCGCTGAGCACTGGCCGATACAGTTAGGCCTAATCAGGAGCGTGGTATACGCTTGATCGACCCTATGGTCTCTTAGAAAATAAAGCGCCAGGTACGCTTGGCCAGCTCTAAGGTTGGTTATATAGAGGATAGGGGAATAGGCCCCAGGGTGACTCAACAGTCACTTATCCTAGGGAACGTGCCCCGGTGTGACTCTATGGTCACTTATTTGGATTGAATTCATGCATAAGTTGGGATATTACTACTAGGCATGCTAATTCTGATTGAGTAATATGTTATTAATTGCTTATGAGCATGTTTAAGTTTTCTTGCTAAGCCTTGACTCACGGGTGCTATGTGGTGCATGTAAGGATAAAGGGAAGCTGGACCAGCCATGAGTTGGAGAGCTTTGGTGGTGGCATGTACATATGTAGCTTGCTCGACCACCATGACCAGGGATTCACAGAGGAACTAGGGTTAAACCCTAATTTTTCTGCTTAGGCCGACTTGTGTTGTAAACACTCTTTTGAACTATAACTGACTATTTAGATGTTTATTTTGGGATCCCATGTATGAACTTAAACATTATAATGAAATGATCATTCCTTTTGACCAAACTTTTTAACCAAAATCTATTAATCACTTTTAGTTACACGCTTATGGCCAAATAACTTGATTAGCAAATCTAGCACTATTTAAAATACACAGTGTAACGGTCTTGGCTATCCAGGGCGTTACAACTTGGTATTAGAGCGTGCCAAGGTTAAGGGTTCCTGAAGACATGCCGGGCATGTACACTCACCACTAAAGACAAGCTCGACTCAGGGTTTGGTAACTACTTGTTATGTGTTTAACTGATTAAATAGGATGTAAATGCCTTATATGCCTACCTTATTAGGGAGCATGAGATATTCTGATAGGGTTTGGCCCTTGACTACTCTGTGTATGTAAGAGATGTGCTTATTAGCGCTATTACTCATTGTGAATGTTAACGAAATGCTTATTAGCGCCATTATATGTATATGTAGGCCAGGAAATGCTTATTAGCACTGTTAATACTGGTAAATATTAAAGAAATGCTTATTAGCATCACTATACGCTTATAAATGTCAGAAAATGCTTACTAGCATCGTTATTTGCTTATAAATGTTATGAAGTGCTTATTAGCACCATGTTTGAGTATGAATATGAATCGACATGCTTATTAGCATGAGTGTTGAGTGCGAATGCTTGTTTGTTCGGTCTTGGACCGCAAGTCGGTTAGAGGTACTGTTATTACTACCTAATAGGTCAAGTTCTTAATTGTAGAGATAAATTTGGAAATATGCTTTCAGGACAGTCATATCCATTAGCCACCAAAGAAATACAGGCCAAGAATGATAATCAGAGCAAGACCCCTCCGCCAGCTCCAGAGAACTGGCAACAAGTTCTTGCTGATATGCAAGCTATATTACAGAGACAGAAAGAAGATATCTTCCTACTTAGACAGCAACAGGTTCCAACAGGGAACGTTCAGCCAATGGTACCCCCTGCATTGGTACCGATAGTAGTACAGCCGCCAGAGGCTGGGAACAGATGGGAATCTCTTTATGGGAGATTCAGGAAACAACACCCTCCAGTTTTCTTAGGGTAATGTAGATCTGGCAAAGGCCGAGCAATGGATGAGCATGATTATCACTATCCTGGACTTTATGAGGGTAGAGGGTAATGAAAGAGAGGCTTGTGCCATGTATATGTTTCAGGAGGGTGTCCAAATTTGGTGGGAAGTGATATCCCAGATTAGGAACGTGAAAACCATGGACTGGGAAGAGTTTAAAACTATATTCAATGAAAAGTACTACAATGATGCAGTTAGGGCTACAAAGGTAGAGGAATTCAGTAAGCTGCTACAAGGTAACATGTTAGTGACAGAGTATGCACTAAGGTTTGATAGACTGGCCAAGTTTGTTGCAGACTTGGTGCCATTGATGAGACAAGGAAGGAAAGTTTCCCTCAGTGTAATGCCCCAAAATCCCTAATGCGGTTTAATGGCTGGATTAGTAGGTTGGGAGGGCCATAATTGTTTTATTATGCCATTAAATGATTATATGCATGTTTATGTGAATTATATTATAATATAATGTTAAATGCATGCATGTGGGTCCACATTTGATTATAAGGGCATTTTGGTAATTTGGTCCGTTGAGGGCATATTTGTATATTTTGGTGCATGTTGTGATTTATGGATGAGATCCCATTATTATGTGGATGTATTCGAGCTATTCAGCAAGAGAAAGTCTTAGGTTGCAAGTTAGCGGTTTTGTTATAACGGGGTCAATTATTGAGATATTGGGTAATGAGAATGTTTATTTGATGATATATTGGGAGTTATTGAGATCATGAGGAAATTCTAGGAGTTTTGACTATTTGGTCCCCGGGGGTGTTTTTGGGACCTCGAGCATTATGATTTATTTGAGGTTACTTAAGCCTGAAGTAGTCTGTTAGAAAGAACCTTACATTAAAAACATTTTTTTTCTCTTCACTGTTAGTTCTTTTTACCATTCGTGGCAATTTCGAAGAAATCTTGAGTTCTAGGAGTCAGAATCAAGCGAGGATCGATGCATAGCGATCCTAGGAAAGATTAGAAGCTTCTTGACCAAAGGATTTAGTGAGAAACAACCCAATCAAAGGTAATCTAAGCTTTAAGTTTTGAATTTTAGAGTTTCTAAGCTTTGATTTGGATTTTGTGTGTTAATGAGATTTTGATTTGTCTGAGCCTCGGGATTTGATGATTTTAGATCATTGGGATGTTTGAGAACTTTGATTTCTGGATTTGGAAATGTTTAGGTAGGTTTTTGGAAGGATTTGGAAGTGAGAAGTTGGAGTTATGGCAGGTTTCCCAGGTGGGGCCGCGACCTTGTTCTTGGTCACCGTGGCCTGAGCTCGATGATGATGACGGTGGATTTTATGTGTCCTGGGGGCCGCGACACTGGGTAAGGTGCGCTGCGGCGCTTGCTCCTGGCTTGGCTAGGGGCCGCGGCTCAGGAGAAATTTTGAGGCCACATGTGTGTTTTGATCATGGGAACTCAATCTTAGGCCTCGGGATCGTTCCTACTACCCAGTTTAGTGGGATTCGATGTCCCGGAGGCTAGGTTTTGGTTCGGGAACCTTCATTAATCATTTTATTGATATAATCCCATATTTGGTTATGACTAGGTGACCGCTAAGGAACTAAAAGACAGATCGTTCTCAAGGGTCGTTCTTTTACTTATTCTCGCTTGAATCAGAGGTTAGAGAACTGCACCCCATATGTGACATGCATGGTTATTCTTGATGAATGTTGGATGTTTAAATGTGATGCATGTGATGCACGAGAAACATGTGATTAGGGAATGCCATGAATATTGAATATGAGATTGATCAGAGCTTGAGTCTCTGTGTTTATGCATGATTCTAATTATGCTAGCAATTGTTAAGTAAGCATGTTGAATGCCCTGTATTTGGATATTTGACATATGATATATGCTTGGTAGCATTGCTTACTTATGTGTGGCCTTGACTATTCAGGATTGGCATTGGTCGCGTGTTACTAACCTAAGAGCCAAAAAACGACATAAGTGTCATAAACGCAGAGCTGATAAAAGATTAGATCTAATCGACATCTGCATTGGATGACTCAATATGAGCATTAATTATGGATTGACCCTAAGTTCGATGAAAACTAAAAGCGCTTGACTAGTTACTCAGAGCTAGGGCCTAAGGCCTAGGTGACTGTTTTGTCACATGGCTAGGGAGCGGAATCCCACAATTGTGACTCTATGGTCACTCGGTAGGTCTATGTTGGTGACTGTTTCATGAAATATCTACCTTGTTTAAGCTAGTGAAAGGATCACTTATTTTTAAAGCCTAGGTGACCCTATCGTCACATGGCTAATGGGAATGGAACCCACCTTAGTGACTTTTACAATTGTCACTCCTTTATTATGGACTAAAGTCCTGGATGGTTATTATGATCATCGTTTGATATTATATTCATGCAGTATTGAGTTTTCTTGCTGGGCTTTGGCTCATGGGTGCTATGTGGTGCAGGTAAGGGGAAAGGAAAGCTCACCTAGCCTTGAGTGGAGAGCTTAGGTGGTGATGTGTACATATGCGGCCGCTTGACCACCACGGCCAAGGAGTTCTCAAGGGAACTAGGGGGTTTACCCTATTTTTGCCGCTTAGATCGGCGGGTTGTAAATTTTATAATGTAGTGACCATTTTGCATTGTAAATAACTTGTAAACATTTTTATGGCCCATGAACAGTTTTATGTTTTAAATAAAATATATCCTTCCCTTCTGATTGGCTTTTCACCTTAACCTATTAATAACACCTAGAAGCACGTTTATAACCAAAGAACTCGAGTAGCGAGTCAAATTCACGGTTCAAAGCTCACCGTAACGGTCTTGGGGTAACCAGGGCGTTACAACTTGGTATAAAAGTGTACCAAGGTTTAGGGTTCCTATAGACTGGCTGGGCATATACACTCACCATTGAAGGCAAGCTCGACTCATGGTTTGGTAATTATTTATGTAGTTATATGTATAACTGCCTAAATATATTATAAATGCTTTACCTATTTACATGAGACACCATGTTAAGACTGTGTCCTGAATACTGCATCTTCAGCAACCATGTGCTAAATAGTACTAAAATTGCTGGAACATACTTATTAGTATTGTTGATTGTAAATTACTATTTGATACATGTTAAGTGCTAAATGCTATAATCATGTATCTATTTGTATATTTATATGATTTTGGAATATGATAATTATCCGCTTGTTCTTGGACCATAAGGCTACAAGAGGTTTAGTTATCACTACCTGACTCGCCGTATTGACGATTGTTTCAGCAAGGTATAAATTGATAAGAATGAATCCAGGACAGATAGATATGTCAGCTAGCCAGAGTGATCAAGGTCACAATAATAATAATCAGGGTCAAGAGAATGATCATGGATAGATTCCACAGCCAGCTCCTGCAAACTGGCAGCAGTTATTTAATGATCTGCATGCTACAGTGTTGAGACAGGGAGAAGAACTCTGCCTCCTGAGACAACAGCAGGTTCCTGTAGTAGCCAGTGTATCTGAGGCACCTCCTGTATTAGTGCCAGTAGTTGAGCAGCTGCCAGAGGTTGGTAACAAATGGGAGCCTCTTTATGAAAGGTTTAGAAAGCAGCAACCTCCAGCTTTTGAGGGCAGTGCAGATCCTGCTAAAGCTAAGCAGTGGATGAGCATGATTACCACCATCCTGGACTTCATGAGGGTGACTGGTAATGAGAGGGTGGCTTGTGCCACGTATATGTTTCGGGAGGATGCCCGAATTTGGTGGGAAGTTATAATCCAGACCAGAAACATCAATGCTAGGAGTTGGGAAGAGTTTCAGACTCTGTTCAACAAGAAATATTATAATGATGCCATCAGGGCGGAAAAGGCTGAGGAGTTCATTAGGTTACTTCAGGGGAGTTTGTCAGTGATTGAGTATGCCCTGAAGTTTGATCGATTGGCAAAGTTTTCCATGGACCTGGTGCCCATTGATGGGACCAGGAGGGAGAAATTTCTCCAGGGGCTACAACCTAGATTAGCCCGTGATGTTCACATTACCACTATGGTTATGGTTACTACCTATGCATAGGTGGTTGAGAAGGCAATCACAACTGAGAGTGCAGAGAACAAGATCTGGCCAGAAAATGTAGCCAAAAAGGAATTTAGGAGGACAGGTCCTCCATTTGTGGGTTCTGGTAGGGATGGAGGCCCCAGTGATCAGAAGAGGAAGGCTCCTGACACCTTCCCAGTTCCAGGTTCTGATAGGTGACCTCGTGGTATTACAATGGTTCTTCAAGGTGGTAGTGAAGCATGGAAGTCTTATCCTGAATGCCCTAGGTGCAAGATGCATCATTTGGGAGAGTGTAAGGCAAGGGCCTGCTTTTTGTGTGGATCAGTGGGCCATCTTAAGAAGGACTTCCCTAAGGCAAGAAAAGAAGAACCCAAGAAAGCGGATAGCTCGGCCCCAGCTCGAGTGTTCGCATTGACACAAGTAGAAGCTGAGGCTTCTCCCTTAGTAGTTACAGGTCAGGTTCTTAGTGCTGGAACCCCTTATAATGTATTGATTGATTCTGGTGCTACACATTCTTTTGTTGCTAGTAGAATTATTGATAGACTGTGTAGACCCTGTGATTTTTATGCTGTGGGGTTTGGAACTTTATTACCCAATGGGGAGTTAGTGGTATCCTGGAGATGGGTCAGATCTTTGCCAGTGATAGTGGAGGGCAGAGAGTTATCAGTGGATTTGATAGAGTTAGTTATGACTTACTTTGATATGATATTGGGTATGGATTGGTTGGTAAAGTATGGGGCAACCATTGATTGCAGAAGGAAGATGATCACCTTTGAGCCTGAAGGTGAGGATTCTTTTGTGTTTGTTGGTATTGTGCATGGACCTTGAAAACCTTTGATCTCTGTTTTGAGGGCTAGAGATCTATTGCAAGAAGGTTGCATTGGATTCTTAGCCAGTGTGGTTGACACCACTCAAGTCATGCCATTGAGACCAGATTAGTTTGTGAATTCCTGGATGTGTTTCCAGAAGATTTTCCAGGGTTGCCACCACACAGAGAAATAGAGTTCGTGATAGAACTGGCACTAGTAACGGAGCCAATGTCTAGAGCACCTTACAGTATGGCCCCGGCTGAGTTTAAAGCTACAGTTGCAAGAACTGTTGGATTTGGGTTTTATCAGACCTAGTTTCTTACCTTGGGGTGCGCCAGTTCTATTTGTGAAAAAGAAGGATGGTTCTATGAGGATGTGTATTGATTATAGAGAACTAGTATCC
Organism: Humulus lupulus; assembly: GCF_963169125.1. Lineage (NCBI taxonomy): Eukaryota > Viridiplantae > Streptophyta > Magnoliopsida > Rosales > Cannabaceae > Humulus > Humulus lupulus. The sequence goes on along the minus strand of NC_084796.1, from coordinate 163,580,772 downwards.
TTTGCCAAGGATAGATGATCTGTTTGATCAGTTGCAAGGTAAGAAGGTATTCTCAAAGATCGACCTTCGTGCTGGTTATCATCAGTTGAGGGTCAAGGAGGGGGACATACTGAAGACTACTTTTCGTAGCAGGTATGGGAATTATGAGTTCTTAGTCATGTCTTTTGGATTGACTAATGCCCCGGCTGCTTTTATGGATCTGATGAACAGAGTGTTCAAGGATTATTTGGACCAGTTTGTGACCGTCTTCATCGATGATATCCTGGTTTATTCTTTGTCCGAGTTAGAGCATGAGCAACATCTGAGGTTGGTTCTACAGAGACTGAGGGAACACAAATTGTTTGCAAAGTTCAAGAAATGTAAATTCTGGTTATCTCAAGTATCTTTTCTTGGACACATTGTCAGTGAGGAGGGGATTAAAGTAGATCCAACGAAGATTGAGGCAGCCAGAGATTGTCCAAGGCCAAATAATGCTTCTGAGGTGAGAAGTTTCCTTGGATTGGCAGGTTATTATAGACGTTTCGTGGAAGGATTCTCAAAGATTTATACTTCATTCACTGAGCTGACACGTAAGAATCAGAAATTTGTGTGGTCAGATAAATGTGAGAACAACTTCCAGGAGCTGAAGCAAAGATTGATTACAGCTCCATTACTGAGTCTTCCAACAACTCAGGAGAAGGTTGTGATTTATTGTGATGCTTCTCATCAAGGTTTGGGCTATATTCTGATGTAGTCAGAGAGAGTAATTGCTTATGCTTCATGTCAGTTGAAGGAGTATGAAAAGAGGTATCCTACTCATGATTTGGAGTTGGCGGCTGTGGTCTTTGCTTTAAAGGTGTGGAGGCATTACCTTTATGGGGAGAAGTGTGAGATTTATACGGACCACAAGAGCCTGAAATACTTCTTCACGCAAAAAGATTTGAATATGAGACAAAGGCGTTGGCTGGAGTTAGTAAAAGATTATGACTGTGAGATTTAGTATCATCTAGGAAAAGCCAACGTGGTAGCTGATGCTTTAAACCAGAAGGGTTCGGGGAAGATTTATGGTGCGAGGCTGATAGCCAGAGAGTTAGCAGATGATATGACTAGAGCTGGTATAGAGTTGTTGGTGGGCCAGTTGGCCAATATTACGCTACAGTCTACACTGTTGGAGAGAATTAAGGAAGGTCAGTTGGGTGATCCACAGCTGATCAAGATCAGAGAGGATGTTTTGGTTGGAGCATCCAAAGATTATACAGTGTCAGATTTAGGCTTGCTGTGGAACAAAGGGTGAATATGTGTTCCGTTAGACACTGCTTTGAGGCAAAAGATTCTGGATGAATCTCATACTACACCTTACTCTTTGCATCCAGGCACCACGAAGATGTATCAGGATGTGAAATCATTGTATTGGTGGTCGGGGATGAAGAGAGATGTAGTAGAGTATGTGGCTAAGTGCTTGACATGTCAGCAGGTCAAGGCTGAGCATCAGAGGCCGGCGGGGTTATTGCAGCCTTTGGATATCCCAGAGTGGAAGTGGGAGTACATCACGATGGATTTCATGGTGGGATTTCCCAGGACTATTGGTCAGCATGGTTCTATTTAGGTGATAGTGGATCGCTACACCAAGTCAGCTCACTTCTTGCCAGTGAGGGCTACATATACAGTTGATCAGTATGCAGATCTCTATGTGAAAGAGATTGTGTGCCTCCATGGAGCACCAAGGTCGATCTTGTCAGATCGTGACCCCACTTTTACTTCCAAGTTCTGGGGGAGTTTACAGAAGGCCATGGGAACACAGTTGAAGTTCAGTACTACTTATCATCCTCAGACAGATGGGCAATCTGAGAGGACGATCCAAATATTGGAAGACATGCTGCAAGCGTGTGTACTGGACTTTGGTGGATCTTGGAGTAAGTATCTACCTTTGATAGAGTTTTCCTACAACAGTTATCAGTCTACCATTGGAGTTGCACCTTATGAGATGCTATATGGTAGGAAGTGTAGATCTCCCATTCATTGGGATGAGATAGGTGAAAGGAGATACTTAGATCCTGAGGAAGTTCGGAGGACTAGTGAGGCCATTGAGAAAATTAGAGCTCGGATGCTCGCTTCTCAGAGTAGACAGAAGAGCTATGCAGATCCCAAGCGCAGGAACGTGGAATTCCAAGTGGGAGACTATGTCTCCCTTAGAGTCTTGCCATGGAAAGGGGTGAGGAGATTGAGGATGAAATTTCTGTAAGGAGGGGATAGTTGTAATGCCCCAAAATCTCTAATGCGGTTTAATGGCTGAATTAGTAGGCCGGGAGGACCATAATTTTTTTATTATGCCATTAAATGATTATATGCATGTTTATGTGAATTATATTATAATATGATGTTAAATGCATGCATGTGGGTCCACATTTGATTATAAGGACATTTTGGTAATTTGTCCCGTTGAGGGCATATTTGTATATTTTGGTGCATGTTGTGATTTATTGATGAGATCCCATTATTATGTGGATGTATTCAAGCTATTCGGCATGAGACGATCTTAGGTTGCAAGTTAGCGGTTTTATTATAACGGGGTCAATTATTGAGATATTGGGTAATGAGAATGTTTATTTGATGATATATTGGGAGTTATTGAGATCAGGAGGAAATTCTGGGAGTTTTGACTATTTGGTCCCCGAGGGTGTTTTTGGGACCCTGAGCATTAGGATTTATTTGAGCTTACTTAAGCTTGAAGTAGTCTGTTAGAAAGAACCTTACATTAAAAACATTTTTTTCTCTTCCATGTTAGTTCTTTTTAACATTCGTGCAATTTCGAAGAAATCTTGAGTTCTACGAGTCGGAATCAAGCGAGGATCGAGGCATAATGATCCTAGGAAAGATTAGAAGCTTCTTGACTGGAGGATTTAGCGAGAAATAACCCAATCAAAGGTAATCTAAGCTTTAAGTTTTGAGTTTTAGAGTTTCTAAGCTTTGATTTGGATTTTGTGTGTCAATGAGTTTTTGATTTGTTTGAGCCTTGGGATTTGATGATTTTGGATCATTGGGATGTTTGGGAACTATGATTTATGGATTTGGAGATGTTTAGGTAGGTTTTCAGAAGGATTTGGAAGTTAGAAATCGGAGTTATGGCAGGTTTCCCAGGTGGGGTCGTGGCCTTGCTCTTGGGCACCGCGGCCCGAGCTAGATGCTTATTACGGTGGGTTTTATGTGTGCTGGGGGCCACGAAACTGGGTAAGGTGCGCTGCAGCGCTTGCTCCTGCCTTGGCTGGGGGCCGCGACTCAGGAGGGATTTTGAGGCCAAATGGGTGTTTTGATCATGGGAACTCAATCTTAGGCCTCGGGATCGTTCCTACTATCTGTTTAGTAGGATTCGATGTCCCGGAGGCTAGGTTTTGGTTCAGGAACCTTCGTTAATCATTTAATTGAAGGAATCCCATATTTGGTTATGACAAGGTGACTGCTAAGGAACTAAAAGACAGATCATTCTCAAGGGTCATTCTTTTACTTATTCTCGCTCGAATCAGAGGTAAGAGAATTGCACCCCATATGTGACATGCATGGTTATTCTTGATGCATTTTGGATGTTTAAATGTGATGCATGTGATGCACGAGAAACATGTGATTAGGGAATGCCATGAATATTGAATATGAGATTGATCAGAGCTTGAGTCTCTGTGTTTATGCATGATTCTAATTATGCTAGCAATTGTTAAGTAAGCATGTTGAATGCCCTGTATTTGGATATTTGACATATGATATATGCTGGGTAGTATTGCTTACTTGTGTGTGGCCCTGACTATTCAGGATTGGCATTGGTCGCGTGTTACTGACCTAAGAGCTAGAAACGACATAAGCGTTATAAACACAGAGCCAATAAAAGATTAGATCTAATCGACATCTGCATTGGATGACTCAATATGAACATTAATGCCGGACCGACCCTAAGTTCGATGAAAACTAAAAGCGTTGACTAGTCTATGACTAGTTACTCAGAGCCAGGGCCTAAGGCCTAGGTGACTATTTTGTCACATGGCTAGGGAGCGGAATCCCACGATTGTGATTCTATGGTCAGTCGGTAGGTCTATGTTGGTGACTGTTTCATCAAATATCTACCTTGTTTAAGCTAGTGAAAGGATCACTTATTTTTAAAGCCCAGGTGACCCTATCGTCTCATGGTTAATAGGAATGGAACCCACCTTAGTGACTTTTACAACTGTCACTCCTTTATTATGGACTAAAAGTCCTGGATGGTTATTATGATCATCGTTTGATATTATATTCATGAAGTATTGATTTTTCTTCCCGGGCTTTGGCTCATGGGTGCTATGTGGTGCAGGTAAGGGGAAATAAAAGCTTACCCAACCTTGAGTGGAGAGCTTAGGTGGTGATGTGTACATATGCGGCCGCTTGACCAGCACGACCAAGGAGTTCTCAGGGGAACTAGGGTGTTTACCCTATTTTTTCCGCTTAGATCGGCGGGTTGTAAATTTTATAATGTAGTGACCATTTTGCATTGTAAATAACTTGTAAACGTTTTTATGAGCCCATGAACAGTTTTATGTTTTAAATAAAATATATCCTTCCCTTTTGATTGGTTTTTCACCTTAACCTGTTAATAACACCTAGAAGCACGTTTTTAACTAAAGAACTCGGGTAGCGAGTTAAATTCATGGTTCAAAGTTCATTACACTTAAGGGCTACAGCCTATGATAGCCGGAGACATCTGAATTACCACCGTGACTGGGGTGACAACATATGCCTAGGTGGTAGAGAAAGCCCTTACTTTAGAGGGCAAGAGAATGTGGCCAGAAGAGACACCAGGAGGATGGGATCTCCATTTATTGGTTTTGGTAGGGGCGTAGGCCCTAGTGACAAGAAAAGGAAGGCTCTAGATACTTTTTTCAGCTCCAGGCCACGATAGGAGGCCGCATGGTATAAAGATATGCTGCCAGGGTGGAAATGAATTCTTGAGGACTTACCCAAAGTGCGCTAGATGTAAGAGGCGCCATGTATGAAAGTGTTGGGCAAAGGTGTGCTTTCTGTGCGGGATAGTGGGACATTGGAAGAAAGATTGCTCAAGGGCAAAGAAAGAGGAACCATGGAAAGTGGACAACTCGACTTCAGCTTGAGTGTTCGCATTGACACAGGCAGAGACTGAGGCTTGTCCCTCAGTAGTGACAGGTCATCTTTCTAGTGTTGGAAACTTTTATATTGTTTTGAATGATTCTGGTGCTACACACTCTTTCGTTTCTAGTAGAATAATTGATAGACTATGTAAGCTCTGTGATTACTATACAATGGGGTTTGGAAGTTTACAGCCTACTGGGGAGTTAGTAGTCTCTAGGAGATGGGCCAGATCATTGGCAATGACTGTGGATGGCAGAGAGTTGTCAGTTGATTTGATTGAGTTAGTTATGAAGGACTTTTACATGATCATGGGCATGGACTAGTTAGTTATGTATGGGGCTGAAAAAAGAAGATGGTAACCTTTGAGCCTGAGGATGAGGATCCCTTTGTATTTGTTGGCACTGTGCATGGACCCCGTGTACCTATGATATCATTGTTGAGGGCTAGAGACCTAGCGATAGGTGGTTGCGTAGGATTCCTAGCAAGTGTGGTGGATACCACTCAAGTTGTGCCAGCGGGACCAGAAGAGACCACACTAGTCTGTGAGTTTTTGGATGTGTTTCCAGAGGATTTGCCAGGTGTTGAAGGTGAAATCTCGTCAACGATTAAAGGTTAGAAAACTAAGATTTTTATAGTAAGGGTAGTTTAGAATCAAGAGGAAAGAACTTCAATCAATAGAAAAAAAAACCAGATCAACAATGGAACAAAGATCATGTATTTCTAAAATGTCCCCTCATACACTCAGTTTTCCAACCCCTTAACCTGAGGGTTTGGGGCCTATTTATAGGGGGGCTCTATTGGCCCTAGATACAGACAAGTCCCAAACGACAGGGTCGTACACAGGTACTCTGATAGTGTAGTGGCTCAGGGCGTAGTGGTATCTACCCTGATGATGCCAGATTCGTGGCCTAGGACATAGCACTGTCGGCTCTGGCGTATGGTTGGGGGTGGCTAAGTGGTACCATTACTCTTCGTACAGGTCCGTACCGCCACTACTCCTCAGATGCAGGTCACGGGGCGGTACCTTTGTTCTCTTCACAACCGTACGCCCCGTGTTAGTACGCGTGCCTTGTACCCGGTTGTCCTCATCAATACACGTTTGGTACCCAATGCTGGCTTGGCATTCCCACTAAGTGTCTCTAAGTACCCCTCACGCTAATGCCAAGGAGGCTTCATCCTGTATGCGTCATGTGTAGCCGATACGCTAGGAGCCGAGGCTGGTCTACGCAGGTCACGTGAAATCGAGGCTGAAGACACGGGCGGCGCAACAGGGCAGCACCCTCGCATAGCGAGGCTGCCCTTCTTTCCCCCGGGTGCAGGCGTGGCGAGGCTCAGAGCACGGACGCCACAACAAGGCCTCACCCTCGCATAGCGAGGGTGTCTCGCATAGCGGGGTTGACCTTCTTCTCCCCAGTGCAGGCGTGGCGAGGCTCGGGGCACGGACGCCACAACAAGGCCTCCATCCTCGCATAGAGCGGGTATCTCGCGTAGCGAGGCTGGCTTTCTTCTCCTAAGTGCAGGCGAGGCTCGATGATTGATGGAACGGGGCGCACGCAGATGGCCAACCCGGGACCCTCGCATAGCGAGGGTGACATTCAAATTGGCAAGCGGCCGAGGGCCCTCGCATAGTGAGGGTGGCCCTCTTAGCTCAATTCCCTCACCATCATCTGACGACCTCATCCCCCTGTGCGGACAATGAGTAGCTTTTAGGAAGTCTCGTAGTATAGAGCTTTACTTGTGAATAGGATTCATAAGGGAGGAATTTCCACATTTACACCAGGGTTGCCGCCACCTAGAGTGATAGAGTTTGTTATTGACTTGGCCCCAGGGATAGAGCCAGTGTCTAGGGCACCATACAGAATGGCCCCAGCAGAGTTGACAGAATTGAAGGTACAGTTACAGGAGTTGTTAGACTTGGGTTTTATTAGGCCCGCTTTTTCGCCATGGGGTGCACTAGTTCTATTTGTAAAGAAGAAAGACGGTTCTCTGAGGATGTGTATTGATTACAGGGAACTGAACAAGTAACAACTAAGAACAAGTATCCTCTTCCAATGATAGATGACCTCTTTGATTAGTTGTAGGGTAAGACAGTATTCTTGAAGATAGATCTTCGCTCTGGTTATCACCAATTGAAGATCAGGGAGGAGGATATACCGAAGACATCTTTTTGCACCAGATATGGACATTATGGTTTCCTTGTTATGTCATTTGGTTTGACTAATGCCGCAACAACTTTTATGGATCTGATGAACATGGTGTTCAACGATTATCTGGATCGATTTGTGATCGTCTTTATCGACAATATTCTAGTTTATTCTCAGTCCACTACTAGAAAACTAGGCTTTCCTGACACCCAACCATGACAGTCAACTCTGTTGACTATCGTAATTGCTTAGTGCGACTCTACATCGACAGTTAAAAGCTGTAGGCATAGAAACTAAAGCCGACAGTGAATAATTGTCAACGTTGCTTTTAACTGTCGGTATTGAATCCAACGCCGATAGTTTATTCGAGGTCAATGCCTATAGTTAAAACTTGTTGTAGTTGACCCCAACGCCGATAATTAATTCGAGACCAATGTCGACCATTAAAAGTTGTCACCATTAACCTAAACGCCGACAGTTAATAAAATCCCAATACCGACAGTTATAAAATGTCACCGAAATTCAAATAAAAAAAATCTAAAAATATAATTAATGAATAATTTAATTTAAAAAATAAACTAAATTATGTAAATATATATTTATAAAAATTATGTATTTACTAAAAACTTTTAAAACTAGATTATATTTGTTTCCAAAATTTTCATATTATTAACTTTTGTATTTATAATAATTTTTATATTAAAATTTAAATTAGTTATGATATAAAGAATAACATAGTTAAATTAACATATTTATAAAAGTAGTATTAGTTAAAAACGAGTTGTTTTATTGATTGGTTAAATATTGTAAAATAATTTTAAAATTTCTATAAATTTATTAGTTATAATTTTTTTAATATATATGTTTAAAATATTAATTTTTTTATAAAGTCGACAATCCTTATTGGAGCAATGCCGACAGCTATAAGCTGTTGATATTGGAAAGGGCCAATAGCAATAGGTAGAAGCTGTCGACATTGCTTCAATAGGGACTGTCGGCTTTGCACTAAAAAAATTCAGTAGCCTTTTAATTTCTTTAGCTCTTTCAATAACGACTGTCGTGTGACGCTCTAGCCACTGTGCGACTGTCGAATATCCTCCAGCCACCGTGCGACGCTGGTGATCCTCCAGCCATCGGGCGACGCTGGTGATCCTCCAGCTACTGGGAAACACCGACGATCCTTCAGCCGCGGTCGTGCGATGCTCCTCCATTTGCAGTCGTGGATCTCGAAGTCCTCCTCAAGCTTGGTGCAGGTTGTAGTGTCCATCTTTGTCCAAGGTTATATCAACCCATTTATTTGTTATTTTGGTATGTAAAGCTGTTTTTTTATATGTGTTTAATTGTAGTTTTGACCAATTGTTTGATTTCTTTGTGCAGATTTAAAGATTTCAAAGTTTAAAACCCTAAAATCTTAAATTTTAGGGCCCGAATTTGTTCTTGTAAATTCAAGGTTAGTATACATTTTTCATGCAGAATAACATTCATTTATATGCCGGGAGGGCATAATTGGTTTATGTGTGAGTTTATTGATTTAATGCATGATTATATGATAAGCACGCTTGTATGATTATATGAATGTAAGTGTGGTTAAATGTTATATCTGTGCGAACCACATTATTATGTGGGTAGATCTGCAGCGAGCGACTTGAGGCGATCCTAGGGAGCTAGATAGCGGGAAAGTCACAACGGGGCTTAATATTTGAATTTGGACAAGTCAGGGGTATTTCAGGTATCGGGTGGTTATTTAGACTATCGGGTTACGGAAATAAATATATGGAGATATATTTGAGGTTAGGAAGCTTAGGCGGGAATTTTGGGGAATTGTACCATTTTGCCCTTGGGGACGTTTCCGGTACCCCGAGCCTTGGGATTAGCTTAATCACTTAAGCATAGACTTAAGAGGCTTTAGAAAATAGTAGAACAAATTAGACCGACTCTTTCCTCTTCCTCTCTCAAAGGAAAAACACAGAACTTAGAAACTTTAGCTGGAATTTAGAGGATTTGAACTGAAGTTTGAGGAATTAGCTCAGCTCTAACCAAGGAACTCTCAACCAAGGCCAAGGTAAGAATTGAGTTTTATGTTTGAGGATTAGAATTCTGAGTTTTGACTGAATATTAAGGGTGTTTATGGTATGAATATTTAAGGACTGAATTGGAGCTGAGAAGCTTGGGTTTTGGCTCAGAAATTGTTAAGGAAATGGTTCATCAGAGAAAGTAAGCTTCAATTCGTAATTCAGGGGCAGGCCGCGGCTATGTTTCTGGGGCCGCAACCCTTAGGTGTATTTTTGATCTTTTGGGGATTTTAAGCACGGGAACCTAACCTAGGGTGCTCAGGATCGATTTCACCACCGTGTTTGGTGGAATTCTATGTCCTGAAAGCCAGCATTGTACCCGGAAACCTTTATTTGAATATTAATGGAATCCATTACCTTGGTTGTGACTAGGTGTTAAGCTAGGGCTTGGGAAGCGGATCGTGCTCGAGAGTCGTCGCTCGTAGTCATTGAACGTGGAAAATAAAGGTAAGAAAACTGCACCCGGTTGTGTATTTGTAATGGGACTAAGGGTTCCCTAATATGTATGCTTTGAAAGGATGGTATTATGCCATGTAAACAGTAAACCAACGGCCTAAGAGTGCCAAGGTTACACTAGCGCATAGGGCGCGACTCGGCCACTGGTAGCCGAGGACAACTTATTATGCACTGAGCTCGGTTTAAGCGAGCCAGAGTCAGTGGGGTAAACAAAGGGTGCGGCCTAAGTTGTCAGCCCTGATAATCATGTAACTTGATTGTTATTAATGCTTTGTTGCATCTTTGATTCTGAATACGTGCTATGTGATTAATATGAATGCTAAGTGTTTGATCATGCTTAAGGGATTATTCATCTGTTATTATTGTTTGTGACGCATGTTATGTTTTCTTATTGGGCCTTGGCTCACGGGTGCTACATGGTGCAGGTAAAGGCAAGGGCAAACTTGATCAGCCATGACTTGGAGAGCTCTGTGAGCTGAATGTACATGATTAGCTGCTCAGCCGCCATGGTTGAGGGGAAGGCAGGAGTAGGGGAACCAAAAATGTCTGTTTCGCCTTAGAATGGCTAATGGGTGTTTAAACCTTGGAAATTTGTAAACTTACTTCCGATCACTGTTCCTTTTTGGGATCCCATGTATAAAATGTTTTGCTATATAGAATGTACACTTTTGAGACCAAAACCTTTTAACCCTAGAACATTAGTGGTTTCAGTATCACGTTTTAACTAAATGACTTGATTAGTGAGTCCTGCATCTTTATAAACATATAGTGTAGCGATGTTGGCTATCCACGGCGTTGCACGGAAGGTTGAGAACTTGTATGTCTTAGTGAAGTAGGTTCTGTGATATATATAATTATGTGCCGAGGGAGATATAAGGAAGAAAAATTACTTGTTGTTTGAATTGATTGAATTATTTGAATTTGTATTGACAGATGGTTAGGTTACAAATATAGGGGAAATGCTGTCCGTTTTAAATTTAGACATTATAATTATATTATTTTTTGTTTGTTTAATTCCTATGAATTTAGTACTTATTCTAAATTGGATATGCTGTATTAACATAGGAAACCCTGTCAATTTTTTTAGATGATTTAATTGAACATAATTCTGAAAATAGTTTTTGCTTGTTTTTTTGTCTACATTTTTAGACAAAATAATGGCAATCAATAAAGATTGGATGTCAGCGAATAGATTATCAGTGAAATATAAGGATGGAGTGCACTTCTTGGAGTTTGTGCAAGAAATGCTCAAGATCCTAATAACATTTGTTGCCCTTGTATTAAGTGTGGTAATGTTCAAAGAATAAAAATTATTGAGATAAAGGGTCATTTATTTATGTATGGAATAAATAATAGTTATAAGATGTGGTTTTTGCATGGAGAAAAAAAAATCACATTCAGTAAAAAATCTCCATCTAAGAAAAATAATTGTGATTATGTGAATGATGATGAGAGAGATGACACTGCAGAAATGATAAGTGATGCACAATTTGAATCAAATTTTGATCTAGTGAAATTTCAAACCATTTTAGATGATGCTGAGAAACCTATTTATCTTGGTTGTAATAAGTTCACTAAATTGTCAGCACTTCTTAGGTTGTATAATATAAAAGCTAAACATGGGTTGAGTGATAAGAACTTTACGAATATAGTTTCTTTTCTAAGAGAGTTATTACCCAAAAATAATGAAATGCCATTGTTGTTTTATGAGGCAAAGAAGACATTGCGTTCATTAGACATGCAATACGAAAAAATTGATGCTTGTCCTAACGATTGCATCATGTATTGAAAAAGATTGGTTGATGCAAATGCATGTCTGACTTCTGGTGAGTTAAGATGCAAGAGAAAAAGAATTCTGATGAGGTTAGGGTAGGAGTTCCTGCAAAATTTTATGGTACTTATCGCCTATACCTCGTTTGAATTGACTTTATCAAAATGTTGATCATGTTAAAAACTTAACATGGCATGCCAATGATAGAATACATGATGGTAAACTTAGACATCTAGCCGACTCGCTTGCTTGGAAGAGAGTCGATTAGAAATGGCCTGAGTTTAGTAACAAACCTAGAAATATTTGTCTAGGACTTTATGCTGATGAAATTAATCCACATACTTCCCTAAGTAGTAAATATAGTTATTGGCCTGTTATGCTTGCGATCTACAATCTACTTCCATGGTTGTGTATGAAGAGGAAGTTTACTATGTTGACATTATTGATATCAGGTCCTAAACAACCTGGAAATGACATTGATGTATATCTAGCTCCTCTTATTGATGATTTAAGCACTCTATGGTATGAAGGTGTTGATGCTTATGATGCATATAGGAAAGAAGAGTTCAAACTTAGAGCTGTGTTGTTATGGACCATTAATGATTTTCCTACCTTAGGCAATCTATCTAGGTTTAGTGTGAAAGGGTATAAGGCATGTCCTATCTGTGAGGAGAACACATGTTCTCAATATTTTAAGCACTCTAGAAATATTTGTTACATGGGACACAGAAAGCTCTTACCCCGCGATCATGTCTTTCGCACATGGGAAAAACCATTCAATGGTTCACAAGAGTTTGCAATGGCTCCACCACCATTATTTGGAAGAAAATTGGTTGAAAAGTTGAATAAAGTTGAATTCAAATTAGGAAAGCACAAACATAGCATGAAAATGGTGAGGAGGTTCTGATTGATCCTAAGGTTTGTTGAAAGAAGAAATCTATATTCTTTGACCTCGAATACTGGGAGCATTTGCTCCTACGTCATAACTTGGATGTCATACATATTGAGAGAAATGTGTCTGATAGCCTTATTAGTACATTGTTGAATATCCCTGGATGGAGTAAGGATGGAATTAAAGCTCGGCTAGATTTAAAAGACATGGGTGTGCGTACAAATTTAGCACCAGAGGCTGGTGAGAAACGAACATATTTACCACCAACGTTTTATACCTTGAATAAATAAGAGAAACGATAAATTTGTCATTGTTTGGCCAATGTGAAAGTTCCAAAAGGTTATTCCTCCAATATTTCGACATTGGTAGATATGAAGAACTTGAATTTAGTTGAGTTGAAATCCCACGATCACCATACACTTTTACAACATAGACTACCAATTTCTATTCGTTCTGTCTTACCCAAAAAGGTTCGGAATGCCATCACAAGATTTTTCTTGTTCTTTAAATATCTTTGTTGTAAAGTGGTAGATGTTTCTAAGTTGGACAACCTTGAATCAGAAATCATATACACTTTGTGCTTGTTGGAGCAATTTTTTCCACCTTTTTTTTATATTATGATTCACCTTACATTTCATTTGGTGAGAGAAGTGTGATTGTGTGGACTAGTGTGTTTAAGATGGATGTACCCTTTTGAAAGGTATATGAAGATTTTAAAAGGGTATGTTAGAAATAGAAGCAGGCCTAAGGGTTGCATTATTGAATCTTATATCGTTGAAGAAGAAATGGAGTTTTGTTCAAATGACTTGTCAGGTGTTTCAAGTGTTGGGGCATGTCCATCTCGAATTGAGATTGAAATTAGTAAATGTGGAAGATGTGGTGTTGTTTCGAAAATAAATCAAGTTGATCGAGATGAAGCTCATCGCTTAGTCTTACAAAATATTAACGGCGTTCAATCCTACATTGAGCAAGTACTTTTAATTCTATTTTTTTTTTGAAAATTTTTACGATATAAAAATTTAACTTTGAAACCAATAATGAAGTTTGGATCACTCTATTTTCAAGGGAGCATTTCAGTTAGATCACAAGTTCCTATCCAACTAAGCCGAAGAATAAAAAATGGTTACAAAATGAACATTATCAAAATTTTAGCACTTGGTTAGAAAATCAAGTGCAAAATTATTGTTTTGTGTTTCGTGAGCCTAATTTTAAGTTAGGATTATATTTTTATATTTTATATATCTGGTTTTTTTTATTTCTATTTGTAGGTCCTAATTGAATTGTGTAAAACACCTAATACAGTGTCGGAATCATTAAAAAGGATATCACGAGGCCCTATGTTTAATGTGTTTAAATGTCAATCTTATTATATAAATGGTATTCAATTTAACCCAATGGATTATGATAATAGTAGAAAGACAAAAAATTATGGTGTTAGTATTGTCGGCAAAACTTTTCAAGTATCCAGTTCCAAAGATAAAAATCACATAGAATGTGATATGACATTCTATGGAGTTATCAAAGAAATTTGGGAATTAGATTATATAAATGTTTAAATTCCTATTTTTTTATGTGATTGAGTGAAGAGTGATAACAGGGTTAAACAAGATAACTTTGAATTTACATTGGTTGACTTGAATCGCATAGGGCACAAATCTGATCGATTTATAATGGTGTCCCAAGCCAAGCAAGTTTTCTATGACATTGATCCTTTAGATGCTCGCTGGTCAGTTGTGTTAACAAGCCAACCAAAAGACTATCACCTAAAAGAATCTCACAACGGTGATGTTTTACTCAAACAAGAAGCTTTTGTGCTTGACGCACCACTTCCTCATGTCACCATTGAGGACGAAAATATTGGTTTACGTGAGGATGGTGAAGGTTTATGGTTTGAAATTAGGTGTTACTTGACAAATTAAATGGTTTTTACATGAAAACACTTTTAGAACAAGGTATTTTGCATTTTGTTTTGTTAACCATTGGTGGGAAACCACTGCAATAATTTGTGAGCTAACTTTTATTTTTCTTCAAAAGTAGGTACACAGATATGGATCCCTCTTTATCTGATGATGATGTTGACCCATTTGGTGATGACAATGATGAGGTGGGTGAAATCCCACAAGAAGTTGAAATTCTTAAGATATATAGGGGTAAAACAGTTTGCGCTGACGTCATAAAGGGTAGAAGTGAGGGTCAAAAATTAGGGGTTGAGTTTAATCGATTAGGGATATCAATTGGAAAGGGGGCGATGAAGATGGCAAGTCGTACTGGAGTGTTGGCACGTTGCCACATTTCTTTGAATATCAATGACTAGAGGTTGATCCAAAATGAAACTAAAGAGCTAATTTGGAAGGAAATTAATGTAAGTTTTTAAAATTTATTAACTTTTATATGAATGAACATATAAAGTTTATCAATTGATTAATTATTTAGTTTATTTATGTAGGAGTCATTCGATGTATAGGTCGCATCTAAAGAAAAAGTTTTGAGTGAAGCTGGGGACCGATGGAGAGATTTGAAGAGTTGGCTAAAAAAAAATAAAGTTGAAAAGTACAAGGAAAAAGCTCCTGAACTTCTTGCCCATCCACTAGATGCATAGAACAACTGGATCAAACAAGATGATTGGGAAGGATTCGTTGCTAAGAGATTATCTACTCAGTGGGCTGGGCTAAAAAAAAAAAGAAACAAGGTGCACAGGCACAGAACAAATACAATCACCGCACATGACAGAGTGGTTACAAATAGATAGAGCAACAACTTGAAGCAAAATTAGGCCACAAACTAAAATATTTTAATAGAGCAGATATATGGATAAGGATCAGAAAGGACAAAAAAGGAGAGTCCATTGAGGATATAGCATCAATTATGGAGAAGATTGTGAGTATAATTTTACTTCTTTACTAATGAACATTTTTAAATGGAAGTTCGTATTAATTATTAACTAATTTGATTTTGTATATAGGTTGACTACAAACAATAGGTAGCAGAAGGAACTTTGGAGATGGAAGGATCCAAAGATTTCCTAACTTTGGCTTTGGGCACTACTGAGCATTCTGGACGTGTTAGGGGGATGTCTAAAGGTGTCACCCCTACCCAATTTTTTAAGATACCATAGCCTAAGAGAAAAAGTCAGCTCGAAGTAACTACTTCAGAAGATAGCCACATGAATAGGCTGGAAGAGCAACCTTGACAATTTGATGAGAGGAATTGTCAAACTGAGGAGAAGTTAAATCAATTGATGGAGAAATTTAGATCAACACAAAGCAATATCGGTGAGTCATCGCATGCATCTAGTTTTCGTGTGGGAAGATTAGCCTCTAATGTATCACCACCACCACCACCAGCACTAGAACCACATGTTGAACAAGTGGTTGTTCCACCAGTAATAGCTCCACTACCACCATTAATAACACCACATATTGAAAAAGTGGTTGTTCCGCCAGTTGTAACACAATCAACACCACCACCACATGTTCAACCAGTGTTTACTCCACCAGAACCATAAGTTTCACCGACTATGCATGAGGTATTCTATTACCATAATCAACATAGCAAATGTTAATGCTTAATAATTTCACTATTTTAATATATTTATTATTTCTTTCTAATGTAGCATATTAAATGCAAGCTTGCTATCAAAATGAGAGATAACACAGTTGCATTGGGATACATCCTTAAGACTGATCGTACAGATATCAATGGAAAAAAGATGCCTAAAGAAGTTACTCATGTAGTCGTTGAGGTAGCCCACGAAGAGATGGTTAATTTGAATGCAGGGATCACTTTGGTAGGTCAAGCAGTTGGGGTTCCAGTAGCTTGGCATAAACATCTTATTATCGACGAAAGTGAGCGGCGACAGGTAATGTCTATAAGTTATTATTGCCTACCTTATTTTATTTTGAAATTTATTTTATTTTAAATTTTCCTTGGGTCATAATCAGAAGAGAAAATGAGAAGATATTGAGGCGATGATACCTTCCACTCAACCTCCACAACCCCCAAAGCTTCCGCCTATAGAGCCATTGACACAAGAGATAGTGTCAATCTCTCATAATGATTCAGCATCTATGTCAAGCACTTTGACCTCTTTATTCAACTTTGTATCACCATGGGATAATGACCACCACAAGAAGATTAATATCCCATCACATGTATTTGGATACAACACGATTTCTATGCTTTTCTAGGATGATGTGACACAATTTTGCAACATGGACAAGATTGGACAAAATCCGATGATATTGTATTTGAGGTATATATTCATGCCTTTTATAATTTAAAGTTTAAATTATATGCATGCATTTTAAGATTAAATATGATTAATTTCTAGGTTTTTGGATGATATACTACATACCAATGGCTTGGATCATTTGTACATATTTCAGCATCCAGGTGAAGTTAGTGTAGGTCATGAGAATAAGTGTGCTCACGCACTTTAAGATCGATTCATTCAGATGGGCGAGAAGCAGTTCCTTATTCGTCCCTGGAATAGCAAGTAAGTTTATTCTGAGTTTTGAAATGTTATGTTCATATAGTCTTCTTCTAAATATTTGATTGTGTTGTTTTCTAGTGAACATTGTATGTTATTGCCATTTCAACCTCACTCACATTCAGTGGCATTCTTGGATCCCATTAACCTTCGGTTACACATTGAGATTAAAAATATAGTTAGGCTGTAAGTTTATATAAGCTTCATTCCTTGATATATATATTATCTTTTTAATAGTACTTATTTGCTAATTAGTATATTTTTATTATGTATAGTGCTTTCACGCTATATGACACGGAAAAAGGACAAAGACCTGTAAGCCTAAAGTATTATAGTCCAAAGGTTACTAATATTCAACTTTATAAAACATAAGATTTAAATTATAAGTATACTAAAAAGTATATGTAATATACTTTTATATTTGTCTATGTTAGTAGTGCCGGCAACAACCAAAAACCACAGAGTGTGGTTGCTATTGCATGAAGTATGCTAGGGATCTCATTTCACAACAAAAAACCAGAGCATATCTATCAAATAATGTTATAATTAAATGCGTTTACCTTTTAACTTTAATAAAGTTATATTTTAATTACATATATATTTGACATCTAACTTATAATTTCAATTATTTCCAGTTCAATTCAGATTTACCGTATACTGACGTTCAACTAAATGAAGTTCAAGAGGAGTGGGGAAAATGTATTCTACCGCATCTCACTAAATGATGGCATGCATGTTCAGTACCTATGTGAGGGGATTTAGTAATTTTTGGAACTTTGCATTTCTTTTATTAAAAATTGTTAGAAATAATCAGATATAGAATCAATCTAACAAATTTAGGTTGAGTTAATTTAGCTTTTTGATGTGCATGCTTTGCTAAATATCAATTTTATGACAAACTAGTTTTTTGGAACTTTGCTAGATATCCATTTTATGAAATTGTTTTCTGGAACTATGTATTTCTTTTATTAGAACGTGTGAGAACTAATCAAATACAAAGTTAATGTTACCAATGTTGATTTAATTTTACTTTTGATGTGCATTCTTTTACAGCAATTGTTGCGTTGATTTTGAAACCAGGGGGCATTGACAACATATCTGCAGTGCCCTATGGTGTGGAAACTTTGCGGTAGTTAAAAACTTTCACCATAGAGAGCCAACCACAAGAACTATTAACTGTCAGCGTTTCCCAGCTGGAGTGGTTGGGACTATACATTGTTAGAGATAGGCTTACTAAGTGACAAGGTTCAGATCTGTGGTTCGATGGATGCTGTTATCACACGGGAGATTCTGGATGAGTCTCATACTACCCTTATTCATTGCATCTAGGGACCACGAAGATGTATTAGGCTCTGAGGACTTTATATTGGTGGCATGGGATGAAGAGAGATGTAATTGCATATATAGCTAAGTCCCTGACATGTTAGCAGGTCAAAGCTAAGCATCTAAGAGCAACAAGGCTATTACAGCCTTTGGATATCCCAGAGTGGAAGTGGGAGGACATCACGATGGACTTTGTGGTTGGGTTGCCCCAAATAGTGGGTCAACATGATTCGATGTTGATTATCGTGGCTTGATACACTAAAAAATATCACTTTCTAACAGTGAGGATGACTTATACAGTTGACCAGTATACATATCTCTATGTGAGAGAGATAGTACGTCTTATTGGGGATCCAAAGTCTATAGTATCAGATCGGGACCCCACATTTACTTCCAAGTTTTGGGGAATTTTACAGAAATCTATGGGTAGACAGTTGAAATTTAGTACAACTTACCATCCTAAGACAGATGGTCAGTCTGAGAGGACGATTCAGATACTGGAAGACATGCTTTGGGCATGCGTTTTGGACTTTGAAGGGTCCTGGAGTAGGAATTTGCCTTTGATAGAGTTTTCCTACAATAGCATCTATCAATCAACCATTTGAGTGACTCCTTATGAGATGATGTATGGTAGGAAGTGTAGATCGCCCATTCACTGGGATGAGATGGGTGAAAGAAAATACTTGGATCCTGAAGTAGTTCAGAGGACCAATGATGTAACACCCCACGTCACTATGGCTGCTTCCTGGCATAACGACTAGCCCTACAAACCAACACGAGTCTTTCCAGGAAGCAGCAGAGGCTAGAGCATTATAACTTTGGATTGCGATTTTTAGAGGCTAGAGCAGCAGAGGAGGAGGAAAAAACATCATCATCTATGTTCTTCAATCTAGTTTTTCTTTCTTCTCAAAAATCATTTATTTTCATTGAATATTTATGTTTATGAATATGAATATGATTATGGAGTAGTTTTCTTTATAGTTAAGGGTTATTTCAAAATCTTAGACATGAGATCTTGAATGCATTGATGAATTTTATTCCTTTTATTCCCTTATATTAAATTGCTTCTATTTTTCTATTTGAATGTCATGGATCTTGTAAAATCTTGTTTAGATGGCCACTAATTAAGGTTTTGCATTGTTCTACTATCATCTTAGGATTTCTTTTCACCTAATAGTTTAGGATTCAAAGTAAAGTGATAAATTGCAATTAAGGTATTGTGACAGGTATTTTAATTATGATGAGAAATAGATACTAGGTTAAATGAATTGCATGCTTAATGAATTTGTTGCCTAGATTAACTTGTTTCCACAAAGTGTAATGCTTTTACTAGGTTAAATAGATTGCATGCTTAATGGGTTTATTGCTGGGTAAAAAGGGTTAATTAAGAGCGCTTAGCTTTAATTAATTATATTAGGGAAACTGGGATAATTGACTGCTTAAGTGTTATCTGTGGGGTTAATAGTTTAATTGGGAATAGGGAATATTATTCATCATTGTTGATAGATTGATTGTTGAAGGTGGAGAGTAATTCTTGACTATTTCTTTTACATTGTTATATCCTTAGTTATTCAATCGTTGATATTTATTTCATTATATGTTTTCAGCTATTAAAACTAAAACCCTTTTTTTAATTTTAGTCTAGTATTATTTTGAATAATAATTTGATCATAGTCCTCGTGGGTTCGACCCTTATTTACCGCTATACTGAAGTAGCTGGTGTAAGTGAATAAAAAAATATATATTTAAATTTGATACGGCATACGACACGCATCATTTAGTTCTCTTCTTTTTCATCTCTTATCTTTAGAAATACTCACAATTCTTATTGTTGGTTTTAGGAGTGTTCCAAATGTCGTCCTTGTTCTCAAATATCTCGGTGTTTGTAAGGAAAATAAGATAGTGTTTATATGCTTATATGTTATGAGATGCTTATGTTATAATATGTTATGTGTTAGGATATGTTATGATATATGATTATGTCTTGTAGTCATTGGGGCTCATTGTTTCTTAGCTAGCAAACCTCAATGTATTTTGAGGCTCATTGTTGTTAGCTAGCAAACCCCAAATGTTTTTATGTTGCTTAGGAGCTTATAGTTGCTTAGCTAGTAAACCTCAATGTATTTTTGAGGATCATTGTTGTTAGCTAGCTAACCCCAAATGTTTACCATGATCATGGGTTAGAGCTGCAATAGATGTTTTATAGTATATGATTTTGATATAGTCTTATGTTTATGTTTTATGTTGTATGTGCTAGTAGATTTTCTTTGTTGGGCATTAGGCTCATTCCTGTATTTTATGTATGAAGGAAATAGTTATGGCGGCAGAAGGATTCTTGGCAGCTTGGTTTGTGTATTAAAGATGAAGGGATTCGATGGACTGCGTGAACGATTTGAGGACAACGTTATTTTTATTCTCTTTAAATTATGTTTTTATGTATTTTCCACATTTAGCTTTGAAATAATTTCCTTTAGTTTAAAGTTATGTTTTATTTTAAAACAATGGGATCCCATACCGCTCATTATGTATTTCAATATTTACTTTGGAGTTTTAATAAAATTATGATTAATTCTTATGTATGTTTTCTCAAAAATAGTGGCTATGTCTAGTAGTTTTAATGGTACAAGGTCTTAGAATTAGTTGGGTCATTACAAAGTAGTTCATCATCCTTGGTGCCATCTTAGCATTCACATACTTCTTGGTGGCTTCGAAATTGGCTTGATCAGATTTATGCCTGAACATGTCCTGAAGTTGGTCCATGATGTCAAAAGTAGTGTCCACATTCTCCAACTTAGTCCTCAGCATAACCAACATGCTCACAAGCACGTACGCTTTGTTATTGGAAACATGCCAACACTTGTATTTTCCCTGAACCGTCTTTGTTGCATTTTCACCAGGAATGTTAGGTTCATTTTCGGTCACGATGGACTTAGTGTTTGAAGCCATAGAGCTACAATTATCAAATAAAAAGAAATTAATGCATAGCTTGACAAACATATAATCACACAAAATTCAGAAATAGCATAACATATTTAAATATGCATAGATTTGATAAATACTGAAAAATACATATCACTATTTCTAAGGTATTTTAACTAGCCATGAAACATGTTGTCCTAGTAGGCGAGAGTCACAAAATCACTTATTTAACAAAATCACTTAGTTAAATAGAGAAACATCTCAATTAATGAAAAGTCTATAATGTTTAAATTTCAACATTCCTTTCGATCAAAGTAATGAAATCCAATTATTTCTTACATTATGTGCTTGACGCACGATTTTGAATATCACAGACTTAGTTCTAAATAGTCACCATAGGGATGAATCTATAAGAGTTTGATCTATGACTATCTATCCTAAGAAATTTAACCACGTTATGTGTCTAATATACACAATCCATAGGGAGACGAAATAAAAAATCAATGAGGCCCCAGTAAACTCTAACCTTGTTAAATTAACGGTAGAGATCGAATATTAAATATAAATAAGCTCATTATTTTAATTTTCACTTTCAACACTTTATTCTTTGAAAATTACTAACTTAAGTTTGCCAAGTTATTAAAATAATCCATAAACCATATTTATAATTTTCCTATTAATTCTAAAATTCCCCATTATAAATCAATTAAAAATTATATTTATTACGCTTCTAATAAATTATTATGTCCAACTAAAATAATTAACCTAATACAATTAAGTCAAACTCAGATAAATGAGCATTAACAATTTGGGATTGCATGGAGGAGGGCTGGATCTAGTATGTCATTCCCACTACATAGGCCCCCTAACTTCCATACAAGGCCCAAAATACAGGAATTTGAACCTTCGTCTTATTGATCGTTATGAATTGATTAGGTTCATTAATCATGGAAAGCAAATGAACCTTCATAAGTGGAATCACCGACAATAGAGGAATTTAAACTTTACATTTTCAATGGGCCCAAATAAAACCTAATTTATAATGAAAAAGTTTTATTTGTCTCACTATCTAAAATAATGGGTAATCACTATAAATTAATCATCAAAACCCAATTGCAAAAATGGCACATACAATTAATTACATGTTCTCCATCATTGGATTCTCCTATCATACAATCCATATAACATGTTAGTAATTTATACATGTACATTTATTTCCAAAATAAATAATAATGCTAAAATCAATAAATCCTAATTAATAATCAATAATTAGGTATTTATCAATTTATTTTAACTAATTATGCATAACAATTTATCAAACAAAATTTTAATTAATTAAATCTTATTTTTGTACCTTGTTTAGAAAAAAAATATTTTTATGCTAATTTTAAACAAATAAAATATATGCTAAAAAATATATAACACAAAATGAACTACCAATTTATTTTTCTTTAACAAAATAAACTAAGGCCAAAAAATAAAACTCATAAAAAACCCTAATAGCACAAAAAATGTATTTGCCCAAAACAAATGCACAAGGGTGCACATGCAAGTGTGAAGGGGTGTCTGGGTGGCGAGGGGGTTTGTGCAAGGTTTCAGGAAAAAAAATAATTCAAGAAAATAATTTTATGTAATTTTTTATACTCATTTTTTGTACAAAACTTTTATAGGTATTCTACAATATATTAAAATACATGCAAATTCTCAAATTCATAAAATCCTTTAAACAATCATTTTTTTAGGAAAATTAACATACATAAAACTTAAACATGCTTATAATATATTCAAACATCCAATTAGCAAACTAACATGTCAAATTCACAAGCAAGCATATTCATACAAATAAACAATAAACATGGCTCTAATATCAATCGTAGGAGCTAAAATATATTTGTCTAGATACGTGCTTCCTATTTTCATATACACAATATAAAATAGAAACCACCAGAACATGCTAAAAAATGAATAAACATGTACATACATAAAATGACATAAAGTACTTACAAAGTGCGTAGCGGAACAATGCCTCCTTCTTTTAGATTCTCTATCCTTTTGTCCTATCAGAATGCTAGGAATAGTCAAGAGTCTAAACCACTTAGAACGATATGGAAGTCTTCCAAGCCTATTTCTAAAAGAAGTCTAACAAAGTGTGGACAAGTTCTCAACACATGAGACATATTTTCAAAGGAAGAAAGAAGAGAGTGGGCGGCCAAGCAAGGAGAAATTGTGTCTAGTTTTTCACTTACCCAAAAATGAAAACAACACACTTTAAAAACCCTAGACATCACGTTCCTTATAAAGGAAACATAATGGGATTTATTTTAATTAAATTAATTCAAACAATAAATTAACATAAAAGAGCTTGGGATCCCACATAACAAGTTGGGATCAATCTCTTTGTCTTGAATTTAAATCTCAATTGGGCAAAACCTTGTATTTATTTATTTGACGTATAATTAAATCCTTATTCAAATTAACTAATTACAATTTGAAAGCTGATCTAATATTTTTTCTTTATAGTGATACCAATTTTTCAATATTAATAATTTTTTTCAAAAGACTCTTTTATTCCAAAATTCTTAATACATGTAAATATCATTAAATTGACCCAGTCAATTTGATATTCATAATTGTTAATTAAATCAATTGTTTGAGATTATTAAACTTGATTTAATAAGAGTTGATATGGGGACGATGGATCCATAAATACAAGCTTCAATAAATTCCTATGAGTTTATTTATTAAATGAATTATCTCACAATTTATTAATTCCTCATGACTCCACTATAGATTCAAAATTGAACTCTTGAATTCATAGAACGATATTACTTGGACAAAGTTGCTATCAATTGTTATAATCACTACCGTAAGTCAATCCTCTATCGATTAATTAATAATGAGCTGGGTGTAAATTACCGTTTTACCCCTCATTGGTATTGTATCCTCAATACCCGCTAAGTCCCTTATTAATGATAAATCTGTGAACTTAATCATTGATATGAGCGCTCAATCATTTTACCACTTGCACTAAGCTATCAAGGAAGTCATATTTTCACTTCTTATATAGAAGCTCTAGATTTTAAATCTGTGATACATACTCTCATTCAATTACACTAATGATAGATTTTAAATCTATGATATATACTCTCATTCAATTACATTAATGAACCTCCAAGATGTAAGTATAGGCTATATTGTACGGTAACCTTTTAACGAAAAAAATCAAAATATTCAAAGAATATAATTAATAGAAATATTATCAATAAGAATTTAGATCGACTTGACCTATGATCATTGTTTTGACTCTGATTAGATTCGATAATAATGATACTTGTGTCTCTATCAATAATCAGTGTCGATCCTAGTCCAATGTAACAAAATACACTCGATCTTATCTACTCAGCTAATGGCATGGACAAGACATCACACCTAGTGTATAAGTAGACCATATCAGAGATTAACGAAATAGTGACATGTGCACTATTTTATTCTGAGGACTAATTCTTTTTAACATGTAATTACATTTATAATCCATTGTGAGCTAGTCACTATTAGTGTAACTTATTTATATGTTCTTGATTTTATATACGTTTGTATTAAGCAAATAATCATGTTTAAAACAAGAAAGCAATGCAATTGATAAACAAAATAATTTGTACTTCTTTATTGATAATAAAATTTATTACATGAGGAATTTGGTTTATAAGAGCATAAAACCCAACATTTAGAATATCATAATTCGAAGGAATCAAACTCTAGAAAATCTCATAAACAATAGAAGAATAACACAATTTGAGACAAGGGAAAGAGAGATCTTTCTTGAGACAAACCCATGTTACATAAAATCGTATAGTTATGATTTAATGTAATAAATCAATGGAGATGAACATGAAGACAAGAAACAATTGAATTGTTTTCCAAAATACTCTATTCCTTGCCTCCCATAAGAGATTGCTTGAAGCTACTATAATGGTGGAATGAGTCTTGGGATCAAAAAGCCGTGGTCTTAAAAAAAGTCAAGCTTTCTTGATGAAGATCTTGGAGAAAACTAGTAACATTTGTTAATTAGAGAGGGAGAGGGTTTTATAGAGAGAAGTGGAGAGTAATCAGTTCACCAAAGTCTCAAATGAACCTCTTAAATAGAGTAAGAATCGTCATTAGTGTTAACCAATGAGATTAGAGCATTTTAAACTAAGTTTTGGAGCCAAAAAAAGTAATTGTACGGATCTGTACAGATAGACCAAGCTATGCATTGCCCTCATGCAGGCGATACATCGCCTGCTGGGCTGGTCAAAGATAGACATTGCAATACCTCTTAAAGGCGATGCAACACTAGTTGCACTAGCTTTTGACCTCGTATATTGGCCCAAAACATCTCCAAATGCCACCAAATTTTTTGGATACTCTTATATACTCCAAAGTAACACTTTGGACCCAAAAAGATAATTTTAAAATGCCTACAACAAAAGTTAATCCGCTCATGTTAACATTTTGCACCTCTTTACGCATAACTAATTTCACTATGTACTTAACCAATCCTAACAGAGACTGTTCCAATAGGGAATTCGTATACCATGATGATTTATTAAATCTTATGATGATTTGGAAAGGAAAATCACCCAAGTTTTACAAAAGAAACTCTGATATTGATAAATGTTTAGTTTCATTAAAGATGTTTTCTTAGCCTTCTATGTAATGAAGTCAAAGAATTATTTATTAAATGTATCAAATATCATTTTTATTTCAAACAATAAGTGATCTCAATTATTGCATATTTTAATGGTCTTTAAGTCAAATATTTAGTTTCTATTTTTCTAAAGTGTTAAACTCCACCTAAAATAATGGAAATCTAGTGGATTCAAAAGGTCTAAAGTTTTGGGGCGTTACAATTGGTATTAGAGACAAGGCTTTATCGTCTGGAGGTTCTCATGGTATACATTTAAAGAATTGGGAACGAATCAATTCACCACATTGTAAGTATTTTTTAGTGTTGATATTAATTTTTTCTAGCTGTATTAACACTTAGAATATTTGTGTGCACAAATCTAGTCATGTCGCCTATGTTTAAAGCTCCTAGAGAGACCATCTTTACCGAAATCAAGAATATCAGGAAGATGAAAACTAGCAGACCCACTAAGTAGGTTGTTTAACCATGTTATGGGTGTAAATGATAGGATTCAATCTTTAGTCAAAGAAAAGTATTGGGCACTTAAGTCAGCTATCATAAAACCTAGAGCCTTAGAAAATTCGAGTGCAATTCATATGGGAAGAAATCTTAAAACATGAGATAGAATATTCATATAGGTATCCAATTCTTATCATGCATATCGCGTTCCAACATTATGTATATAAGATAGAAGGATAGAAGATAGAGTCACTATTGAGGAAGATGGATCAATTTTGCTAGAGGTTGAGATGGTTTCATTCTATCTAACCAAGGAATAATGTGAAAACACTTTTTTTTTTTTTGCTAACCCAGGGTATCAGGGGCCCCACCCCCACTAATCCCTGGAGGCCCTGGTGCCAAGTGGTAATTACCACTTGAGCGATATCAGCATGCCCAGAGGTCCATCCATTAGTGGATGACCCTCCTTGGACCGCCCTGACCATCGCTTCAGCCGGAGATCGCCCCAGTGGCCCCCTGAGGTTTAATGACTCAGTGGGGAATCGAACCTGTGAGGGATTATCTCCTCAAGTTTGCCCTAACCAACTGAGCCACCCCTTGGGGTTCATGTGAAAACACTTTAAGAACCATATATATTATAATTGAGGGGGATTACTAGGGGAGTTGTGGTTTAGACTACTGTGAGATTAAGGAAAGCCTATTTAAGAATAGTGAGACAATGAGGAATAGACAAAGCATAGTAAAACCTAAATTATTAGTATTTGAATTATTCAGAATTTATTTAGTTTGTTAGTTAAAGAGATTTTATTTATTAATAAATTAAATAATTTTTTTTACATTTATCTTGTTTTCTATCTTTATAATTTGAATGATTGTTTAGTTAAATTCCTGATTGATTATTCATTATTGTTGACTTGCAATAAGTGTTATTCAAAATGTCACCAAAAAGATTGGTTCAAATCAATATAGCAGCAGGTGGGAGAGGTAGTGTAAGTACCTACTAGTCTCATTGCCCCAAACATTCCAAATGCTCATGCAGTGAATTTGGGATATAATTCATTTTAGTTTTTTTTTTTATCAAGAAGAAAGAAATACTTCATTGAACAAACAAGCATATACAAACAAGGGCATACCGCCCAAACAGCAACCAAGAAACAGCCAACCAAGTTCCAAAGCTCACTCTACATACAATGAAGCTTCCTTATGAAAAGCTTGAGATAAGGTAAAACCTTCCTACTATGAACAATGTATAATCTATATTTGACTAAAGTAATCACTTCTTTTGCTATACAGTTAGCTGTCAAAGAGAACCCATCAAAAATGCATCTATTCTTATTCCTCCATATATGATATATCACTGCTGCTAGTACCATATTCAGAATAATGTCCATACTATCATTTTGCCCAACACTGAGCCGAACAGTCCAATCCGAAAACTTGGTGGCCCAAGCTTGAAATCCAAGCAAAGAAAAAATACATGATAAGACCCTCTTGGAAAAATAGCAGTCAAAAAATAAATGGTGATGACTTTCTAATTGGTCTTCACAAATTGGGCAGTATTGGCTATTCAGCAGAATGTTAGACTTAGCCAAATTATCTCTAGTTAGGAGGTAAGAGTTGACCACCATCCATAACAAGAAACAGTGCTTAGGAAGGATAGTTCGACACCAGACTGCGTTCTTATAAGCCATAAGTTGCTGGTTTATTGAGCTTTTATACAACTTGGACGGCTTGAATTTCCCAGAAATGTCAGCAGCAATCACCTCTCTTTCATAGAACTTGTTCCTTAAATGGCAGAGTTTCTGCCAATACCAGCTGCTATCTTGTTTCAGAACATAGTTCCAACAGTTAACCCCCTTCAGGTAAACATGCTGAACCCATTTGACCCAAAGTGTGTCCTGTTTTGCAGAGACAACCCAAACATATTTAGCTAGCAGCGCTCTATTCCAGCTAGCCCTTTCTCTGAGCCCGAGCCCTCCATACGCCTTAGGAAGGCATACCTGCTACCAAGACGCTAAATGGAGTTTACTACGAGTCCCCGAGGCCCCCCAAAGGAACAATCTACACAGTTTCTCAACCTCCTTGACGATACTTTGAGGCAAAATAAACACATTCATCCATTAGTTTCTCAAGCCAAAAAGGACAGTGTAAATGAGCAATAATCGGCCAACATAGGATAAATGCCTACTAGACTAAGAAAATAGCATAGTTCTTATTTTGTGAACTATAATCTCACAGTCCACATGCTTCCATTTAGTTGGCGTCATAGGAACCCCAAGATAATGAAGGGGAAAGCTCCCCTCAGGAAGTTGAATGGCCTGAATTATCTCTCTTCTATCCGCTGCACTAACTCCTCCAAAATAGATATGAGACTTCTTGGCATTAATTGACAGCCCAGAAGCTTCACTAAACTTCCCTAGAGTATCCTTAAGAACACTAACAGCTGCAAGAGAGCCTTTGCAAAACAGAATAATATCATCTGCGAAACACAAGTTAAGAAGCTTTAGGCTCTTACACATAGGATGAAACTGAAATAATGGAGACCTGGCAGCCAATTGAAAACTTCTTGTCATATATTCCATAATGAGCACAAAGAGAAGAGGGGACATAGGATCCCCTTGACGCAAGCCCTTTTCCCCCTTGAATCTACTCTGAACTCGACCATTTATCAATAAAGAATAGGTAGTGTTCCTAATACAAGTCATAACACAGCCAATAAACTTCATAGGAAAACAGTAAGCCTTCAAGAGATTTTCCAAAAATTGCCAGTCAACAATGTCATAAGCCTTACTAAGGTCAATCTTAATTGCACAGCAAGGAGAAGTAATAGCCCTTCCATAATTCTTGATTAGATCTTGAAGAATCATTATATTATGAGCAATCGACCTACCTCGAACAAACGCACCTTGATTTGATTGAATAAGAGAAGGAAGCACCACTGCCAGCCAAGAACATAACAATTTAGCCATTAATTTATAAAGGGTCGAACAACAAGCAATAGGCCTGTAATCTAAGGCCCTAGTTGGATTAGGAACCTTAGGAATCAATGACAAAGTAGTTTCATGAAGCTCATTAGGAAATTGGCCTGTAGAGAAACCATGTGTGATTGCTGAGCATATATCCTGACTAATATCCTTCCAAAGAAATTTGAAGAAACCTGAACCATATCCATCTGGACCAAGCGATTTAGTAATAGGGATACTAAACAATGCAGCTCTTATTTCCTTGTTGGAAAAGGGTTTTAAAAGAGAGAGCTGCTGCTCAACTGAAAGCTTAGAGCCCAAAGCTATACAATGCAGGTTAACTGTTCCTGTAGCAGAACTAGGACTACCAAGATGGCTCTTGAAATGATCAACAATATGGGCCACCACCTCCTTAAAATCATCTATCAGTAGACCATGATCATTCATATAAGAAACTATAGTGTTCTCTACTTTTTGCTTCTTCAAATAGGCATGAAAGTATGAGGAATTCTTATCTCCCTTCCTAATCCAGTTTATCTTATTACGTTGAGCAAGAAAACTATGATACATTTGTTCTTGTTGATGAAACTCAGATGCCCTCTCCTTCACTGCCTCTTGCAACTTGCGATCTTGAGGATTCTCTTAGGCTTGAAATTGAGCATCTTGATAGGCCACCATAGCCGACTGATAACTGAACCCTACATCTCTAATACAATCCCTATTAAACTTATTAAGCCTATGCTTCAACATCACAAGCCTGATATAAATTGCTCTCAAACCAGAAACTTTAACAGGGGCCCTCCAACTGCTCAAGACTACCTGGTTAAACTCTGAATGGCCAGACCAGAAATTATAATATCTGAACAGTTTGATTCCCATAGCCTCCATGGGGATGTTAGACACTACACAAGAACAATGATCGAAGACCACCTCCCATCTAAAAATAGCCAAAGACTGAGGAAACATGTCCAACCATTCCTCATTTATTAACACATGATCTATCTTTGAGTAGATCCTAGCTGAGCCATCTTGGTTGTTTGTCCAAGTAAAATAAGAACCAATACTCTTAAGAGCCTCAATTTTAGCATTAGTTAGCCACCCTAGAGGATCAGCCAACTCAATACTAGAAATAGGTTTACCACCAGACCTATCTACACCAGAAAAAAGGGGCATTAAAATCCCCTAAAACTATCCAAGCTTTGACTGAAAGCGATATGCGAGTTAAATCATGCCATAAGCTTATTCTATTCTCTGCTAAATTGTAACCATAGACAAAAGTGGCATGGAATAAACTCCTGTGGCCTACCAAGTTAATCTGGCAGTGAACCAGCTGAGGAGACTCCTCCAAAATAGTCAATCTCGCTATCCCCTTCCTCCAAATTATTAACAGTCTACCCTCTATGACCGGACTAGAGTAAAATTCCCAATTAGGAAATTCATGCTCCATGAACTCACCAATTTTATTCCCACGCAATTTAGTTTCCAACAGACCACTAATTCCAATCTTATTCCCTCTATACACATCTTGGACTGAACTTTGTTTATTCGCACTGTTCAGCTCTCTTATATTCCAACTCAGAATAGAGCACTTATCCATTAGATGAACTACCTCCAAGATGCCCAATCTTACTAACCGTTTCCTGTTCCAGAAGAACAACAAACTGGTTGATCTGTTTTTGAGTCTCTACAACCAGGTTAGAGTTACCACCTACTGTGTGACCCTGTCTACTCTGAGTAGCAACACGCCTAGGAGTTTGCCATGTCGCTTCCCTGTTCCTCTCCTTAACCGGACCTGGATTGGCCTCCCCTAGAAGAGTAGCCTCGCTAGTATTCGGAACTGAGTTTTCTACTACTTTTGACCCACCGACTTGCTCACCTGGTTCCTCTTCATTAAGCCCCTTAGGAACTTTTGGCTACTCCAAAAAGATCTCAGCTTTAGAACGAGCTTCTTTTTCCACCCAAATAGTCTTATGCTCCTTGCGACAATCTGCCGTAGTATGCCCAAACCCAGAGCAACTCTTACACTTAGTAGGCAGCCACTCATACTCTATTCCTTGTTCAATAATCTCGCCTTGCTCATTGATAAACTGAAAACTTCGAGGTGGATTATCAGTAATTTCCATCTCCACTAGAACCCTCGCAAACTGAACTTGAGAATGCTCCCTAGTAAACTTATCTACTAAAAGAGGTTTGACTATCGTGCTCACCAAAGCACTTATACATTTGCTGCCCCAATACTGAAATCCAAGGTCGTGTAGCCGAATCCAAAGCTGAACCGAACGGATAAGACGAATAACACTAAGATCTGCTGTCCACGGCCTGATGATAACAGGCTTTCTATCAAATTGAAGAACTCCATTCTCTAGAACATGATCTCTAGTTGCTTCATCATTGAATTTCACCATAGTTAGCCCCAATGTCATTCTAGAGATTTGGGCAATCCCTAGATGACCCCAAACTCTTTTTATAAAGCCTTCAAACACTACCATTGGAGGATTTTCTCCAAGCACCATGCAGACAACAGCAGAGCTCCAATTGGCTGACTGAATTTTCACCTCTTCAATATCAACTTGAGCCAGCTTCTGCCCATTCCTAAAAATAGGCTCAGTGAATTCAAGTTTCGGTTCAGAAAAGGAAAGCTTACTCGATCTAAATTGTTGCCATTGAAGCTGGGACTCTGAATGAAAATCCCCTTCTGTGACCATATCCCCTCCTTCACTCCTATCTGCCCAAGAAGCATTCCTCATGTAGGTACCCAATCCATCGTCCACAACCTCAACAGGTTGGGCACTTTTACCCTGTCGATCCATATCACCAGCCTGCAAAACCCCGGACCCAGGCGTTCCTAATTCCATCAAATTGACATGCTCTGGTTCAGCGACATCATCTCCCTCTGAACCAAGCACAGCCTTCGTTTGGGCCACAGGCGATACCTTCTCAGACCGTTCATCAGAAAGAATTTCAGGCCTATGAATCGGCTTCTTCCGCTTCGCCATGGAAGAGAGCAACCCGACCCTTCAGATTTCAGTCAATTTCTTCGCGTAACAAAGTTTTCTTTGATGTGCATTTATATAATTCATTTTAGTTGCCTACAAATATCGATGGTAAAATACCAGCTTTTGAGAAAAGTGGTACAATTACTAAAAATACAATTGTGTTAGGAAGGCGAAGGATTTTGAGCAAAGAAAATCATGGACAAACTAGGAGAACCCACTTTTGTAGATTATAAGTGGATTGAAGTAATTGAGACTTATTTTGTGCTAGACAATAATTTAAGTAGGGAATATTTCAAGAATGTGTTTATGGAATCTTATCAAAGGATGCAAGGAGGTAATAAGAGAAAAAAAAATTAGGTACACTCAAGGAAGGAGTTAAAAAAGAGCACGAAGTGGATGTAGAAAGAAAAATGGGGAAGAACCCACCTATCCCAAAGGAAATCACAAACACAATAGAGAATGCAGGGCACATTCTCGAGTTTGCACCAAATATGGTGAAAAAAGTTCGCATGAGGGAGGACTAAACTAACCAAAGCAGAACCAAAGAAGGACAGAAGAAGAAAAAGAACCATGAAGCAACATAAGTATTTGCTCTAACTCAAGGGGGGAGCAGAAGAAAATAATGGTTGAGACTCTCTGTAAAGTATTTATTCTAAAGCTATGCATTTGTTATTTCTTTTATGTAGAATATTTCTACCTTGTAAGATATTTACAAGTATTTTTCCATGGAATTTCCTTCAAGTAATGAATGTTTTAATCTAGGAACTTACGCATAATCTCGATAATCGTAGATGAAAATGAGTTCCCTAAAGAGTGGATTTGATTGGATAACAACAACTATGATATGTTACTTCGAATGAAGTGGAGGATGGAGCATGTCACGATGATCAACTGCCAAAGGAAACTAGTAACCTGAAGGAGGGGGCACCTTATTTTTATAGAAGGCACGAATAAGTATTAACCGAGAAGGCATGTCATATCTGACAAACATAGTGGACACATTAAGGATGACAAATCTAGGACCAAAGGATGTACGCATAGTATGTGAAATTCCCTGAGGTATTTCCCAAAATTATGCTAGGATTGCCTCTGAACAGGGAAATTGAATTTTTCATAGAGCTAGCACTAGAGGCAACTCCTAATGAATGACTTCATACTAGGTGACACCACCTATGTTAAAAGAAAGTTGAAGATGCAACTTCAAAGTTGAGGATGTTGGCATTTAAGAAGTAAGAAGTAATATGCTTGGTATGGAGATTAAAGAGGAACTTAACTAGGTCACTGTAAGAATAAACATACTTTCTCCAAGGATTGACGACTGATCTAATGAGTCGTTGTCTTGTCAAAGATTAGCTTATGGTAAGGTTGTCATCAATCATAACTACATAGATAAGACATCCCTATGACCCCAATTGAACTCGTTATGAGTATTTAAAGACCTTAGTAAGGTAGAAATGTTTATCAATGACATACCAATCTTCTTACGAGACAGAGGTTGAGGATGAAGAGTATTTAAAATTGACATTACAAAGGTTTAAAGGACATCAGCTATGCGGAAGACTTAAGAAATACAACAAGAAGTTAGAACTCTCTAAGGATACTTCAAGAAGACGTCAAAGGAATATAATGATCGATCTCAGTGCCACCTAGACAAGACAAGCTTGGTAACTGATGCATTATTTGGAATTGGTGCCAAAGATGAGGACGCGGTTAAAGTTCAATCATAGACTTCACCTCGAAATGGAAGGATCGATGGAGCTGATCACTGGGATTAGGAGTAATTATCAATCAACAATTGGGTGAAAACATGATTGTTTGTGCAAAGGAATGAGGTGGGAGAAAGGAATCTCCTAGGCTAGATGTCATCCAAGAAGCTAGCGATGTAGTAGACAAAACAAGGAAAAGAGGTAAAAAAATTGTGAATGATCATGTGTTACTGTAGGTCTCGCCAACAATAGGTGTCATAAGATTTGATAAAAACAGTGACAACTATGGTACAAAGTGTATGGTTAACCTTACTATGTAATGTTTACTAGTGATGACCAAATTGATCAAATTTGTGTAATGTTACGGTCGTTTATGCAATGCTGTTTGGAGTAAATAATGCTTATACTATGTGAATGATATTATGTTATGCTTGCTATTTGGGCCATTATGATAACACATGTGGGAATGGGGTAACATTGGCATAGTGTCACTAGGGTTATGCTGAGAACAACCAAGAGTCTGGGACGAGGAAGTCAATTGGTGTAATGCCACTGGCTACCAAATCTATCATTATTGTTTGGATTTTATTGAATACTCATATGATTTTATGTCCACTTTTAGGAATAAGCTTATTAGAGATGGTGATTTTATGTATGATAGATTATCGGTGTGAGGATGGATAAGGAAGTTAGAATTTAGAATTTTTGGTTGACCAATGATCATTTAAGCACAATATGAATATATGGTTATTTAATTAAGAGTGCTAGAATTAAGTTTGTTCTGTAATAAAGTTGATCAATATGCTTTTAGAATGTATGAATTTTTATGTACTATTTGCTTGAAATCAATACGCAAAAAAATGTTATAAGGAAAAAGGGTTTCATCACTAGTTTCCTAGGTTAACTAAACTTGCTAAAGGATGAGTATATTTTATGGTTTTTACCTTTATCCTATAACGTGTATTGATATGATATGATGTGACATTTTGATTATTAATGATATGATATGATGCTATGAATACTAATTAGGATTTATGTGAAACTTTTACTTCTTTACTAGGAATTAGCTCATTATGGTTACTATGTGCTACGTGAAGTATGTAAATGAATGTTGTTCACTGTTGTGATGAACTGAGACCATTCTATAAGGGAATTTATGTAACATTATGAACCATAAAACCTTATGATGATCCAGAAATGAAGAACATCGAAGTTTTACAAAAGAAACTTTGATATTGAACAATCTTTAGTTTCATTTAAGATGTATTTTTAGCCTTCTCTGTAACGAATTCAGAGAATTATTTATTACGATGCACCAAATATCATTTTTATTTCAAACAATGAGTGCACATAATTATTGTATGTTTTAATGGTCTTTATGTAAAATATTTAGTTTCTATTTTCTAAAGTATTAAGATTCACCAAAAATAGTGGAAATATGGTGGTTTCAAAAGATATACATTTTTAGGGCACTGCACTTCGACTACCATCGATGTCCTAGGCAGTGCCACAAGCTTGGTAGTACTCATTGATTGCATCATCCCAATTGATTTCCTCCAACAAGGCAGTGAAGGACCAAGTTAGGTGATGCAGTATTCTCTTCAGGAAGTCGCCCCTAAAGGTTATCCTGTCAAATTTTATGTATTTGGTGGTTTGCCAGGTCAGTTTTCAAGGCCACCTTTATGAAATA
Source organism: Humulus lupulus (assembly GCF_963169125.1). NCBI lineage: Eukaryota > Viridiplantae > Streptophyta > Magnoliopsida > Rosales > Cannabaceae > Humulus > Humulus lupulus. Next base: position 163,545,123 of record NC_084796.1, on the reverse strand, counting down.
AGTGATGTTGTTGGTTAGGCACTCACTTTTCTTAACTTCATGCTTTGAAAGTGTAATCATGGCGTTGGCAAACATTTCTAGGAACTTGCCCTCGAGTTGGGAGAATTTGGTAATGGACTTGGGTCTCAAGGTGCGATACTAGGTCTAGATTGCCCTCGAGAAGTTCAGGGAGAAACTGATATAGTAGTTCTTATAGTGTTTTAGGGAATTTTTTAGATTATTTAGTTATGTTTGTGGAGTATGACGCTTTTGTTGCCTGTGTTTGATAATATTTAGGATATATGGAAAATGGAGAAATGGACCGTGTTGGGGCTCGAGATGATGCAATTTCAAGAAAAGGGGCAATTTGAGTCGCACCTCTGACAGTCAAAGTGCAAATTAGATCATTTTAAGCAGGGGCAAAAGTTGAATTTCACATTCAAAACACAAACAACTGTATGAGCAACATTATGAATATTTTTGAATGAGGACACTAAGGAGAGACTCAAGGAAACACTCTGTAGAGGCAAAGGAATGAAGATCTACTAGTTTTTATAATTCTTCTCCTTCTTCTTCTTTCTATTGTAGTGATGTCTATACTTAGTTTAATGGATTTGATTATGTTTATCATGAAATAATTTCTTATTTAGAGTGTTAGTGGATTCTTCATTAAACCTTATGATTATCTAATACAATTTTTATGAATTTCCTATCAATATTGTGAATTATTTGTCTTGTGTTTAATTCTTGTGAGTTTTTGATCACCATTTGCATGATTTCTATGATTTTAACCTGAGATCTAAGAAGTGAATGATAACTATGATATAGTCAAATAATCATAAATTTATACTGGACAAAGTAGTTGTATGATTTGTGTAGCATACGGATTACATGTTTAATGTCTGCAATATGTTAATTTACCACAGAGATGTAGGAGATTTGCTTATTTTAGAGAGTTATAAGTCCTAGTAAGAATATAATTTACATTTGTAATTTGCTATCACAATAGAGATAGGAATTCTTAAATTCACATTAGAGAGGCATAGGTGGATAGTTGATGAAGTTAATAACTCTATATCTTCGTCCATTGAATTAATATATTTATTATTGAGTTCTCTATTGTTCTAATTAATTTGTTATTTCTTTTAGTTTAGTAGATTCTATATTCATTATTCATCAAATCATTTAGAAATGTAGATTGATTCTTGGTAATTAGTAACAGTTCTCATGGGAACGATACTCTACTTACTATTTTATTACTTATTTATGATTCCGTATACTTGCGTACATAATTTTCACAACAATTTTTTTGGCACTGTTGCTGGGGGTTGTATTATTAATAGCAGCATAGTTAACTTTTTTCTAATTTGTTTTTTTATTTATCATTCTAATTAGGTTTGTGTCGTAATATTGTGCTTTCAGGAAGCATTGGTATATGTGACGAAGTAGACAAAAGGAACTGGTATCGGTAGATCTTGAAATTGACAGAACTTTAAGACAAAACGGAAGGATTAAGAAAGGGTTAGAGTTTGATATGGCAGAAAATCAAGAGAATGCAACGAACAATGCTACTAATAATATTCCAAGGAAAGAAGAGGTCCCAGTGGAAAAAGGACCAAGGATGCTTAGAGATTATGTGTCTCCCACTGTCATCGGAATGCATTCATGCATCATACACCCCACAATTGTTGCTAATAACTTTGAGATCAAGACAAAAATTCTACAAATGGTGCAATGAATTGTAATGTCCCAAATTCCCTAATGTGGCTTAGTGCTTGGATTAGAGGGCCAGGAGGGCCATAATTGGTTTAATGCATTATTATGTGATTATATTCATACTTATGTGAGTTATATAATTATATGATGATATTTTCATGCTTGTGAGCCTGTTTCTTATTAGAAGGGCATTTTCATAATTTTAGCCCGTGATGGTGTATTGGTATATTAATGTGCATGTATGTGATATATGGGTGAGAACAAATTAGTATGTGATTATGTTTGAGCAATTCAGCATGAGACGATCCTAGGATGCAAGTTTGCGGTTTGGTCATAACGGGGTTAATTACCGGGCTCGGGGTGAGCCTAGGGGTAATTTGGTGTTTAGTACATTACCGGGCATGAGCGGGTAATGGGATATTATTTGATAATTACTTGAGGATATTGGGCGTAGCGGGAATTGGAGGACGTTCATTATGATTAACGGGGTAGGTGGAAATGACAATTATGCCATTGGGTGGCTTTGAGGAAGTAGAATGGCCCTAGGGGCATTTCAGTCATTTTAAGCTATATTAGATAGCTTTGACTTGAGGAAGGCTGTAGAATTAACATGGTAAAATAGAGGTTTTTTTTTCTCTCTATCAATTACTTCTTCTCTTCTACTCGGTTGAGATTTTGAGGAAAAAGTAGAGAATTCAAGGTTGAGGATTTGAGGGTTATGATTTAGGTTTGAGTAGCAACAATTGGAAGGATTCAATTCCTAGCTAAGGTGAGATTTACAACTCTATTTTTGATTGGTTTAATTTTTTTTTGTGTTTGAGAGTCTTAAATTGCGAATTGTGTATTAGGTGATGTTTTAAGTGATATGAAGCTTGGATTTTGCTATTAGATTGGTGATGATGTTGTGTTTGTGTTTAGTTTTGATATTAGGACTGTTTGGTTGAGTTTTGGCTGAGTTTTGATTGAGGAAAATGCAGGGGAGCTGGGTTCGCGGTGTCAAGTCACGACCGAGTTCATGGGAGACCTTACTTGAGTGAAACGTAGAGCCTTCACTGGGCTTTGTCTGGCAGGTGTGCTGCGACCCTCAAGGGCAGGTCGCGACCTGCCCCTGGCACCCAAACAGGGGGCCTATCTGTCTGCGAGATGCGCCGCGGCCCCTGGGAGCAGGTCGCGACCTGCTAGTTCTTTTTGAGCCAGGCATTGTTTTACTCAGTTTTAAGCAATTGTTTTCGAACCTTAAGGCTCTAGATCGAATATACTAACCATTTTAGTGGGATTTGAGGTCCCGTGGATAGGACTTGGTCCGGGAATATTTTATTACTCATTTTATTGATGGGATTTCATATGAGGTTATGATTAGGTTATTGGTAAGGGCCTAAGGATAAGATCGTTCTGAAGGGTCGTTCTTAACTTATTTTATGCTCAAGTCTGAGGTAAGTAAACTGGACGCAGTATGTGACATGCATGATTATTGATGAGGCATGTTGAGTACTCTATATATGGACATTTTTTGCATTGTGAATGCCTAGTTGCATTGCTTACTTGTGAGCGGCACTGACTTATCAGTCAGAAACAACAATAGTGCTGAGCACTGGTCGTATGGAATTGACTTATGAGTCAAGAGTAGCAATAACGTATTGAACGCTGGTCAATTTGATTAGATCTAATCAACAAGAGGATTATATGTTCCTCCGACCTATTGGTCGAAGAAAACTAAAGCACTTGGCTAGTCTATGGCTAGTTACTCAGAATCAGGGCTAAAAGGCTCAGGTGACTTGACAGTCACATGGCTTAGGGCGCAGGACCTTAGGTTGACTTAATAGTCTTCTACCCAGGGCATAGGACCATAAGTTGACTTAATAGTCATCTATTCATGGCACAAGACCCTAGGTTGACTTAATAGTCATCTATCCAAGGCACAAGACCCCAGAATGACTTAACAGTCATTAGTCCAGGGTGTAGGACCCCAGAATGAATTAATAGTTATCATCTGAATAGGCTTGCGAGCCCATAACAATTTCATGATTGTTATTAATATTTTCAAACATGCAGTAATAAGTTATGTTACTGAGCCTTGGCTCACGGGTGCTATGTGGTGCATTATAGTGAAAGAAAAGCTTACCCAGCCTTGAGTGGAGAGCTTACGTGGCGATGTGTACATATGTGGCCTCTTGACCACCACGGCCAAGGTGTGTCTTAGGGGAACTAGGGTTAATCTTATTTTTGCGGCTTAGGTTGGCGGATTGTAACTTTTGAACTATAATGACTATTTTGGATTGCAAACAACTTTGTAAAGACTTTTATAGGATCTCATGCTCAATTAAACATTTTAAATACAATATATCTATTCCTTTTGAATGAGATTTTAACCTCGACTCATTAATAACACTTAGATGCACGTATATGGCCTAATGACTCATTTAGTGAGTTAGCCGCTATTTAGAGTACACAGTGTGACAGTCTTGGCTATCCAGGGCGTTACAACTTGGTATCAAAGCGTGCCAAGATTTAGGGTTATTGTAGACTGGCTGGGCATGTACACTCTCCACTGAAGACAAGCTTGACTCATGGTTCGGTAACTATTTATGTGGTTACGTGTTTAACTGCATATATAGAATATAAATTCTTTATCTACATGCATGAGATACACTAATAAAGCTGGCCCTTGACTGCTGTATGATAACCGAGAGCGTGCTTATTGGCATTGATATTGCTAGAACATGCTTATTAGCATTGTTCATTATTAATTGATAGGTGCTAAATGTTAATTATTATGTGCTTAAGAATCGACAAGCTTATAAGCATGACTGTCGAACATGGACGAGTTTCTGCTTGATCTTGGACAATGTGGATGCAAGATCAGGGCCAATACTACAGACAGGGTTAGTATAATGACCAGGGACAGACCCCTTAGCCAGCTCCTGATAACTGTCAACAGTTTCTTGTTGATTTACAAGCCAGGGTATTGAGGCAAGAAGAAGAAATACGCCTTTTGAGACAACAACAGGTTCCTGCAGGGAACATTTTACCAGAGGCACCACTTGTAGCGATGCCAAGAGTTGAGAAGTTGGCAGAGGCTGGCGAAAAATGGGAACCTCTTTATGGAGGGTTCAGGAAATAGCTCCCTCCAGCTTTTTAGGGTAGTGCAGATCCAGCTAAGGACTAGTAGTGGATGAGCATGGTTACCACCAACCTTGACTTTATGAGGGTGTCAGGTAACGAGAGGGTGTCTTGTGCCACATATATGTTTCAAGAGTATGCCTGATTTTGGTAGGAAGTGATATCCCAGACCAGAAATGTTAATACCCTGAGTTGGGAAGAGTTCTAGACTCTGTTCAATGAAAAGTATTATAATGATGCTATTAGGCCTGCAAAAGTTGAAGTGTTCAGCAAGTTGTTTCAGGGAAGTTTGTTAGTGAGTGAATATGCTTTAAAGTTTTATAGGCTGGGAAAGTTTGCAATGAAACTGGTTCCCACTAATGGGACCAGAAGGGAGAGGTTTCTCCAGGGGCTATAGCCTAGAATAGACCATGATGTTCGCATTACCACTGTTTCTAGAGTGACTACTTATGCAGAGGTGGTAAAGAAGGCGGTCACAACTGAGAGCGCAGAGAACAAGATCTGGCGTGATAACACAGCCAGGAGAGACTTTAGGAGGGTGGGACCTCCATTTATGGGTTCAGGTAGGGGTGGAGGCCCCAGTGATCAGAAAAGGAAGGCTTCGGATGCCTTCCTAGCTTCAGGTCCTAACAAGAGACCACATGGTGTTACAACGGGATGCCAGAGCGACAATGAGATATGGAGGACTTTTTCTCAGCGCCCTAGATGCAAGAGGCACCATCTAGGGAAGTGTCGAGCAAGAGCTTGCTTTATATGCGGGGTAGTGGGGCACTTGAAGAAAGCTTGCCAAGGAACAAGAAAGTAAGAGCCAAGAAAGGCGAACAACTCGGCCCTAGCTTGAGTGTTCACATTGACTCAGGCAGAAGTTGAGGCTTGTCCCTCAATAGTTACATGTCAGCTTTTTAGTGTTGGAACCTCTTATACTGTTTTGGTTGATTCTGGTGCTACACATTCTTTTGTTGCTAGTAGAATTATTGATAGACTTTGTACACCATGTAATTATTATGCTGTGGGGTTCAGAACCTTATTACCCACTGGGGAATTAGTAGTATTCAGGAGATGGATCAGAACATTACCAGTGACAGTGGAGGGTAGAGAGTTATAAGTTGACTAGATAGAGTTGGTTATGGCCGACTTTGATATGATCTTGGGTATGGAATGGTTTGTAATATATGGGCAACCATAGTGTAATGCCCTGGATAGCCAGGACCGCTACACTGTGTACTTATAAAGGTTCAAGACTTGCAAATCAAGTCATTTAGTCAAAACGTGTCACTAAACCATAAATGTGTTAGGGTTAAAATGGTTTTCGTCTCAAAAGATACATTTCATATATTTAAACAGATTTACATATGGGATCCCAAAAAGGAACAGTGTTTAAAAGTTGGTTTACAAAATTTCCACAATACAGACTACCGTCAGCCACTCTAAGGCAAAACAGACATTTATAGCTCTTCTGTTCCTGTTATCCTCACAACCGTGGCGGCTGAGAAGCTGGTCATGTTCATTCCGCTCACAGAGCTCTCCAAGTCAGGGTTGATCAAGTTTTCCCTTGCCTTTACCTGCACCACGTAGCACCCGTGAGCCAAGGCCCAGCAAGAAAACATAATATACATCACAACAATCATAACAAGAGAATAATTCTTTAAGCATGATCAAACACTTAACATTCCACATTAATAGCATAGCATGTAATCAGAATCAAAGATGCGACCAACTATTAATAACAGTCAAATCACATAATAACTAGGGTCGACAACTTAGGCCGCACCCTCTGTTTACCCCACTAACTCCGGCCCGCTTAAACCGAGCTCAGTGCATAATAAGCTGTCCTCGGCTACCAGTGGCCGAGCCGCGCCCTGTGCGCAAGTGTAACCTTTGGCACTCGTAGGCCATTGGTTTACTATTTATATGGCATAATACCATCCTTTTCAAAGCATACTTATTAGGGAACACTTAGTCCAATTACAAATACACAACCGGGTGCAATTTTCTTACCTTTGGTTTCCAAGTGTACTAGCTACGAGCGATGCTCCTTGAGCGTGATCCGATCCCTGAGCGCTAGCTTAGCACCTAGTCACAACCAAGATAAAGGATACCATCAACAATCTTAAAAGAGCTTCTAGGTAAAGTTCTAGTCTCCGGAACACTGAACTTCACCAAACATGGTAAAAGATTCAATCCCGAGCACCCTAGGTTAAATTCCCAAGCCTAGAATCTCAAAATCGCAAAAGCTCTTAAGGGTCACGGCTCACCAAGATCTATGCCGCGGCCTGACCCCTTCGAACCCATAAAAACCTCCAATTTTGACTCTCAAACCTCATGCAAATCCATCCAAAACTACCTCAATTCCACAACTAAACTATCCAAAAACTTCCCACAAGAGTCCAGCAACATAACCCAGCTGAAACCTAGACTAGAAACCCATCAAAAACCTATTTCAATCATTGAAACTATTTAACTCAAGAACACAAAACCCAGCCATGGAAACACTATAATTCAGCCATTAAACCTTGAATTCAAGCTTACCTCAACTGCAGAACCACTCCTCCAAGAGATTTCTGGGCTAACTTCCAAGGTTCTAGCTTCAATTTAATCTTCAAATCCAAAAACCCAAAACCTCTTAGAACACACTCAAAAACAAAGAATTTCAACCACAGAAATTGGGATTCAATGCTTACCTCAACCTTGATTAAGTTCCTTTGACAATCCTTGAGATAATCCTCTAAATCCTAGCTTTAATCTTCAGAATTCCAGCCACAACCTCTAAATTCCTGTGTTTTTCCTTTGAGAGAGAGAGAGAGAGAGAGGAAAGAGTCAGTCTATTTTATGTTCTACTATTTTATGTAGCTCCTTAAGTCTATTCTTAGGCCATTAAGCTATTCCCAAAGCTCAGGAGACTGGAAACATCCCCGAGGGCAAAATGGTAAAATTCCCCAATATTTCCACCTAGACTTCCAAACCTCAAATATATCTCCAATTATTTATTTTCATAACCCAGTAATCTAAATAACCACCTGATACCTGAAATACCCCTTGACTTGTTCAAAGTCAAACATTAGGCCCCGTTGTGACTTTCCCGCTATCTAGCTCCCTAGGATCGCCTTAAGTCGCCCGCTGCAGATTTACCGACATAATAATGTGGTTCTCACAAGTATAACATCTAACCACATTTATATACATATAATCATACAAGCATGCTTATCATGTAATCATGCATTAAATCAATAAATTCACACATAAACCAATTATGCCCTCCCGACACACTAATCAAGGCCCTTAAGCCATATTAGTGATTTTGGGTCGTTACACATAGATTGCAGAAGGAAGATGGTAACCTTAGAGCCTGAAGGTGAGGATCCTTTTGTGTTTGTTGGAAATGTGCATGGACCCCATATTCCTATGATATTTTTTCTAAAAGATAGGGATTTATTGCAAGGTGGTTGGATACGATTCTTATCCAGTATGGTTGATACAACTCAGGTCATGAAAGTGAGACCAGGGGAGACCAAACTAGTCTGTGTGTTTCTGGATGTGTTTCCAGAAGATTTAATAGGGTTGCTACCACACAGGGAGATCGAATTTGTGATTGAAATGGCACTAGGAATGGAGCTAGTGTCTAGAGCAACTTACAGAATGGCCCCAATAGAATTAAAAGAACTAATGGTACAACTGTAGGAGCTATTATATTTGGGTTTTATCAGACCTAATTTCTCACCGTGGGGTGCACCAGTTTTGTTTGTGAAGAGGAAATATCATTTTCTGAGGATGTGTATTGATTACAGAGAACTGAATAAGTTAACAATTAAGAAAAAGTATCCTCTGCCAAGGATAGATGACCTGTTTGACCAATTGCAGGGTAAAAGGGTATTCTCAAAGATAGATCTTCGATCTGGTTATCATAAACTGATAGTCAAAGAAGGAGATATACTGAAGACTGCCTTTTGCACCATATATGGGCATTATGAGTTTTTAGTTATGTCCTTTGGGTTGACTAATGTCCAATCTGCTTTTATGGATTTGATGAATAGAGTGTTCAAGGATTATTTGGACCAGTTTGTGATTGTCTTCATTAATGATATTTTGGTTTATTCTCACTCAGAGTTGGAACATGAGCAACATTTGAGGTTGGTTCTACAGAGACTGAGGCAACACAAATTGTTTGAAAAATTCAGGAATTGTGAATTCTGGTTATTTAGGTAACATTCCTTGGTCCTATTGTCAGTAAAGAGGGGATTAAGGTGGACCTAGCCAAAATTGAAGCGGTCAGAGATCGACCAAGGCCAAAGAATTCTTTAGAGGTTAGAAGTTCATGGGAGTCACGACTTGAGTGAACCGTAGAGCCTTCACTCGGCTTTGTCTTGCAGGCATACCGCGACCCTCAAGGGCAAGGCCTGCCCCTGACACCCAAACAGGGGGCTTGTCTGTCTGGGAGGTGCGCCGCAGCCTCTAGGGCCAGGTCACGACTTGCCTGTTCTTTTTGAGCCAGGCATGGTTGTACTTAGTTTTAAGCGCGGGTTTTCGAACCTTAAGGCTCAGGATCAAATCTACTACCCATTTTAGTGGGATTCGAGGTCCCGGGCTAGGACTTGGTCTAGGAATATTTTATTACTCATTTTATTGATGGGATTTGATATTTCCTTATGATTAGGTTACCGCTAAGGGCCTAAGGACAGGATCGTTCTTAACTTATTTTACGCGCAAGGCTGAGGTAAGAAAACTGCACCCAATATGTGACATACATGATTATTGATGAGGTATATTGAGTGCTCTATATATGGACATTTGAGGCATTGTGAATGTCTAGTTGCATTGCTTACTTGTGAGTGGCACTGACTTATCAGTCAGAAATGGCAATAGTGCTGAGCACTGGTCGTATGGAATTGACTTATGAATCAAGAGTGACAATAGTGTATTGAACGTGGAACGACATGATTAGATTTAGTCAAAAAGACCATTATATGCTCCTCCGACCTATTGGTTGAAGAAAACTAAAGTGCTTGGCTAGTCTACGGCTAGTTACTTAGAGCCAAAGCTAAAGGGCTCAAGGGACTTGATGGTCACATGGCTTAAGGCGCAGGACCCCAGGTTGACTTAATATTCATCTATTCAGGACATAGGACCCAAGGTTGACTTAATAGTCATCTATTCAGAGCACAGGACCCCAGGTTGACTTAATAGTCATCTATTCAGGGCACAGGACCCAAGGTTGACTTAATAGTCATCTATGAATGGCACAGGACCCTAGAATGACTTAACAGTCATTTGTCCAGGGCGTAGGACCCTAGAATGACTTAATAGTTATCATTTGATTAGGGCTGCGAGTTCCAGAACCATTTCATGATCGTTATTACTTTTTGTAAACATGCAGTAATAAGTTTTCTTGTTGAGCCTTGGCTCATGAGTGATATTTGGTGCAGGTAAAGGGAAAGAAAAGCTTACCTAGCCTTGAGTGGAGAACGTAGGGGGCGCATGTACATATGCGGCCGCTTGACCACAACGGCCAAGGTCCTCAAGGGAACTAGGGTTTAACCCTATTTTTGCAGCTTAGGTCAGCGGATTGTAACTTTTGAACTGTAATGACCATTTTTGATTGTAAACAACTTTGTAAATTCTTTATGGGATCCCATGCACAGTTAAACGTTTTACATAAAATATATCCATTCCTTTTGACCGAGATTTTAACTGTGGCCCATTAATAACACTTAGATGCACGTATATGGCCTAATGACTCGTTTAGCGAGTTGAATACTATTTAAAGTACTTAGTGTGAAGGTCTTGGCTATCCAACGCGTTACAACATGGTATCAGAGGGTGCGAAGGTTTAGGGTTCCTGTAGATTGGCTGGGCATGTACAATCGCCACTGAAGACCAACTCAACTCATGGTTCAGTAACTATTTATGTGGTTATGTGTTTAACTACTTAAATAGAATATAAATGCTTTATCTACATGCATGAGATACACTAATAGGGCTAGCCCTTGACTATTGCATGATAAGCAAGAACGTGCTTATTAGCATTGATATTGCTAGAACATGCTTATTAGCATTTTTAATGGTTAATTGCTAGGTGCTAAATGTTAATTGTTATGTGCTTATTAATCGACATGCTTATTAGCATGATTGTCGAATGTGGATGAGGTTTTGTTTGATCTTGGAACGTGTGGCGGCAAGAGGTTTAGTTATCACTACCTAACTAGTCGCATTGATTATTGCAGCAAGGTATAAGTTGATAGTATGATTCAAGACAGGTGGATTCATTAGCTAGCCAGGAAGATCAGGGCCAGAATGATAGATAGGGTCAGGATAATGAGCAGGGTCAGATCCCCTACACTAGCTCCTGATAACTGGTAGGTGTTGGTTGTTGATTTACAAGTCAGGGTATTGAGGCAAGAAGAGGACATACGCCTCTTGAGATAGCAATAGATTTCTACAGGGAACATTTTACCAAAGGCACCACCTTTAATGGTGCCAACAGTTGAGCAGCTAGCAAAGGTAGGGGACAAATGGGAACCTCTTTATGAAAGGTTCAGGAAACAACACCCTCCAGTATTTTAGGGTAGTGCAGATCTAGCAAAGGCCGAGCAGTGGATGAGCATGGTTACCACCATCCTTGACTTTATAAGGGATTATGGTAAGGAGAGGGTGGCTTGTGCCACATATATGTTTCGGGAGGATGCCCGAATTTGGTGGGAAGTGATATCCCAGACCAGAAATGTTAATTCCCTGAGTTGGGAAGAGTTTCAGACTCTGTTCAATGAAAAGTATTATAATGATGCCATTAGGGCTGCAAAAGCTGAAGTGTTCAACAAGTTGTTTCAGGGAAGTTTGTCAGTGACTAAATATGCTTTAAAGTTTGATAGGATGGGAAAGTTTGCAATGAAATTGGGACCCACTGATGGGACCAGAAGGGAGAGGTTTCTCCAGGGGCTATATCCTAGAATAACCCATGAAGTTGGCATTACCACTGTGTCTGGAGTGACTACTTATGCAGAGGTGGTTATGAAGGCGGGCACAACTGAGAGCGCAGAGAACAAGATATGGTGTGATAACACAGCTAGGAGAGACATTAGGAGGGTGGGATCTCCATTTATGGGTTTAGGTAGGGGTGGAGGCCCCAGTGATCAGAAAAGGAAGGCTTTTGATGCCTTCCTAGCTCCAGGGCCTGACAAGAGACCACATGGTGTTACAACTGGCCGCCAGAGTGACAGTGAGGTATGGAGGACTTTTCCACACTTCCCTAGATGCAAGAGGCACCATCTAGGGAAGTGTCAAGCAAGAGCTTGATTTATATGCGGGGTAGTGGGGCACTTGAAGAAAGAATGCCAAGGAGCAAGAAAGGAAGAGCCAATAAAGGCGAACAACTCAGCCCCAACACGAGTGTTTGCATTGACTCAGGTAGAAGCTGAGGCTTGTCCGTCAGTAGTTACATGTCAGCTTTTTAGTGCTGGAACCACTTATACTGTTTTAATTGATTCTGGTGCTACACATTCTTTTGTTGCTAGTAGAATTATTGATAGACTTTGTAGACCATATGATTATTGTGCTGGGGGGTTCAGAACCTTATTACCCACTGGGGAATTAGTAGTATCTAGGAGATGGATCAGATCATTGCCGGTGATAGTGGAGGGCAGAGAGTTATAAGTTGACTTGATAAAGTTGGTTATGGCCAACTTTGACATGATCTTTGGTATGGACTAGTTGGTAATATATGGGGCAACCATAGAATGCAGAAGGAAGATGGTAACCTTTGAGTCTGAAGGTGAGGATCCTTTTATGTTTGTTGGCACTGTGCATGGACCCCGTATTCCTATGATATTTGTTCCAAAGGCTAGGGATTTATTGCAAGGTGGTTGCATATGATTCTTAGCCAGTGTGGTTGATACCACTCAGGTCATGCAAGTGGGACCAGTGGAGACCAGACTAGTTTGTGAGTTTCTGGATGTGTTTCCAGAAGAATTACCAAGGTTTCCACCACATAGAAAAATCAAAATTATGATTGAACTGGCACCAGGAACAGAGCCAGTCTCTAGAGCACCTTGCATAATGGCCCTAGTAGAATTAAAAGAACTAAAGGTACAACTACAGGAGCTGTTAGATTTGGGTTTTATCAGACCTAGTTTCTCACTGTGGGGTGCACCAGTTTCGTCTGTGAAGAAGAAAGATGGTTCTCTGAGGATGTGTATTGATTACAGATAGCTGATTAAGTTAACAATTAAGAACAAGTATCATCTGCCAAGGATAGATGATCTGTTTCACCAGATGCAGGGCAAAAGGGTATTCTCAAAGATAGACCTTCGATCTGGTTATAATCAGCTGAGGGTCAAGGAGGGAGATATACTGAAGACTGCCTTTCGCACCAGATATGGGCGTTACGAGTTTTTAGTTATGTCCTTTGGGTTGACTAATGCCCCATCTGCTTTTATGGATTTGATGAATAGAGTGTTCAAGGATTATTTGGACCAGTTTGTGATTGTCTTCATTGATGATATTCTAGTTTATTCTTAATCAGAGTCGGAACTTTAGCAGAATTTGAGGTTGGTTCTACAGAGATTAAGGGACCACATATTGTTTGAAAAATTCAAGAAGTGCTAACTCTGTTTATCTCAGGTAACTTTCCTTGGTCATATTTTCAGTAAGGAGGGGATTAAGGTGGACCCAGCCAAAATTGAAGCGGTCAGAGATTGACTAAGTCCAAAGAATGCTTCATAGGTTATTAGTTTCCTTGGGTTCATTAGTTGGCTAGCTTAATCACAAACCATGGTCAAGGTAAATTACCAAGAAATACCGAGGTAAACCCAAAAGAGCAGTGTAATGCAATATCTTTAAGAAGTGGTAAGGAGTTAAAAGTGCAAAAAGTGGTTGATGAAAATAAGGGCAAAGTAGAAGAAGAGGATATTGAGAACCTTGAGAAGAAGCATCCATAAATTAGTATTGAGCATCACACTAAGATCCCATATCATGAGAGGCTTCAAAAGAATAAGCTTGACAAGTAGTTTTCCAATTTTTTAGACGCTTTTCAAATGCTTCACATCAACATTCCTTTGGCTAAGGCACTTCAGCAAATGCCAAGTTACATGAAGTTTATGAAGGAAATTTTTTCTATGAAAAGGAAACTGGAGGACTATGAGATGGTGGCACTTACTGAGGAATGCAGCACAATACTCATTAATAAACTACTTCCCAAGCTTAAAGATCGCGTAGTTTCACCATTCCATGTACTATGGAATGTGGTTTTCGAGAAAGCATTATGTGATTTAGGCGAGACCAACTATCAAATGAGATGGTGGCATTGTGTTAATTTAATGCCTCTACCAATCAATCAAAAGCTAGATGTAACGACCCAAATTTCCTAATAAGGTTTAGGACCTTGATTAGGAGGCCGGGAAGGCCATAGCTGATTTGTTGTGCAATTATATGATTATATGCATGTTTATGTGGATCATATTATTATATGATGATAAATGCATGCATATGGGTATATGTAACGACCCAAAATCACTAATATGGCTTAAGAGCCTCGATTAGTGTGTCGGGAGGGCATAATTGGCTTATGTGTGTGTTTATTAAGTTAATGTATGATTATATGAATGTAAATATGATTATATGTTATATTTGTGAGAACCACATTATTATGTGGGTAAGTCTGCAGCGTGCGATTCGAGGCGATCCTAGGGAGCTAGTTAGTGGGAAGTCACAACGGGGCTTAATGTTTGACTTGGGGAAAGTCAAGGGGTAATTAGGGCATTAGATGATTATTTAGGTGATCGGGTTATGGAAATAAATATATGGAGATATATTCGTGGTTAGGAAGCCTAGGCGGGAGTATTGGGGAATTTTACCATTTTGCCCTCGGGGACGTTTTCGGTACCCCGAGCCTCGGGATTGACTTAATTATCTAAGGTTAGACTAAGTAAACAGAAAGCAGTAGAATAAAAGATACAAACCGACACATTTTTTCCCCTCTCCTCCTTCTCTTCTGTCTCTTAAGGAAACTACTAAAAACTTAAAGAACTCAATTGGAAATTCTGTGTTTTGAGCTGAATTTGTGAGGGATTAGCCTAGTCCTGATAAGGAACACTTAACTAGGTTCAAGGTAAGAATTGAATCTCATTCTTGAGCATTAGAATTCTGAGTTTTGGCTGAGTATTAAAAGTGTTTATGGTTTTGATGTTAAGGATTGAATTAAAGCTGAGAAGCTTGGGTTTTAGGTAAGGAATCTGTTAAGGAAGTGGTTCATCAAGGAAGGTAAGCTTCAATTCGTAATTTAGAGTCTAAATTCTGAGTTTGCATGACTGGTTTTAGAGTTCTTGAGCTACTGGGTTTCAGAAATCAAAATGGGATTTTAGTGAGCTATTAAGATAGGTTTTTGTTGGATTGAGCTGCTAAAACCATGTTAGGAGTCTTGTGATCAATGGGTTTTGGAATTAGGATGCTTTGGGATGGTTTTTGGAAAGGTTAGGAGGCTAGAAATGGTGGTTTTTCTGAGCATGAAAGGTTGGGCCGCGGCTCTGTTCTAGAGTGTCGAGGCCCTGCGAAGCAAATAAGAGCCAAGGAGGCTTTGCAGTGGTGAAGCGCCGCGGCGCCACAGGGCAGCGCCGCGATACGTGTCTGTCTTCAGAGAGGCTTAGCCTCTGTTTCAGGGGCGGGCCACAGCTAAGTTTAAGGGGTCGCAGCCCTTAAGGGCATTTTTTATCTTTTGGTTGTTTTAAGAGCGGGAACCTAACCTAGGGTGCTTGGGATCAATTCCACCACCGTGATTGGTGGAATTCGATGTCTCGGAAGCTAGAACTCCACCCGGAAATATTAACGCGATTATTAATGGTACTCCCTATCTTGGTTGTGACTAGGTGTTAAGCTAGGTCTCGGGAAGCGGATCGTGCTCGAGAGGCGTCACTCGTAATCAGTGAACTTGGGAATTAAAGGTAAGAAAACTGCACCCAGTTGTGGAATTATAATGGGACTAAGGGTTCCCTATTTTGTATGCTTTGTAAAGGATGGTATTACACAATGTAAACAGTAAACCAACGACTTAAGAGTGCTGAAGTTTACACTAGCGCACAGGGCGTGGCTCGGCCACTGGTAGCTGAGGACAGCTTGTTATGCACTGAGCTTGGTTTAAATGGGCCAGAGTTAGTGGGGTAAACAGAGGGTGTGACCTAAAGTGTTGACCCTGACTATTATATGATTTGTTTGTTATTATTGTTTGGTGAGTTGTTATGCTGTATAGCTGGGTGAAGATTAGCTGACTCCTTGGTTGAATCTCCATGCTTTGTGAATATTGTGGTATCTTAAGTGTATGAACGTGCTTAAGGGTTACCCAAATATTATTATTGCTTGTTATGTAACATGATATGATTTCTTGCTGGGCCTTGGCTCACGGGTGCTACGTGGTGCAGGTAAAGGCAAGGGTAAGCTTGATCAGCTCTGATTTGGAGAGATCTGAGAGCAGAATGTACATCATCAGCTGCTCAGCCGACACGGCTAAGGGGAGACAAGGACAAGAATACCATAAGCTTCTGTTTTTCCTTTAGAAAGGCTGGTAGTTGTCTGTACACTGGAAATTTTGTAAATAGACTTTTAAACGCTATTTCTTTTGGGATCCCATATGTAAATATTTAATTATATGGTAAGTATCTTTTGAGACCAAAACCGTTTAACCCTAGCACTTTAATGACTTTAGAATTCACGTTTTTAACTGTTTAACTTGATTAGCAAGTCCTGCACCTTTACAAATACACAGTGTAGCGGTCTTGGCAATCCAGGGCATTACAGTATATATTTTGTGATGAGGGCATTTTGGTAATTTGGCCCGTTGAGGGCGTAATTGTATATTTGTGTGCATATTGGTAAGCTATTGTTGAGGCCACATTAAAATGTGGATTTGTTTGCGCTGTTCGGCATGAGACGATCTTAGGGTATAAGTTAGCAGTTTGGTCATAACAGGAGTAACTTCGAGGCTCGAGGTAATTTGGTGATTAGAGCGTTGCCGGGAGTTAAGGGGTAACGAGATATGAATTATTGATATTCGAAGATATTGAGAATAACGGGAATTGGAGGGTGTTAATTATGGTTAATGAGATAGGTGTAAAAGGACGATCTTGCCCTTGGTGGCTATTAATGATTTTAATTATACTTGAGGACATTTAGGTCTTTTTACCCTAAAGGATATATATCCATACTAAAACTAGAAAACTGTAGAAGGCTGTAGAAAAACAGAGCACCTCTTCCTTCATCAACCGTTCATCACTTCTCCTCTTTTTCTTCGTCAATTTTGAAGCTTCTTTTGAGGAATTAAGCTAGAGAATCAAGTGTTGAGGATCTAGGGTATTATTCCATCATTGAAGAGGAGTTCATACCGAGCTTGAGGTAAGATTCTAACCATTAGAACTCTAGTTTTCTACTTTGTTTTATTGTTAAGTTCAGTTGAGATTTTGGGTTTGGAAGTTGAGCATTCAATGGGGGTTTTTGGCAAAGCTTGGTTAGGTTATGATGCCTAGGACTATTATATATTGTATTTGGGTTCAATTGGGGGTTTAAATGGTGTTTGGAAGCTTTTGAATCAGGTTGGAAATGGAGGATTCGAAGGAGGAAGAACCAGGCCCATGTCTGCCTGGTCCTAGCGCTATAGCGCCCAAAGGGGAGGGCTACAGTGCTAGCCAAGGAAAAATATCCCTGGTTGTAGCACTGGGGCGCTACGGGGGTAGCGCTACCCTATTTTCTCAAATGCATATTTTGGGTGTTTTTAAGGGTTTTTGGCTCGGGGTTTCAATCCTTAAGGCTCGGGATCGAATCTACTCACCGTTTGGGTGCAATTCAGGGTCCCAGGAGTGAGGTTTAGATTAAGACCCATATATTGATATCCTCATTAATTGGATTCCATATTTGGTTTATGACTAGGTGACCGCTAAGGGATCAAAGGATCGATTGTTCTCAAGGGTCGTTCGTAACGTATTTCCTGCTCGAACAAGAGGTAAGAAAACTGCACCCGGTTATGTGGTTAGGTTGGGACTAAGTGTTCCCTATATTTGTATGCATTGTTAGGTGATTCCGATGAACCAAGTGAATATGATGGGACTAAGAGGTCCCTATATTTGTATACGATGTCATGAGATGGTATTATGCCATGGGGACATATGATAAACGGCCTAAGAGTGTCGAAATCAATATTTTCACACAGGGCACGCTCAGCCACTAGTAGATGAGGACAGCTTATTAATCACTGAGCTCGGTTAAGCTAGCCGGAGTCAGTGGGTATAACACTAGGGGCAGCCTAAGTGAGTCGAAGACAGTGGGTTTAACAGAGGGTGCGACCTAAGGGCGTCGACCCTAAATATTGTGTGATGAATGTGATTATTGTTGTTAATTTGATGAATATGAAATGTTGATTATCTGGATGTCAAATTGTGATTTGTCGATTGTTATCACTGAATAGGAAAATGTTATGAATTGCTGAATGCTTGGTTATGTTTTATGGAACATCTTGTTATTTATATTGATCTTGCTATGATATCATGTTTTCTTGCTGGGCCTCGGCTCATGGGTGCTACGTGGTGTAGGTAAGGGCAAGGGTATATTTGATCAACCATGAGTTGGAGAGCTCTGGGGGCGAGGTGTACATTGTGAGCTGTTCGGCCGCCACGGTCGAGGGATTGTACAGGGATGGAAACCTAAAATGTGTATTTTTCCATTATAGTGGCCTGGGTTATTTATAACTTCTGGTATTTTTTTTAAATATGTCATCTAACCCTTTTTTGAGTTTCCATGTATTAAACTGTCATTTTTAATGAAAATAACATGTTTATGACCAAAATATTTTATTCCTAATCCGTTGATGACGTTAGATTCACATTTTGTTTAAATGACTTGATTAGCAAGTCTTGCACTATTTTAAATACACAGTGTAACGGTCTTGGTTACCCAGGGCGTTACACTAGAATTGGGGGAGGCGAGAACAACTACTGTTACACTTTAATTGTCGGATCGTATAGTAAAATATCTTCATGAAGTGATTGAGGATGTTCTAGGAAAGGTGAACAAAAGCATCTTTCCTACATATTTTATTATTCTGGATATGGAGGAGGATGCAAACATCCTAATAATTCTTGGAAGACCATTCTTTCCTACTGGTAGGTCATTAATCAATGTATAAAAGGGTGAGTTGAAGTTGCGAGTGCAAAAAGGGGAGGTAGCATTTAATATCTTTGTAATGCCCCGACTAATTCTAGACCTCAGACAATTAAAAACTACTAAACATAGCTACTATTTTGGAATACATACATAAGAAACAACACAACTTTATTTAAAACGCGAAATATTGTACGAAATACAAAATATAGTATAAGTACCCATTGTTTACTACATAAAACATAAAAACATAACTTTAATAAATTGTTAAAAAACTAAGTGCGGAAATACATAAGAACATAAATCAAAAGACTTATAAACAACATCATCCTCGATCTTCCAACAATCCATTCAATCCAATCATCCTCAACACAAATGGCAATCTGCCACAAATCCTTCCCACCTATCATACTCATTTTCTTGGATCATCTTAAAAAAAGGAATGAGCCTAATGCCCAGCAAGGAAAATCTACTAAAAAAACATATATGTCATAAATAATAAAACATAAGACTATATCATAAAGCATATACTATAAAACATATGACTATAAATGTAACGACCCGGATTTTCAAGACTCGATAATGCGGAAATATAAATGTTTTCATTTAACAAAATGTCTCAAAAACTCTTATAAAAAAAAACTTTTTAAAAAGTCGTATGGCCATACTTAAAATTTAGTTACAAACATGTTTTATAAAGAGTAGAGTGAGCCTAGTTTAGGAAAATTACACAACATTTCCAAAAATAAAACGGCTTCCCAAAAGGTCGGTCCACATGTACATTTGCAAGGAAGACTCCAGCGCTCACTGCTCTGCCTTGCCCTTGCTCTTACCTACAACATGAAACAACTAGGTAAGCGAAAACGCTTAGTAAGATCTACTTTCAAACAATGCATGTAGAGAATTAGGGTTTCGGACCCATCCGGACCCTACACAATCAATTTCAAGAACGCTAAAGTGTCCTGGCAAACTTATGGTCATGTCTGATAACCAATGATAAATTAATTCATAACTAGATAAAATCCTGCACTCAGAAAAATCCCAGAACAAGCAGATATGTTATATCACAACTATATCTTATAAACAATTATATCCCTGCACTCAGAAAATCCCAGAGCAAGCAGATATGTTATATCACAACCATATCTTATCAACAATTATATCCCTGCACTCAGAAAATCCCAGAGCAAGCAGATATATTATATCATAACTATATCTTATCAACAAATATATCCCTGCACTCAGAAAATCCCAGAGCAAGCAGATATATTATATCACAACTATATCTTATCAACAAATATATCTCTGCACTCAGAACATCCCAGAGCAAGCAGATATATTATATCACAATATAAGTCCAGACCAACGCTCTACAATTTCTATCAATTCAGGTGTAACACGCCCTCCAACATAGTTGCTAATCTGTAAAAGAGAATTGAGTCTCCACACTAAGATCTAGCCAATAAATATCCTCATCAATGGTAACTATCGTGTTACCTAGGGCATCGCTACTTATCCAAGAGTGTAATCCAATTTACACGGTTTTACGAAGACTTCTATGTTAATCAGTGGTGCTGGTGAGCAGTTGCCCCTAGGGTGTTCAGCCTCACTCAATCTTGGCAACCCCTAGTATCTCTAGGCACTCTCACTGAATGGCCAATATTCACGGTTGCTATCCGGGAATAACTTATCAGAGCACTTGCTCGGATTCTAACCGTCCAATGATTAAGTAAGCATGAGGGCCCCTAGGTCCCATTTATTTTGGCGCCCCTAGGTTTAACCAGCTTATCCTCATCTCATGGCCACTCGTCGCAGTAATGAACCGGACATAAATAAAATCAAGCAGTGTGACGAGGATCAGCCGTCTAGGATATGACGGACATCTACCGTTCATATTTTCTAAATCAGCACTCACTGGACTAACGTCTCTAAGCAACTTTCTACTACAAGGTACATATGTGCATATATCCCTATACTAACATACAATACAATAATTGTTTCATGTTGCAGCCATAGAATATAAGTTGACTTACTTGGAGTCCTTAGCGCTCAGCAGGTTTTCACCCTCCAACGTTCAGTCCAGTTACGCTTAGCCAATACTGTAGTTATCCATACAGTATACTCGGATTAATTATGGCACTCATAATTCATTATTATTATTATTTTGGGCAGTTTGGTCATTTTAATAAAAGTCATTTGTAAGGATTTATAATCCTTATTTGGTTTTAAACCTATTAAGGAAATTCATACAAAATATTCGAGACTAAACCCTAAGTCTCGGGGAGGCCTATCCTAAGGTCTCGATACCTAGGCTCGGGTATCACAATGGTATTTTCCCACAATCCGCTAAAAATATTATTCTTTCAAGATATCGCTATTAACCCGCACTTTCGACTAGTCGGTTAAAATATGTAAGATTTTAGCCGGTATTATATCCAGAAAATACTAATAAATTCCTTAATTATTTTTAAAGAAAATAAACTCTTAAATTTTCCTTTTATTTTTCTTAAGGTTTTAATATCTAAAAACCGTTTTAAGAAAATTGCCTAATTTGTCTTAATCAGGAAAACCGTTAAAAATTTCCCATCTTGACTAATTATTTTTCCAAAATCAATTAATCAATTTTACTTACTAGAAAAATAATTCATTTAATTATTTTCTCAAAATATAGGGTTTTAAACCCTCTTTTAATTTATTAACTATTAATAAATTAAATCTCTTATTTTTAGAAAGAATAAAAGCTCTTTAATAAAAATAATTCATTTAAACTCAAATGGGTAATTTTAGTGAAAATATGATTTCAAGACTTACCAATTTATATCTTGAAATAAGCAAAATTTTACTTATTACCTTATGTTCCAAAATCTCATTTTTACACTAAGAGTGAAAAACCTATTTTTCACATTTTTAACTACATCCTTTGTTAGTTCATAACATGAAATTTACTTACCCAATTGTTACCAAAATTTCTCAATTCCATTTTTGTTATGCCATTTAGGTCTTTGTATAATCTTAGGTCAAAATTAGAATTTTTTATTGGTGAAATCATTTTCCAACAATGACGTAAAAATGACCTTATTTTCAAGTCCTTATTTTTTCCAAACTTTGACAGTTAATAACATTCAAACCGTTCAATATTTTCTTACCAAATTTTACAATGGAATAATAGGTTATTCCAGAAATATGTCCACAAAATTTTAGAAAAAACTAGGTTCATTTTCCCTATACAGTGGCTGTCCAAACTTGGTTCCGAAAATAAGAATACGAAAAAACAGTTTTTTACCTAAACTTTGAAATAGCATAACTTACTCATTTCTAAACATTTTTTAGTGTTTCAAAAGCTCAATTTTATGTACTAAATCTCCACAACATCACAGTACAATTTAACTTTACAAAAAAAATATACAGTGGCTGCTTGACCCCTTGGAAGTCACAGCTCAAAACATGTTTTGTTTTAGGGTATCCTACAAAACCCTTGGGGGTTTTGGTTCCCATTTTCAAAAATCAATACACATGCATCATAAATATTATTAAACAACTAACATAACCTTATTACATCACCAACAAGAAACTTTAAGCATTAAATATACAAAATCATGCTTAAAACTAAAAACCCTACAACAAAATCATCAAAAGTAAACTGTTTACCTCTTTGGTGTTCTTGCTTAAGGTTTGGACCTTCCTATAAGCTTTGAATCCTTCAAAACCTTTCAAAAACCCTAACCAACTTCCCCCAACAACATAGTTAATTAGCTATTTGAAACTCTATGCTTAAAACTTTACAAAAGCCTAGATTAGTGAAGCTTTACCTTAGGGAAAATACTTCCTAGACCAAGACTTAGCCTCCAAGTTTTCCTTGGTGTTCTTGAGGTTGAATATTGAGGGAACACTTTGAGAGGTCTTCAAAAATCAGATGAGTGAATGAGAGAGGGAGAGTGGTCGGTTCTTAGAGTTAGAATTGCTCACAAAACTCTTCAAAATATCACAAAGTACTTGAGTGCTTTTCTACCCACTTGCCCACTTGACTTCTTCATTAAATGGGATTTAATCTTTATAAAATTGGGTTCACACCACTCTAAAATACCACATGGCCGGCCACCAATTTAAATTTTATCTATGTTTTATATAATTTTTTTTTTATAAAGGTTAATAAATGTTTCATAAGAAGAAAAGTCCAAATTGGCTTTTGACACCTTTTTCACTCTTATTAAGTTTTAATCACCAAACTTAACATTAATTAATTAAATTAAATGTCTCTCACATTTAATTTAATTAATCACATAATAAAATTTTACCTAAGGTCCATTCATGGAATAAAATTCCCCATTTCGGCAAAATTAGGCATTTAACACAAAATGCCTTAAAATTTCCATTTTCTTTTATGTTTATTATTTTTGACCAAAATTTTACTTTTATGAATGTATTTTATGTCCAAAATATAATTGCCATGATTTTTCATTTTATTTTCCGAGATTTTTACCCGATCAGGTTTTTTGTGTCGGTCCAGGACCGAAAGTCTTATCTTGACTTTTAAAATCACAAAATTCATATTTTGGCTAGCAATAACTCATGGAATACTTACAAACAAAATATAATATTATTTAAAATAATATTCTTAATCCGGGGGAAAAATCCCGACCCCAGTCGTTTAAAGGTACCCGAAAACGTAGGACGTTACAATAAAAACGTATATCATATAGGACTACAATATTAATGGCCATTAACTCATTAACATGGTATGTGATAACACCATGTGGGTCCTCAGTCTACTAATCTCGGTAGGTTAGATCACAATTATAGTATATGATAACCCATCTAGGCCCTCTGTCTACTAATCAAGGTAGGGTATATCATTACTCTAAACCGTGAAAATATTAAAAATTCTTAGGGATTGATATCTAAGCAAGTCATGTGCCCAAGTGACTACAAAACATATATCATATCACATATCATATCATAGCATAAAACATATCATAATATACACATATAAACACATATAATCTAACCATTTTTCCTTGCCAAAATCCAGGATATGGAGACAAGAACGGGATTGGAACACTCCTAAAACCAACAGTAAAAACCATTCGTGTAATTACCCAAAATTCACTAATAAGGCTTAAGGGCCTTTATTAGTGTGCCGGGAGGGCATAATTGGTTTTTATATGATTTTAATGCATGATTCTGTGATAAGAATGCTTATGTGACTATATGTTATAATTGTTGAGACCACATTATTATGTGGATATATTTGCAGCATGCGGCTTGAGGCGATCCTAGGGAGCCAGTTAGCGAGAAAGTCACAACGGGACCCAATACTTCACTCGGGGCGAGTCAAGGGGTATTTTAGGTATTAGATATTTATTTGGGTTATTGGGTTATGAAGATAAATAATTGGAGATATATTTGAAGTTAGAGAGTCTAGGAAGGAATATTGGGGAAATTTTCTATTTTTCCCTCGGGGATGTTTTTGGTACCCCGAGCCTTGGATTAGCTTAATTAACTAAGGGTAGATAAACCAAAACCAGAAAACAGCTAGAATTCTGCCAAACCGACCCACCTCTTCTTCACAGCTCACTCACCTTTTTCCTAAACTTTCTCTCTCTCAAGGAAGCCATTGATACAAAAGGAGGACGTAGCTAGAGACTCAAGGATTTGAGCTGAAACTTTGGAGATTAGCCCAGTGTTTGCTAGAGGATCCAATCAAGAATTGAGATAAGTTTTGAATTACACTCTTGGTCATTAAATTCTATAGTTTTGGCTGGGTTCTAAGTGTTTTTGGGTTCTTGGCATTGAAGATTGAATTGAGGCTAAGGACTTGGGAATAAGCTCAGCAATTTCTTGGTGGACTTGTTCTTCAGTAAAGGTAAACTTCTAATGATAGTTTAGCATCTGATTTCTAGGAATTTCTGTCTGTTCTAGAGGTTTATAAGCTTTTGGGTTTCAAGGATTGAAGTGGGATTTTGATGAGTTTCTAATTTTGGTTTTTATTGGATTTTGTTGCTGGGAATGTGTTAAAGTGTTTATGATAATTAATTTATGTTATTGGGATGGTTTTGGGTTGGATTGAGTGAGGTTTGGATGCTAGAAATGGTGTTTTTTTCTTGGTTCGAAGGGGTCGGGCTGCGGCTCTGTTCTTGGTGTGCCGCGGATCTCTAGAGCAGGTGGGAGCTGAGGAAGAAAGGCAAGTCGCGGCATGGGGAGTGCTGGCCGCGGCCCGTGTCTGTTGTTTGGTGAGGCTGAGCCTCTAGATGGAGGCGGGCCGCGACTCTGAAGGGTACTTTTGGCCTTAAGGAGGTTTTAGGTTCTGGAACCTAACCTAGGGTGCTCGGGATTGATTCCACTACCGTGCTTGGTGAAATTCGATGTTTCGGAGGCCAGAACTTGGTCCGGAAATCTTTATCCAATCATTATTGATGGAATCCCTTATCTTCGTTGTGACTAGGTGTAAGCTAGGGCTCGGTAAAGGGATCATTCTTAAGGGTCATCTCTCTTAATCAAATCACTTAGAATTAAAGGTAAGAAAACTACACTCGGTTGTGAGTTTATGACGGGACTAAGGGTTTCCTATTCATGTATGCATTATGTAAGATGGTATTATGCCATGTGAATATAAAACAAATGACCTAAGAGTGTCAGAGTTCATATTGGCGCACAAGGCGCGACTCAGCCACTGGTAGCTGAGGACAACTTTATATTCACTAAGTTCGGTTTAAGCGGACCGAAGTCGGTGGGGTTAATAGAGGGTACAACCTTAGGGTGTTGACCCTGATTGTTATGACTTGGTTATTAATGTTGATTTGATGGATTTAGTATGCCGAATGTCTGATTATGCAAATGTTATGTATGATTGAGTATACGGTTATGTTTTATAAGTTATCTGGTTATTGTCATTCATCATGCTGTGATAATATGGTTTTCTTGCTGGGCCTTAGCTCACGGGTGCTACGTGGTGCAGGTAAAGGCAAGGGTAAGCTTAATCAACCCTCATTTGGAGAGCTCTGGTGGCAGAATGTACACTATTAGCTACTCGGCTACCACGGTCAAGGGATGGACAAGAATAGGGGAACTTTAAATTTTTGTTTTACCCTTAGAGCGGCCAGTGGTTGTATATATCCGGAAATTTTGTAAACCGTCCTTTAAATTCTATTACTTTTTGGATCCCATGTATAAAAATTTTATTTAAATGAAATGTATCTTTTGTGACCAAAACCTTTTCACCCTAGTTCATTAATAGTTAGTGACACGTTTTAAACTAAGTGACTTGATTAACAAGTCTTGTACCTTTATTAACACACAGTGTAATGGTCTTGGCTACCCAGGGCATTACAACTTGGTATCAGAGCACCCTAGGTTTAAGGGTTCCTGAAGACTAGCTGGACATATGTACATTCGCCGCTAAAGACAAGCTCGACTTAGGGTTTGGTAGATGTGTATACATATTTATATGCTTAAGTGATTGGAAAGAGCTACGATTGTTGTTATGTGTTGTATTAATAGGGAGCATGAGATAATGATAGGGTCTGGCCCTTGACTACTGTGTGACAATATTGAGGCTTGTTTATTAGCATTGCCATGCATGTAAATGAATATCTGGAATGATTACTTGTATATTGCTGATATATGGATGAATACATGGATAAATGTTTATATTTTCATTGTTGTATGATAATGTTGAGGCATGCTTATTAGCATCGCTGGTGCATGTGGATGAATTGTTATGTCTTGATTGTTTGTGTTGGGTGGATTTGTAATGGTGGATTATGGAAAGATTATTACCCTGTCATCATAGTCTGATCGTTGAGTCATTGATTGCTGATTAACTTGGATAGCTATGCATCCAAGGTGATTTACGTGACTAGTCGGCGCCAGGTCTGAGACTAGAGATGATGACCAGGGCCAGAACCCTCCACCATTCCCTGAGAACTACCAACAGATTATGGTAGATATGCAGGCCCGACTTCAGAGCAAAGATGAATAGATCTATCTTCTGAGGCAGCAGGGTCCATCAGGGAGTGCTGAACCCATTATGCCACCTACAGTGGTACCAGTTGTTCCGCCAGTGGAAGTGGGGAATAGGTGGGAGTCGTTATATGAGTGGTTCTAGAAGCAGCATCCCCCAACCTTTGAGGGAGGACCTAATCCACTGAAGCCCTAATAGTGGATGACTATGATCACTGCTATCCTGGACTTTATGAGGGTAGAAGTTCATGACAGAGTGGTTTGTGCCACATATATGCTGAGAGAGGATGCCTGCATTTGGTGGGAAGTGGCCTCACACACCAGAGACATTACTACGCTGAGTTGGGATGGATTCAAGGACTTGTTAAGTCAGAAGTATTATAATGTTGCCATCAGGGAAGCAAAGGTGAATGAGTATGTGGGGTTGGTACAGGGCAATATGACAGTTACGGAGTATGCCCTGAAGTTCGATGGACTTGCGAAGTTTGCACCAGATCTTGTGCCTACCGATGCAACTAGGCAGGATAGGTTTATCAGAGGGCTTAATGCTATGATAGCCCAGGATGTGAGAATTACAATAGTTCCTAGGGGCACGACTTATGCCTAGGCTATTGAGAAGGCTTTTACCACTGAGGAAGCGGAGAACAAGAATTTGAGGGAGGGTACAGCGGGGCGAGAGGATCGCAGAACGGTGCCTCCATATTCTGGGTCTAGTAGGGGCGGAGGCCCCAGTGACATGAAGAGGAAGACCCTTGACACTTCAACCACAACTAGTCCTGGCAGGAGGGGTAGCGGTGCTCAGGGTGGCCGTCAGGGAGGCAGTGAAGAAGGGGGAAGCAGGGAAGGTGGACAGCTTGACTCCAGCTCGAGTGTTCACCTTGTCACAAGTAGAGGCTGAGGCCGAGGCTAGTTCCTCGGTGGTGACAGGTCAGCTTTCTAGCGCTGGCTCTCCTTTTACTGTATTGATTGACTCTAGTGCTACACATTCGTTTGTTTCTAGTAAGGTGATTGATAGATTGTGTAGACCTAGCGAGTATCAAACTGCGGGGTTTGGGACTATATTGCCTACTGGGGAACTGATAATTTCTATGAGGTGGATTAGGGCATTGCTAGTGGTGGTTGATAGTAGAGAACTTTTAGTGGATTTGATTGAGCTATATATGGAGGACTTTGACATGATCTTGGGTATGAATTGGCTGGTCAGATATGGGGCTATTATTGACTACAGGAAGAAGATGGTGACTTTTGAGCCTGAGGGAGAGGATCCCTTTGTGTTCGTGGGTACGGTGTGTGGACCCCGTGTACCCATGAGCCAGAGATTTATGACAGGGAGGATTTATAGGTTTTCTGGCTAGTGTGGTGGATACTACTAGAGTTTTGCTAGCAGGGCCGGGAGAGACTAGATTGGTTTGTGAATTCTTGGATTTATTTCCTGAGGATCTACCAGGGCTACCGCCAGACAGGGAGGTTCAGTTTGTTATTGAGTTGGCACCAGGGACAGAACCAGTGTCAAGAGCATCATATAGGATGGCACCAGTAGAATTGAAGGAATTGAAGATATAGTTACCGAAACTTCTGTATTTGGGGTTTATCAGGCCTAGCTACTCACCATGGGGTGCTCTAGTTTTGTTTGAAAAGAAGAAGGATGGGACTTTGAGGATGTGCATAGACTACAGAGAATTGAACAAGTTGACCATCAAAAATAAGTATCCTCTACCAAGGATCGATGGTTTGATCAGCTGCAGGGAAAGACGGTGTTCTCAAAGATTGATCTCTGATCTGGTTATCACCAGCTGAGGATCAAGGATGAGGATATACCGAAGACGGCCTTCCGATCAAGGTATGGGCACTATGAGATTTTGGTCATGTTGTTTGGTTTGACCAATGCCCCGGCAGCCTTTATGGACTTAATGAACAGAGTGTTGAAGAAATTCTTGGATCAGTTCATCATTGTCTTCATCGATGACATCTTAGTGTAATCCAGTTTAGAGGCAGAGCACGAGAAACATCTTCAATAGGTCTTGTAGAGGTTAAGGGAACATCGATTATATGCCAAGTTTTAAAAGTGCGAGTTTTGGCTACCGGAAGTGACCTTTCTTGGACACATAGTCGGCGCGGAAGGAATCAATGTGGATCCATCTAAGGTGGAGGCAGTGAGAGATTCGCCGAGGCCAAGGAATGCCATAGAGGTTCGAAGTTTTCTCGGGTTAGCAGGTTACTATCGACGGTTTGTGGAAGGGTTTTTGAAGATTGCTGCACCGATGACAGAATTGACACGGAAGAATCAAAAGTTTGTCTGGTCAGAGAAGTGTGAGAACGGTTTCCAAGAATTGAAGCGACGACTTATTACTGCACCTATGCTGAGTCTTCCTTTAGAGGAAGGAAAGTTTGTAGTATATTGTAATGCATCCAAGTTAGGTTTGGGTTCTGTGATGATGCAGAACGAGAAGGTTATAGCTTATGCATCACGACAGCTGAAGGAATATGAGCAGTGGTATCCTACCCATGATCTAGAATTAGCAGCAGTGGTATTCGCATTGAAGGTGTGGTGACATTACCTGTATGGGCTGAAGTGCGAGATATACATTGATCATAAGAACTTGAAGTATTCTTCACCCAGAAGGACCTGAACATGAGACAGAGGCGTTGATTGGAGTTGGTATAGGATTATGACTGTGACATTCTTTTCCACCCAGGAAAAGCCAATGTGGTGGGGGATGATTTGAGCCAGAGGCAGTTATTTAGTTCTGTTCAGATTTCCAGAGAGTTGGCTAATGAGATGACCAGGGCAAGGATAGAACTGGTGGTGGGTCGATTGGCCAATGTTACTTTGCAGTCGACCCTACTGAAGCGGATCAAGGAGGGCCAGTTGGCGGATGCACAGTTTCAGGAAATTAGGGGGAATGTCTTAGTGGGGGTAGCTAAGGACTATTCTATTTCCGAGGTTGGTATGCTACAGTATCAGGGGCAGATTTGTGTTCCAGCTGATGTAGGGATTAGATGAGAGATACTAGATGAGTCTCATACTACGCCGTACTCGCTTCATTTGGGTACCATGAAGATGTATCAGGATCCACGGACATTATATTGGTGGCATGGGATGAAGAAGGATGTAGTGGAATATGTGGCCAAGTGTTTGACCTGCTAGCAAGTGAAAGATGAGCATCAGTGACTAGCGGGGTTGCTTCAACCTTTGGGTACTCCTGAGTGGAAATGGGAGGATGTTACAATGGAATTTGTGGGAGGTTTACCCAGGATTCTGGGGCTTTATGACTCGGTGTGGGTGATAGTTGTAACGCCCTGCTAATTAGGGTCCATTACCAGGTGTGTTTTGAAACCAGTGCTGGACTTACTAACAAGTCATTTGGACTAAACATGTGATTAAACCACTAAGGTTTGGGTGTTAAAAAAGTTTTGATCATTTCATAAACATTTCCATTAAGTTGATAACCAATTCTTTACATGGGATCCCAAAACATTAGTTTAAAAGCCTGTTACAAAACTTAGATTACACTTTAAGCCGTCCTAAGTGGCAAAAGCTGGGTTTAACCCTAGTTCCTCTGAGCATCTCGGCCGTGCTGGTTGAGCGGACTGCATATGTACATACCACTGCTAATGCCCTCTGACTCATGGCTGGTTGAGCTTCTCTTTACCTTTACCTGCACCACAAAGCACCTGTGAGCCAGAAGACTCAGCAAGAAAACTTAATCAACAGTTCAGTGAATAAAACAACCATCAAACAGTAATAACTTAATCCAGTGCATTCATTAAACTCAATTGGAGATCATAGAGTCACACAAGTGCATGTCGCACTTTCTTTCAAGTTGTTGGCATCCGAGCCAGTCAAGTGCATGTCGCACTCCCAGGGTGGCCCAGCCATGGTGGCCTGCACTCCACGTGCATTATGCCAATCTTAGTTCATAAACTAAGTTCCTTGTGTCCTTGACTTATAAGTCAAGCCACCACGTGCCTCCAACTTATAAGTTGAAGCCTTGGGATTTTCAACCATTAAGAATCTCCCAGAGCCCATCATATTCTCAACTAATAAGTTGATCCCCATTTAACGTCCTACTAATACCCTAGTTTATAAACTAAGCTTCACTGTCATAACAAACAGCCACATGTTTCATATAACATACTTAACAGATAGTCACACAATGCATTATAATACATTCACTCAACAGTCATAAGCATAATAATAATTATGCACGTTATAGCGTACCTAATCAAACATCCGCAACATAGTTATAATCATGTTCATCACCTTAACTAAGCTCTAATCATGCATTCACATAACAGGTGCAGTTTTCTTACCTTTGGTCCGTATGCGGGTTACTAGCGACAACCCTTCGAGCACGATTCCCGATTCAAGCCCTTAGTGAAAACCTAGTCACAACCATGATAAGGAAGTTCCCATCAATAACAGGTAAATAACAACTTCCAGACCCACTCTTAGCCTCCGAGACATCGAATTCCACTTAACAAGGAAGTAGGATCGATCAAGAGCCGAAACGATTAAGTTTCCAATCTAAAAATCCCATTAAGGTCAATTTTCCCCTTAAGAGCCGCGACCCCTTACAGCCGAGCCGCGGCTCGCCTCTGATTCCAGAGGCTCGGCCTCCTTGGAAACCAACGCGCGCCGCGGCGTGCCCCTGCATCTGAAACCTGCAGGCTAAAAATTCTCTTCGCAAGCCGCGACTCACCATAAAAGAGCCGTGGCTCATCACCACGAACCCAGAATTTTCTGGGTTTTTCCTGCAACCGAACCCAACCAAACTCATCCAATTTCCTCCCACTCCTCAAATATAATTCCCACAACCTATGTATTCATTCTTACCAATAAAGCCCAACTAATTATCATAATACAACTTATCAAAACCCACCAACTCAACCTTCCTACTATCAACATGCATCAACACCATAATTCCAAATTACTCAGCAAAACTAACCATTCAATTCAGTTCAAATTTCTTACCTCAGTTGGAATGAATCACTGGAACTTAGCTTCTGTTTTTCCTCAAGCCCAACACCTTATTTTCCAAAGCTTTGATCTTCCTTAATTTTCCAAAAACTACTCAAACTTCCATGGTACCTAGAATAAACGAGGGAGAGAGAAATGGAGCTACTGAATTCCTTTTTCTTGAAATTTCCTAAACTTTCTGTGTATATCCCAACCAGCTAGATTCTAAACCTGAGTGGAAAAGACTAAGTTACCCCTCACTCTTAGCTTATACCTCAAATATACACAAGGCCAATTTTGTCCTTTGCTTTAAATCCCGTTATCCACAATTTGCATTCTATAATTCTCGCTACTTTCAATATTCTCACACAGCCACCAATAAATTCCTACTACCCACTATTTCCCGGTAATATACTAAATTACTAGATTACACCCCAAACCGGGTAATTAGACCCCGTTGTGACTTTTTCGCTAATTTGCTCATCGGGACCACCTCTCGTCATGTAACCCAAATATATCCACATACCCTGGGCGATATATCACCTTGACCTATACCCCGAGCCTTCGTGCTTTCATTCGTGAAAAGTTGACGTGTTTTCCGTACCTCCCGTAGGCGATATATCGGCATATGTTGATATATCAAACATGTATTTGCATTCTTTCAGCATATTTTGAATTGATTAAACAGCTTTGACTGAGTAAAAATGTGATCTTAATAGTTGTTGGAAGGTTCTAGAGCTTCTAGATCTTTCCTTTAATTAAACTATTAAAAAATAATACTTAAATCCTTAATAAACATGCTTGTCACAAGTTTCATGTTCTTATTAATTCTATCTAAACCTTAGGTTATAATAAATAATATTTCTAGGACCAGCAATATTAATCAAACCGTATGTTATAATTAATATTTCTAAATTATAGGTTAAACTTATAAAATCCATAACTGTTGCTATGAGTTTCCAACTAAGTCTCGGTTTGAACCAAAATCCACATAAACTAACATACTACAAGAGACTACTAGCTACTACTACTACTATCTAGCTAAGTAAAATTCTGAGATACTACAGTCTTTGCAGCAACAGAAATTTCAACTTGTTGTAGAGTTCATGTGGTAAAAAGAGGAGAGAGTGGGTTGGAAGTCTCTAAGCAAAGCTCCATGGCTAAATGTGGTATGCAAAAAATGCTTCATCGTTTGAAAAGGTTCTTTAGTCAGAAGATTCGAACATTATATGAGGGAGGGAAAGTTCTGCCAATTTACAATTACAAGTAACGAGTGTCCATTCATGACACTATGGCTCTCAAGGATGTGAAGGGAGGGGGGGGGGGGGGGGGGGGACTTGATCTGAGTTGAAATTGAAGAGGAATTCAGTTTCCGGCTAAATGACGCTAACGACAGTGCCCTTAGGAGGCATCCCAATCTTTTTATTGTTTTCTTATATTGTTTATGTTTGTACAATTTTTCTATGTTTAGTTTTAATTTTTATGTTGTTTTTAATTTTTCTTTAGAATTTTGGACTTTAGATTGTAAATATGAACTGTGAAAATTGTGAAAAATACAAGAAATAAAATTTAAAAAAATAAGTAGGTACATTATTGAGTCGCGGCCCTCTTGAAGTCAGAAGCCCCAGGGATTTTTAAATGAACCGCGACACGCCTATCCAGAAAAAAAACTACCATACTGATGTGGTGCTTCTGTAAGTATTTTTTTCTCTTTATTTTTCTAACACATTGGGGGCAATGTTTTATTTAAGTTTTGGGGGAGAGTTTACTTTGTTCTTACTTTGCTTTTAGTTTCTTATTAGATGTTTTTCTTATATATTTTTAGTTGATAGTTGTGAATCAAGTTGATTCGAAGCCGATGATACTAATGACCATTTGATATGAGTGAATATTTTATAACTGCATGAATCCGTGTGCTCGGTGAGGTTAATTTTGTGATGAGCATTGATCTGAGTTTTTAATTTCCATGATAGCTTTAATTAATAAATTTCTTACAATCTTTTGGTATATGCATGCTAAGTGGGTCTGTGGATTTAGATTTGAAAAATATTTCAAAACTTGCATAGTTTGTTGATTGAGTTTAAATTGACTTTTTATTTACCTACTTGATCTTAGGCCTTTCGTTATAAGCTTAAAAAATCATTTTGATTCTTGAGCATATGTTGTCATATTAGGGGAGATTGATGAATTATGCAAGCATATGAAATATTGAGTTTTGATGGAAAGATTTGGAAGATTTGACATGTATACGGCATTGGGATTGTGTGTTATTTATTAGTTAATGCTGATTGGTGTAGCAAAAATTGAAGTTGATTACTAAATTAATTTTTCTGAAATTCTAGATAAAATGCAATTGAAAAATTATGAGCTTGTATTGCATGATGTTTCTTAGGCTAAGACTTGTTATGTTATAACTTGATTCATGTGTGTTATTTAGTTTTTTAGAAAGTGTCAATAGGTTTTACTTGAGGATGAGTAAAAGTTATGTTTGAGGAAATTTAATAGGGTAGTTTTTATAGTGTTTTATAGAGTTGTTTTAGGGAATTTTTCAGATTATTTATTTATGTTGTGCAATATGACTCTTTTGTGCCCGTGTTTGATAATATATCAAGATCTATGGAAAATGGAGAAATCAACCCTGCTTGGCCTCAAGAAGATGCAATTTGGTGAAAAAGGGCAATTTGAGTCGCGTCGCTGAGCTTATGCACTGCGGCGCTGCGATTAGACACACAAGACCAAATCATGAGAAGTCGAGGGCCGCGACGCCTACATGTTGAGGCGCGAAGCCATTAATTGGGGAATTAGAGCCATGACGCACCTGCATTTTATCTGTAATGCTTCTCAAGGCAGAGACAAGACATAATTGGATTCTTGGACATTGGCCGCGACACTTCATTATGGGGCCGCGTCTTAGACGGTCAGAGTGCGAATTAGGGCATTTTAAGCAAGGGCAAAAGTGGAATTTCACATTCAAAACACAAAAAACTATATAAGCAACATTATGGCGATTTTTGAAGGAGGACCCTAATGAGAGACTCAAGGAAACACTCTTTGGAGGCAAAGGATTGAAGATCTACTAGTATTTATCATTCATCTTCTTCTTATTCTTCTTCTTTTACTTTCTATTGTAGTGATATCTACACTTAGTTTGATGGAATTGATTATGTTTATCGTGAACTTATTGTAGAGAGTTATAAATCCTAGTAAGAATATAATTTATAGTTGTAATTTGCTATCATGATAGAGATATGAATTTTTAAATTAACATTAGAGAGGCATAGGTGGAGAGTTAATGAAGATCATAACTCTATATCTTGATCCATTGAATTAATATATTTATTATTGAGTTCTCTATTGTTCTGATTAATTGTTTATTTCTTTTAGTTTAGTAAATTTTATAATTATTCATCAAATCAATTAGAATTTAAGATTGATTCATGGTAATATACTCTACTTACTACTCTATTACTTGTTTACGATTGCGTAAACTTGCGTACATAATTTTCACAACAAAAACCTTTGCATATATGGGCATCATTGGCCCCTTTTGGAACCATCCAATCCTTATACATCCCAAGGTGGAGTTCGAGGTCTCAAGTTTTGTCAGAGTTCGACACGGTTAGCATCCTCAAGCCCTTGGGTTGGGAAATTTACAAGATTTCCTATTATAATTTATGATTCATGTCCTCACACTTAAAGAATGATGACATGGATTTTAGTTTAATGACCTCTCACACCATCTCTATGATTAACTCGAGAGTTATAATCATGAGGCTTGCTGCTAGGCTTGAGTTTTTAGCTCCTTCGAGCTACTTCCTACTCCTTCTCTGTCATTTGAGAAAAAGTTTGCAATGATGGAAAGGTGCTTTCCCATCCAAGTGGGGTTGCACATTCTAGTCCTCTCGATATCATCTTGCGTCCAACATCTTCAACATTTTTCTATAAGCGTGTGATGTAGGGAAAAAGTCTATAGGGGTGTTCACTTGTTGGCGAGATGCCTACTTGTCCTTTCTCAATACTAATTTTTTCCCCAGCCTTCGAGGGGTAAAGGTTAGAGATGTAGACCCAAGTTCTTTATCATTCTCGATGTTTCTTTGGGCTGCCACTTCCTGGGGTTTCGTGGTCTATAAGATTGTGCCCATGTTCTTCTATTATGCACTCAACTCTTAGGTGTAATATCTGGTCACACAATTTAATATTGTTTATTTATTCATTCATTCATTGTTCATTGTTTTATTTTAATTATTTTAACATTTAATTATTATTTGAATTTAGTGTGTATGGTGACTTGGGCGTGTGAGAGAAGAAGAGGAGAAAGTATGACATTTTTGGTAACAATGGATGGAAGGGAAAGAATCAAAGGTGACATTAATGGTGGCTATTGATTTGATATTTCCTACATGGCAATTTAAAAAAGTAGGGAACTAATTGGAGGAGATTTTATTCTCTTTAATTGACTTTAATTCCATGAAGGTGATGAGCTGATTTTTGGAACTTATAATAGGCAATTTAAAAAATTCAAAGGGAGAGGGGATGAAGTGAGTAAAATATGGAAACTAGGGTAACCTTATTATTATTTATTTGATTTAGGATTTATGGTCATCAAGTGTGATTGAGTGATCAGATCTTGGGTGATTACGCAATTAAGGGATGTACAATGCATGACACTTTGACTAGGTTCAAGATTTTGTGATAAGACTTTGAAATGATCAAGGTATTAATTAAGGATCATAGGAATTAATGGGAATCAATCACCATTATGGGGATAGGTGGTATATTCCTATATATCTTCTACCTATTATTGTTGTTATGCTGAGGATGCAGCTGGGTCTGATGTCCACTGGCGGCGGCGGTGGCACACTTTGAGTAGCAGCAGTAGTGGTAGGACGCGCTCCTCTTCTTCGAACTGGAGGGGCTTCACTGTTCTCAGGAGCGGCGCTGGAGGCATCAACATTCGTGCATGCAGATCTTCTGAGCGACATCTTCAACAAAGTTCTAATAGTCGAGAAAACATATTAAAACTTTCCCTAATAAGTTCTAAGGCAAAAACTTAATCTAAACAAACATATAACTTGGACCTATTAATTATGACTTCTTATGCAAATTATATAAGTCTTCTTTATTATTAGAGTGGGTTTTTATTCTTAGAAAAATAAGCCATCTTTATGATTTTCGAAGTCTGTTTCTAATCATCCTATATGACTTAATTCTCAGGCTCGAAACTCATCTTTGTTCCAAAGTTAACCATATTGAGGCGGGGCTGGGATCAGTAAAATCGTTCCCACTACTATGGCCCCCTAACTCTCAATATAGAAACTTGGTTCATTGATTTGTATCCACCCTCACCGAACTTAGTCATTATTTATTATTTATTATGATTGCAAAAGAAAAATCAAACGCATACATGTTAAAAACAAATAACATTGATATTAATTTAGAAAAAAAGTTTTTTCACTATTTACAATCATAAATGCAAATAAACAAAATAAATAATGAAACTAATATATTCTAAAAATTGGGATCTTCTATATTCGATCCTTCATCTAGAAAATTGTCATCTATCTCTTCATAGTCATCATTGTCTTGTGCCTCAAAATTCCCTCGAGGAAGATTTGTAAAAATTCTATGTTTTTGTTCATTTGTAAACTGAAATTCCATTTTTGAAGTGAACCTAAGTAAGAAAAAATAATATCTCGTAGGTACTGGCAATTCATCTTCATCATCTATCGTCTCCCAAATATATTGTAAGGCTGCAATCACAGTAGGATAATCTCAAAAAAGTCTAATTACTAAAATGTATTGCTCTATTGATCTCATCATATTCTGCTTAGATTCTTGGAGGTGACCTATCTCCCTGTGGAACAAAAGTAGTCTTCGAGTGATTCTTTCTAGCACTCCTACGGTGTTTCTCGGTTCTATAATTCATTTAAAAGCCTTAATGGTTCGGATATCCTCATAAGTTAATGCTCCATTCATTCTTAACTGAAAACATAAAGACTAAAATCGTTAGCTATACATATAAACATATTAACTATAACTTAAACACTTACTTGGTAGTCAGATACGGAGCTTTGAGTGTGTGTATCGAGGAGAACTTCATGCGAATGAACCGTTGCTCTGATATCAACTATAATGACCCAAAAAATTCTAGACCTTGGACCATTAATGAATATTATACATAGACACTAATCTTAAGAAAACATACATACGAAATAGACATAACTTTATTGGAAACTGTAAAGCAAAGGTTAAAATACATAAAAATTCAGGGTAGGATATGGGATCCCATTGTTTGAAAATAAAACATAACTTAAATCTTAAATAAATTCCTTACAAAATCAGGTGCAGAAAATACATAAAAAACATAATTGAAATGACTAAAAACAACTTCATCCTTGAATAGTTCACACAGCCCACCGAATCCATCCTTCCTCAATAAACAATCCCAATCCGCCAAGAATCTTCCCGCCGCCATAATTATTTTCCTACACATGTAAAATAAAGGAATGAGCCTAATTCCCAGCAAGGAAAATATACTACAAGCATAAAACATAAACATATAACATATAACATATGCATACCACATCAGACTACACTATTAATGGCCATTATGACATGTGATAAACCATCTATGTCCACTGTCTAATATTTGAGGTAGGTTAGATGACATGGTAATATATGATAACCCATCTAAATCCCCTGTCTAATATTTGAGGTAGGGTAAATCATATGGTAGTATATGATAACCCATCTGGATCCCCTGTCTAATATCTAAGGTAGGCTAAATCATAACTACAAACATAAAAATGATAAACACTAGGGCACTAAGCCACTATGAGACCTAGATAAAATATAACATAATGTACTATAGCATAAACATATTATACATAAACATACACATAAGCATATAGAAACTATCCTATTTTCCTTACCAATACCGGGATGTGAGAACAAGGACCAGATTTTAGAACACTCCTAAAAACCATTAATGAGAAGGTGAGTATTTCTAAAAGAAGATGATGAAAAAGGAAATAAATCTAAACCACCGAGAAGAAGAGCTTACCGAAATGAAACCTCAAGTTCAAAGAACTTAATTGCCTA
This sequence comes from Humulus lupulus, assembly GCF_963169125.1. Taxonomy (NCBI): domain Eukaryota; kingdom Viridiplantae; phylum Streptophyta; class Magnoliopsida; order Rosales; family Cannabaceae; genus Humulus; species Humulus lupulus. The sequence goes on along the minus strand of NC_084796.1, from coordinate 163,506,161 downwards.
ACCATGAATGATAAATAGAAAGTTAGGATTTGAGTAGAGAAAAATTATAAAAACTAATGAAACAAACAGAAATGAACTAGGGATAGGATTACATTTGAGCACTATGACCGAACTACACCTCGAAATCGAAATACATACTATGAACCTTACTTCCCAAGTGTTTAATAAGCTTAAGATGATAAAGCTTATAACCCCAACCCAAGTGTTTAACACTCTAAAGTAAACCTAGCTGCTTGAAGGCTCTAAACTCAGCTTGAAGAATGAAAGAAATGGCTGGTTACTAGGTCCTATTTATAGAGTTCAAGAATGAAAAGATCTTCATTTAGCCTGAATAAAAATAATGACATTTTAATTGAAAATCATTTGAATATTCATTCAGTAGAGGCTTAAGACTCGGTCAAAAAGATTCTAGACTTATCAAGAGGTTATGGAATAAAATGAGCTCGGTTTCAAAATTATTCAAAAATCATGCCCTAGAGCCGATATATCACCCATGGTAGGCGATATATCGCCTGGAACTATATTCCTGAGGCTTGTCGAAGTGTTCGTGCGAAGTTACGTGTTTTTCGTATTCCCCGAGTGGCGATATATCGCCCCTGGAGCTGCGATATATCAGCATACGCTGAAATATTATACACAAAATTGCACTTTTTCAGCCTAATTTGAATTGAGTAAACAACTTTGACTGAGTCCTATAACGATTTCAAAGTTGCTGGCAGATTCTGGGATTTTCAAATATTACTCTTAATAAACTATTCCTCAAAATACTTAATTTCTCAATAAGCATGCAAATGACAAGTGTAATTATCGTATTTGGTCTATCTAAACCTTATAGTATAATAAATATCATCTTCATAATCAACTATATTAATCAAACCTTATGTTATAATTAATATTCTTAAACTAGAGGTTAAACTATAAAATCTACAAGTGTTGCTACGAGTGTCCAACTAAGTCTCGGCTTGAACCAAAATCCATAGTAATAAACATACTATAACTATTACTAGCTATTACTTCTAATATTACTATCTAATTAGCTAAGTAAAGTTCTTGGACTCTACAGGATCCCATTGTTTACAGAACATAAAAAAATACATAAATTAAAATACTAATTTGCGGAATTACATTGAAAAGACATAAAAAAAAACTAAAAATAACTTCATCATCGATCGACATGCAGCCCATTGAATCCCTCATCCTTAATACACAAGCCAAGCTACCAAGAATCCTTCCGCCTCCGTATCTAGTTTCCTGCATCATACTAAAAAGGAGTGAGCCTAATGCCCAGAAAGGAAAATCTATTAATAACATATAACATAAATCATGTACATAAAACTATATCATAAACATATACTATAAAACATATATCATACTAGACTACAATTGCCATCATACTTCTTGGGGCTTGTTAACTAAGTAAGTCATATGCCCATATAGATTTGTGGGGCTTGCTAGCCAAGCAAGTCATATGCCCATAAATTATTGGGGCTTGCTAGCTAGACAAGTCATGTGCCCAAGGACTATAAACATACTATATATAACGTAAACGTAACATAACATAACATAAGATAGCATATCATAAGCATAACATATCATATAAACATATAAAAGCTATCCTATTTTCCTTACAAAACTGGGATATTTGAGAACAAGAGCGGGATTAGAACACTCTTTAAACAAAAGTAAGAATGGTGGGTTTCTAAAGAAAAGAGTTGAAAATGAATCTAAACCATCAAAGAGGAAACTTACCGAGAAGAACCTTAGATTAAAGAACTTAAACACCTTGTAACGTCCTACGTTTTTGGGTACCTTTAAACGACTCGGGTCGGGATTTTTCCCCCGGGTTAAGAATATTATTTTAAATAATATTATATTTTGTTTGTAAGTATTCCATGAGTTATTGCTAGCCAAAATATGAATTTTGTGATTTTAAAAGTCAAGATAAGACTTTCGGTCCTGGACCGACACAAAAACCCTGATCGGGTAAAAATCTCGGAAAATAAAACGAAAAATCATGGCAATTATATTTTGGGCATAAAATACATTCATAAAAGTTAAAGTTTGGTCAAAAATAATAAACCTAAAAGAAAATGGAAATTTTATGGCATTTTGTGCTAAATGCCTAATTTTGCCGAAATGGGGAATTTTATTCCATGAATGGACCTTAGGTTAAATTTTATTATGTGATTAATTAAATTAAATGTGAGAGACATTTAATTTAATTAATTAATGTTAAGTTTGGTAATTAAAACTTAATAAGAGTGAAAAAGGTGTCAAAAGTCAATTTGGACTTTTCTTCTTATGAAACATTTATTAACCCTTAAAAAAAAAAAAAAAAAAAAATGAAATGATCATATATGGCAAAGGGTGGCCGGCCATGTGGTCTTTTAGAGTTGTGTGAACCCACTTTTATAAGATTTAAATCCCATTTAATTAAAGGTTAGGGATAAAAGCAAGTGGGCAAAACACTTGAGTGTTTTTAGGGTAAATTAGATAGTATATATCTCTTCCATCCCTCCCCAACCGACCACACCACTCTCTCACATTCAATCAGATCTCTTCCATCCCTCCCCAACCGACCACACCACTCTCTCACATTCAATCAGATGATGATTGAATGTGAGAGAGTGGTGTGGTCGGTTGGGGAGGGATGGAAGAGATATATACTATCTAATTTACCCTAAAAACACTCAAGTGTTTTGCCCACTTGCTTTTATCCCTAACCTTTAATTAAATGGGATTTAAATCTTATAAAAGTGGGTTCACACAACTCTAAAAGACCACATGGCCGGCCACCCTTTGCCATATATGATCATTTCATTTTTTTTTTTTTTTTTTTTTTTAAGGGTTAATAAATGTTTCATAAGAAGAAAAGTCCAAATTGACTTTTGACACCTTTTTCACTCTTATTAAGTTTTAATTACCAAACTTAACATTAATTAATTAAATTAAATGTCTCTCACATTTAATTTAATTAATCACATAATAAAATTTAACCTAAGGTCCATTCATGGAATAAAATTCCCCATTTCGGCAAAATTAGGCATTTAGCACAAAATGCCATAAAATTTCCATTTTCTTTTAGGTTTATTATTTTTGACCAAACTTTAACTTTTATGAATGTATTTTATGCCCAAAATATAATTGCCATGATTTTTCGTTTTATTTTCCGAGATTTTTACCCGATCAGGGTTTTTGTGTCGGTCCAGGACCGAAAGTCTTATCTTGACTTTTAAAATCACAAAATTCATATTTTGGCTAGCAATAACTCATGGAATACTTACAAACAAAATATAATATTATTTAAAATAATATTCTTAACCCGGGGGAAAAATCCCGACCCGAGTCGTTTAAAGGTACCCAAAAACGTAGGACGTTACAATACCTACAATTTATAAAGGTTTCGTCCTCGAAACTTAAAACAAATGAGGATACAGCTCCCTCATCTTGTCTTCTGTTTCCCAGGTTGCCTCTTCAATGCCATGGTTACACCACTGCACCTTTACCAATGGCACCGTCTTGTTCCTCAACACTTTTTCCTTTCGGTGTAGTATCATAACCGGTTTTTCCTCATAGACGAGTTGAGGATCCACGCTCAGCTGCTCATAGCTGATTACATGCGAGGGATCACGCATGTATTTTCTCAATAAGGATACATGAAACACGTCATGCACCTTAGACAGGGCGGGCAGAAGAGCTAAACGATAAGCTACTTCCCCGATCCTTTCTATGATTTCGAAAGGTCCAACGAACCTTGGGCTAAGCTTTCCTTTCTTTCCGAATCGCATAGCCCCTCGTAGTGGAGCTACCTTCAGCAACACATTATCGCCAACCTCAAACACCAGGGGTCTCCTGCGTCTATCAGCATATTTGCGTTGTCGATCAACCGAAGTTTGCAAGCGTTGCCTTATCCGTCGGATGTCCTCTGTAATCTGATCAACCTCATCCGATCCGAGAAACTTTCTTTCACCGGTCTCGTGCCAATGAATCGGTGATCGACATTTCCTTCCATACAATGCCTCATACGGAGCCATCTTGATGGAATCATGATAGCTATTATTGTAAGCGAACTCTATTAGTGGAAGCTTCTCATTCCATGACCCTTGAAAGTCGAGCACGCAGGCTCTTAGCATATCTTCCAGTGTCTGAATTGTTCGTTCACTTTGACCGTCTGTTTGCGGGTGGAAAGAAGTGCTAAACTTCAGTTTAGTACCCAACCTCGTTTGGATTCTATTCCAGAATGTCGAGGTAAAACGTCCGTCGCGATCTGAAACGATGGAGTTGGGTACACCATGCAGTCTCATTATTTCTGCAATGTAAATATCTGCTAACTTATGTGCGCCATAAGTTACCTTGATCGGCAAGAAATGAGCGGACTTAGTCAGCCTATCCACGATAACCCAAATGGCATCGTGCCCCTTGGGAGTGGTTGGTAGACCTGTGACAAAGTCCATAGTGACCATCTCCCACTTCCATTCCGGAATTTCTAAGGGTTGTAACAATCCGGCTGGTCGTTGATGCTCGGCCTTTGTCTGCTGACAAGTCAAGCAGTGTGCCACATATACTGCCGTCTCCTTTTTCATTCCAGGCCACCAAAAGTACTTCTTCAAGTCTTGGTACATTTTTGTGGTACCCGGATGCATGGCATAAGGAGCATTATGTCCTTCGAAAAAGATTTGCTTCTTGATCTCGTCATCATCAGGAACACATATTCTTCCCTTGAACCCCAATATTCCATCCTCGGAGATATGGAATCCTGGTCGCCCCTCGTTCCTCACTTCGTGCATCAATCCTTGAACCCAAGGATCGACTAACTGCCCACCTCTTATAGCTTCCATAATGGTAGGCTCGATTGAAAGATTAGCCAGTTGACCAACTACTATCTCTAAATCCAAGGTAGCAAGGTCGGCTTGTAACTGCGGCGAAATTTCCTTCACTGTCATCACATAAGCACCTGGTTGTCGACTCAATGCATCTGCCACCTTGTTTGCTTTTCCCGGGTGGTACAGAATGTCGCAGTCATAGTCGTTAAATAGTTCCAACCATCGACGCTGTCTCATATTCAATTCCTTCTGAGTGAAGAAATACTTCAGGCTTTTGTGATCAGTGTAGATGTCGCAGTGTATCCCGTATAGGTAGTGCCTCCATATTTTTAGAGCGAAAACCACTGCTGCAAGCTCCAGGTCATGAGTGGGATAGTTCTTCTCGTAATTCTTTAGCTGTCGAGAAGCATAAGAAATTACTTTTCCGTGCTACATCAGCACTGCTCCCAACCCTCGGCCTGAGGCGTCGCTATAAATAGTATATCCCTCTGTGCCATTGGGGAATGTCAGCACTGGGGCAGTCGTCAATCTTGTTTTCAGCTCCCGAAAACTCTCCTCACACTTGTCAGTCCATTCATATTTGATATTTTTGCGGGTAAGGGCAGTCATTGGTGCGGCTATTTTGGAAAATCCTTCCACAAATCGCCGGTAGTATCCCGCTAACCGAAGAAAACTTCTAACCTCATGCGCATTTTTCGGAGGTTTCCATTGCTTAACAGCTTCTATCTTGGCGGGATCTACTGAAATTCCATTTCCCGACACTATGTGCCCCAGAAAACTTACTTTCTCTAGCCAGAATTCGCACTTCGAAAACTTAGCATAAAGCTTTTCGTCTCGCAGACACTGGAGGACCAGTTCCAGATGTGTTGCATGCTCTTCCTGGCTTTTCGAGTATATCAGAATATCGTCAATGAACACGACGACAAACTTATCCAAATACTCACGAAATACTCGGTTCATGAGATCCATGAATGCAGCAGGCGCATTGGTTAGTCCAAAGGACATCACTAAGAACTCGTAGTGACCGTAGCGCGTTCTGAAGGCCGTCTTTGGTATATCCATCTCCTTAACCTTGAGCTGATGATAGCCTGATCGCAGGTCTATTTTGGAAAATACTGACGCTCCTTGTAGTTGATCGAAAAGATCGTCGATCCTCGGTAATGGATATCGGTTCTTGATCGTCACTTTGTTCAACTCCCGATAGTCAATGCACATTCTCATCGTACCGTCTTTCTTCTTAACGAATAAGATCGGGGCTCCCCATGGAGAATGGCTTGGCCTTATGAACTTCTTGTCCAGTAACTCTTGCAGTTGTGACTGCAACTCCTTGAGTTCAGCTGGTGCCATTCTGTAAGGAGTCTTTGAGATCGGCGCAGTTCCCGGAATCAACTCTATCTCAAACACAATCTCTCGGTCTGGTGGAATCCCTGGGAGATCTTCAGGAAATACATCAGAAAACTTGCACACAACCGGTACATCCGATGGTTGTTGACTCGTTTCTTTATCCTTATCCACTATGTTTGCCAGAAAACCGATGCACCCGTCACTCAACATTTTTCTCGCCTTTATCGCAGAAATCATGGGACACTTCTTTTCTCTTGACGTACCCTTGAAATCGAATGGTTCTTCTCCTGCTGGGGTGAAGACCACTTTTCTACGCTTGCAATTGATAACTGCTCCATATTTGGTTAACCAATCCATCCCAAATATGACATCATATTCATGTAGGTCCAAGACTAATAGATCCACCATTAGCTCACGATTTTCAACCCAAACTGGTACGGCTCTAACCCATGTCCGCACCAGCATATCCTCACCCGAAGGCAAGGATACCCCACAAATAACAGGCATAGGCTCAGGACTTCTATTTAATTTTTCCACAAAGGATGTAGATACAAAAGAATGTGATGCACCAGTATCCATTAATGCATATGCTGAGGTTTGGGCAATAGAAATCTGACCTGACACCATATCAGATGGGCCAGCTCCTTTGTCACTTTGTGTAAGCGCATAAACTCGAGGCGGAGCTCCAATTTGTTTATGTTGGTCATTTCCATTGCCCTTGGCTGGCATTCGACAATCCTTAGCAAAGTGCCCTGGCTTTCCACAGTTAAAACAGACCCCGCACTCGCCCCGATGGCGGCGGTTACACTTGTTGCACAGTGGCCATTGTTCAAACTCACGTCTCGGCTGTTTGTTGTGACTAGCCATTGCCTGATTGGGAGGTCCCCCTTTTCTTTTGTTATTTCCCCCAAAAATCGGTCTTGTGCCTCTTGGATTGTTTGTTCGCCTCGAGTTCTGGCCGAACCTCGGGTTGAACCTTCCCCTTGGGCCATTCTGATTGGCCTGAAACTGTCCGGGGTTGTTGGGAGTGAACCTCCGGTCTTCATTCTTCTATGGATCTGGCTTGTCAGACACAGCCCAAGACTCTTGGCGAAGAGCCCGTTCCACAGCTTCAGCATACGTCTCTGGGCCAGTTCTACCAGTGTCTACACACCTAGCGATGTCTCTGTGTAGGCCCTTCATAAAACTCCAGGTCTTATTTTCTTCAGTGCTCACCTGGTTCTTCGCAAACCTAGACAGTTGGTCAAATTTTCGAACGTAGTCCTGCACGCTCGATGTTCCCTGCTTCAGATTAGTGAACTCATTCACTTTGTGCTCAATCACCGCCTTACTAAAGTACTTGCCATTGAACAAGGTCAAGAACTCTAGCCATTCCATCTCGGCAACGTTATGCCCTTTCTTGGCTGCGTCCCACCAGATGCGGGCATCTTTTCTCAGCATATAGGTCGCGCAGACTACCTTCTCTCTCTCAGTAGTTCCAATGAAGTCGAAGATTCTTTCCAAAATACTAATCCATTCCTCTGCCATTGAAGGGTCACTGCTCCCCTCGAATATAGGTGGATTTTGGTTGCCGAACCTTTCTGATATAGGTTTTGCTCGGGCAGCTCTTGGCGCTTCTACTGGCTGTACAGGTTGCTCAATGATAACCTGCGGGCCAAGGTTTTGTTCTTCATTGGTTGCAGGTGGTACTTCGTAGTTCTGAGAATTGTTGGGTGGCATGGGGAGTCGTCCCAGAAGGGTGTTAAATCTTTCAGCTTGGAGGGCATCAGCGTCCTCCTGTCTCTTTTGCCCTCTTTCTATTTGAGCTCCCTGCGTCTCCACTAGCCTTTGCAGATTGTTCATCTGCTCGGCTATCTCACGAACTCTATCAGCTTGGTTTGGAGCTCTAGCGGCAGGCGCGTTCTGAGCTCTATCAGCAGGTGTGGCCTGGCCTCGGCCAGCAGCACCCCTTCCTCTTTGAGCTCTTGTCCTTGCCATTTGTTTGCTTTCAAAACAAAAGCTCCTAAGTGCATAAGGACGAGAAGTTAGTTATTGACACAGATAGTCAATCAACCTAATTAAACACGCCAAGCATATCAAGCACAACAAGAAATCAACACTTTTTAACGAAAGTTAGCAACTTCATTTCATAACCTATACCATATACAACAACGTTTCAAGTTTGGGTCGACCAGTCTAAGGGATTTACAAAATTAGCCCTAAAAAAAATGGACTTATAACCCTTCTAGACCAGTTACTAATTTCCTTAATCATATACAAGGTAGGTACATATTCAAAAAGTAAGTGGGCTTCTAACACCCATGCAACTCCTAACACCTAGTCAGAGTCGCTGTCTGCGGCCATATCAGAACCATCCTCAGAATCCTCCTCGGGATCTTCCTCGGGATCTTCCTCAGAATCTTCTACGGGATCTTCCTCAGGGTCCTCCTCGGGATCTACCTCAGGGTCCTCCTCGGGATCTTCCTCATGGTCCTCCTCGGGATCTTCCTCAGGGTCCTCCTCGGGATCTTCCTGATCTTGGTCCATCGGCTCCTCATAAGAAATTTCCCCATCGCCGAGTTCGTCATTCACCACTTCCTCCGCTGGCAGGTTCTCAACTACCATGGGGTTTGCTACCGCTTGTCGTTGTGCTACCTCTATCGCATGTGCACGGGCATTCTGCACAGCCCGGAGCTCGTGGAGGTCTATATGCCACCTTGACATCCTACCTCGAGGTCCAAAGGTCATCTCTATGGATGCCCTAAAGGTATTCCAGTAAGGGATGGCTGGCCTCATGTGCCTCTCCTGGTACCATAGAAAAGCTGAGCCTCTGAGGTATAAACTTGCCAACTCCACCCTGAACCTATAGGGGGTACCTATGTTCTCAAAAATGGTGTCCAACGAGTAAGTCCATGCCCAGACTTCATTGGAATGGACCTCTCCGTTGAACACGGCAGGCGCTATGCTGGTGAAGGCACGGAAAATTTGGACTCTCTGCCAATTGTCATACACCATAGGAGGGTCGATTACGATGGGATTCATCACTTCTGGTTCGCCAGCCATTTTCTTACTAACCTACAATTTATAAAAATTTAGGTAAATAAAAAGAAAACAATACACTACAGGAAGAAACAGTACTTACAGTGAGTGCCGGTCTATCTTTGCGAAATGTACATGTGGGTTGTCTACAGAACCGGCTCAACTCGAGCTCTGATACCAACTGTAACGACCTGGATTTTCAAGACTCGATAATGCGGAAATATAAATGTTTTCATTTAACAAAATGTCTCAAAAACCCATAGAAAAAAAAAACTTTTTAAAAAGTCGTATGGCCATACTTAACATTTAGTAACAAACATGTTTTATAAAGATTAGAGTGAGCCTAGTTTAGGAAAATTACACAATATTTCCAAAAATAAAAAGGCTTCCCAAAAGGTCGGTCCACATGTACATTTGCAAGGAAGACTCCAGCGCTCACTGCTCTGCCCTGCCCTTGCCCTTACCTACAACATGAAACAACTAGGTAAGCGAAAACGCTTAGTAAGATCAACTTTCAAACAAAGCAGATAGAGAAATAGGGATCCGGACCCATCCGGACCCTACACAATCAATTTCAAGAACGCTAAAGCGTCCTGGCAAACTTATGGTCATGCCTGATAACCAAGGATAAATTAATTCATATCTAGATAAAAATCCTGCACTCAGAAAAATCCCAGAACAAGCAGATATATTATATCACAACTATATCTTATCAACAATTATATCCCTGCACTCAGAAAATCCCAGAGCAAGCAGATATATTATATCACAACATAATTCGAGACCAACGCTCGACAATTTCTAACAATTCATGCGTAACGCGCCCTCCAACATAATTGCTAATCTGTAAAAGAGAACCGAGTCTCCACACTAAGATCTAGCCAATAAATATTCTCATCAAGGGTAACTATCGTGTTACCTAGGGCATCGCTACTTATCCAAGAGCGTAATCCAATTTACACGGTTTTATGGAGACTTCTATGTTAATCAGTGGTGCTGGTGAGCAGCTGCCCCTAGGGTGTTCAACCTCACTCTATCTTGGCAACCCCTAGTATCTCTAGGCACTCTCACGGAATGGCCAATATTCACGGCTGCTATCCGGGAATAACTTATCAGAGCACTTGCTCGGATTCTAACCGTCCAATGATTAAGTAAGCATGAGGGCCCCTAGGTCCCATTTATCTTGGCGCCCCTAGGTTTAACCAGCTTATCCTCATCTCATGGCCTCTCGTCGCGGTAATGAACCGGACATAAATAAAATCAAGCAGTGTGACGGGGATCAACCGTCTAGGATATGACGGACTTCTACCGTTCATATTTTCTAAATCAGCACTCACTAGACTAACGTCTCTAAGCAACTTTCTATGACAGCCTATATATGTGCATGTATCCCTATACTAACATACAAGACAATAATCATTTCATGTTGCAGCCATACAATATAAGTTGACTTACTTGGAGTCCTTAGCGCTCAGCAAGTTTTCACCCTCCAACGTTCAGTCCAGTTACGCTTAGCCAATACTGTAGTTATCCATACAGTATACTCGGATTAATTATGGCACTAATAATTCGTTATTATTATTTTGGGCAGTTTGGTCATTTTAATAAAAGTCATTTGTAAGGATTTATAATCCTTATTTGGGTTTTAAACCTATTAAGGAAAGTTATACAAAATATTCGAGACTAAACCCTAAGTCTCGGGGAGACCTATCCTAAGGTCTCGATACCTAGGCTCGGGAATCACAATGGTATTTCCCCACAACCGACCACACCACTCTCTCACATTCAATCATCTGATTTTTGAAGACCTTTCAAAGTGTTCTCTCCATTTTTCAAGCCCAAGAACACCAAGGAAACTTTGAGGCTAAGTCTTGGTCTAGGAAGTATTTTCCCTAAGGTAAACTTTCACTAATCTAGGTTTTTGTAAAGTTTTAAGCATAGAGTTTCAAATAGCTAATTGACTATGTTGTTGGGGGAAGTTTGTTAGGGTTTTTGAAAGGTTTTGAAGGAGTCAAAGCTTATAGGAAGGTCCAAACCTTAAGCAAGAACACCAAAGAGGTAAAAAGTTTACTTTTGATGAGTTTGTTGTAGGGTTTTTAGTTTTAAGCATTTTTTTGTATATCTAATGCTTAGAGTTTCTTGTTGATGATGTAATAAGGTTATGGTAGTTGTTTAATAATTTTTATGATGCATGTGTATTGATTTTTGAAAATGGGAACCAAAACCCCCAAGGGTTTTGTAGGATACCCTAAAACAAAACATGTTTTAAGCTGTGACTTCCAAGGGGTCAAGCAGACACTGTATATTGTTTTTGTAAAATTAAATTGTACTGTTATGTTGTTGAGATTGAGTACATAAAATTGAGCTTTTGAAACACTAAAAAATGTTTAGAAATGAGTAAGTTATGCTATTTCAAAGTTTAGGTAAAAAACTGTTTTTTCGTATTCTCATTTTCGGAACCAAGTTTGGACAGCCACTGTATAGGGCAAATGAACCCAGTTTTTTCTAAACTTTTGTGGACACATTTCTGGCATAACCTATTAGTCCACTGTAAAATTTGGTAAGAAAATATTAAACGGTTTGAAAGTTATTAGCTGTCAAAGTTTGGAAAAAAATAAGGACTTGAAAATAAGGTAATTTTTACCTCATTGTTGGAAAATGATTTCACCAATCAAAAATGCTCATTTTGACCTAAGATTTTACAAAGACCTAAATGGCATAACAAAAATGGAATTGGGAAATTTTGGTAACAATTGGGTAAGTAAATTTCAAGATATGAACTAACGAAGTATGTAGTTAAAAATGTGAAAAATAGGTTTTTCACACTTAGTGTAAAAATGATATTTTGGAACATAAGGTAAAAAAGTAAAATTTTGTTTATTTCAAGATATAAAATGGTAAGTCTTGAAATCATATTTTCACTAAAATTTACCCTTTGAGTTTAAATGAATTATTTTTATTAAAGAGTTTTTATTCTTTCTAAAAATAAGAGATTTAATTTATTAATAGTTAATAAATTAAAAGAGGGTTTAAAACCCTATATTTTGAGAAAATAATTAAATGAATGATTTTTCTAGTAAGTAAAATTGATTAATTTCTTTTAGAAAATTAATTAGTCAATATGAGAAATTTATAACGGTTTTCCTAATTAAGACAAATTAGGCAATTTTCTTAAAACGGTTTTTAGACATTAAAACCTTAAGAAAAATAAAAGGAAAATTTAAAGAGTTTATTTTCTTTAAAAATAATTAAGGAATTTATTTGTATTTTCTGGATATAATACCGGCTAAAATCTTACATATTTTAACCGACTAGTCGAAAGAGCGGGTTAATAGCGATACCTTGAAAGAGTAAGATTTTTAGCGGGTTGTGGGGAAATACCATTGTGATTCCCGAGCCTAGGTATCGAGACCTTAGGATAGGTCTCCCCGAGACTTAGGGTTTAGTCTCGAATATTTTGTATAACTTTCCTTAATAGGTTTAAAACCCAAATAAGGATTATAAATCCTTACAAATGACTTTTATTAAAATGACCAAACTGCCCAAAATAATAATAACGAATTATTAGTGCCATAATTAATCCGAGTATACTGTATGGATAACTACAGTATTGGCTAAGCGTAACTGGACTGAACGTTGGAGGGTGAAAACTTGCTGAGCGCTAAGGACTCCAAGTAAGTCAACTTATATTGTATGGCTGCAACATGAAATGATTATTGTCTTGTATGTTAGTATAGGGATACATGCACATATATAGGCTGTCATAGAAAGTTGCTTAGAGACGTTAGTCTAGTGAGTGCTGATTTAGAAAATATGAACGGTAGAAGTCCGTCATATCCTAGACGGTTGATCCCCGTCACACTGCTTGATTTTATTTATGTCCGGTTCATTACCGCGACAAGTGGCCATGAGATGAGGATAAGCTGGTTAAACCTAGGGGCGCCAAGATAAATGGGACCTAGGGGCCCTCATGCTTACTTAATCATTGGACGGTTAGAATCCGAGCAAGTGCTCTGATAAGTTATTCCCGGATAGCAGCCGTGAATATTGGCCATTCCGTGAGAGTGCCTAGAGATACTAGGGGTTGCCAAGATAGAGTGAGGTTGAACACCCTAGGGGCAGCTGCTCACCAGCACCACTGATTAACATAGAAGTCTCCGTAAAACCGTGTAAATTGGATTACGCTCTTGGATAAGTAGCGATGCCCTAGGTAACACGATAGTTACCCTTGATGAGAATATTTATTGGCTAGATCTTAGTGTGGAGACTCGGTTCTCTTTTACAGATTAGCAATTATGTTGGAGGGCGCGTTACGCATGAATTGTTAGAAATTGTCGAGCGTTGGTCTCGAATTATGTTGTGATATAATATATCTGCTTGCTCTGGGATTTTCTGAGTGCAGGGATATAATTGTTGATAAGATATAGTTGTGATATAATATATCTGCTTGTTCTGGGATTTTTCTGAGTGCAGGATTTTTATCTAGATATGAATTAATTTATCCTTGGTTATCAGGCATGACCATAAGTTTGCCAGGACGCTTTAGCGTTCTTGAAATTGATTGTGTAGGGTCCGGATGGGTCCGGATCCCTATTTCTCTATCTGCTTTATTTGAAAGTTGATCTTACTAAGCGTTTTCGCTTACCTAGTTGTTTCATGTTGTAGGTAAGGGCAAGGGCAGGGCAGAGCAGTGAGCGCTGGAGTCTTCCTTGCAAATGTACATGTGGACCGACCTTTTGGGAAGCCTTTTTATTTTTGGAAATATTGTGTAATTTTCCTAAACTAGGCTCACTCTAATCTTTATAAAACATGTTTGTTACTAAATGTTAAGTATGGCCATAAGACTTTTTAAAAAGTTTTTTTTTTCTATGGGTTTTTGAGACATTTTGTTAAATGAAAACATTTATATTTCCGCATTATCGAGTCTTGAAAATCCGGGTCGTTACACACCTAACCACAAAACCATAAACAGAAGTTAGGATCTAAAAGAAACTTAAGAAAAACTAAGGAGTCATAAAGAATTGAACTTATGAATAATATTACCTTGGATGAACTAGAACCGATCTAAACTTCAATATCGAAAACACACTTTATCTCACCACCCAAGTGTTTATAAAGCTTAAGATGATAAAGCTTTTATTCATCAAAACCCAAGTGTATAACTCTATAGAATTCCTAGCAGCTTGAAGGCTCTGAACACAAAATGAAGAATGAGAGAAATGGCTGGGTACTAGGTCCTATTTATAGAATTCAAGGAATGAAAATATCTCCTTTTTGGCTTGAATAAAATAATGACTATTAAATGAAAAATACTTTATTATTCGGTCAACAGATGCTTAAGACTCGGTCAAAAACGTTCAGAGGCAAGTCAAGAGGTTTTGGGATGAATCAAGCTCGAATTTATCGGAGTTCGAAAAACTGCACCTAGGGCCGATATGCCACCCACTTTAGGCGATAAATCGCCTGAACCTATATCCCGAGTGTTCGTGATTTCGTTCGTGCGAAGTCAACGTGTTTTCCGTATCTCCCGTGCTGCGATATATCGCCTCTAAGGCTGCGATATATCGACATATGTAGATAGTTTAAACGCATTTTTGCACGAATTTAGGATAACTAAAGTTGATTAAACATGTTTGACTGAGTAATACGTGATTCCAGCAAGTTCTGGAAGGGTCTAGAACTTCTAAAAACTTCTAATATTTAATTATCCATTTAAAATGCTTAAATCCTCAAATAAACAAGATTGTGACAAGTTTCATGTTCTTAATGGTTCTGGAAGATTCTAGAGCTTCTACAACTTTCTTATAACTAAATCCTTAAATAAATACAATTATGACAAGTGTCGTGCTCTTAATGGTTCTATCTAAACCTTAGGTTATAATTAAAATATTTCTATGACCAAAAATATTAATCACACCTTATGTTATAATTAATATTTCTAAACTATAGGTTAAACTTATAAAATCCATAACTATTGCTACGAGTGTCCTACTAAGTCCTGGTTTGAACCAAAATCCACGAAATCTAAAATACTACAAACTACTACTAACTATCTAGCTAGCTAAGTAAACATTCTGGGACTCTACATCATCTAACAAGATATCCAGGGTAACCTAAAATACCTTGCCAGTGTCCTACTGTGACCTTTTATCAGTCCGTTAACCCTTTTGTTTATTGGAAAACAGAGTATCATATACGCAATAGAAGCATAGGTATGGTCCAATTAATTACTGAAAAATTGCGATTTTTTTTACAAAATAATATATAGAAATAAATTAAATACTACAATAAAGAACTATATATTTGAAGACCTATCAAGAATCCTTAATACTTCTAGTATTAAATAATGAACATATAATCTAAGCACATGATAGACTATGAGATCCACCTCAAAAACATCCAAGCCTAACCTCAAATACACAAGGACATGCGTGGGCTCGTCAAATTAACAAAGATAATTTTCTATGTCTAGATATACTGAGCACATGAGATTTAGAGACTTAGAGAAGGATAAAAAACTCTTTTTTTTTTCTAATAGATCTAAATATTGTTGTACTCTCATAATCTTATGAGAATACAATGTAAATATATTATAGCTCACATCAAATTAATTTTTATTTTTTAAATAATTATTTTCATCTAATTGGGTATAAAAGTGCAACATTGGGTATATTTACCACGAAAAAAAATTGGTACAAAAGTACAACATTTTTAAAAACTTGAATATATTTACCGCAAAAAAAAATGGTTTTAAAAGTGCAACATTTTAAAAGCATTTGGGTATTTTAGCCGCCATTTACATTTAATTATATAATAATAATAATAATAATAACAATAACAATAATAGTAATAATAATAATAATAATAATAATAATAATAATAATAATAAGGGATATTTGCGGCATAAGTACCCAATGTTTGGGTTTTGTACGCGGCATAGACCCAATGTTTATTTTTAGTGGCAATAGTACCCAAAGTCAGTAAAAGTGTAATTCCGTCAGCCTCCTCCGTTAGGTCTCTATTTTTTGATGACTGGACCAACACGTGTCACTCCATGATTGGTCCAGCTCAATAATATTATAAAAATAATTATGATTTGGACCAATAAAAACGTGACACGTGTCTACCTAATAAGCTCATTAACAAACCTAACAGAGGAGACTGACGGAATTACACTTTTACTGACTTTGGGTACTATTGCCACTAAAAATAAACATTGGGTCTATGCTGCGTACAAAACCCAAATATTGGGTACTTTTGCCGCAATTATCCTAATAATAATATTGTAACTATTAGGGTCGTTCCAAAGTCACTATGCAGGCACAGTGACTGGCACCTATAAGACTTGTCACACTCTCAATTGACTGCTTATTATATTATATATTAGATTTATTTTTAAATACTTAAGATAATATTGAATTTAAATATATTTAAATATCAAATTAATTAAAAAATAAGTTATATGATATTATCATAATTTAAATAAATCATGATCTTATAAATTAGATTTAATTTCAAATATCAAATATAATACATAATATAATGTATTTAAATAATAAATATATATAATATCATCTTATTAATTAATTCATATACAATTTATTTATTTATTAATAATAAATTCAAAATTTACTTATTAATTAAATATTTTATTCTAATCAACCATAATTATCTAATAATTATATATTTACCCTAAAAAACTTATTTCTTTGCAAATGTATCCTTTTTTTTTTCAAACCCTTGATAGTGTTGTATAGATGTGACTCTACGACAATAGACATAATTTTGAGCTCCAATAAACTAGATTATTAATTATACTTTTTAACAAATTAATAAGATTTATTAACTCCAGTATTACCCCTCTATAAGTGTGGAACTGCATTCTCGGTGATTATAGATTAAGTTACTAAGTTGTATTCCTTAATCCATTGATATAATCATTACTTGTACTTTTATTCTCCATTAATTGATCCTTAAGTCCCATCAACTTACTAGCAAACTATTAATTAAATTTGATCTAAAAAATTATTCATTTCCAAAAGTAATACTTAAGACAACCAATATACTATCCATTAGCTTGGATTCCATGTCTATAAAATTATGTTCCTAGCCACTCATGCCAATGGATCTCAAAAAAAAAAAGTCACTAGCTTGTTTTACAAACAAACCTCAACGAGTGATCCTAAAGATTCAGTTGACATGAATATAAACTGATGAATACTCATGATTTAGAGAGATCTACATATGATCATGTAGTATCTTAGAATTTTACTTAGATTAGTAGTAGCATTCTAGCCGGGACTTAGTTAACAACTCATAGCAACAATTATGGATTTTATAATTTTAACCTATAGTTTAAAAATACTAATTATAACATAAGATTTGATTAATATTACTGGTCTTATAAATATTATTTATTATAACCTAAGGTTTGGATAGAATTAATAAGAGCGTGACACTTGTCACAAGCATGTTTATTAAGGCTTTAAGTATTTTTGATGAATAGTTTAATTAAAAGAAAGATCTAGAAGCTCTGGAACCTTCCAGCAACTGTTAGGATCATGTTTTACTCTGTCAAAGTTGTTTTAATTGATTTCAAAATATCCTGAAAAGTGCAAAAATATGTTTAAAATATTAGTGTATGCCGATATATCGCAGCTATAAGGGCCGATATATCGCCTACGTGAGATACAGAAAATACGTCGACTTTGCACAAACGAAAGCACCAAGGCTCGGGGTAAGGGTCCAAGCGATATATCGCCCATGGTAGGCGATATATCGCCCCTGGGAGACATTTTCGTATTACTTGAGGATTTACAATTTGAAAACAACATTAACAACATGGACTTGCTCTTGAACAATTTTGACCGAGTTCTGGGCATCTGTTGAACGAAAAATTTAAATCTTTTCATTTTATATTCATTTATTTATTCATTCTAAAAGGGGTTAGTTTCGCTCCTTGATCTCTATAAATAGGACCTAGTACTCAGCCATTTCACTCATAATTCAAGCATTGTTCAGAGCCTCGAAGCTCTAAGATTACTATAGAGAGAAACACTTGGGTTTTGGGTTAAAAGATTTTCCAATCTAAGCTTTTCTTAACACTTGGGAAGTAAGATAGAGTGTTATTTTGGTATCATGGTGTAGATCAAAGCCATAGTTCATCCAAGGTATTCTTATCCTTAAGTCCAGTCCTTCATAGTTCTTTAGTTTTCATTCAGATCCTACCTTATTTTTATGATTCTTGATTAGGTGTTTAAGTTTCTTTAAACTTAAGGTTTTTTTCGGTAAGTTTCTTCTTTGATGGTTTAGCTCTCTCTTTCATCCATTTTATTTTGAAACTTATGGCTTTTACCGCTAATTTTAGGAGTTTTCCAATCCCAGTCTTGTCTCCAATTATCCCTGTTTTTGGTAAGGAAAATAGGCTAGAATTATATGTGCTTATATGATATGTTATGATGTGTTTTATTCTATGATATGATATGTAATATGATATATGTTTTATAGTCGATTGGGCATATGACTAGCTTATATAGCAAGCCCCAAGAATTTTTATCATTTTCGTTGTTTAGAGTTATGATTTACCCTACCTCGATTAGTAGACAGAGGACCTACATGGGTTATCATATACTATAGTTGTGATCTAGCCTACCTTGATTAGTAGATTGAGGACCTAGATGGTTTTATCACATACCACGTTAATGAGTTAATTACCATTAATATTGTAGTCCTGTATGATATATGTTTTTACGTCATATGTTTATAGTATATGCTTTATGAAATGATATTATGGTTTATGTTTGTAGTAGATTTTCCTTGTTGGGCATTAGGCTCATTCCTTTCTTTTTAGAGTGATGCAGAAAAATGAGCATGGAAGGCGAGAAAGATTCGTTGTAGCTTGGCATGTGTGTTGAGAATGAATGGACTGAATGGACTACTGGAAGATTGAGGATGATGTTGTTTTTTATGTCTTTTGATTTATGTTTTTATGTATTTCTGCACTTCGTTTTTTTAACAATTTATTAAAGTTACGTTTTTATGTTTATGTACTAAACAATGGGTACCCATACCGTATTTTGTATTTGGCACAATATTTTGGTTTTAAATAATATTATGATATTTCTTAAATATGTATTCAAAATAGTAGCTATGTTTAGTAGTTTTAATGGTTCGAGGTCTTAGAAATAGTCGAGGCATTACAGTTGGTATCAGAGCCACGGTTCATATACATGAAGTTCTCCTTGAAGCACATGACATGCTATGAATCTAACTGCCATTGTAAGTATTTATGTTATGGTTATTATATTTATGTTTATAGCTATCGTTTTAGCCATTATGTTTTCAGTTAAAATGGATGGAGCCTTCACCTATAAGGATATGTGAACCATTAAGGCATTAAAAAGGATTAGAAAGAATCACTCAAAGATTGATCTTATTCCATAAGGAGATAGTTCACCTTCAGACTACTAAGAAAATTATGATGAGAGATATGGAGCAATATGTCTTAGTAATTAGGCTTTTTAAAGATTTTCCTTTCTCTAATTTCAATATTAGAAGAAATATGAGAGGCTATCGATGATGATGATGATGATTTACCGGTAGCCATGAGATACTATTTTCTCATACTTAAGTTCACCTCTAAGTTGGAATTTCAATTCACTAAATGACAAAAGCATAGAATCTTTATGAATCTTCCCCAAGGTCATTTTGAGGCTCAAGATAATGATGATTATGAAGAAATTGATGATGATATGTTAGATGAAGGGTCAGATGTAGAAGATCCTGATTTTTAGATTTACCCTAGTTATGTTAGTTTATTAATTTATTTATTTGCATTTATGATTGTACTTAGTTAAACCTTTTTCCAAATGAATATTATTGTTTTTTGAATGACATGTATGATTTTGATATTTTTTTAAAATCATAATAAATAATAAATTCAATAAATCATGACCAAGTTCAGTGAGGGTGGATAAAAATCAATGAACCGAGTTCTATATGGAGAGTTTAGGGGGCTATAGTGGTGGGAACGATTTTACTGATCCCGACCCTCCTTCAATATGGTTAACTTTGGAACAGCGACGAGTTTTGAGCCTGAGAATTAAGTCATATACGATGATTAGAAACAGACTTAGAAAATAATAAAGTTGGCTAATTTTCTAAGTATAGAAACACACCCTAATTATAAAGAAGGCTTACATAAATCTTCATAAGAAATCATAACTGATAGGTCCAAGTTATGGTTTCTTAGACTAAGTTTTGCCTTAGAACCTATTAGGTTGAGTTCTAACATGTTTTTCTCGACTGTTAGAACTTTGCTAAAGATGTCACTCAGAAGGTCTGCACGCATGAATGAAAATTCCTCCAGTGCCGCCAATGAAACTAACGAACCCCCTCCAGTTCGAAGAAGGGGAACGCATGCTACTAATGCTACTACCAACAGAAGTGCACGCCTCCGATTGACAACACCGCTAAAATTGTCTGGCTACGGCAACAAGTGGAAGAACTATTGCAGCAACAATGACAACAGACTCAGCTGCAGCCTCAGACTCAGCCCCAGCCTCAGCCACAACCGCAGCCTCAGCCAACGGTTCAAGCACCCCAACAAGTAGGTTCATATGAGGGATGGCCAATGGTGAACTATGCGCCTTACCCAGCTTAGTACATAGAGCTAATCTATGAGCAGTTTTGTAAGCAACACGCTCCAAAATTTGAAGGGACAACCGACCCCTTCGAGACGGAAGAATGGTTCAGGAATGTAGAGCTGATCCTAGCACACATGAACCTTGGCAACGCAGATTGCATATCCTGCGTGTCATCTCTTCTGAAGAAGGATGTCGGAATGTGGTGGGATCTAGTACAACAGACTCACGATGTTGCCACCATGACATGGACGAGATTTGTGGAGCTCTTTCACAAGAAGTATTACAACACGGCAGTCATCGCCACGAGGGTGGAAGAATTGTACAGTCTCAGGCAGGGCAATCTGACGGTAGCGGAGTATGCTCGACAGTTCGATCGACTAGCCAAGTTCGCGCCAAAGTTGGTCCCAACCGACTTTTTGAGGGTCACCAAGTTTGTTAGAGGACTCAGACCAAAGACTGAGCTAGGATCCAAGCTAGCAAATCCTAGAACCACTACTTACGCAGATTCTCTAGAAATGACTATAGAGGTGGAAAGACTTCAGGTAAATGCTAGTAAGGAGGAGGCCAGCAAGCCTGAACCTAAGTAGCAGAATCAACCTCAGAATGGTCAGAACCACAACAATAATCATTAGCATAGCAAAAATAATGGCCAAAAGAGAAGGCATCCTGACAATAAGCAATTCGAAAATGACAAAAGAGCATGGACATGCAATTGTAGCAATAGGTCGGGTTATGTAGAATACTTGCAGTGCTCCAAATGCAAAAAGAAACATCCTGGGGAGTGTTGTGAAAACACTAAAGGATGTTACAATTGTGATCAAGAAGGTCATCGGAAGAGAGAATGTCCACAACTCAAGGAAGAAGAGAGAAGGGACAATAAGATGGTTCCAGCCAGAGTCTTTGCCTTGACCCAGGGAGAAGCTGAATCTAGTAACAAAGTGGTCACAGGTTAGATTCCTATCCTCGATAATATATGTTCAGTATTATTTGATATGGGAGCAACACACTCGTATATCTCGTTTGCAATGATAGTGAAATTATACAAACGTTGTGAAAGATTTAGAACTAGGTTTGTGATAGAAATGCCTTTGGGCGAAGTAGTCCTATCATCACGGATAGTACTGTTGGAAATGTGCCCTGAAAGCATATGTAGTAGACATTGTTTTTATGAAATAAATAACTTAATTGAATTTGTTATGCATATATTTTATGGACTGTATTATTCTGTAATAATATTAAGTAAATATCAGGAAATTCCTAAGTTCATATATGTGATCTCAAACACGTATTGGTACGGGAGGATTGTGTTTGAGATAAATGAACTTGAATAGTTCGCAGTAAAATAAAGTTGTGGAATCTTTAGATTAATTACTGCAAACACGGTCCACTAGTATTATGAATACATGTGATCTAGATCTGGATCACTAGTGTGGTAGGACACTTTAGTGGAGGTGCTTTATATATTAGAGAATATATAGAACTAGACCAGATATGTTTATTAATACTTAGTTAAATACTGTTTCGAAGTATTAATTAAATATATCAACTGATGATCATATACAAATAGATCTTAATCTTGAAGTTACTATGAACTCCTGTTTATGTTATATGAGTTCTTTGATTCACTTGTTAGGATCTGTCAGAATGATCAGGCTAGAAACTTTTGTTTTGGGAACTCATTAATGTAGATGGTTGGGGACATAGTATACAGATATGGAATCTATGCCTTCTCGCAAGAGATTGAATGATGATTCTCTTAAGGGTTGACTTTTGGGACTGAAAGGTTATTGAGCTCAAATTCATAATTTAGTTATGAATTAACCTTCACTAGTAGAGTCAATGGTACTTAAGGAAACAAGAGATAATTAAAAGGGTAAAACAGTAATTTTATTCCCGATTAATTATGAACCATCATTAGAGGGTCAAGTTGTATGAAATGATTATATCAATGGACGCTTTATGATTATAAAGTACTCAGTAAA
This sequence comes from Humulus lupulus, assembly GCF_963169125.1. Taxonomy (NCBI): domain Eukaryota; kingdom Viridiplantae; phylum Streptophyta; class Magnoliopsida; order Rosales; family Cannabaceae; genus Humulus; species Humulus lupulus. Next base: position 163,483,349 of record NC_084796.1, on the reverse strand, counting down.
TGAAATGTCTATAATTACAAGAGTGCAGTGTCATATTTATAGTGGAATAATCATGAGATTAATAAATTAAGATTATTTAATTAAAGAGTTTAATTAATAATCTCAAATTTATTGGAGCTTGGAATTATAGGTTCATATGTCCCCATAGTGGCTCTATCAATACTGTTCACGGTAAGAGTTGATATGAAGGGAAAATAGTTTAAAGACATATTTAAGAAGAAATTTGTTCTTCAGGCCAAATATGCAATTATATGATAATAGTGATTAATTAATTAACCACAAATTAGTTGTATTTAATAAAATTAATTAATATTTAATTATTGTATAATTTTTGAAATTATATTAAATAATTAAATTAATTTTGAAATTTAATTAAATAATTAATTAATTATAATTTTCGAAATTATAATAAATTAAATATTTATTTTTGAAAATTTTGGGTTTAATTAATTGGTAGAATTAATTAAATATCTTTATTTGAGTGGGAGATAATAATCTGATAAGTTCAAATTGGATTTGAATTTAAAAGATTCATATTTATTTAAATAATTAATTATATTTGATAATTAATTAAAAAGATAATTAATTTAAATTTGAATTCAAAATTTGAATTAGTTATCAGGTTGTTAGATCTTATCTGACAAAATAGTTTGAATAAATAATTAAATAAAAATTGAAAAAAAAACAACATCCCTAAAATTAGGGAGGCTACACGTGCACACACAGTCCATGGACTGTGTGTGGCGTGTAGGTTAATTTTCAGGGATGAGATTTTCATTTTTATTTAATTAATTAATTAATTAATTAATTAATGGATAATTCAAAAATTGATTTTTTTATTTTTTTCATTAATAGAATAATTAATTAATTAAAAAGTAAATTGTAAAATGGTTACAGATTTATTTTTTAAATTTTGAATATTTTCTTTTAAGTATGACTAATCAGAAAAATATTCAGAGACGTGTGAGACAACTCTGAACATTCACTCTGTGAAAAATATAACGATAGTTTTCTCTCCCTGAAAATAAAGAACGAATTCTCAGGCCTATTCTCTTGATCTCATGTGTTGAGTACATCAAGTAGAATCACAAATAAACTATCCTTCATTCTCTGAGTGCCCACACATTTCTTGAGTTGTGGAGAACGCTTTGAAAGATCTTGGTGTGAGTACGTGAAAGCGACTTGGATAGTAAGATCGTTTTAAATACGAAAAGATAGCAAGGACACTTGATAGGCTTCAAGAGGTATGATTTCTATTATTATCTTTCTTATGATTAATGTATGTATATTAATGGATCCGCATATTTAAAGGTAGTTTAAATATGTTACAAAATTTTTGTTGTACACTGGGCCAACCCCCCCACCATTCCGCTGCGTATTAGGAAACTCGTTCCTAACAATTGGTACCAGAGCGGTCATTCTGAATACATTAATTACTGTGTGGGCATAATATGCATTCTTATGTTATTGTAATATATGTGAATGGATGGATGTATGTATGATTATAGTTAATTCTTAAGGGTCGTTAATTATATGGTGTTTTGGGTTTAGGAAATGTTCTTAAAGTTCTAGATGAAAAATGAAAGCCGTTTTGGGGCATAGGAATTTTTGTAATTTTAATTTTCTGTGTTAAAATTATTTGAAAAATTCTGTAAGGTCCGAGCCCCGAAGCCCGAGCCTCACCCAGCAGAACTGTTGCATGCCCAGCCCCGGCGTGCTGCCTGGCCAGGCGTCCCGCACACCTCGCCCTGCTGAGTGCCTGTGCCCCTGCGCACCTGACCTGCGCGCCCTTGCACGTTCGTGTGCATCTGGCCAGCGCGCCCCTACGCCTCGCCCAGCAACTCACCCAGCGAGCTCCCCTGCGCCTTGCCCAGCTGCACACCTGCGCGCCCCTGCGCCAGCTGCTGCTGCTCCCAACCGTGCGCCCCTGTGTGCCGCACCCAACAGCAGCCCGTGCACCCCAGCCGCATGCCCCATGCTGAGCCACCATATGCAGCCGCCCCTAGGGTTTTAAAACCTAGGACTTGCATCCAAAAATTGTCCATTTAAATTTTTGGCTTAATTAAGTTAACCCATAATTAAAATTGTTTTATTTTGAATTAAAGCCCAAATTCAAATCTGGACCTAATAACTTATCGGGCATCAAACCCAAGTTAATTATTCTTAAAAATTGTTTAAGATAATTAAAAGTTATTTTAATTCAAAATTAAATGGATAAGTGGCTTAATGGATCAAGACTACTTGTGAAGGCCCTAAGTAATAGATAGAGATCTATTTAGGTCTTATTTAGTTTCTTACATTTTTGTGTATATTTTTGCAAGTGTTGTAATTTTTCTAGAAATACCCAAGACACCCGACCCACATTTATTTATTTATTTAGCTAGTATTTATTTATTTAAATGTTTGAATGTGATTAAATTATTTAATACTTTATCATGCATTTGTTGACATGCCATACATATAACCCACACAGTATTTAAAATTGTGCATGCATCTCATATGAGTAGAAACATGCCTTAGGATTGTCCTATGTGATTATATGTTGGTCCATATAATAATAAATCTAGTTTTTAACTTGTTCAAGAGCGGAAATAGATTTTAAAAGTTATTTAATTTCTAGTATTTAATAAAATTGTTTTATTAAATAATAAATGATATTCTTAGTAATTATAGCAAAATAAAATTGAACTAATTAGGGCATAGTTCTATAATTTTAATTTTGCTTAATTTGATTAGTAATTATTAGAATATCATTTGGTAAAAAATAGATCACTTTATTTTTACAACCAATTAAAAAGCATAGGATGTTTTGAGAAAACACATGTTCTAAAATAGTGAGTGGGAGAGGGAGTTATGACAATAAGTCCCATGGTCTCCATTATTAGTTAGCATCGAGGTAACATGGAGAGGGCCCCGCAGCACCATTGCTTGTGTCCCCCTAAGGAAGTCTTCCGATTGGTTATTCTCAAGGCAAACTTCTTTTTCAAGAATAGGATTTAATGATGTATTTCAAGTTTGACTGACCCTAAGGCACACTCTTGAGTTAAGTCATTGATCTAAAATAATGGGTTACACTCACAAGGTACATTAGGCTTTCGAACGGACTAGTGTATTCTTGACCAAACAAGCGGTTGTTTATAAGTCAGAAGAGAAATATTGATTTAAGTTTTAACTTATAAATTTGAGAGCTTGTCTCAAAATTAATTTGGAATTACTCTAACCTACCCTAAGGCTGGTTCATTAATGTTCAAATTAATTAATCGTGGAATTAGTAATTATTTTTTATGTGTTTTTTGTTGCATTCATGCATCACGTTTACTATTCCGAAAATAACTGATATTTATTATATGCATAGATTCATTTTGTTTATTTATTTATTTTCAGAAATTATGTCTAGCACAAATCATGTATCTTCTTTACTTGCTAATGAAAAGTTGACTGGTGAAAACTACATAAAATGGAAATCAAACTTGAACATTGCATTAATATGTAAGAAGCCTAAAAAGTCATCCAAAAGCAAAGAGAACAAGAACACTAAAACCTCCAAAAGGAAGACCCCAAAAGGGACTTGCTTTCATTGTGGAGAAAATGGTCACTGGATGACAAACTGTTCAAAGTATCTCGCTGACCTCAAAGAGAAAAATACAGGTAAATTTGATTTACTTGTGTTAGAAGCTTGTTTAGTGGAAGATAATTCCTCATCCTGGATAGTAGATTCAGGAGCCACTAACCATGTCTGCTTTTCTCTTTCGATTCTTAGTTCATCGAGGAAGCTTGCTGATGGAGAGGTGACTATGAGGGTAGGCAGTGGTCAGATTGTCTCTGCAGCAGCAGTTGGAACAGCCCATTTTGGAATTTGAGAATAATAAATTTCTTGTTATAGAAAATGTTTATTATATTCCTGGATTTTCTAGAAACTTAATTTCTATTTCTATGTTGCATGAAAAAAAAATTTAAATATCTTTTAATAATAATTCGATTGTTATTTCAAGATATGGTTTTAAGATATGTTCTGCAAAATCTATCGATGGGCTTTATAAACTGCAAGCTATAGAGAAATCTGTTAATAATTCTGAATTATTTAAAACGGCAAATCCAAGATCTATTAAACGACAAAAGACTGATTCTGATATTGATACATATCTGTGGCACTTGAGATTGGGCCATATTGGTCTAGACAGAATAAATAGGCTTGTAAAGGATGGTCCTTTAAGAGAACTATCTATTGGATCTCTCCCTGTTTGTGAATCCTGTCTAGAAGGCAAAATGACCAAGAGACCTTTCTCTGCCAAAGGTTCAAGAGCCACAGAACCACTTCAACTAGTACATACGGATGTTTGCGGTCCACTTAATGTACAAGAAAGAGGAGGTTATGAATACTTTGTCACTTTTATTGACGATTATTCAAGACATGGTTACCTATATTTAATGCAAAGAAAATCTGAAACTTTTGGAAAGTTCAAAGAATTTCAAGCAGAAGCTGAAAAGCAATTAGGAAAGTCACTAAAAGCTCTTCGATCTGATCGAGGAGGAGAGTACTTGGATTTTGAATTCAAGGACCATCTGTGTGAGCATGGCATTCAATCCCAACTCACAGCACCTGGAACGCCACAGCAAAACGGTGTTTCGGAAAGACGGAACAGAACGTTATTAGATATGGTTAGATCAATGATGAGTTTCTCATCATTACCACTATCATTCTGGGGCTATGCGATTCAATGTGCTCTATACATATTAAATGTTGTTCCATCTAAGTCTGTCCAAAAGATACCCATAGAATTATGGAATGGTTGTAAACCTAGTTTACACCATTTTCGAATTTAGGGGCGTCCTGCACACGTGCTTAAAGGAAAGATCGGGAAGTTGGAATCACGCTCTGAAGTGTGCATGTTTGTGGATTATTCCAAAGAGACCAGAGGTGGAATTTTCTATAGTCCAAAAGAAAATAAAACATTTGTATCGATGAAAGCAACTTTTCTTGAACATGACTATGTGAATAACCATAAACCTTCCAATAAGGTTGTTCTGTAGGAGATGGTCTCAAATGAAGTTGCAAAGTCACCATCAACAACCAATGAAAAATGGCAAGAGGAAACTACTAGTTCTAGTCAGAATAGTAGTGAACCTCGTCGTAGTGGGAGGGTTAGAAAATGTTCAAGGCCACATATTTCCCTATATCGGGATAGGGGTTCTTAAGATATAAGGGTCGGGTATCCGTGCCGAATGACCATGGAATTAAGATAAAGATTTTAGAAGAAGCACACAATACCCCATACTTAGTTCACTCAGGGTTGACCAAGATGACTCATGACCTTAAGGCACTGTATTGGTGGCCAGAAATGAAGAAAGATGTAGCAGAATATGTGTACAAATGCTTAGTATGCCAGTAAGTGAAAGCGGAACATCAGCGACTGCAGGCTTATTGCAACTGCTTAGTATCCCAGAATGGAAGTGGGAATACATAGCCATGGACTTCGTGGCAGGATTACCATGAAAAAATAAGCAGCACGACTCAGCTTGGGTAGTAGTAGATAGACTGACCAAGTCAACTCACTTCCCGCCTGTCAAGACTACGTACACTGCCGACCAATATGCATACATTTATGTTAGAGAAGTAGTACGACTGCATGGAATCCCTAAGACCATAGTATCAGATAGAGGATCGATGTTTACATCGAGATTTTGGGAAGCTTGTAGCAAGCTATGGGTACCAAGTTAAGTCTTAGCACAACATTTCATCCTCAGATCGATGGTCAGTCCGAGAGTATCATACATAATTTAGAAGATATGTTGCGTGCTTGTGTACTAGACTTTGGAGGATCATGAAGTAAGTATTTTCCACTTATAGAGTTCTCCTACAACATTAGCTAGTCAACGATTGGTATGGCACCCTATGAGTTACTTTTTGGAAGGAAGTGTCGATCTCCATTACATTGGGACGAGGTAGGATAAAGACAACTTCTTGGACCCGAAGCTATTAGAGAGGCTCAGGATGTAGTGGCACTGATTAGATAGAGTTTGCTAGCTGCTCAGAGCCGACAGAAAAGTTATGCGGATGCCAAGCGGCGAAATGTGGAATTCAAAGTCAGAGATCAAGTATTCTTAAAGATATCTCCTATGAAAGGAGTAAAGCGGTTTGGGAAGAACGACAAACTTAGTCCCTGATTTATAGGTCCTTTTGAGATATTGGACTAGGTGGGAACAATTGCATATAGATTAGCCCTACCGCCAGCTCTAGCAGATAGCCACAATGTGTTTCACATCTCGATGCTACGTAGATATGTGTCAAACCCATCTCACGTCCTCAAGTACGATACATAGCACTCCAGAAAGACTTGACTTACGAGGAATGACCGGTTAGCATCCTAGATAGAGGGATGAAGGAATTACGGTCTAAGAGTATTCTGATAGTCAAGGTCCTATGGAGTAATAGTTTAGAATAGGAGGCAACGTGGGAGTTGGAGGAAGACATCCTAGCACGATATTAAGAATTATTTGGTAAGTAAATTTCGAGGAAGAAATTCTTTTAAGTAGGGGAGAATTGTAGTGTCTCAGAATTTTTGCTTAGCTAGATAGTGGTAGTAGTAGTAGTTAGTAGTAGACTGTAGTATGTTAGTTTTCGATGATGTTGGTTCAAGCCGGGACTTAGTTGGATACTCATAGCAACAGTTATGAATTTTATAATTTTAACCTATAGTTTAGAAATATTAATTATAACAAAAGGTTTGATTAATATTACTGGTCTTATAAATATTATTTATTATAACCTATAGTTTAGATAGAATTAATAAGAGCGTGACACTTGTCACAAGCATGTTTATTAAGGATTTAAGTATTTATGATGAATAGTTTAATTGAAAGAAAGATCTAGAAGCTCTAGTACCTTCTAGAAGTTGTTAGGATCACGTTTTACTCATTCAAAGTTGTTTTAATTGATATCAAAATATCCTGAAAAGTGCAAAAACGTGTTTAAAATATCAGCGTATGCCGATATATCGCAGCTATAGGGGCCGATATATCACCTACGGGAGATACAGAAAACACGTCGAATTTGCACGAACAAAAGCATGAAGGCTTGGGGTAAGGGTCCAGGTGATATATCGCCCATGGTAGGCGATATATCGCTCCTGGGAGACATTTTTGAATTAATTGAGGATTTAAAATTTCAAAACAGCCTTAACCACTTGGACTAGCTCTTGAACGATTTTGACCGAGTTCCGGGCACCTGTTGAACAAAAATTCAAATCTTTTTCATTTTATAATCTTTTATTTATTCATTCTAAAAGGGGTTAGTTTCACTCCTTGAACTCTATAAATATGACCTAGTACTCAACCATTTCACTCATAATTAAGCATTGTTTAGAGCCTCCAAGCTGCTAAGAATACTATAGAGAGAAACACTTAGGTTTTGGGTTAAAAGCTTTTCCAATCTGAGCTTTTCTAAACACTTGGGAAGTAAGAAAGAGTGTTATTTCAGTATCAAGGTGTAGATCAAAGTCATAGTTCATCCAAAGTATTCTTATCCTTAAGTCCAGTCCTTCATAATTCTTTATTTTTCTTTTGTTTTCTTTCAGATCCTAATTATTTTTATGATTCTTGATTAGGTGTTTAAGTTTCTTGAAACTTAAGGTTCTTTTCAGTAAGTTTCTTCTTTGATGGTTTAGTTCTCTTTTTCATCCCTTTTCTTTAGAAACTCGTGGTTTTTACTGCTAATTTTAGGAGTTTTTCAATCTCGTTCTTGTCTCCAATTATCCTGGTTTTTGGAAAGGGAAATAGGTTAGCATTATATGTGCTTATATGATATGTTATGATAAGTTTTATGCTATGATATGATTTGTAATATGATATATGTTTTATAGTTGCTTGGGCATATGACTTGCTTAGATAGCAAGCCCCAAGAATTTTTATCATTTTTGTGGTTTAGAGTTATGATTTACCCTACCTCGATTAGTAGACAGAGGACCTAGATGGGTTATCATATACTATAGTTGTGATCTAGCCTACCTCGATTATTAGACTGAGGACCTAGATGGTTTTATCACATACCACGTTAATGAGTTTATTTCCATTAATATTGTAGTCCTATATGATATATGTTTTTACGACATATGTTTATAGTATATGATTAATGATATGATATTATGGTTTATATTTGTTGTAGATTTTCCTTGCTAGGCATTAGGCTCATTCCTTTCTTTTTAGAGTGATGCAGGGAAATGAGCATGGAAGGCGGGAAGGATTCGTGGCAGCTTGGCATGTGTGTTGAGAATGAATGGACTGCTGGAAGATTTAGGACGACGTTGTTTTTTAATTCTTTTGATTTATGTTTTTATGTATTTCCGCACTTCGGTTTTTTAACAATTTATTGAAGTTATGTTTTTATGTTTTATGTACTAAACCATTGGTACCCATACCGTATTTTGTATTTGGCACAATATTATGGGTTTTAAATAAAGTTATGTTATTTCTTAAATATTTATTTAAAATAGCTGCTATGTTTAGTAGTTTTAATGCGAGGTCTTAGAAATAGTCGGGGCATTACAGATCATCTGATTGATGGTCATATAAATCTTTATAGTAAATGGTAAGTTCATTAAGAAAGTAATTTTCATCAGTTATTATAAACATGAGTGTTCACAACCCTAAAATTACAACTCTCAATAATAAATACAATGTAAATATCAAAAGATAATGGTAAACTCAAAACTAAAATCAAAATATCCTTATATCGTAGAAATTAAATTTGTTCAACCAAAGTTTGCCACAATTAGCATCATTATCCAAAATCTCTATTCCAATCCTTTCCCAACTTGTGTGAAACTTCTACTGTAACGTCCCAAAATTCATAGTGAGGCTTAGTGCCTTAATTAGGGTGTTGGGAGGACACATGGAGTAATTATGTGTAATTAAATTGAATAAATATATGATGATGTAGATTATATGAGTTATATTATGATATGACTCTTTATGCATGTTTATGAGTATTAAATATGCTTAAAGGTCCGCTTTTGTTAAAAATTGGCCTTTTCGTAATTTTGACCTGTTGAGGTTACATTTGTATTTTTATGTGCTATATGCTTTAGATCGCATGATTATGTGGATACATTTGATATATTCGGCATGAGATGGTCCTACTGAGCTATTTAGCAAAAAATTCACAACCATAATTTATACCCGGCTCGGGGCGAGCCAAGGGGTATTTTGGTAATTTCGTAGAAGGTGAGAATTATCGAGAAATGAAATTTATCGGGAGGAATATTTGGGATTTTTGGATTTAATTGGGAATTATAAGTAAATTTGGAAGTTTAGTAGGAAATGGAGGGTATTGATGATTTTGCCCTTAAGACCTTAAGGGGGAGAGTTCAAAGGGGAGGGCGAAATGTTTATTCTACCAAAGTGATAGGAAAATTTAGCTAAGTATTTTGGGCAGCCTTGTTTACATGTACTCTCCAAACCATCCTTAGGTTGGTTCTCTCCAAGCTCACCAAGGACACAAGTTCATTAAAGGGGGTAGATTAAGCTATGAGGAATTTAGCACTGGTAGGAGAATTGAAAGCTTAAGGAGACTCCAAACCAGTCAAGAATCTTGAAAATTCTGTTGGTAAATCTCTTCAATTTCTTAGTTTCCTATTCTATGGTGTTCTTGAGTTTTGTCCGTGAATTTCAAATTTGGGTGTCATTAGGTTATTGGGATAGTTTTTTTGAGGATGGGAAACCATTCATAATATGTTTTAAAGTTCAGTTGCAATTGGTTTTTGAATTCAAGTTGGGATTTTTGGATTTTAGAGCTTAAAGCTAGAGTGTAAGACTCAAATGTTGGTTTTGTTAATTGAATGTGTTTTGATGCATTTTTGAGGTGTTTTGTTGCTGATTATTGTTTGCCTATGTGGTGTGAGGTGGTTTGTGGTAAAAAAACAGCTGGTAATACCTGTTTGGGTCAGATTTTGAGTTTGGTTTTGCAGGGTAAAATCGTGGGTTATGATTTCGGGAAGATTACTTTGAATTATGGGGAATTTTGGGTTTCTCGCGACCTAGCGCGATCGTGCTAGGGTGTAGCCTGACCGAGTTAAGGAGTGGGGCAACAATGCTAGTGTCTCAGAAAGTGAGGGATTTTGAGTTCGATTTTGCGTTTCCAGGAGATCGGCGTTACCGTGCTAGGGGTAGACGCGACTGTGCTAGTGCCCCAGAAACCCAAATATTTATGTGGGCGCGATTGCGCCAGGGGCAGATGCGATCGTGCAAGGTGCCTCGAATTGTTGGCTTTCTAAATATTTGGGAAAAGGTACATGGTTCCTCGAGTTTTTTTTTGGGGGCCCACCCAGCGAGCTTGGGGATCATTTTCACCACCCCGTTGGCTAGAGTTAGTGGTCCCAATGGCTAGAGCTTAGATTGGAACTTAGGATCAAGATTGGATTCTTGATAAGTGTATACTTATGTTGTGACTAGGGTTTCCACGAGGCTTGGGTCAGGGATCGCGCTTGGGGTCTTTCCATTATTCGCGCACATAGAGTGGGCATTAGTCCTATTCGATCTAGAAGTTGCTATGACTGCATTAACTATATGAGTTAGATGGTGTATGGTTATTTTATACCTTTATTGTTTGTGAGTATGCAACTATTAATGTGATCCTAGTGCCAGGAGACGCACTATATTATGCATCGACTATACATATGGTGTTGGTGATGCGAAGTATGTGGTCATTACCATAAACCTAGTGTTGGGAGACACACTATATTAGGCATCGACCGTACATATGGTGCTAGTAATGCAGATCGCTTGAGATTGATTGTTATAGAATGTTACGATGATTATCGATTATATGTGTGGCCATGAGTTATAAATTATGTGAACTGTTATCTATATCAGTTGTTATAGGTCCATGTTGTAATTGTTATGCATGTCTTGAGAAAATTTTCTTGCTAGGGCTCGGCTCACAGGTGTTCTATGGTGCTGGTAAGGGCAAGCTAGATGTAATCGACCATGAGTGGGAGAGCTTTGGAGCGGCGCGACATAACTGGCCAGCTCGGCCGCCACGGTCGAGTAGTATGAGGTACATAGGTTACCAATATGATTTTGCCGCTTAGGCTGGCTACTTTTGTAACGTTGAGTGTAATTACTTTTCATTTAAAAATTCTTGTTGGGATCCCTTGTAAAACATTTTAAATTTTAATGGAAAAAGTTTATACCTTTTGACTGAAATTTTTAATACCTAACCTTAGGCTAGCTTTAATTACACTTTCAAGTCTTAATGACTTGCTTAACGAGGCAAGCACTATTTTAAACACAAATTTTAGTGGAATGAGATGTGGGATGTAACAAGCCTTGAAAATGACATAAGTCAAGCAATTTTTGGTGATTTTCTTAGAGAAAAAATGTTGTTCTTAAGAACTAGCAAGAGGGGTTAGAGAAAGAGTTTAGAACTGTCAGTAAGGCCTCTCAACTCTAAATGACCCCTTATTTAGTGTAGGCATCGTCATTAAGTCCAAAAAAAATATTAGAGCTTTTAAACAAATCATTTGGAGCATAAAAAATTGACTCCGTATGAACTGAACAGGCGACATGTCGCCTATCAAGAGATACGTCACCTCACAACAGTCGACGTGTCGCCTCTTGTAGTATGTATGCATTTATTTTCCACAAACGACTCATCGCCTAAGAGGCTAGTCTACTTTCCCAATAGTGACTTTAGACACCCACAAATGCTCCCAAACTTTTTAGGTATGCTTAGATACCCCACTGTATCACTTTAGACACATAAATCAATTTTTTAATACCCACAATTAGAACTCCAATTTCAGACCTCTTCCTATGTCATGCAATTCAAGGTCCAATTTAAGATTACTTCTTTCAAGTGAAAAATCCTAAATCTCAATCCAATTCAATGGTGATCAAGCATTAAAAGATAACAATAAACAAAAGAATGCATGAACAAATTAAAGAAATTTCATGGGAATAATATCAAAACTTTAATTCAATAAAATAAAATAGTTCCATCAACAATCTAGAAAATATGGTCAGTTTAGGATTACAAACATTAAACCAATAGCATTCATATTCATAAATAATTAAATTAAAAAGAAAAGTAAAATAAGAAAAACTAGTTTATATGTTAAATTTGGCTTCAATTCTTCTTCTGCTTGTTCTCCAATGTATTCTCTGCCTCCAAGACATTCCAAAAGTCCCGTAACGAAACCCTAAGATTATATTTATAATGCACAGTAAATTACCCTAAAAATTCCATTTAAAATTGATTAAAAAGTGGAATCCACGGGCAAGGTGCAATGGCGCCTGAAGCTCTGTCTCGAGATGAAATTTAAGTTCCGACAACAGTCTAGGCACAATGGCAAATCTTTTTAGGCACAATGGCTCTTCTCGGGTAAGTTTTTTTTTTTCTCGTTCACTTCTCAGTTTTGACACTACACAGTAAAACATGCATAACTTTTTAGAATGGTCAAAAGTTGCCTTGAAGTTCCAAGTTGGCCACAAAATCATCAATTAAGCTTATTTCTGCACACTCAAGAGAATACATCAAATCCACATAAAAGCTTGAAGAAAGTACACCAAATCAAGATAAAAGAGACATAAATGAGTGTTTAAAATAGGCACTGATCACTAATCTAGTATTAAAGGTTTGTATGGTGTCATTAGTGTGATATTTCTTTTGAAATACCAATTTGCACCCAATTGGTTTTGAACCTTTTGGAAGGCTAATCAATTCCCAAGTGTGTTATGTTATAATTGAATCATTTTTATTATTTTTTTCCTCCTTCTAAAAAGCATAATGCCTTGAGAATATTGCTTCTTTACAAGTTTTAGGATCATCTTCTACTTGAAACCATAACGCACAACTCAATTTGGCACATAATAGCATAGTATTAACAATATCAAGATAATTTATATTATTCCGAGCTACTATACCATTTTTTTAGGAAGTATAAGGGGTTGTACATTCATGTATTATACCATACTCTTTACAATATAAGATACCATCCTTCGCTTGCAATCTATCGTCACCCATACTTTTCCAACCAATCCATCCCTAAAATCATATCAAAGTCATTCATCACAAGTTCAATCAGATCCACAGAAAACTCCCTACTCTCTATCTCCACAGTTAACGCTCTAACCCACCTCCTAGAGACTACCAGTTCCCTAGTATGCAACAAAGTTCTAAATCCCCTAGCATTCAGATCACAAGGTCTACACAGATGGTCTATCACTCTAGAAGATACAAATGAATTAGTAGCTCCTGAATCAATCAATGTAGTAAATGAAGAACCGACACTAGAAATTTCACCTGTCATGACCGAGGGACTAGCCTCAGCTTCGGTCTAGTTCATGGTATACACTCTGGCTGGAGTGAAGCTGTCACTCCTCTTTGGTTCCTCTCTCTAGACTTGTGGGCAGTCTTTCCTCAAATGACTGAAACTCCCTTAAACGAAACATGCTCTAACTCTTCACTCCCCAAAATGGCGTCGCACGACGTGCCCTCTTATCTAGACTAGGAGGAACAAAGATTATGGGGCCTCTTTTCTACTCACTAGGGCCACTGCCTCGGCTAGAACCAGTGAAGATAGGCGCCATCCTTCGAGCATCACAACTTGCGTCGCCTTCAGCACTCTTAGCAGTAAGATCTTTTTCCACTACTTGAGCATAAGTAATAGTCATTGGATACAGTGTTATCTTGACATCCAGAGCTATCATTACATTCAACCCCAATACAAAGTGATCTCTCCTTGAAATATTAGTAGGCGCAAAATCTGGTGCAAACTTAGCTATCTGGTCAAACTTCAGAGCATACTCTGTTACAGTCATTCTGTTCTGAGTTAAATTATTGAATTCATCCGCCTATTAAGCTTGAACTACAATACTGTAGTACTTCTCATTAAAAATATCCCTGAACACATCCCAAGTCATAGTGGCCACATCTCTTGTTTGAGACACAACTTCCCACTAGATGCATGCATCATCCGTTAACATATACCTAGCACAAGCCACCCTCTCGTTTCCTTCTACCCTCATAAAATCCAATATAGAAGTAATCATGTTCATCCACTGCTGTGCCCACAGTGGGTCCGGACCGCCCTCAAAGGTGGGAGGGTATTGCTTTCTGAACCTCTCATACAGAGGCTCCCATCTATTCTCCATTACAAGCTCGGCTTGACTAGTGCCATAGCTTATGAAGCCTATAATCCAACATTTCAAGGGAAAGCCTAATGTCTCAGCTCTCAGAGTTCATCTTCATTTCTCTGAAGTCTGGCTTGAATTTTGCAAACATCTGTTGCCAATTCTGTGGGGTAGGTGGAGGGTTCTAGCCCTAGTTATTATCTTCAGCCATATTGCTGCAGAATCAATTTGATTGCCAAGGCATAACTTCAACATGCCTGTAATCAATGACGCCACACATGAGGCACAAAAACAACATCCAAAGAAACCACCCCTAGTTAAACCGATCCAACACAAATAACAAACCAACATAATACACACATAGCATAATCATATAACAATCAAAGGGACCACACCCTAGTATTATATACACATCATTCTCTATATATCAATCAGGCAAAAAAGATAATTTAGATAAGAAATTAGACAAATATTTCACTTAATACCTACCAACTCTGAGTCAAGCTTGTCTTTTGCAAAGATCCTACATGTTCAATCAATCTTCAGGAACCATAAACCTTGGCATGCTCTGATACCAAGTTATAACGCCCTACTACCCTAGAGTCGTTACCATGTCCTTTTAATACGTGTATTTGACTCGCTGATCAAGGTACTAGATCCAAAAGTGTAATTAGATTAAAGTAAAAACTCATTTAATAAAATTTCCATTAAAGGTTTAAACATTCACTAAGATAATAGAAAAGATATAGTGGGATCCCAAAATGTTGTTTAAGACATATTTACAACTCAAAAGTCATCGTACAGTCGACCTAGGCGACAAAATCAGATATTTACACTGTTTTCCTCAAAACTACCCCAGTCATGGTGGCCAGGTAGGCCAAACATGTACGCACCGCTCCATGCCCTCCAACTCATACTTGGTCGGCCTTTCTGTTGCCCTTACCTGCACCATAGAGCACCCGTGAGCCAAGGCCCAGCAAGAAAACTTCACTAACATAGCATTTAACAATTAATTTCAATAAGTGCATAACTAAACAAACACAATAGAAAATTCACATGCATCCATCACAATTCACAACAACGGCCTAAGTCGATCAAGGTGCGTTACTAGGCACCAAGTTCACGGTCCTGACCGAGCGAGTGAGTATAACACCCTTAGATGGCCATGCCATGACGACCTGCATTCATCATGCTTATTTCTGATTTTAGCCCTTGCCGATCCCAGCCCTTGCCGCTCAGTCACAAACACATATATGACATAATAGTTACAAACATTTACACATAACACCAAGCACAGATAATCAAGCCATGCCATGCTCTACGTCCATAGACAGTTTTCTTACCTGAACTCCGCAAGCTGGGTAAGTGGCCTAGATATAATCCTCGTCAACTGCTCGGATTATCCCTAAGTCACAATAATATGGAGCGTAGTTCTAGTCCCCGGGGCCTCGAATTATACTAAACTGGGTAGTAGGATCCTTCCTGAGCCCCTAAGTTAGAGTTCTCGAGCTTAAAAGCCCTAATTGACCAACATTCTCTATTTGAATCGCAACGCTTCTTAGAGGCGCTGCGGCTCTCTACAAGTCAGAGACCAAACCTAGGCATTTTCCTGGACACGCGTCGTGGCATGTTTTGCCCAGTGCCGCGACGCTGAGGCGGTTCAGCCAAACCCCTTAGGACTCTGAGTTCATACGAGCCGCAGCGCTGCACGACATTGCAAACCTAGTTTTTCCCCAACTTTTCCTGCATTTTCCCTGAGCTAGACTCTTCTGAATTAAACTTAAATATGCCCTACTACAAAAATTGAGTCTAGGACTCTTAACAACAAAACATGGGCATCCCAATTACCCCAAAAAAAACCACAAATAATTCCCCCAACTAAAAATTCACAGCAAACTCCAAGACTCAAAGAAAGCTAAATTCAAAACAAAAAACTTAAATTTAACTCAAATTAATCCATTCCTAGCAGCCTCTTCAAGTTGTGTGCTTCCAAGGTATTCGACCCCATTGTGAATTTTCCACTAATCCTCTCAATAAGACCGCCTCGAGCCAAATATCACAAATATGCCCACATAATAATGTGGCCTCAATTGTAACACATACATAATTACATTTATGCCCTTAACGGGCCAAAATTACAAATATGCCCTTATTAAGAAGAACGGGCCCACATGCATATTTAATCCACATAAACATGTATATATATTCATAATATAATTAACTCAAGTAATCAAATTATGATACTCATATATCATAGCTAATTCACCAAATAGTACAATTAAATCATTTATTTCCCTCCTGAGATACTAATCAAGGCACTGGGCCTCATTAGAAAATTTGGGACGTTACATCAACAATTCCTAGGGACCTTCACTACTACAAAAAAGGCTTTTTAGGACTCACGGGGCGCGATTCCTCTATTTGAGAGGCTTAAAAACTTAGGATTTTTAGGTCTCGCGTTGTGAACCCTAAAAGAATGAATGCGACCCCTAAAAAATTTTATTTTTAATTTTTAAAAAATTAATTGGTAGCCAAAGCTCCAGCCAGAGCTCCAACGTTGAAGGTGGCGCCGCCACCCCATGGTGGTGGTTCAAGAAAACGATGACTGAGCATCGAAGCCCAAGTCTCAAGGAGCGTCGTGGTGGTGGTGGTTCTTCTTGGAGAGGCCTAGAATGGCCAGATTTGCACTATGATTTCTCAAAACCCCATGGATTCCGGTGAACGTCGACTTCCAATTCCGATGGTTGTTGAGTTCTATCCTTTAGTGGGTTTGATGTCCAAAGCACAAGGAATGCACGGGTGGTGGTCGTTTGGGTCAGGATGCAGCGGAAGGGAGTGGTTTAAAAAATCATTAATACCGAGCCAAAATCAATACATATATTTATAAATTAAATCTATACACAAAATAAGAACAGAAGAATACCTCTTGTAGCCTATCAAAGATCCTAGAGTCTTTTTGTGTAATCAAACGAATTTCCAATCCACGCGAAGACTCACACCAAAGACTTCCAAACCATTCCTGAAACACACAAGGACGTGTGTGGGCACGTGATATTAACAGGTTTGATTATTTAGGCTTCCTAGATGTTCTCAACACATGAGATATAAAAATTTTAGAGAAGAGAATACTTTAGATAGTTTTAGAGAATTTTTTAGTGTTATCCAGATTTCCGGATAGCGTTTAGAGGGATATCCTCGGGGAAGCAGAATTA
Organism: Humulus lupulus; assembly: GCF_963169125.1. NCBI lineage: Eukaryota > Viridiplantae > Streptophyta > Magnoliopsida > Rosales > Cannabaceae > Humulus > Humulus lupulus. The sequence continues at coordinate 163,466,010 of NC_084796.1, read as the reverse complement.
TCAAAGTCTTTCACGGTAGGTGACCGGAGCTCGCGGATGGACAGAAAGGCTTCGCCTCTCCCGTTTAGTGTCCGGCTTACTCTTTCAAGCAAACGCGACACGGAAGCTCGTCATCTCTCCCGGACTCCCGAAGGGATATCCTTCGGGGAAGCTCCTTCCAGGAGAAGCTCTTCAGGTTGCCTTCGCGGAAACAGTTTCGTGCCTCGCACGGAACAAGACCAAGCGGTCGAGTCATGGAGGAGGCATAGTTGGAATGATATCCGCCTGACACGCCCGACAGGTCAAGGCCGCACACATCCCAGCACGCCTAAAAGTACTATTTCGCCTACTGTTCCGCTGACAACTTGGAAAAGACGGCTGCCTTTGTGCATTCCCCATACTTTCACGTAAATATACCCACATAGATCCTGGTAGCCAGGCGACTACGGTAATTGTATCCCCTATTTATGGCTGGTGTAATTAAGACTCATGTGAGTAGAGAAAAAACCTAATCCAAAACCCTAGCTATAAAGACCCCCTCATTTTACGATAGTGGGGACGGCCAACAAATCACATAGCAAGAACTCTACTAAAATCTCTCTAGCTTCATCTTCTCCAAGAGAACCCGAGAGAAACACTGTGAGGTTGTGAGTTTCTTGTACACCAGCTGTTTGACTGTTATTCTCTACAAGTATAATAACATCGACTCGTGGACTAGGGCTCGTTAACGCCTGAACCACGTAAAAACACTATTTGTCTATTTACATTTCTGCACTTCTACAGTTCTTATCTTTTTATTATTCCGTTCGTATTCGTTTCCGAAAAACTCGGTAAACATTTAGGTATAGAAAATTCTATCGGCTTGTCTCACTAAAGCGTATGATTAAAGATCGCTTCTTTTTAAACTTATAAGGATAATAATTTTTTTTTTATTTTTAGATTTAATTAATTCAAAACTTATCTGTTAGATTTTATTTTAATTAAATTAAAACAATAATTAAAAAAACAAATAATATTGTAATGACCCAACTATTTCTAAGACATTGGACCATTAAAATTACTAGACATAGCTACTAATTTGGGAAACATACATTAGTAATAACATAACGTTATTTAAAACCCAAAATATTGTACCAATACAAGATAAGGTAAAGCTATAAAATAAAATGTGATATGGTATTGGATCCCATTGTTTACAAAACATAAAACATAACTTTAATTTGTTTAAATACTAAATGCGGAAATACATAAAAACATAAATAAAAAGACTTAAAAACAATGTTATTCTCGATCGTCATGCTATCCATTCATCCTCAACACATAAGCCAAGCTGCCATGAATCTTTCCACCTTCCATATTCATTTTCCTGCATCAAGCTAAAATAAAGGAATGAGCCTAATGCCCAGCAAGGAAAATCAACTAACACATAAATCATAAACAAAACATATGACTATAAAAATGTACATCATATAGGACTACAATATTAATGGATATTAACTCATTAACATGGCATGTGATTAACCATCTAGGTCCTCTGTCTACTAATGGAGGTAGGTTGGATCACATGGTAGTATATGATAACCCATCTAGGTCCTCTCTCTACTAATCAAGGTAGGTTAAATCATAACTCTAAACCATGAAAATGATAAAATTCTTGGGGTTTGCTATCTAAGCAACTATAAGCCCCAAATGACTACAAGACATATTTACATATATATTACATATAATAGCATAAAACATATCATAACAATAACATATAAACACATAAAATCTATCCTATTTTCCTTACCAAAAACTGAGATATTTGAGGACAAGAACGGGATTGGAACACTCTTAAAAACCAACAGTAAGAATGGTGAGTTTCTAAAGAAAATAGATGAAAAGAAAACTAAATCATCAAAGAAAAAACTTACCAAGAAGAACCTTAAGTTTTCAAGAAACTTAAACACTTAACCAAGAATCATGAACAAGAGTTAGGATCATAAAAGAAAGAAAATAAAGAAAACTAAATAACCATAAAGAACTTAACCTAAGGATAAGAATACCTTGAATGATCTTATGAATTGATCTAAACCTCGATACCGAAATCTCACTATATCTCACTTCCCAAGTGTTTAGAAAAGCTTAGAATGAATAAACTTTTAAACCAAAAACCCAAGTGTTTCTCTCTATAGTAACACTAGCAACTTGGAGGCTCTGAACAAATGCTTGAATAATGAAGAAAATGGCTAAGTACTAGGTCCTATTTATAGAGTTCAAGGAGTGAAACTAACCCCTTTTAATTTGAATAAATAAATGAATATAAAATGAAAAAGATTTGAATTTTTGTTCAACAGACGCCCATAACTTAGTCAAAATCGTTCAAAGGCAGATCCAAGTGGTTAAGGCTATTTTTAAAATTTAAAATCCAAACTTTCAAAAATTAAAGCACCAGGGGAAATATATCGCCTACCCTGGGAGATATATTGGCTGGACCATTTTCCCGAGCCCCGTTCGAATGTTCGTGCAAAGTCGACGTGTTTTCCGTATCATCCATAGGCGATATATCGACCCCTATAGTTGCAATATATCGGCATACGTTGATATATCAAACACGTATTTGCACTTTTTCAGCATATTTTCAATTGAGTAAACAGCTTTGACCGAGTCATAATACGATCCTAACAGCTGCTGGAAGGTTCTAGAGCTTCTTGATCTTTGTTTTAATTAAAATATTCATCAAAATATTTAAATCCTTAATAAACATGCATATGACAAGTGTCATGCTCTTAATGGTTCTATCTAAACCTTAGGTTATAATAAAAATATTTCTAGAACCAGCAATATTAATCAAACCTTATGTTATAATTAATATTCTTAAACTATAGGTTAAACTTATAAAATCCATAACTATTGCTATGAGTGTCCAACTAAGTCTCGGCTTGAACAAAAATCCACAGAATCTAACATACTACAAACTAATACCAACTACTACTATTGTCTAGCTAGCTAAGTAAATATTAAGTGACACTACAAATATTTGAATTTTCAAAAAATTCCAAATTCTAATCCCAGGGACAAGTGTCACTCGAGTGTGGCGCCACTCACTGTGCATGCACGGTGAGTGGCATGTAGCACACTCCTGCATACCTTAATTTTTCTCATTTGTTTGTTTAATTAAAATTAAGACAATATATTTATTTAAAAATAATATAAATATTACTTCAAAGTAAATATCAGTTAATTCAAAATTAATTGTATCTTAAATGATCAGATTTGAATAATTATTGTTGTCCGTGATTTCATCATTGGAAACGTGGTAGTCATTAGAGAAGTAGTCAGGCTCTTTAGGAGCTAATGAAGCCGTGTGGAGCTCGCATAGAGCTCCTCAGAGTGTAAACTCCTCCCAGCGCATTATGATTTGTTTCCAAGCATGGATGTCTTCAAGTTAGGCCACATCCTGAGGACCTCCATTGCGGTCCTCCTGTCCTCTTGGTCAGTTAGTCCTCTAGGTATAGAATTTTGTCCTCGAGACCTGGAGTAAACTCTAGTTGTTAATTACAACAACTTTGTATCACAAACGACTGTCTGATAGCTTTTAGTGCCACTAGTAGTTGTGTCGAGCCCGTACACTCAACAATTGACATGTCCTAATGAGTTGCCTGTCATGGGAAACATGCAGCTGGTTTCTGACAGTGTCAGGAGCGTGTCTCCCATAAAGTAGTGGGCTGCAACCTACGAATTGGGCCCTATGCGATACACCTAGGTGACTGATTCTGCAGTTCCCAGATTATTCAAGAAACTCTTCCTGTTTCCATACTAGCTCCTCATATCGAGGTAGGAAAATTTCCCAATCATTTCTTTGCTCCATTCTGGGGCCTTACCAGCCAAGTGATCTAACATCTCAATCAACTCTTTGTTAAGGAGATGGAAGTGATTGAAGGTGAGGTCGCCCCATCCGTTCTAAACTCTACCCAGGAGATTTGTCTGACAGTGAGTTTCATTGCTTCTTTCTCAAAATTTATCCCATATTTTGCATACTCTAGCCCTTCATTTATATTTCAATGCCATCATGTTTTGCCCAGATCCAGGCTAGAGAACAGATTTGTTCCACCCTTGTTGCTGCAAAGCAATCATCAAAGGAGCTAGATGAGGTCAATGACAGGTATAAGCAGATCAAGGATGCAACCTCTAAGGAACTAGAGTAAGCTCGCAAATTGAGGTGGATCTGGAAACCTCTCAGAACAATGAGAAGATCGGCAAGGCGCAGGCCATGGAAGTGATCCAAAGCTGGGACCAACTTCAAGGGAAAGTCAAGGAACTCCAGTTGAAGGTCAAGAAAGTCGATGCACAAATTGAGGAGCTCTAGCTGAAGGTTAAGGGAGCTGATGCAGAGTCCGTGGAATAATTTTTCTTGAAGGTTTGGTGCTTTAACTAGGAAGGTGACTTCTCATTCCTGGACGCTAAGCTGTGGGGGCGATATCTCGCTAAATTCCTGGATCAAATCATGAAATTATAGGCCTAGACAATGGATACGACCTCGAGGGCTGGAGGAAATGAAGGGGAGGACAAAATTTCTTCACATGAGCAAGTTTTTGGAGCTCAGAGTTGAAGGCCAATCCTTTTTTGCTTTTATATGTTTTTTCTGTTTTCTTGGGGATATTTTTTATCCATTGTAATTAGGCCTATAGGCCTAGATCATTTGCCTTAGGGATTTGTTCGAGGTTATTTATCCTCGTTTTAAATTTACTTAACCATAATCTTTAGGTATTTTCCCCTCTATTTATTGTTATTGTGTTTTTAACCCTTTTATGTTTTTATAACCATGCATAATTATAGGGACTGCTTTAGATCAAAGAATATGCTTGATAGCTTACTAGTTGATCTTTAGGTCACAGACCTAGTTATATTCAGGGTTTTAATTACCTAGTTGCATGTACCTGTTAGTATTCAGACTTTGTACCTGGTCTAGTCCTAAGTTTACCCTTTGCTTTAAATTTTCTTAACTTAGTTCATATTCATAATGGTCTTGAAAACTCGAGCTTTATAAAGCCGTAAAATTTTAAAATTATATAAATATTATCTCCAAGCGACTAGAATTTATAAATATTATAGATCAGTTTTACAAAACGAACTTGTACAAAACAAGATTTAGTGAAGAATTTTGCACCATGTTTAAACTACACAACAACCATTTTAATAATTCAAGAGAAAAGTAAAGGAAATAGATTTTATAACTAAGCATTACAAAAGCAATAACATAAAATGAATTTAAAATAGGCCTTAACATTGATAGTATTTCTTCAAATGTAATGCGTTCTAGGTTCACAGAACAACCTCTCCATTTAGTCGAGCTAACAAGAAAGCTCCTTCTCGCAAAATTTCCACAATCTTGTATGGTCCTTCCTAGTTCAGGCCTAAAACACCATCCTTAGGATCCTTGTTGGCTAGGAACATTATTCTAAGCACAGAGTCTCCCAGTTCGAGCTTTCATTCTTTGACCTTTGAGTTGAAGTATCAGATTGCCCTTTGTTTATAGTGGGCGAGCTGGATGTATAATTCCTCTCGCCGTTGTTCAATTAGGTCCAAGGATGCTTGTAACAAGTTGTGATTCCACTCTTGGTCAAAATTTTCTTGCCTATGTGAGGCCACTGAGGTCTGGAGTGGGAGCATAACTTCACTACCGAAGGTGAGTGAGAAGCCCAGTAGAGGTGCTATGTGAAGTTCTATAGGCCCAAAGTACTTGCGGGAGCTATTCGGGCCACAACCCTTTATTTCCCTCCAATCCTTTTTAACTTGGTCTTGAGTGTTTTATTCATTGCCTCAACTTGTTTGTTAACCTGTGGATATGCTACTGAAGAGAAGCTCTTGATCACACCGTATATTTCACAAAAGTTCGTGAACAGGTCTCTATCAAATTTAGTCTTGTTGACGCAGTTTTTCGCCAACAATGGATTAAGAAATCCAACAGAGATATTAGTGCTTTCTTTCTAAACTTTAATTAGTCAAATGAACAATATCTCAAACACTCACACTTTAAGGTGGTTCAGTGGTTAAAATTGACCTAGTCTATGAGACAATCTTATTAATCTTTTTACGGCTATGGATGAAATTGTTTCTTACAATTTCAGCAGAGTTTCTGTATATAAAGAAGTAGCCCCTTTTTCTATTCATTCCCCTGATATTTATAGATAGTTTTCCTGGACAACTTTGGGTAACCACGTGAATAAATATGGTAAATAGTAAATCAGAATAATCTTCCATTTACATAGGGATATGATTGCCTATGGAATTTACATCTGTTATCTCGAGTAATAAATGTGTAACAAAATCTCAGCATTAATGAGCATATAAGGGATCTCTGAGTCTTTTGGGATCCTTTATTGTGCATCATGCTCAGGCTTTCACGAGTAGAATACTTCCCTCGAGCTGGATGTTGAAGAGCCAACGGAACTTGAAATGGGCCAAGTTCAGAGTAGGGTTATTTTAGTAAACGGATTAGCAGAATAGTCACAACGGGGACAAATACCTGACTCGGGGTGAGCCTAGGGGAATTTTAGGAACATAGTGCGTATTCGGGGTTGATCAAGTAACGGGTTATTATTTGGCGATTACTTTTGTATGCCGAGAGTAATTAGGGATTTATAGGAATACTCAAGGAATTTGCGGGAATGTGGCAAATGACGGGTTTTCCCTTGGAGGCATTAAAGGGCTAAGGATTGATTTAGGGGCACTCTTGGTCTTTTGTGTGCCAAGTGATAGACTTAGTTAGGATCTAGACTTCAGTAGAACCTTGAGGAAACTAAGGAAAAACACTCAGCTGCTGCTCACTTTCTCTCTCTCTCTTCTGTATCCCTCTCTCTCTAAGGCTTGGGAGGATTTGGAATTTTTGAAAAGGAAGATCTGGAATTTGAGGCTGGGAATTAGGGAATCAAAGCTAGTAGCAAGCTTGGAGACAGCTAAGGATCGAAATTATTACTGAGGTAAGGTTTAAGACCCGAGTTCCTTGTGAATCTTTGTTGCTATGTTAGGTTTTGAGTTGAGATTAGTTTCAGCTTGATTTGTATAGTTAAGGTAAGATTTATAGCTTATTTTTGTGGTAATTATGGTGCCCATGTTGTGTTGTTAAGAGTCTTGGACTCAATTCTTGTTTTAGGTTATGTTAGGGGTATGATTGTGTGATTTTGGCTCAAAGAAATGCTGGGGAAATTCTGAGTTTCGAGCTCGAGCCACAGCACTATTCTTCAATCACCATGGCCTGTGTGTGTGAAAGGGCCTTGGTGATTCTATGAAATCGCCTAAGCACCAACTCGCATCACAACCCGTGTCTCCTAGGAGAGAGCCTTGGGCTCTTTGACTAATAGTGTGTCATGGCCCTATGGGCTGGGACGCAGCTCTAATTAAGGAAAATAGCCAAAACATGTTTTTAAGCTGGGGAACTCAAAATTAAGGGCGTGGGAGGGATTCTACTACACAGTTTAGTAGAATTCGAGGTCCTGGAGGCTAGTATATTATTTCAAATCTCTTAATTGGTTTAGGTTTTGCTGGTTATTTGTTATTACGTTATGACTAGACTTTTTTCGCTAAGGCTCGGGATTAGTGATCGTACTCAGGATCGCCTTATACTGACTAGAAAAATGTTTGTGCCCGTAGAGCAGGGCATGGCCTGATTATCTGGGCTTATATTATGCTTAGTGTTATGTGTATATGTCTGCAACTATTAAGTTATGTATATGTTGAGACTAAGCGGCAAGGGTCGGGATCGACAAGGGCCGGAATCGACAATAAGCATGTTGAATGTTGGTCGCCATGGCATGGCCATTTAGGGTTCTTTCTTCACTCGCTCGGTTAGGGCCGTGAACCTGGTGCCTGATAACGCACCTTGATCGACTTATGCCGCTGTTGTGAATTGTGATTTATGCATGTGAATTGTCGATTGTGTTTGTTTAGTTATGCATTTATTGAAATGAATTGTTATATGCTATGTTTGTGGAGTTTTCTTGCTATGCCTTGCCTCACGGGTGCTCTATGGTGTTGGTAAGGGCAAGGGTAAGGCTGACCAAGCATGAGTTGGAGGACATGGAGCAGTACATACAAGAGCTGGGGTACTTTCGAGGAACGCGTTATAAATGTCTGATTTTGTCGCCTAGGTTGAGTGTATAATAACTTTTCAGTTGTAAATATGTTTTAAACATAATTTTTGGATCCCAATATAATTATTTTATGATCTTAATGAATGTCCACACATTTTATGTAAAAGTTTCATTAAATAATTCAATCACAGTTGTGGGTCTAACACCTCGATTAGCGAGTCAAATACACATTTTAAAAACACATGGTAACAACTCTAAGGTAGTAGGGCATTACCGCTTAGATTGGTTCCCAAAGTTTATGAATAAATAGGAGAAACAGACCTGAACCTCACCACCTTTGTATTAAAAAAATTTCCCTTTTCTTCTGAGAGCACTTTCAGAAACCTTCGGCATTCTCCCATTCTTCGAAGTTCTCAAGCTATTGTCTTTGGAGCTATCAATACTTCCCTCGATCAAATATCTAATCTGTAAGTATTTCTATGCCTGGTTTAAATTTCACCCTCTTATTTTTAACAAGTTTTATGAAATTTTCCAATATAGTTTCTTACTTCGATCATGTTCGAGTTTAATAGGGGTTTTCGATAAGCCAAAACAACAATACTAGGTTTGATTAGAAATAATGTCTGTAAAAAATGGGTAATTTTTCAGGTTTTGAAACAGGATCACCTGTGTATTTGTAAAAACTTGAGAGCTTTTAGGTCCAGTTCTGGGTAGCTTAAGGGTCATAATTCCCTAAGTTGTTTTGCAATAAACCGCCTTCAAAAAAGGTTTTGGGTCTAACACGTGAATCCTGAATTATCAGAGGATTTCCCAAGTTTACAACATGTGGTTACTGAACGTGCGTGGATACACACTCTGGAGCAAGGAGATAACTTCCCTCGTGTATCAAATAAAAACTTTCAGGTCGTCGTACCTTCATCGCCATAGCAAGGTTTGATCTTAGGTTGCCTCCGACTGGCCACTCTATTGCCAGGCAAGCTAGATCATGGTCCATCGGAAGAATTTAATTGCAAGCTCATCTTCCTAAAGCAAGAGAAATGGAAAATAGATTGCATCTAAGAGCCCTATTCCCCACTTCGGCCCGGTAGTGGATAGGGAGATCGTGGTTGACATTGACCCCTTTTTTAAGGCTGAGCGCGTCAGATCCTGAATAAAGACTCAGGGCAAAGTGAATAAATTTTTTTGAGCAATGGGATCGAATTGGGGTCCAAGGGTCGTGTTGCTTGACCTCCGTTTGAAGAAGAGCAGAGCTGCACTCCACTTTAGAATGACTTTGGGGCCTGGAGTGTCGAGCACTAGAAGGCAGGTGCCATTCTTCCTTTGGACCAGTACTACGTGGATATTTTGAACTACATCGAACTGGCACCATTCTAGCTTCCCCCCAATTCATACCAACTTTGGTGGGGCTAAAATATTTATTATTGAAATACGAGTGGGAGGTCCCCACCCCTGGCGACATCATGTACTTCTTCTGCCTCAACGCTAACCCTGAACAAAAGCGGCGAGGTGATGCCTTTTACTACCTTAGCAGATTCCCCAATACGACCTCCGCCATTGACCTTCCAAGCCACCCGAATGACTACAAAGATCAATTCTTTATGTCAAACGGGTTCAAGAACTGCACCCATCGATATTCAACTGTCCTTGTAAGTTTCTCAGCTCTTCGAGTTTTTTACTTAAATCCCATTTTGACCAAGTGTAAACATATTCTGATTGAGTTGATACTTTGTGCAACAATATACAAGAGAGCGGGGCAATCAGAGACCCTTGGAGGTCAATGCGAGACGTCTCGTATTCCTGCCAAAGAGAAGGATTTCCAGATGGTAGTTAATGATGCTACAATGGTGGCCTGCAAACTGATCTGGAAAGATCAGACACTGTCCATTAGAGCTCAAGGTCCTCCCCGCAAGCTTCATCCTCCTCAAGAAGTCATCTCTACCATTGATGATACTGAAGTGGAAGAAGATGTCACACAGCTGGTGCACAGAAGAAAGGTCCCTAAAGATGGACAACATCCTGAGTCAGACCGAGCTGAATTGGGGGCAGCAGCCGGCACTTCCCGCCAAGGTAATCCATATAGAGAAATAAACCGAGTTGCTGCCATTTTAGGCTAGTTTAATTCAACCCACGACTGCTCGTGAGTCGACATCCAGTTGATCTGGACCTGAACGTGACCCTCCTCCAATGTGTTGATGACTTAGTTGTACACTACGACTAAACATATCCTCAATGTACTATAGTGGTAGATAACACTCTTCACTTTAGGTCCACCATCTTTGAGGAGTATCGTACAAATATTTTGTCGTGGCCTTCCCTCCGTCGGGGTGTCTTTTCGCCGGGTATTAGGCAAACTGCTCATGAGTCTAGTTTGAATGAAGATCCTAAACCCCATATGACCCAAAACATAATAATATTAGAGTCCCCCCTCCTCTAATAGTCCAAGAGTCTGAGGTTTTACCTAGTCCGGCTCATAACCCAGAGTAGATCATAGTAGTTTCCTCTTCTAGCTCGTAAGGTAGGGTTCTTGCGCTATTGTTTTCCTTGCATTACCCTGAATAATTATTTCTTGTATCTGATTATTCTGCTCATCCCTTTGCAGGCAAAGATATGGATCTGAAGGGCGCCTTCAAATCTGGTGGGGTCAGAGATGGACCCATAATCAAGAAGGCAAGACTATTAAAGAAGAGTGCCACCAAATCCAAAGTTGCCACCGAACCTTCTACAAGGGATAAAGGTGCCAGCTCCACTCATAAATAGCAACAGCAAATACAGTCACTAGATCTGGTAACTACAGTTACCATTCTTGAGGCTCCTCCTCCTCGTCCTCACACTGAACTTTTTCTGATTCCCCAAGTTGTTAAGGGAGAAGCCCCATCTGTTCAGCTCCTAGTCAAACCCCTCGAGGTGGCAAGGTTCCCATAAGCGCTTTGAGGGACCCTCCACGACATGGCGAACCACATGGTGGGTCACGCCAATCAAGCGAATGTTAAATACCTGAGGTCCATAGAGGAGCGTTCCCCAGGGGATGTTCTGGAGTCTACCTTGGGAATGAGCTTGATTGTGAGTCATCTTTCACCCCCCTATAGTATTTCATTTTTTGTATTTTTACTTTCACGAGCTAATCCTATCTTGCGCATTTCTTTTGTAGACTGCTTTAGCTCAAATCTGTGGCATCACCCAGTTTTGAGCTGAAAGAGAGGAGCTCAAGGCCGCCCTGACCACATCCCAAGAGAATGGGTGGAAAGCCAAGGACCAGTTTTTTGAGGTGAGCTAGCGATGAGATCAGCTGCAAGCTGAGATCGACAACCTCAATAAGAAACTTGAGGAGGTCTATATACTAAAGAATAAGCTGTCTAAGGCCGTGGCCAAAGCCACGGAAGATGCTGAGATGGTGAAGTTGGATGTTGCAAAAGTAACGAATGCCCTAGAGGAGATGCTTTATCAGTGTTAGGCTTACAACCAGGAAGGGGATTTCTCCTTTATGGAGGTGGAGCTTTGGGAACGTTATCTTGCGAAGTTCCAGAGCCGATTCTCACAAGAGCCCTCTGAGATTGCGGATGCATTTGGAGTTGCTGAGGGGGATGGTGATGAGGTATCATCACATTGGCAAGTTACCGAAGCTCAGTGACGTTTTAATACGACTTCATCTTTCTTTATCTTATTCCATTTTTTTCTTTCCCTTGTCATTATTCTTTCACAAACTGAAACAATAGCCTTCGGTCTTAGCTCGAGGTTATTTCTCCTCGTGGTAATCATATACTTATTAGTACATGTTCTTATGATCTATTTTTGTTCCCCATAATCTATTATCTTGTCATGCTTATAAATTTCAAATTCTTGCACACTTGCAATCATAAGGGTTATCTTTAGATTAAGATAGGTTTCTGATGGTCGATATCCTAGTTATACCCAGGAATTTGCCCACCGAATAGTATTATATATGTTAGGAATTAGGTTTGGGACCTGGTTATGTCAAAGAGTTTATCTGCCTAATAGTGTTATATCTGTTAGGAATCAAGCCTCAAACCTGGTTATATTAAGGATTCCCTAGTTGGCTTCTAGCTTTTGTTTTGTTTTTTAATTTTCCTAACTTAGTTCGTATTTGGAATTGCTTTCAAAATTCAATCATTAAAAAGCCATTGAATAAGCAATTTTCCAAATTCTATGTTTTGAATTTTATCCAAATATGCAAAATACTTTTAAAGGCTTGTCGAGGGTTATATGACCACCAAGTGATCAGAAATTATGGATATTCTAGGTCACTTTTACAAAATGATCACGTGATACATAACAAGAATAAGATAAAAATATCGGTTCTACACTTAAATTATGTAGCAATCCAATGTTATTTATATAAAATAGCTTTTATAAATAAGTCTTATATGATAAGTACTGAAAACATAAAAAAAATTAACCAACTCGTTCTATTACTGATAGTCTTTTTTAAGATGTAGGGCATTCCAGGTCCGTGGGACAAACTCTCCACTTAACTTAGCTAGTTTGAAGATTCCCTCACATAGGATTTCAATGATCTGGTATTGTCCTTCCCAGTTTGGTCCCAATACACCTTCTTTGGGATCTTCACTCACCAAAAACACACTTTGAAGAACTATATCACCGAGTCTGAGTTTGCAGACTTTTACCTTCGAGTTAAAGTAACGAGTAATTCTCTGCTAATAATGGGTGAGCTTTAATTGTGACTCTTCCCAATTTCGTCGATCAGATCCAGAGATGCGTTGAGTAAGTCATGGTTTCAATCTTGAATGAAGGTTTTTAGTCTATGTGTCGTCACTAGTGCTTCAATTGGGATCATAGCCTCACTTACAAAGGATAAAGATAAGGGATTATGTCCCACGGAGCTGCAATGTGAGGTCCTATAGGCCCAAAGTATTTGTGGGAGTTGCTCAGGCAATATCCCTTGCCTTCATCTAGTCACTTCTTTATGCTTTCCTTTTGGGTTTATTTATAGCCTAGACTTTCCCATTAGCTTGCGGAGAAGCCACTAAAGAGAAACTATTGGTTATGTTATATTTCTCACAAAATTTTGTGAAGAGATCACTATCGCACTGAGTTCTGTTGTCAGACACGATCTTCTTCGGGAGCCCCAAACAACATATGATGTTCTTCACTACAAAATCCAGGACTCTCTTTGAGGTTATGGTCATCAGAGGCTCGGCCTCGACCCACTTCGTAATGAACCAATCAAGTCGATTCCCATACTACAAATGGCTAGAGGGATGAGATCATTGTTAACTCAATGGGCATTGCCCAGGAAATTATGGCGAAGCGTTGGCACTAGTCGCATTTTTGTACAAACGAGGCTAAATCCTTTCTGAGTGTAGGCCAAAAATAGCCATGTCTCATTATCTTTATTGCTATGTTTTGCCCCCTAGCGTGGTCTCCGTAGAAGCCCTCATGTATCTCCTGTAGGATAGCCTGTGCTTCCTCGGGCAGAACACACTGTAGGAGGGGCAGTGAATGCCCTCGTCAATATAGAATTCCATCAACCATAACATACCGTGGGGATTGATATAGTAGTTTACCAGTTGTGAGGTGTTCCACTATGGGGGTTATCCAGGTTAGTTTTCTGTCAATCACTTCGACCTCAACCGATTCTTCCGTTATGCTTGGTTGTTCTAAGAACTCCACTAGGACTATGTTTAGTGTATCTGCCTCTTTGGTGGTGGCAAGTTGGGCTAAAGCATAGACGTTGGAGTTATGCTCCCGCAGTACCTTCTCAATGGAGTAGAACTCAAGCTCACATAACTCGTTTTTAACCTTAGCTAGGTAAGCCTCCATTTTGATACCATGAGCTGGATACTCCCCTAATATTTTATTAACCACGTGCTGGGAATAACTATAACATATGATCACCATTGCTTTTAGTTCTTTTCCAACCCTTATTCCTGCCAATAGAGCTTCGTACTCTGCCTTATTTTTGGATGCTTCAAACCCGAACCTTAGGACTGTATGGAATTGATGTCCCTCAGGTGAGATCAGAATTATCCCAGGTCCAGATCTGTTTTCGTTAGATGATCAATCAACAAATATCTTCCAAAACTCTTGCACTGGGTTTCTTATTGGCTGGTCTTGAAAACCTATACATTCAGCCACAAAGTCAGTGAGCGCTTGACTCTTGATTGTTGTGTGTGGCATATACATTATCTCAAACTGGCTAAGTTTGATGGCCCACTTAAGCAGACATCCCGATGTTTCAGGCTTTTGCAAGACCTGTTGTAAAGGTTGATCGGTTAAAACCTGTTGTAAAGGTTGATCGCCTCTATCCCCCTTGTATTGACTATGAAGCCTAGAAATTTTCCCAATGAAACACCAAAGGTACACTTCTGGGGGTTTAGCTTCATGTCATATTTCCTTATCACACCACAACATTTTTCCAAGTCAGATACATGGTCACTGGCAGTCTTTGATTTAAAGAGCATATCATCAACATATAGTTCCATGTGTTATCCTTATCTGGTTAACAAACATTTTGTTGACAAGGCACTAGTACGTTGCACCGACATTCTTTAGCCCAAATGGAATAACTTTTTAGTAGTGTACGTTATGCTCAGTCATGTAGTTATGTAGCGTCTCAGGATTTTACACAGCTAGATAGTAGTAGTGGTAGATTGTAGTATTTTAGTTTTCGAGATTATTGGTTCAAGCAAGGATTTAGTTGGAAACTCATAGAAATAGTTATGGATTTTATAAGTTTATCCTATAGTTTAGAAATATTAATTTTAACATATGGTTTGATTAATATAGCTGGTCCTAGAAATATTATTTAATTATAACCTAAGGTTTAGATAGAATAAATAAGAATGTGACACTTGTCACATGTATGTTTATTAAGGATTTAAGAATTTTAGATGAATAAATTAATAAAAGATTGATCTAGATGGACTAGAACCTTCCAGTAGTTGTTAGGATCACGTTTTACTCGGCCAAAGTTCTTTAAACAAATTTCAAGTGTGCTTAAAGTGTGCAAAAACGTGTTTAAAATATCAGCGTATGCCGATATATTGCAGCTATAGGAGCCGATATATCGCCTATGAGTGATACGGAGAGCACGTCGACTTCGTGCGAACGAAACCATGGAGGCTCGGGATATAAGGGCAGGCTATATATCACCTATAGGGAGGCGATACATTGGCTCCCTTTGGTATTTTTGACACTTTGTGAAATCCGAATTAGAAACAACCTCAACAACTTGGACTTGCTCTGGAACATTTTTGAACGAGTTCTGGGCATCTGTTGAACAGATAATTCAAATTTATTCAATTAATATTCATTTATTTATTCATTTTAAAAGGGTTTAGTTTCACTCCTTGAACTCTATAAATAGGACCTTTCACTCAGCCATTTCATTCATTATTCAGGCATTTTTCAGATTCTCCAAGCGGCTAAGTTTATTCTAGAGAGAAAACACTAGGGTTTGGGATGAAAAGCTTTTCAATCAAAGCTTTTCTAAACACTTGTGAAGTAAGATAGAGTGATGTTTATATGCTATGTTATGTGCTATGTATATATGTATGTATATGTTGTACGTTGTAGTCACATGGAAAATATAGTTGCTTAGATAGCAAATAAGCAAATCCCATGATTTTTTATCATTACCGTAGATTATAGTTATGATCTAACCTACCTCGAATAGTAGCAAGAGGACCTAGATGGTTTGTCATATACTATATTGTGTTTAAACCTACCTCGAATAGTAGCAAGAGGACCTAGATGGTTTCTATCACATACTACGGTAATGAGTTAATGGCCATTAATATTGTAGTCCTATGTTTTATGATTTACATTTTTACATCATACGTTTTATGATTTATGTTTTAGTCTTATGTTTTATGATATGTTTTAGTAGATTTTTCTTACTGGGCATTAGGCTCATTCCTTTTTATTTTATATGGTGCAGGAAAATAAGCTTGGAAGGCGGGATGGATTAATGGCAGCTTTGGCATGTGTATTGGGAGAGGACTGAATGGATGGATTGCCAGAAAAGATCGAGGATGATGTGTATATTTTGAGTCTTTCTACTTTATGTATTTATTTTCCGCATCCAGTATTTGAAAAATTAATTAAAGGTTTTGCTTTATGTAATAACAACGGGATCCCGTATTTTTTATTTTTATAATAAAGTTTTATTATGTATGTATTCCAAAATAATAGTTATGTCTTAGTAGATTTAATGGTCCGAGGACTTAGAGTTAGTCGGGGCATTACAAGTTAGTGTGCTCTTTGTTTGTAGGGTTCATCACAATCTGGTTCTATCCAGAATATGCATCCATGAAAGACATGAGCTCATGACTAGATGTTGCGTCTACCAACTGAACGATTTGGGGTAGTGGAAAACAATCCTTATGACAGGCCTTATTGAGATCGGAGAAGTCAATGCAAGTTATCCACTTCCCATTGAGTTTCGGGACCAATAAAGGGTTAGCAACCCAGGTCAGATATTTCGCTTCCTTGATAAATCCACACTTAAGTAGGATAACTACTTCTTCTTCTAAAGCTTCTGATCGTTCTCTCCCCAGAAGCTTCATTTTTATGCCTTTGCAGGAACGTTCCGTTCCAAATTCAGAGTATGCATTATTACATTGGGACTGATTCCCACCATATCTTCATGTGACTAGGCAAAGAGGTCCAAGTTATTTCTCAAAATCTCAACCAGCTGCTTCCACCTTTCGGTTCCAAGTTTTTTTCCAACTTTTACTACCCTTGAAGGTACTTTTGGGTCGATGCTGATTTCCTCGAGCTCTTCCAACACTTGGAGCTCAAACTTGTCTTCACCTAATCTTGGATAAATATCGTCTTCCTGGGTGACCTCATTACTTCATTCCTGAGGTTCTTCTTCCTCATGGGAAATTTTCGTTGCCTGGGGCTGCTCTCCTCCTTCAATAACGACCATTGCTAGCTGCTCGGGTTGTGATTTTCCCTTCATGGCAATGCTATAGCATTCCCTAGCAGTGAACTGGTCTCTTCTCACAGCACATATACTTAAGGTTGAGGGGAACTTAATCGCTAGGTGTCGGATCAAGGTGATAGCCTCAAAATTCATCGTCGCAGGTCATCCTAAAATCGCGTTGTATATGGCTAGACAATTGATTATGAAAAAATCCAGTATTTTAGAAGCAAATTCAGTATCATTGTGGGTTTTCAGCTATTGTATGTTCCTTTTTGGGGCCCCATTTCTTATGCCCACCAAATGGGATCCTCCGATGATTTTTGTTGTATCCCCTCCTACTATTGGAGGGGGATCGACTTGGTTCCCCTGGTCTGTCTGAGCCAGGGGTTGGTCGACCGGATTTTCTAGAACAAGATGAGTATTTTGCCTAGTTGGCTGATTGGGAACTTCTCGGTTTCGGGCATACTAGGCTAACGATCCAACTCGGATAAGAGTTTTGATCTCTTCCTTTAATTGTCGGCAATCATCAGTGTTATGGCCAATGTAGTTGTGATATCAGCGGAATTTAGCTAGATCTCTCTTCACCCTCTCGTTCTTAAAGGCTTTGGCTTCTTTCATGTAAGGCGATTAGAGTTCGCCAGGAAAATATACTCTCGTGTGTCAGTCAGGTCGGTATAGTTGGTGTAAATGGGGGTGAACTTTTCTCCTGGGTTATTCTTTTTGTTTCTGTTTGTATCGCCATCAACAGTCCCCTTCCACTAATTGTTCCCCACCTAGTTATTCTGGGTTACAGGTTGAGTCATAGTTGCAACATCTACCACCACTTCATCGAGCTGAAAAGGGGCCTGGCTAATTCCTGCTATAATAGATCGCGCCTCCTCCTGATTTATCCAATCCTAAGCCAAAGCCAGGAATTCATCTACACTTTTTACTTCTTTTCGTGGAGTTCTTTCCATAAATCCCCTCCTACCATGATCCCCATCCTCATTTCCATGAACTTCGAGCTATCATCCACATCCCTATTTCGTGCTGCTGAATTGGTGAACCAGTTCAAATATTCTTTTAGTGACTCACCAGGTTGTTTTTTTATGTTAGGCAACGAATCGGCCTCAACGTGGGTTTCCTTCGAAGCTCGAAATTGTCTCTCAAATTTGAAGACAATTTCTTCCACGAGGAGATTGAACCACAATCTGGTAGGTTTGGTCAGAGTTATGGGGAACAAGATACATCTTAAGTCGAACCTGACATTGTGGGTCATCATTAACGTATTGAACGTCCCGGGGTGGTTGGACGAGTCAATGTTTCTGTCATATACGAGCATGGTCAACATCCTAAAGCCAACTAGATATGGAGCTACCACAATGTTTGGTGCAAAA
Source organism: Humulus lupulus (assembly GCF_963169125.1). NCBI lineage: Eukaryota > Viridiplantae > Streptophyta > Magnoliopsida > Rosales > Cannabaceae > Humulus > Humulus lupulus. The sequence continues at coordinate 163,447,675 of NC_084796.1, read as the reverse complement.
GGCTCGAGCTCCTCACCGGAATCACATTCATCAACTCCTTTTCTAGATAGGAGTTTCTTCATCTGTTCCTCCATTAAGGCTAGTCACTCGAGGGTTGGATCCTTCGCCGCTAGGTTATTTGGGAGCTGATCATCATCCCCCATCATATTGTATGCATTAGATGGGTTGTTTTCCCTTCAAGCTTGAGTTAGGTTAGGTGGGACATTCCCGTTGTCGCATACGATAGACTGATTTCCCCTCTTCTAAGTATATCTCAAATCATCATGGCAAAATGGATGTATTCTTCATGAATTCAGATGATTACACATGTCAGACTGTGGATCAGAATGAAGACTTTGTGCAGAGCTCAAATGATTCCTCAAGTCGCTCTCAAACTTGTCTCCACACTGGCTCCCTATCTAGTAACTTTCGTTAGTGAAACTTATAGCTTGTGGCTGGGCTCAAGGACCTGAATTAGTGTGAGGTCGTGGGACATTGGTATCTTCTGAGGGAGGAGGATTTCTCCAACTATCCCCCCGAGCTGGAGCGTTCCTTTGTGGGCAAGGTGGCATTGGATGTCAAATCGATGATAGAAGATGTCTTATCAATGAAGCTTTCCTTTTTCCATTTGGGAAAACTAGGCTAGCCCGTCTCTGTTCTACCCCAATCTCCTGGGTTGGAGGTAGCACAAGTTCCTTTCTATGTACTGGAGGCTTTGAACGTAGCACGGATGGATTTGCTAGTGTGATTTTCTTCCTCGAATTGGTCCCAGAAGGAATGGTGCTCAGGGACACGATTCGAACAAATCAACTGACATGGGGTTAATGGTTCCTATAAGGACTGGCAGGTTGAGTATTATGCTAATTCTGCTCTGGGGGTATGGAGCTCGGAGTTGCAGTTCTGACAGAGTGACTGAGATTGGGTCGGTTATTCCTATGGGACCAATGGGACCCACTTTGCCTCCTTCTGATATTAACATCAATTGTAGGAGGGGGTAATCGAGCCAAGATCTGCTCAATTTTCTTGTGAGCCATAGTGAGATAACTCCTTAACTGGGAATTTTCCATCTCGATGGTTGTCAGATACCCCAGATTGGGATTGGGTGGGCATGATGTTGAGTTCCCGATATTGTCTTGACCCACATGTTGCTTTCCAAGATGATGTTGAGCGTCTGGGATTTTTCTAGTGGGAAAGGTCGTATGATGTGCATATGGATCACGAGGTTCTTCCATTTTGTTTTCATGCGTAGATAGGGGTGACCACCATGGTTTTCATTGGGTGAAACTTGCATGAGGGATTTAAGCACTAATTTTTTTTCAACGAAAGCATCAATTTGTTGACGTGTTTTTTCGCCAACAGTGGATTAAGAAATCTAACAATAGAGATATTAGTGCTTTCTTTCAAAATCGTAATTAGTCAAATGAACATTATCTCAAACAATAACGTGGTTCAGTGGTTAAAATCCACCTAGTTCCCGAGACAATCTTATTAATCTCTTTAAGGCTCTGGATGAAATTGTTTCATACGATTTCAACAGAGTTTCTGTATATGAAGAAGCGGCCCCCTTTTCCATCCATTACCCAGATATTCATAGAGGGTTTTCCTAGAAAGCTTTTGGTAACCACGTGCATAAATATGGTAAATAATAAATTAGAATAATCTACCATTTACATCTGTTAACTTGGGTAATAAATGTGTAATAAAATCTTGGTATTAATGAGCGTATATGGGATCTCCGAGTCTTTTGGGATCCTTCATTGTGCGTCATAATCACTTTCCTCGAGCTAGATGTCGAAGAGCCAACAGAACTTGACACAGGCCAATTTTAGGGTATCTAGAAGGCGATCTATCCATCACGCATCTCGAACTAGGTTATTGGCGCAACAGGCAACCTGGAGATTATTTGGTTGTCATACTGCCAAGTTTAACTCGAACTACTCACACTAGAGTTAGCTAGATGTTCTACCTGTTCACTTTCTCCATGTGCTAATCTGCCAACTGTACCCCATGCTAACCAATTCAATTCGTGTTTATTTTTGTGTACAACAAGTCCCGTTATCTGATAGGATCTTCTTCGGGAGTCTAAAATGACATATTATGTTTTTTATCACGAAGTCAAGTATTCTCTTCGAGGTTATAGTTGCCAATGGCTCTATTTTGTCCCACTTTGTAACATAATCGATAACGGCCACAGCATAGCGAACTCCTCCCTTGCCAGTGGGTAATGAACCAATTACATCTATTCCCTAGATGGCAAAAGGCCAGGGCAAGGGGATCATGGCTAATTCTATAGGTGCAGCCCGGGCAATCATCGAAAAACGCTCACACTTGTCATACTTTTGAACATATAAGGCCGAAGCTTTCTTCAGAATAGGCCAATAATATCCATGCCTCAATATTTTTAGTGTCAAGCTTTCCCCCAGTGTGGTCTCTGCAAAATCCCTCATGGACTTCTTCAAGGATAGTATGGGCCTCCACGGGAAAAACACATCTGAGGATTGGCATGGAATGTCCTCATATATACAGAATTCTCTCAACCAGAGCATACCTTGGGACTAGGTACATCAAATTTTGCTCGTCCTTGCGATCCTTGGGCAATTTTAGTGAGGTGAGATACTCCACAATTGGTGTAATCAAGGACAAGCTTTCGCAAATCATAGCGATTACTTTTGATTCTTCCTCTATAATGGGATTGTCGAGAAACTCCACTAGGACCAAATTCAATGTCTCTGCCTCTTTGGTTGTGGCAAGCCTGGCGACAGCATTTTCATTTGTATTCTGCTTGTGTGGGACCTGCTCTATGGAGTATAATTCGAATTCTAACAACTTGCTTTTTACCTTGGCCAGATAAGCTGACATCTTAATCCCAGGAGCTTGATACTATCCTAGTTCCTGGTTCACCATGAGTTGATAATAACTAAAGCACTAGATTGCCTTTCTTTTAACTCCATGGTGATCCAGATTCCAGCCAACAATTCCTCATATTTGGCCTCGCTATTGGAGGCACCGAATCCAAATCCGAGCGTTGTATGAATTTGATGCCCTTCAAATATAATCACAATTATTCTATCTACAAATCTGTGATCGTTTGATGACACATCGACAAATATTTTCATCAATTCACAGACCGGTTCTATCATAGGCTCATCCTGAGAATCAGTGCATTCAGCCACCAAATCAGCAAGGGTCTGCCCCTTTATGGCTGTTCATGGCTTATACAAAATCTTGAACTGACTGAGTTCAATTGCCAACTTAAGCAAACGTATGTGTTTGCAAGACCTGCCTTAGAGGTTGATCGCTTAGGACGTGTATGGCGTGGGACTAGAATTACGACCTAAGCTCCCTTGAGGCTAGGATAAGATTGAATCCAAGTTTCTCGATCAAGGGGTATCGAGACTTGACTCCCAAAAGCATCTTACTAATATAATATACTTGTTTCTGAGCTCAATTTTCCTCTAGAACTAAAATGACACTAATTGCATTCTCGGTTATTACTAGGTAGAGGAATAAATCCTCCCCGGTAATGGGCTTGGACAGTACACAGGGTTCGACCAAGTGCCTCTTCAGATCTTGAAATTCCTACTTGTATTCACCGGTCCATTCGAATCATTTGTTTTCCCTGACCAAATTGTAGAAGGGGAAACACTTCTCAGTAGACTTTGACATGAACCAGGCGACCTTTCCGGTTAAACTCTAGAGCTCTTTGTGACTTGAGCAATGGCATCTCTAACAGTGATATTATCTTCTCAAGATTAGCCTCAATCCCCCTTGAGTTGACATTGAAGCCTAGTAATTTATTCGACGATACCCCGAAGGTACATTTATGGGGACTTAGCTTCATGTCGTACTAACTTAGTATGCCAAAACATTCTTCCAAGTCGGATACATGGTTTTTGGCAGTTTTTGACTTGATGAGCAAGTCATCGACATACACCTCCAATCTCTTCCCGATCTGGTCAACGAATATCTTGTTTACCAATCTCTGGTAAGTTGCTCCAGCTTTCTTCAGCTCGAACGGAATGACTTTGTAATAGTACACGTTGCGTTCAGTCATAAAGCTTGTATCTTCTTAGTTTCACAAGGTTCATCGCGAATGGTTATATCCACAATACGCTTCCATGAAAGACATGAGCTCGTGACCAGCTGTGGCATCAACAAGATGATTAATCCTTGGTAAAGGATAACAGTCCTTTGGGCAGACCTTATTGAGGTCGGAGAAGTCGATGCAAGTCCTCCACTTCTTGTTTGGTTTTGGAACTAGAACTGGGTTGTCTATCCACATTGGATATTTTTCCTCCCTAATGAATATGAATTTTAGGAAATGAGCTACCTCTTCTTCCAACACCTCTCCTATTTCCTTTCCTAGCAGCCTTCTCTTCTGCTGCTTGGCAGGTGTGTTTCTGACCAAATTTAGTGTATGTATGACCACGTTTGGACTGATTCCTACCATGTCAGCATGTGACCAGGGGAAGCATTGAGGTTATTTCTTAAAAATGAGATCAATTACCTTTTGTGTTCGATGCTGAGATTTTTCAAATCTTTACAACCTTTGAGTTTGCTTCTTGGTCAAGAATTACCTCCTCTAGCTCCTCCAAGGCTTGGAGCTTAGATCGGTCTTTGGCTATCTTTGGGTCAACTTCTTCTCACTGAGCGACCTTTTCCCCTTCCATTTAAGGTTCTTCTACTCCCTCGATTACCTCCATCGCCCGGGTCTCCTTGGTTTCCTCAATTATCACCATGGTCTGCTGACCCGGTTGTGACTTTCTCTTCGTGGAAATTCTATAACATTCCCTAGCAACAAGTTGATCCTCTCTTACTATGCATATCCTAGTCCGTGAAGGGAACTTCATATCTACGTGGCAGATAGAAGATATGGCTTCAAATGTGATCAAGGCTTGTTGCCCAAAAATTAAGTTATAGGCAACTAGAAAAAATATTAGGTTGAACTAAAGCATCTTTTCTGTGGCTCGTGTTTCATCCCCAATGGTCAAAACAAGCTCAATCGTTCCAATGGCTGCCATTCCATCTCCTAAAAGATATGTATAGAGTTGTGGAGTTAGCCTTTAGATAAGCTACTAATAGCCCCATCTTTTCTAGCGTGGACCTGAATAGCACGTTCACAGAGCTCCCATTATCGATCAAGATCCTTTGTACTCTCTGCTTTGTTAGCTGGATGGTTATGAGAAGTGGATCATTATAAGAGAATTGGATATGGCTAGTGTCTTCTTCTGTAAAACGGATGGGTTGTTTGTCCATTTTTTGTTGCTTTGGCAATCGTTGCTCCACAGTGAACACTATACCATCATGAGATTTTAGCTCCTTGATATACCTTTTCTAGACCCCATTGCTTATGCTAGTCAAGTGAGGTATGCCTGCGATCGTGGCTATATCTCTCCCCACGACAAGAGGTGGGATGAGTTGGCTTTCAAGAGGTGGAAGAGCTGGTGGTGGATTCACTTGATTTCCCAAAGCTGGTCGTGTATTTTGCACAACCAGCTGATTGGGAGCTACCCGATTCCTGGCATACTATGCTAACGGTCCACCTCGGATGAGGGTCTCAATCTCATCCTTTAATTGACAACAATAGTCAATATTGTGGTCGATATCTTTGTGGTAACGACAAAACTTGGTCGGATCTCTTTTTACCTGCTGCTTTCTCAAGGGATCTGGCTTTTCCCAAAGAAGCGAGCAGTATTCGCTATGTATATAATTTCCCATGTATTCGTCAGGATGGTATATGCAGTGAATGTTGAGGAGTACTTATCCTCAACTTTGTTTTTCTTTCACCCTTCCTGATTGCCTTCATTGTTCCCCTCATTTTGTTATTGTTTGCTGCCTGGTTATTATGGGTAGCGGGCTGAGTCGTGGCTGCAGTATTTTCTACCACTCTAGTGGGCTGAGAGGGAATTTGACTGGTTCTAGCCATTGCGGATTCGGCCACCTCAAGGTTTATCCATTCTAGAGCTCAGTCTGCCCAGTCCTGTCAGCGTAGCTGGGAACAGGATGCAGCGCAGGTCAACGTTGACATTATGGGCTCTAATCAGAGCATTGAAAGTCCAAATGTGGTTTGATGGGTCAGTTATTCCATCATAGGTAGTCATGTTTAGCATCTTTAATCCTATTGGATACGGAGCTATAGCAATGTGAGGAGCGAAAGGCTCGAGCTCCTAGTCAGAATCATAATCGTCTTGGTTTTTCTAGACAGGAGATGCTTCATTTGCTCCTCCATCATAGAAAGTCGCTCAAAGGTTGGATCATTCATTACCGGGTTGTTTGGGAGTTTACCATTAGCTCCCATTACCCCTCTATTTATAGGGATTTGATGGAAAATTTTGGGTAATTGTTCAATATTTGGTAGCTTACAAGAATGGGTAACTTCCCAATCATAAATAAATTCCTTAAATACATTGATTGCCTGATGTTACTCATTTATCAGGCAAGGAGACCTTGCTTTGAATAGTAGGAATTCGTATTCAATACATTAATTACGTATATAAATTGCCCAAGTCTGTTGGCATTCAAGCTTCTGCGCTTTATCAAACTACCGCCATCTGAATGCATCCCTCGAACAGAAAGTGTATGTTATGGAGATCTCACCCAAGAGATGCTTATAGACTTATGAGGGCGAGTTGCTAATGATTCCATTCGACCTCTGTTATATCTATCTGGAGTGATCTGGGGAGCATCTTGATATCCTTTGTTGACGTAAACTCAATCTATTCATCCTGGAACTAATATATCATCCCCAAGGCTTAGTAATCTTCATTTATTGCTTGCCAGCTTTACCTTGAACAAGACAATTGAGCTCATAATTTTTAGGTACAACAAACTTAATCAACAAATGCGTCAGAAAGACAAACTTGCTGATGTCAAGAAAATACAATAGCCTTGAAATCCTCTAAGGAAGGCTCGGATGAAGAAAATGATGATGAAATGGCCTTGCTATCAAGAATTGTCAAAAAATACATCAAGAAAATTGGTAGCAAGAAAATTTGACCCAACTCATCAAAAGGTAATTTCTCTAAACCCTTTGAAACTAAAAAAAAGGAAATTCTGTGCAGGGAATGGGATGGTTTTGGACATATTCAAGTTGAATGTGCTAACACCTTGAAGAAGAAGAATGCTGACCGCGTTTTTGGCCAACGACGTGAGAACGTCAAAAACGACAAACCTTCAAGAGAATTCAAACGACACAGACAGTTTAATAAAGAAAATAAAGAACACGCAAAATTTCTATAGTGGTTCAGCCCCAATCAGTTGGTAATAGCCTAATCCACTTAGAGATTTGATTATTTTATCTACACTCAAGATCAGATGAACCAGTGTCAACTGAGTTTCTTCAGTGTAAATTCTCATAATACAAAAGAGTTCTCTCTCAAGAAAACGCACTTTCTCTCTCTAGAAAACTTAGACCAAAAATTCAAAATTGCCAAAAAGTCCTTTTCTGATCCCATCAACCCTCTATTTATAGGCTTGGGATCAGAAACTGATATCCTCCTAGGATCGGGATATTTTATTATTCGTATTATATTTAAATTACAAGAAATATTCAAAATACAACAGAATCCTCAATTTGAGCGAAGAATGAGAGATTCCCGCGCATGCCCAGACCGATTCTTGCTGAAGCTGTTTTTGGGAATTTGACGCAGTCTGGTCTATTTGGTTGATGAATATCGTCTTCTGGTCGAACACATGCATGTTGGATACATACAAGTGTTGGTCGGACATATGCATGCCATTTCTCTATTTGGACAACCATGCACTTGCTGGACATATGCATAAGGACCAGACCTTTGTCTCTCCTCGGACATGCGTCCGACCACGCCCTTAGACTGCTCCTCGGACCAAAGTCCAACCACACTCCTTGGACTGCTCCTCGGACCAAAGTCCGACCACACCTTGGACTGCTCCTCAGACCAAAGTCCGACCACACCTCGGGCTCTCCTCGGACCAAAGTCCGACCACACCCTTGGGCTCTCCTCGGACCAAAGTTTGACCATGCCCTTAGACTCTCCTCGGACCAAAGTCCGACCATGCCTTTGGACTGCTCCTCGGACCAAAGTCCGACCAGTCACTTGGCTTGGACGTGACACCTCTCATGCAGTCAAAACTCTTCATTGATGTACTGGGCTGCTGCTAAGCTAGATCACCCAACTATTCCTTGCCACTTGTCATTTCTATCGCCACGTCATCATTTTCAAATTTTTGGGGATAACATTTGCCCCCCAAGTTTATTATATGATACTTCACATAATAAAATTTTTTCCTTCACAGTTGACGGCATTATAAAAAATAACTGTTCATCTTCCCGCCATGCAGCAGACCACAATTTACAGACCACGATCCCTGCAAATAACTGTCCATGATCATGGAGAGAAAAAATAGCCCAGGAATATCAAGGGTCCAAAAATAAGTGATAATCCCACGTTTTTTTTTCCTTTAAATAACCCTACACTTACACACTCTTCTTTACACAAGAAAATCACATTTTAAAAACCCTTCTCTTTCTTTCTTCTCTCTTGGCCGAAACCCCTTGTCTTCTCCTTCCTTTGGCCGAATCTTCAAGGGACTTCAAGGGAAGCTCTCCATTTCTTCAAGAAATCTCCAAGCAAGTCAAAGGTTCTCCAAAGTTGAGTAAGTCTCCTTCTCCATGCCTTTACATTGTTGTTATTTTTTCAAAAATTTTCATGAAAAAACCATGTTGTGGCCGAAACCCCATTAGAGCTTTTTTCTTGAATTTGTTCATGAATCTCATAAGAATGTTTGCATAATGTGTTGGGTGGCTGTTTTGAGGAAGTTTGTGCTATGGGTAACCCCACATTACTCTCAATTTCATAGGAATTTCAAGAAAAATAGGTCAATTTGGTATAAACCATGATTATGGGTTTTGGGGTGTTTGATAGCATAGAGGGTTTCAAGAACATGAAAAACTTTTCAACTTCCCTATTTTGATCTTGTGTTTGTATGTTTGGATGAAGAAACATGTTTGTGTTAGTGAATATAGAACTTTGCCCTTTCAAATTGGGCCTTGTTTTCGGCTCAAGGAAAATAGTGGAACTTTTGGTGAGATTTTGGGTATGAAAAATGGGTAAGTTTAGGGATATGGCCGATCGGCCACTATTTTTCTGGGAAAACATGTGGTCCAATCGGACCACATGTGCACTCCCCGGACCTCATAGGCGCTCCTCGGATCGTGTGGAACCCATCTCCTCGGACCCTTGATGTCCGATCGGGGTCCTTGGGCTGTTGACATTAACCCCTTGGGTGCACTCGGCTCGGATGCAGACGGATAGCACCACGCCCAGCTTGGTTCGCTCGGACCAAACTCGCACGTCTCCTCCTCGGTCACATGGTATCCGATTGGATACCTCATGACTCTTTGCACATGCTGGCCAAGTGTCTCCTCGGGCACGCCCTTAGCCCAAGTTCACGCCTGGATGCATGCGGCTGGGGCATGCTTCTCTTCGGGCCTTTGGTGTCCGACCGGACACACACGCCTAGCCTTCGCACGCGCCTTGTCGGATGCACAAGCTCACTAGGAAAAATTTTAAGACCAATCATGGGATTCTTCATGCTATATTTTTTAAACATTTCTTAGGCACCTTTAAGCACTAAAAATCTTTTTTCCATGCATGCTATACTTTTTCCACTTAGATAAATTTTTCTAAGTGTAAAAATAAATTTTTTTTCTTGTTGAATTTTATCTGTATGGTTACTCACCTCCCCATTTTTTATTTATTTTTGTAGATGAATCGCTCTGATTATAGGGGAGGTGACAACCATACGGACTCCGATACATCTATCCCACAGTCAATCGAGACTCCCTAAAACAGCGATTCCTCATCAAAATCTTCCACCAGTCGTACTCCCGAGGATCGCCTTCATCGTTTCAAGCGAATCCTTCCCCGCTCAGCCCTGTATTTCCTCCACGAGGAACAATTTCTCCAACAAGCTTCACAATCGATGATGAGGGTGAAGAAATCTAATAGACTTCCCCAGGACCAAGATCCACAAGTTGCCCGCAGAGCGGTGCAGAAGGTGGTGGAGCGCAGTGACGCCCGCACTGCAACTCCTTCAGGATCACCCTCTCAGAAGTTTTCCACCGTGATCCAGAAATTGGCCATTTAGAAGCCACGGAAGGGGAGAGAAGAAGAACCTTCCTGGTTCACTGCCTAGCCTTCAAAAATTAATCCCGGGTCGTTCCACAAACACATCGAGGCTTTGGGTTTGAGTGGGGTGAACGTGATATGCCCGGGCCCCCATCAAAGAGCCAATAGGCCCTGTGGAGCATACTGCGCCTGGTCCAGGCATCATATCCACGCAGGAGCGACACTTCCACTACACCCCTATTTCTGGTCTATAGCGGATTATTTCAATGTCTCCCCATTCCAGATCGCACCGAATGGAATCCAGGCATTGTCTGCGCTGTATATTCTTTACTTTCTTCAAGGTTGGGATGAGCCCACCCCTCATGAGGTACACTATTTGTTCGACTTCAGGACTAACCCCACCCACAGGAACACGGGCTTCTTTCACCTTTAACACAGGCAAAAGGGGATTATGTACCTTAGCGGTATCGCACACAAGTCGAACCGCGGGAAATATTACAGGGAATATTTCCTCACATCAGACATTAAGGCCAACAACTTGGCTTTTACACATGCGGGTCCGTTCCAGCGACCCTTGCCTACTAAAGGAATGTTCAATCGAGCGGAGGTGTTGGCTAGCATGAGTGCCGAGGAGAAAGACGTGAAAAGATTGGTCACTGCAGACTACCTTCAGATGGTGGGCCTGATACCATGTGACCAAATGTGGCGGTGGAAAGTACAACTGGGGAGAACAACACGACTGATCAGTCCAATGCAGGCACGGAGGTAATGACTGACCAGTTTTCTCCTGGACCCTCTCCGCTTTCTCATAGACCTGGCGAGCTTGTCATTAGGGAGCCTCAGTCTAAGCCTCAGCATAGATCTGCTATTCCTGCTCGGTCCGGGAAAGGAAAAGGCATCCAGATTGAGAGAGAACTTAGCTCATCTTCGGATGACGAGGATGACTTCATTGATCAGATTCTCAACTCAAGTCTAGTATTCATAGGAATATGTTTAATAACTTGGTGATTCGAGACTAATAAAATTGTAGTAGTAATATACTTATCTACATTTTATTATATATATGTATTTTTTCTAACGAATCTCATGTTTTCTTCTTTTGGAGACTCGGAAATGTTCAGACATTGCATCGTTCCTCCTGCTCCAAAAAGGAAGTCTGGCGAAGGAAGTGGTCTCACTCCCCCGAGGAAGGTCCCGAGGGCAGTGCCTCCGAGCCAGGGGAGTCAACCTGAGGGGTCAGTGATGATCCCGCAGTTGACCCCTTCGTCACTTCCTCCATCAGCGAGCCTAACTCCCCCAGGCCCGTCCGGCCTGAGCGAGGCGCTCCGAGCTGCTGACACCAAACTCACGGGGGCAGCTGATTAGACCCTCCGTGATTCATCGACGATTCAAGGCTTTGAATCTTTTCCTCAACTCAGTGTTGACGTTGTCCTAGATAGAGGGATTGCTCAGCTGACAAATGTAAGTACTCTACCACAAGATAGATTGTTACTTACGTTAATGCTTTGTAGTAACTTTTTGTTTTTCATGCAGATGCTTATGACCTTCTGTCATGCCCAGCAATGATCAGTCGATTACAAGGAGTTGATCAAGGTCCTAAATGATCAACTCGTGGAGGCTCGAGCGAAAATGGACGCTCTTCAGTCCAAGCTGGAACAAGCAGAGAAGACTGTGACTGAGCAAAAGGAGTCTCTCAAGGGGTTGGCTGATGGGAATGATCAGCTAACCCAAGCCAACAAATCCTTGACTGATCGGCTAGACAGACTGACTCGTGAGAACGAGGGCTTAGCTCGCGAGAACGAGGGACTGATTAGTGAGAATGAAGAGCTGAAGCAAGAGAAAGAGGCCGACCTAACCCGCTACGAGGAGACCTGCTTCAACTGCTTCTACCAGGTGTGGAAGCTAAATAAACCCCTCAAGCTCGACTTTCTGACCGATGAGATCCAAGCAGAGGAGCTCGCTAGATGTGAGGCCAGGGCTGCTGAGGAAGCTGCTAATCCTACTGGCCCTACACCTGCCTCCTCTACACTATCATTCTGAGCGAGAGGAGCAGCTGAAGCCGAGGAGGGGGTTGATCAGCCTACCAGAGCAGCACGTCAGTGACTCCTCATCCTGCTAGAGCGCTCCTGCATGACCAGTTGTAGTCCTACCAATTTTTATCATAGTTTGTTTTATTTTTTATACTTTTGCTCGCATGATTGAGCTTTTTGGCACTTGCACTTTACTTTTATTTTTTGGCTAGCTTGAAACTTTTAAGTCTTTTTACATTTAAGACATTACAAGTTTATTGTGAATAGTAAAGTTTCTATATGCCTTAAACTTTCACATGAGTATTTAGTTTTCTAACTTAGAAATTCTAAACATTTCATAAGTCCATACTAAATATACTTCCTCATGCTCTTATTGCTCTAACATTTTATGAGCATAACTTTTATTATCACACGAATATCTGTTTCTAACTTAAAATTTTAAAAATTCCAAGTTACTTAAGCTTTGTCAAAAAGTTAGCTTAATGGCTTTTTTTAGACTTCCAAATTTACAAGTCAGCCCAAAAACAGATATCTTTGCTCGTGCTCTTATTGTCTATGTTGAAGTGCACGCCAGTATACTCTATGTGCCCCCCAAGTGATTGAGGGTTAAAAAATCCTTGATCACTTGCTACTTGATCGGATTTTTCCGAGCAATGACTACTCGTGAAACACATAGAATATACAAACATATTTCAGCAGTTAACCACTACAAAAACATGCAACTATTTAAACGTTGGTCTTTCATCTCATGATACCGACCAGTTGAACACTGTCCGGTATATATGTATTTTCAGTTTTTTAGAACACCTATTTTGTTTAAATCATAATAACAGTTGAACACTGCCAAGCAAGAATAATCAACACATATGCAAAATTTGTAGCAAGATTCGACCACGCTGCGCGTGATCTCTTTTATTACTCATAATAATAAATGAAAAAACGTGTCTAACAACGAGTTTCAAACAAAATAATATTGTTCAAAATAACATGACTGGTTAGCAAATAGCCAGTCTACAAAAAAAACTTAAATAACAAGTTAAGCACTTGATACAAAGCCACTACTCTGTAAGCAGTATTTATTGATAATATTTCCTCAAGTGCTCGCCGTTCCAGTAATTCCTTATCAGCTCTCCATTCAACCGAGCCAGCTTGTAGGTGCTGGGTGGCAAGACTTGCTCAATTTGATATGGTCCTTCCCAGTTTGGTCCTAGCACACCAGCTGCTGGGTCTCTGACAAACACCTTTCTGAGGACCAAATCTCCGACCTGGAACTTTCGATCTCGGACTTTGGAATTGAAGTAGCGCGCCACTTTTTTCTAGTGAGCAGCAACTATCAGGTTTGCCTCCTCTCTTCTCTCCTCGAAGAAGTCAAAGGATTCTGCCAACAATTGATGATTCTCCTCTTGGTTGTACATGGTCCTTCTATGAGATGGAGGGTCTATCTCCACAGGTATCATGGCTTCATACCCATATGCCAAAGAAAATGGGGTATGTCTAGTTGCTGTCCGAGCAGTAGTCCTGTATGACCAAAGGACTTCTGGTAATTCTTCCGCCCATGCACCCTTAGCTCGCTCCAGGCGCTTTTTCAGAGTGTCCTTCAGTGTCTTGTTTACCGCTTCAACATGCCCATTGGCCTGTGGATGGGCTACCGAGGAGAAACTTTTTGTGATGCCATGCCGAGTGCAAAAATCGGTAAATATGTCGCTGTCAAATTGGGTGCCGTTGTCAGACACTGTCTTCTTAGGTAGACCATAGCGACATATTATGTTCTTAACCACAAAGTCCAACACTTTCTTCGATGTGATCGTGGCTAATGGTTCGGCCTCAGTCCACTTAGTGAAATAATCTACTGCAACCACTGCAAACTGCACTCCTCCTTTCCCTTTGGGCAACTTCCCGATTAGATCAATACCCCACACTGCAAAAGGCCATGGACTTTGCATTTGCTTCAAGACGTGTGGGGGCACTCTGGGCACTTTAGAAAATCTTTGGCATTTGTCACACCTCTTCACATATTCCATAGAGTCCTCGTTCATGGTAGGCCAGAAAAATCCTTGTCGCAAGATCTTTTTAGATAGACTCTGCCCCCCAGCATGATCTCCACAAAACCCTTCATGCACCTCAGCTAATAAATTCTTTGACTGGTCGGGTGTTATGCACCTGAGTAGAGGTAAGGAATACCCTCTTCTATACAACACCCCATCCATCATGGTGTACCTAGCAGCTTGCCTCATAATCTTCCTTGCTTCATTAGGTTCCTCTGGGAGGGTCCCTTGCTCAAGATAAGTGATGATGGGGGTCATCCAAGTGTCAGCTATTGCGATCGGCATGGCCTCTTGTTCATCAATGCTTGGCTCCACCAAGTATTCTACCGGTACTATATTCAGAGTTTCAGCATCTTTTGCACTAGCTAGCTTTGCTAGAGCATCTGCATTAGAGTTCTGCTCCCGTGGTACTTGTTTGATGGTATATTCCTCAAACTGTGCTAGCAGATCTTTGGTCTTATTTAAGTATGCCACCATGCGCAGGCCCCTTGCCTGGTATACCCCCAAGACTTGGTAGACCACCAATTGGGAATCACTATTTATTTCCACCGACCGGGCACGTACCTCTCTGGCCAGTCACAAGCCTGCTAGGAGGGCTTCATACTCCGCCTCATTGTTAGAAGCATTGAATCTAAACCTCAGTGCACAATGAATTCGGTGCTTCTCTGGTGTGATTAATATAATTCCAACCCCTGAATGATGCTCATTCGACGACCCATCAACAAAAAGTTGCCAAGTAGGAAGTTCTTCTTTTTGCCCAATGACACTCTCTCGCTGGTCGGGAACATCAGCGATCCCGATACATTCAGCGATGAAATCTGCCAAATCTTGGCCCTTAATAGCAGTCCTCGGCTGGTACTTAATTTTGAATTAGCCTAACTCAACTGCCCATTTAAGTAGCCGACCAGATGACTCTGGCTTCTGTAAGACTTGGCGTAGAGGCTGGTCAGTAAGGACCTTAATGGGGTGTGCTTGGAAGTATGGCTGCAATTTTCGTGATGCGAGTACCAAGCAGTAAGCTAAATTCTCGATCATGGGATACCTGGACTCTGCTCCTATCAATCGCTTGCTAACATAATACACCGGGTGCTACACTCTATCCTCCTCTCGTACTAAGGCAGCACTTTCAGCATGCTCCGTGACTGCTAGGTATAAAAAGAGGTCTTCTCCATCAACTGGCTTAGAAAGGATAGGAGGTTGGGCCAAATGCTCCTTTATGGCCTGGAAAGCTTGCTCACATTCTGCAGTCCACTGAAACTTCTTGCCTCCTCTAAGCAGGTTAAAAAACGGGACGCACTTGGACACAGCCTATGCCAGCACTGGTCTCCTTGGACACAGCCTATGCCAGCACTGGTCGGGAACTTCATGGAAAGGTGCCAGATTGAAACTACCACATGTAAGTTTGTGAGCAGTGGTCGACCAATAACCACATTGTAGGCGGACGGGCAGTCAACAATCAAGAACTCGATCATTACGGTTTCATGCTTGGGAGCTTCCCCCGTCGTGACTGGCAACTTGATTGTCCCAGCTGGTGACAATCCTTCTCCAGTAAACCCATAAATGACTTAGGAGCACGGCTTCAAGTCATTGATAGACAACTTCATCTTCTCGAAGGATGACTTATAAATAATGTTTACAGAGCTCCCTGTATCGACCAGACATCTCTTCACTTTCATATTAGCAACTTGGACTGTCACAACAAGAGGATCATTGTGAGGATACCTCACGTGTCGAGCATCTTCTTCAGTGAAAGTGAGGGACTCACTTTCATATCTTGGGTTCTTCGGTGGTCGCTCCTCTACTATCATAATTTCAGAGGTGGATGCCGCACCCAACTCATGATGAAGGGTGCGAGCATACCTCTCCCTCGCCTTGTTGCTATCTCCAGCAAGATGTGGTCCTCCACATATAGTATCTAGTGTAAAGTCCATAGGTTCAGGTTGCAAAGGTGGGGATCGTTGCCGCTTGAACCCAGGATTGTTGTTGCTCCCCTCTCCTTGGGTCTTCTCTGCTCGATACTTTTTTAGCTTCCCCGACCGGAGGAGAAACTCTATCATATCTTTGAGATGATTACACTCATTTGTGTTGTGACCATAGTCTCCATGGAAGTGACAGAACTTGTTCATATCTCTCTTACTCATCTCCTTCTTGATTGGTGGGGGTTTCCGGTAAGGGACCTCTTGATGACTGGCCAAGTAAATCTCTGCTCGACTCACCAAAAGAGTGGTGTAGTTGGTGAATCGAGGTTCATACTTAGTTGGCTTGTCGTTTGGTCCTGACTTAGCCTTCTTCTCATTGTGGCGGTCAGACCCGTTATTCCCACGTTTGTTACCACCACCTTGATCATTCCCACCATTATTGGGGGGATCATTCGTCCCGCTCGGATTGTTCAATCCATTTTCTCCCTTCTCAATTGTATCATCCAACTTCATATACTTATCTGCCCGGTCTAAAAATTGTTGTAATGTTGAAATTGGATGACGATGGATGATGTCCCACAAAGGACTTCGATAGATAATGTCGGAAGAGATCGCCACCATCTTCCCCTCATCTTCAACCGCAGTAGCTCGGTTAGCTTCTCTCATGAACCTTTGTATGTAGTTCTTGAGAGACTCATCTTTTCTCTGCCTAATATCCACCAAGTGATTGGCATAAACAGGAGGGGTTCGAGCAGTACTAAACTGCCTGCAAAACTCCGTCCTAAAACTTTCCCAAGAAGTGATGGAGTCTGGTTTAAATTTCCAGTACCACTCCTGGGCAGTGTCTGACAATGTGGTGGGGAAGACTCTGTAGCGATAGTCATCACTCACCCCGAGCAGCTCCATTTGATCTTCAAACCTCCCAACATGTCTTACCGGGTCTGCCTTTTCTGTATAAACTGGCAGTACCGGTGCTTTGTATTTCGCTAGTGATTGAGATGCTCTAATTCGAGCACAAAAAGGGCTGCCACTTCTGTGATCTACTGGATCAATCGCAGCTGGTTGTTTTGACAAACTCTGGACTGCTGCTGTCAAAGCATCAAGCTGGGCTTGGATGCCTGGGGCCACTGCTAGGGATTCACTTTCGAGACCGCTCGGTCGGGTGTTCCTATCCGGCAAACCATCATCGAGTATTTCTACTCGACTGGCAGGACGGATTGGCTCTTGCCCTTCAACCGGGACGGTCCTCCTTCTATCATCAATGACGTCCCTCATGTCCTTCTGAGCAGTGTGCTTTCCCAACCTATCGAACACCGTACTTCGAGTCTTCTCAGAAGGTTTGCTGGGTGGAACGTGCTCCTTGCCACTGCGCTGGTTGGGATGCCGTGGTGGCCTTCCTGTCTGGGCTAGTCGATCCTCTCCTCCTCGATGGTTATTATTATTCTTCTCCTTCAAATGGTTAGTGTGATGACTGTCAGCCTCATCATGCCCATGCCCATCTTTGAAGTGGAAAGTCTCATTGCCACGAGGAGCTTTATTGTGCTCCTGCTCATGAGGTGTTTTCTTGCTGCCTGACTTGTGACTCCCTGACCTGAAAGTCTCTAATCGGTGGCTCCTTGAGGGGGTTTTGGAGTTCCCCCTTTGAGTTGAGGTAGTGCGCGATCGGACTCCATCCTCCTCATGACCAGGTGGGTTATTACCACCTCTGCCTGGTCTATCAGTTTTCTTACGACCAGCTTCTGTGGTCCTTGCCTCTGTGGTGGCTACCACCCCAGGTGCAACCTGGGCATTGGCTCGAGTCAGCTGCGTAGCTGCCTCTAGAGCGAGTGCAGCTTCGCGATGTCGCCTGTCGGCCTCCTCCTGCTATCGACGGATCTCCTCACTCCTAGCGTCCATCTCCCATTTCTACTGCTCGAATGCGGCATTCTGCCTAGCCATTTCCTCAGCGAACGCCTCCTGCCTGGCGTTGAACTGAGCCATCTCCTCCTGGAAGGCGCTCATGGCTTCCTGGAGCTCTTCAAATTCTGGTGCTACATCCTCGAGCACGACTCTGGGCTCAGTTTCACGATCTTGAACGCTAGGACCCTCTAATCTAGAATGCTCTTTAAAGGAGTTCATCTTCTTGGAGGCTGCATTGGTGTTCTTAGGCGCCATATTACTTCAGGGACCGTCTATTCTTCTCTTCAGGCTCTCAATGAAAGCACCAAAATGTTGACCGCATTTTTGGCCAACGACGTGAGAACATCAAAAACGACAAACCTTCAAGAGAATTCAAACGACACAGACAGTTTAATAAAGAAAATAAAGAACACACACAATTTTTATAGTGGTTCAGCCCCAATCAGTTGGTAATAGCCTAATCCACTTAGAGATTTGATTATTTTATCTACACTCAAGATCAGATGAACCAGTGTCAACTTAGTTTCTTCAGTGTAAATTCTCAGAATACAAAAGAGTTCTCTCTCAAGAAAATGCACTTTCTCTCTCTAGAAAACTCAGACCAAAAATTAAAAATTGCCAAAAAGTCCTTTTCTGATCCCATCAACCCTCCATTTATAGGCTTGGGATCAGAAACTGATATCCCCCTAGGATCGGGATATTTTATTATTCGTATTATATTTAAATTACAAGAAATATTCAAAATACAACAGAATCCTCAATTTGAGCGAAGAATGAGAGATTCTCGCGTATGCCCAGACCAATTCTTGCTGAAGCTGTTTTTGGGAATTTGACGCAGTCTAGTCTATTTGGTTGATGAATATCGTCTTCTGGTCGAACACATGCATGTTGGATACATACAAGTGCTGGTTGGAGATATGCATGCCATTTCTCTATTTGGACAACCATGCACTTGCTGGACATATGCATAAGGACCAGACCTTTGTCTCTCCTCGGACATGCGTCCGACCACGTCCTTAGACTGCTCCTCGGACCAAAGTCCGACCACAGTCCTTGGACTGCTCCTCGGACCAAATTTCGACCACACCTTGGACTGCTCCTCGGACCAAAGTCCGACAACATCTTGGGCTCTTCTCGGACCAAAGTCCGACCACACCCTTGGGCTCTCCTCGGACAAAAGTCCGACCATGCCCTTAGACTCTCCTCGAACCAAAGTCCGACCATGCCTTTGGACTGCTCCTCGGACCAAAGTCCGACCAGTCCTTTGGACTGCTCCTCGGACCAAAGTCCGACCAGTCACTTGGCTTGGACGTGACACCTCTCATGCAGTCAAAACTCTTCATCGATGTACTGGGCTGCTGCTAAGCCAGATCACCCAACTATTCCTTGCCACTTGTCATTTCTATCGCCACGTCATCATTTTCAAATTTTTGGGGATAACATAGAAGAATAAGAAGAAGGGATAAGTCGCAGCAAGGAGTGGTCAAGACTCCATTAGTAGTGATGATGAAGAATCAAACAATCTTGCTTTAATTTCCTCTGTTATGCCTGGCTTACCTTTTTTTGTGCAGGAAAAAGACAAACTACTTTGTCCTAACGATTTGGTCTCACCATCTGATAGTTCGGATTCTGATTCTTATACATCTAAATTAAGCATGGATTCATTGCAAGAGTCTTACAAACAGATGTATTCTCAATGGCTGAAAGTATGTTCTAAAAAATGCATAATGACAGGTATTAATCTTAATCTAGCGAAAATGATTGACAAACTCAAAATCTGTGTGAACAATTATGAATGAGAGATAGTATTAAAATTAATAAAATTAAGCGTCTCGAAAATGAACTTGATCACATAGTAAAGGGTGTTAAGATGCCTAATCCTTTTTCTATGATATTTGATGATGTTTTGCGTGCTAATATTTTCATTGGAAACTATGGAGGAATTGGGATGGATTGATCTAAATCCAAAGAGAAAGTTATAATGCTTAAATCTACAATTTTGCCTATTTCTCACAAGTTTGTTTCTGCAGGATATGCTCTTTCGTCTGAGCTCTCTACCTCACAAATTAATTCTTTTGTCAAAAGACAATCAGGTGAAAGTAAAAGTGTATCCAAATAGAAAACAAATAAGTTTGTTCCTATTTGTCATTTCTATGGTGTTAAAGGTCATATCAGAACAAGATGCTTTACCTTGCTGAAAATCAAATAATCCAAAGAAGATCTCATCCACAAAAAATAGTTCCAAACTCTAATGCTTGGTATTTTGATAGTGGATGTTCTTGTCACATGACAGGTGATAAAACCATTCTCATTGACTTAAAGCCTATGAATTGTCGTGTTGTTACTTTTGGAATTGGTGTTGTAGGGAAGGTTCTTGGCAAAGGAACTATAAACATTGAAGGACTACCGAAATTGAATAATGTTATTTTGGTAGAAGGACTTAAGCTAATCTTATTAGCATAAGTCAGATCTGTGATCAATGATTTTTTGTACACTTCTCTCATGATGAATGTGTGGTCCTTGATAATAAAGAAAATAATATGTTTAAAGGTTTTCTTTATATTCATAACTGTTACACTTTGTCACAAAACTTGACATGTCATTTGGTTGTGAAAAGGTGTACAGATTTGTGGCATGAGAAATTTGGACACATTAATTTTAAAATTTTGAAAAGACTCTCAAATGCAGGTCTTGTTCGTGGTTTGCCCAAATTGGGAAAACAAATTTCAGGATAGTGTCACAAATGTAAACTTAGTAAGAAACTCAAAAAGACACACAAAGGTATCTCATATATTAATACTTCAAAGATACACGAATGACTTCATATTGATCTCATGGGTCCTATTGAAGTTGAATGTATAAATGGTAAAAGATACATCTTTGTCCGTGTTGATGATTTTTCACATTTTACTTGGGTTGATTTTTTAAGAGAAACTTTTTGACACGTCTGATGCTTTTAACACCCTTTGTTTAAAATTGAGGCTTGAAAAAGATTGTAACATAGGGTAAATTGATAGAATTCGAAGTGAACATGGGAAAGAATTTGAAAATGTTGTTCATGAATATCCATCTCCTAAGACACCAGAACATAATGGAGTTGTGGAAAAAAAGAATCGAACTCTACAAGAAATGGCTAGAGTGATGTTAAACAGCAAAAAGCTTTCAAAAAGAGTGTGGGCTGAAGGTATCAATAAAGCTTGTTACACTATCAATCGCATCAACCTTAGACCAGCTACGTTGAAAACTCCATATGTAATATAGAAAGGTAAGAAACCCAATGTAAGTTACTTCCATGTGTTTGGATGTGTGTGGTATGAATATTTGAGAAAAAAAGTAATGTTGGAGTTTTTTTACGGTATTCCATTAACAATAGAGTTTATCGTGTGTGCAATATGAGAACTCAAACTGTTATGGAATCTTCTAATGTTGTGTTAAAGATGAAAAAAAAATCAGCATATTCCAGCAAAGAAGAAATAATGAGTTTTCTTGAAGAAAAAACTAAGGAAGTTGAAGCATCATTCCCTGAACCCGATGTCACCAACCCTGATCATGATACATCAAAGTCGAAGGAATCAACGTCCAAGCAAAACAGTGACAATAATTCTGAAATTGTTACTGACATTGTTCAAAAGGAACTTTCCTCTAGAGTAAAAAAGAATCATCCCATTGATCTGGTAATAGGTAATATTGAGGAAAGTATGGTAACACGCAAAAAGTATGTTAATCTTGTTCAATATGTGTGTGTTTACTTCTTCTATTGAATCTAAAAATGTGAAAGAAGCTCTTTCTCATGAATATTGGATTACAGCTATGCAGGAGGAACTTGAACAATTCACAAGTCTAGTATCTTGTGCCAAGACCTAGCCATACAAATGTTATTGTTACTAAATGAATTTTAAAAATAAAAGTTATAAATTTGGTACAATTATGAGAAAGAAGGCTAGGTTAGTGGCTCTAGGATACACACAAATTGAGGGTGTAGATTTTGATGAAACATTTGCTCCCATAGCAAGACTTGAATCTATTAGGTTGCTTTTGACTATTTCATGCATTATAGGTTTCAAGCTTTTCCAAATGGATGTTAAATCCGCCTTTTTTAATGGAGTTTTGAATGAAGAAGCCTATTTTGAGCAACTTTAAGGATTTGAGGATCCTCATCGTCCTAATCATGTATTTAAATTTAAAAAGGCTTAGTATGGTTTAAAACAAACACCTCATGCTTGGTATGAACGTTTAGCCCAATTTCTCATTCTTAAAGGATATCGACGACGGTGAGTTGACAAAAGTCTATTCATCAAAGATAATGATTCTCACATTATTATTGCATAAATATATGTTGATGAGATTGTTCTTGGTTCTTCTTCTAATCTTAAAGTGCAGGAATTTGTGAAGCCAATGAAGGACAAATTTGAGATGAGCATGGTTCCAGAATTTACTTATTTTTTAGGGTTACAGGTCAAACAAACATGTGAAGGGATTTTTATCACTCAGAGTTAGTGTGGAAAGAACTTGGTTCCCAGTTTTTGGTTGGATAAGGCCAAACATGCAAAAATGCCTATGGCTACTACTCTCAAGTTGACCAAAGATGAAACATGAGTGAAGGTTTATCCCAATCTATACATAATCATGATAAGTAGTCTTTTATACCTCACAGCTATTCGTCCTAACATTTTTATAGTGTAGGTGTTTGTGCCAAGTACCAAGGGAATCCTATGGAATCCCATATGTCAGTTGTTAAGTGTATTGTTCGTTATGTGAGTGGCTCACTTGAGTATGGTCTCTAATCTTGTTTGCTTCAGTGATGCTGATTGGGCTGGAAATGTTGATGACAGAAAAAACACAAGTGATGGTTTCTTTTACTTGGGGAATAATTTTGTAATGACCAAAAAATTCTAACACTAATTTTGCGGAATCAAAATTATTCATAACATTTAATAGGTCTCAAAAATACAGATAAAAAAATTACCATAATGTGTGCAAACACTAAAAATATTTACATGGAAGTTTAAAAAGTATTAAGGCAAACCCAACATAGTTAAAATATAATCAAAAGACTCATTTCGAAAGTGCAAACTCCCCATAGGTCTGGTCACATGTACTTTCACAAGTAAACTCTGGTTATCACTGCGTCAGCTTTTCCTTGCCCTTACCTACAACATAAGCAACTAGGTAAGTACAAACACTTAGTAAGTTAATATAACAACACTAAGAAGATGCACACATGAGAAAAAAGGACCTAGTCATTGTCCTTACCATACATAGATTACCACACTTAGGGTTCCAGATAAATCTTGGCGGCACCATTTTGCCTTTAGCAGAAGTCATTCACAAAAACCTGCAATTTAATCCAAATAAAAGCAACGGCAAAAAGTACATACAATAATAGAACTGAGCTTATAAGCCAATTTGGGAGTTGTCAAGGCTTCCCCGAGCATCTCAGCTCAAAGTTGCAGTGGACACTCAAGTCTCTACACTGATATCTAACTCTCGAGGGTAACTATCGGTTACCTTGAGAATTTATTTAAATCTCAAACAAGGAACGGGGTTGGTGGATCCACACTAGCTCATGGAGACCTCTAGGTTTACCTAGCGTACTTACCTTCTGGCCAAATCTCTTGGTAGCTAAATAAACCAATAAAATAATGTATCACAATGGAGCATAAGCACCCCTAGGATCGTTTAGACTCCTAAGTTACCTAATCTACTTCTCTCCTGGCCAATTCTCATGGTCACAAACCGTATAAAAATAATGTATTATAATGGAGCATAAGCACCCCAAGGATCATTCAGACTCCTAGGTTACTTGGCTACTTTTCTCCCGATCTATTATCATGTGGAGCGTAAGCACCTGTAGGATCATGCAGACTCCTAGGTTACCTAACACCTTATCTCCTGATTAATTCTGATGTCGAGCATAAAACCGCCTAGGATCATGCAAACTCCTAGGTTACCTGGCTACTTATCTCAAGGTCTCGGGTATAATCCAGACCATCGATATACAACTTCTCGTGTGGAGCGTAAGCACCCCCTACAGATTGTCTCCCAATGAGTCCTCTCTGTCTAACTAGAGTATAAGCCCTACCTCTTGCAAGAAATACACTAGTTAACTCATGTTACATACACGTAAATCATAAACTGACTTTCTAGTTGTCCTTAGCTACGCACGGGAAACCTTCCCTTGGAGAATCACGCTTCGTTAGCCAACATTTTATACAGTGTACTCAGATTAATTATGGCACTATAGTAGATTACATTCTACTTGGTCATTAAGGTCATAACAAAATACCTACAAAGGGTATTCTCATCCTTACACGTTTTAAACAATAACAGTATTTTAAACAATAAGAAATAACGGAAGAAAGTCAATTTTCTACCAAATTTCCCACTCCGTTCTGTTTATCGAGCTTATCTAGGAAGATATCATTTTGGATTCTATCAAACTTGACCATTTTTTTCATTTCTTTAATTTTACCAAAAATCTCACCTTTTCTAGTAAAATCCCTTAATAATTTAAGTTGAAATATTTAGTTAAGAAACAATGAAAAGAAATATTTAATTATGTTTAATTTATTTAAGTTTTAAAAAAATTATTTTAAAAAGATTGTTTGATTCTTTTCATTTAATAAAAATAGGGTATTGGACTCTTTGTCATTTCCTTAAATAAAAAACGTTTAATTGAAAAATATTAACCTTTAATATCCGATTAATCTTAATACTCGTGTAGTGTGCTAAATAAATTTTATAATTACCGATATTATTTATAACTCTCTTAGTTAAATACTTATAAAAATCTTCACATTTTCCCTAAGTATAAACTTTATAAATGCTAAGTTATGAGTAGCTTAGTTTGAAAAATTATATTTTGAAAACTATAGCTTAAAAAATTCTCAAACTTTGCATAACTAAACTTGTATATTCCAAGAAGTTTCTTGACAAATTTCACACAAAAATAATCATTTTTACTTAGTGACATTTATTTTCAAAAACCATATTTCAAAACTGTCTAGAAAAGACCAATCTTTTTTAGTGACCAATCATTATTTGGGTCTAGAACATTTTTTACTTAGTGAAATGGTTTCCCAAAATCTGCTGTCTAGAAAGAAGTTTAAGTTTCCTAAAATTCATGTCTAAGTCTTCCAATTCATAACTCTCAGCCTTTTTAACATTTTTCTTTAAGATTGTACAAATTTATTTATCAATAACAAGATAATTTTCATTCCAAAAATCAGCCAAAAATTCAATAATTTGACTACATAAATAATTGTCCTAATTCTCCTGTTTACCTAGTTTTTTAAAACACAAATTTCAGATTACACACAAATTTTTACAAAAGCCATATCCTGATCAATTCAAAACCTTTTTGCAAGTTATTATAGACTACGGACATATACACATCCTACATTACAACATGAAACTAAGAAAATCATATGGACCCATAATTTGTTTGACCCATTTGGAAGTCAGGTCCTACACATTTTCTTACAAAAGTCAAGATTTCTCCTATGGAATATTGGATTTCATCACTAACAAACATCTAAACTCTTATGCATGTGCCATCAGCCATCAATTAATCATTTTCACAGTTACAATAATCAGTTAAAACATATTAAACAATCAAAACATGGCAGTTTCAACAAGAATTCAACAAATAAATACATAGGAGGTGACCATTACCACTTGTAGACTTTGGATTGGATTTTAGTGTCCCCTAGCAACTTGAATTCCTTACTCAGCCTTTAATCTACATATATTAACTCCCCAAAAGATCCAAAATCATATTATACAACTACATGAACTCAGCCAAGTGCAAAAAATTACCAAACACAGAAACTTTGACAAGGATATCTAGTGTTTACCTTTGTCAAACTGACTTGGTGTGTGGTCTCCTTAGATTCAAGCTAGTACTCCAATACTTAGGATTAATTTCAGGATAGATGAAGGATGAGAGATTTGTGAGGAAACATATAAAGAGAAACCAACCCTAAGGTAGTCGATCACAAGGAGAGCTTGAGAGAATTTTTTAGAGAAAACTTCAACTTTGAGTTTTGTATTTGCTAATGAAGACTCTAGAGCATTTTAACTATTTATATGTGATAAAAAATTAAAACTTAATTTACCATTTAAAATCCTTGTTGCCGCCCCCTAAGTTAAATTAAGCCTATATTAATTTCTTAATTAATCTTACTTAATTCTAATTAATCTTAAGTTAATTGTTTTTTTCTCCAAAAAGTTACAACAGTGTTATTTTTCATATTTTCCCCTAATTTAGATTTTAATCTAGGGTAATTAAATTATATAGGACTTGTCATTTAATTTAAGTGGTCACACTCCCACATACACTACTCAAATAATTTAATTAACCAAATTTTTTTACCTTTGTTAGATTAATCAAATAATTTAATGTCCAATAATAGTTTTCCATAATTATGCTTCTCAAATAATGATTATCTGAGATTTTACCAGATTAGGGTTTCCATTTCAGTCTGGGACCGAAATGCTCGATTTGTCGCCAAACCGCATGTATCACATTTTGGCTAACATTTGCAACATTAGTTTTGCTTCTTCAGCATATATTATCATTCATAATGATATTCATATACATATCACCACCCCGTCCTCCACTATTCGTATGTGCTCAAAATGCAGGGCATTACAAATTTGGTGTCTTGGCATAGCAAGAAGTAAAATTATATTTTCTTGTCCACTATTGAGGCCGAATATATAGCAATAGGAAGTTGTTGTTCTCAGCTAATATGGATGAAACAGATGTTGTCCGACTATGGATTAGTATGGAAACCCTGATAGTTTTTTTTTTTATAATACTGTGAAATAAATATTTCAAAAAATCATGTTCAACACTCTAGAACAAAACATATTGATACAGATTATTTTATCAAGGAACTTGTGGAAAATAAAACCTTGGTTTTAGAATATGTTGAGACTGTTAAACAAATTGCTAATATTTTCACTGATGTTCTTGATGCAGTTAGGTTTGATTCTCATAGAAAATCTTTGGGAGTTTGTTCTTCAATATAAATATATATCTATCTTGACATGTCCTAACAAAGTGTGTGCTAATTTTTAGTGTACTTGTTCATGATCCTGAGATTCTTCCAAAATTATGTTTAGCAGCTTGATACTAATTTTTGTTAGATTATCTAGTTAGAAATTTGTTCATATTTTTTACAAAATAAAAAAATCTTATTTTTATAAATATTGTATTATACAAAAAAAATTGGTGTTCGATTATCTAAAATATCTCTTTGATTTTCCTCTAAGACTCCAATTTAGAAAAGAGCTACCTACTCTAATTTCTGAAAGCCATCATTCAGTAAGTTTGAATTATGTAACTAAAATTATGTAGATGATACTCTACCATTGAAAAGGGCTACAATTTTTCTAGTGTGAAAGCTTCTATCTTGGTTACAAAGTTGCAAAATAAAAATAAATAAATAAATAAATAAGGGAGCTCGAGTTTATAAAAAAAAAATTGTATACTTCTTTTTGTCACACTCACACACATATTTTCTTTGATTTGAAAAAATAAAAGAGAAAAAAAATCTTTAATATTGAAAAATAATAACTGGTTTCTAAATAGATTTTCTAAAGCATTAATTATGACAAATTGTTGCTAACAAATATATTGGATTACTCACTATATTGTGACTAGTCACAAAGTTTTTGAGCACCAAATCAAGTACACAATTTCGACAACTATATATATACATATATTTATCTAATAAAATGTTGACTAAATAATAATAAAAGGAAAAAAAAGTTGATTGTATATTGACTTTCGGGAATATATTTTAATTAGTTTCATTGCATTTATTTACATATTCTATATTGGTCAATATTTTCCATACTTTCCGTGTTTAAAATTTTGGCTTAAAGTGTAGCAGTTGCCCAAAAGTGTGTACACGTTCTATGGGAAGTTATTGCATTAAGTGTCAAAATATTTTCAAATTTAAAACCCCATCATCGAATTCAAGCACCCATTTTTATTTTTCTTTCTCTTTCTCCTGTGCTTTCTCTCTGCCTGTGTTTCTCTCTAACTTTGCATTGCAGAAAACAATGGTGACGACCCATGGAGCAAGATCCAACCAGAAGAATGTCGACAAGGGAACTCGGACTTCCCTTACTCTGAAAGCCTCTCTAACCAAACCCATGGCGTAGAAAATGGTCCTCCATGTTGCAAAATATTAGGAGAAAGACCCTCGGGAATGTCTTATCCCTCCACTAACCGACCCTCCAATGGTGGTTCCTCCTAGCCACAGAGTAGTAGATCGAGAAGCCCTTGATTGATTCAGAAGAGGTTGGGTCTTGTTTCGAGGAGACAAGTCATGAGAAACTCACTCCTCGCGCCAAGAAGACGAAGGATGGTATCCAAATCCTAGATTCCTCAAAGACTACCTCAGACACATCTCTCTCGCCAGATGTGCTTACTAAGAAATTGTTGCGAAGTCATATGCTGGGAAACTTGCCTCCTGATCCAAGGTCAAGTCGACCTCTAAGTTGGTGCCCTCGACCCCTTCAGAGTCTACTACTCCTACACCCAAAGTTGGAAAGGTTGATCGTCTTCAAAAAGTGCCACTTGCCTGTTCTTCTTTAAGTATAATAAATAAATTGCTACTTAATCCAAGTCCCTAGAATCTGATGATGAAGAACTGGATCCAACTGTGCAGTTGGATGACAAAGTTGTTGGTTCTGTGTAATATCCCAAATTCCCTAATATGGCTTAGTGCCTAGATTAGGGGGCCGGGAGGCAATAATTGTTTTAATTATGTGTGAATATAGTATGATCATGTCATTATGTGAATTATATTATAATATAACTATGTTGGCATGTTTAGCAATATTAAATATGCTTGTGGGCCCGCTTCTTATAAGAAGGGAATTTTAGTAATTTGACCCACTAAGGGTACAATTGTAATTATGTGTCTAAGTGAATGAGACCACATTATTATGTGGATATATTTGAGTTACTCAACGCGAGGCAATCCTAGTGAGCAAGTTAGCGGAAAAGTCACAATGGGGTCAAATACCCGGCTCGGGGTGAACCTAGGGGTATTCTAGTAATTTAGCACATTACCAGGGGTTATCGGGTAATGGGGAATTATTTGGTAATCATTTGAGGGAATTAGAGATCATGAGAATTTGCAAGGCGTTAGTTATGGTTAGCAGGGAAAAAGAGGGTTAAAAGACTCATTTACCCTTATGAGCTTTTTAGAATGGGTAATGGGTTGAGGGTAAATTGGTCATTCCTAGCCTAAGGAGAAGTTACACTTAGAGAGTTCAGAAGCTAGTGGAATGCTTAGAACACTCTCAACACCTCATTCTCTCTCCCTCACGTCCCTTTGGTGAAGTTTTGAATTTTCAAAGGAGTTAACTTGGAAATTTGAGGCTTGAATCTGGGAATTCGGTTAGAGCACCTTAAATATTGAATTAAAAAACTGAGGTAAGAAGTTCACTCTATTTTCTTGGTAAATTCCTTCTATGGTTTAAGTTTCACCAAAATTGTAAGCTATGGTTGGGTTAGAGTTTGGGTGTGGTTTCATGAGGTGTTGGCGCTGTCTATTATGTGTTATTTGTGATTTTAAGCTCATTTGGGACTTTTAGACAAGTTTGGGGCAGGATTTGAGAGCTTTGGCTCGGGGAAAAATGGTGGAAAAACCCAGCTTCTCTAGGTTCGCTAAGGAGTGTCGCGACCCTATTCTTCCGTGCCGCAGTGCTGGGATGAACAACGGCAAGGGGCCCTAGTTGTGCGCTGTTGCGGCGCCTGTGTGCCTGTGCTATGGCACTAGGCCAATTTCAGGGCCCTTGAATTTTGTATTTTTAGGGCATAAGCCCAGGGGCTCGGGGGGACGTTTTCGCTACCCCATTTGGGGAAATTAGAGGTCCTGAGAGCATGGGATTGGTCCCAGGGCTCTATCATGGAATCGAATAATAATGAGAATGTTATTTGTGGGTTGTGACTAGGTTACCGCTAGGACTCGGGAGAGGATTGTTCTCGGGTGTCGCGCTTAGTTGTTTATTTGCTTGTGCTTGGACCAAAGGTTGCACCCAGAATATGATATATATGATTGCCCCGAATGCTAAATATAATCTTGATTTGGGTGTTGGGTATGTCAATGCACATGATTATGATTATGCCTATGTATGTCTGTTTAAATGTATTATAATGCATTGTATCTGTACATATGTGATAAATGGATTACGTGATTGGCTGCTGTGATTAAGGGGCTTGGTTTATAAACCATGGATTTGTTGTTGCATCTAAATAAAGACTGACTTATTAGTAGAGGGCATATTTGATTTGAGAGGCTTGGCTTTTAAGTCGAGGATCTATAAGTTTCGACTTATAAGTCAAGGACCTGTAAGACTTGGCTTATGAGCTGAGACTGGCATTACGCACGTGGAGTGCAGGCCACAATGGTTGGGCCACCTTGGGGGTGTGCCAAGCACATGACTAGCTCGAATTCCAAACAAATCGAAAGAGAGTGCAACACGCACCTGTGCAACTCTATGGTTGCATATCTGTATAATGTCTATGCTAGTTTTAGTTATTACTGCTTAGTTTGATGTATTACTCCATGAATTTTTGAATATGTTTTCTTGCTGAGTCTTTTGGCTCACGGGTGCTTTGTGGTGCAGGTAAGGGTAAGGAAAAGCTTGGCCAGCCATGAGTTAGAGGGTGATAGCTGTGACGTGTACATATGCAGTCCGCTCGACTACCACGGCCGAGAACCTCTAGGAAGCTAGGATTGAACCCATTTTTGCCGCCTAGGTCGACTTAGTTTGTAACCTTGGTGTTGTAATCGACTTTTTAAATTTGTATTTTGGAGATCCCGAGTAAAGAACAAGTTTTTGGTTTAATGAAAATGTTTATGACTTGACCAAATTTTAAATGCCTGAACCATAGTGGCTTAATCACATGTGTTAGTCCAAAATGACTTGTTTAGCAAGTCCAGCGCTAATTTTAAAACACACTTGGTAATAGAACTTAATTAGTAGGGCATTACATTCTGACTCTGATAATTTAGAAAAGATGATTGATTCGCCAAAAGTTGCTCCCAAAAAGGTGATCAAAGAAGAACCATCAATTTCTGCATCTATTGAGATAAAGACATCAAGGAAGGAGCCCCATTCCTCCAAACTTGTTGAAAAGAAGCCCACGAATGAATCTACTCCCAAAAAGATAAAAAAGATGGTGTCAGAATCAACTGCAAATTCCCCACCCAAGTTGTACAACTTTACCTATTTTTCTTATGAATCCCATCAAAATAAGAAATTGTATGCAAATAGGAAGTTTATTTTTTAAAGGAACTTTGCTCTAGATTCTCATAGGTTGTTTGGGGTAATTAAACCTCTAGAAGATGCTAATTGGCTAGGTATGGTAATGGGGTTTGAGGGATATGTTCCTAGAGTTGTAAGGGAGTTCTACAATAATTCATCTCGTGAAATTACTGGGACTGAGTCTTTCATGTTTGAGAAATTCTATGTCCGAGGGAATTAGTTCAAGTTTGATGAGGGAGATAATGCTCGAGTCTTGGGTGTGAAATTTACTGCTTCTGAGGTTGTTGAGATAGACAAGAATGTCAATTCCTCGGAACTAGTCTAACAAACTCACTACTCACATTGCCACTATTTCCCAAGAGCTTGCATTTTTTCTGTATAAAGTTGGTACAGGACTTCAAGTCAATATGTCTAGGGAGATCTTGGAGTAAATTTTGTCCCTCACCAAAGGACAAAGCAAACACAATTTCTTATGTTCCTAAACCTTAATTACAAGATACTCACCTCTCAGTATCCACTCAAGTTTGCTGGTGAAACCATGGTGGCTTCTCCAAATAGTATTACCTACAAGGTGAAAGATGACACTACCCCAGCTCTTCCAAATGTGTCAAGCCTCAGGATCTAACCATCTACTGATGGTTCTGTTACCTCTACTGATGTCCCTTCTTAGGAACCTGAATTATATGCTCTGAAGGCTGCCATTGGGGTTATCCAATCCAACCAAAGCTCTTTTCTGGACAAGCTCTATGCCCTCGCTGAGACTCAGAAAGTGCTCCTTGACAATGTGAAGAGTCTTCATGCTACTCTAGCCAAACCCAAAAAATAGTTTGTTGTCTCTTTCATTGTTTTTGTTTATGACTATGCTTTAAGACTTTGGATATGTTTTGTTATTTTCTTTCAAGACTTTGGCCCTTTGTTAGTCAAAAAGGGGAAGTAGTTTATGTTTTTTTTTTCTATTAGTGTGGACATCATTATCAGGGGGAGAATTTGTTTTTTTCTTTTTTCTAAAAGCAACAATACTTCCTTGTGTTCGATCTGTGATGATTACTAATAGTTTTTTATGGGGGGGGGGGGGGGGGGGGGGTTAATCTCAAACTAACATGTATTGATAAAGGTTGATTGAGTAGAATAAAAAAAACTATTTTTTCTTACAAAGTTGTCAAAGGGGGAGATTGTAAAATCTGAAAGTTGGCAAACTTAATGTAGGCATTTATTATATATTACTCAATCAATGTTATTGAAATCTCACAAAGTCAATTGTCAATTAATTAAATATTTTTATAGTAATAATATATCTTTAATATTTCCTTAATTGTGTGATTTCAAATATGTCTATTTATACAACCTTATATGAATCAATTTTGTATATTATTTTGATTTCTTCCCATATTGATTCTAATAAAGTCCTTTGAGATTTTCGAAACAAAGGTTGGTGGGTTGTTTCCTTTTTATAAGTTTTTCCAAGTACATGCTAGTTGTTTGATTGCCTAACTGTTTGTGCAATTTGGGAATATGACAGATCCGACAGACTTTTCATTCAGGTATATTATCTTCCCTGATTTTGTAGGTTACGAAAGGTGGACTCCTGCTTGCTACAAATAGAATCTTTTGAAACCAAGGAAAATTGCTCTCTACACAAACCATAAATATAATTTGTATTTGAAGAGTACAGTTTTTATTTTGTGAGATTAAGAGTGGAAATACTTAGTCTCGTATTTGAGTGGATGTTGCACTGTTTGTTGATACCTTGTAGTCTTTAGGATTCAAGGTATTATTTTCATTGTGATTACTTCTACAATCTTCAGGAGAAGAGCTATTCAAAAACTTTCTTCGGCGGGAAGAAAGCATCACGGTCTTTGAGAGAAGAGTCATTCAAGTCTCTCTTCATGAGGAAGAAAGCAATCAGTCGTCATTGAAAGGAGTTCGAGAGAAGAGTTGATTATTGCAGAAACAAGATTGGTATTAGAATACAAAAGGGTGCGACAACAATATAGAGGGAGTATAATTTTGTATAAGTTGTTGATTTTGTATTTGTGATCATTACTAATAATTTTTCTACTCTGAGTGTTCCTCCATGGACTAGGGAAACTGAACCATGTAAAAATCTCATGTGTTGATTTTTATATTCTCATGATTATCATGTTTAAGTCTGATACATCACCATTCAATTGTGATTAGTAAAAT
Organism: Humulus lupulus; assembly: GCF_963169125.1. NCBI lineage: Eukaryota > Viridiplantae > Streptophyta > Magnoliopsida > Rosales > Cannabaceae > Humulus > Humulus lupulus. The sequence continues at coordinate 163,414,214 of NC_084796.1, read as the reverse complement.
TATGTGTTTGACCCATCTGCTTATTACATTTTGCAATTAAAATAAGTTGATCATTACTTGGTAATTAATTAAGAAAACATAATTTCAAATATTGATAAGAGAAAGAGAGAAAAAGAAGTTTGGGAAAGGAAGAGAGAAAAAGGAATTTGAGAAAGGAAGAGAGAAAAAGAAAGCACTTTGGCTCTCTATTGGTTCGGCCAAAAAGAGATCAACACAAGGGTAAGTGTTTGATATGATTCCTTGCCTCTTTTTGATGATTTTGGATTATGATGGTGATCTTAGAGGTTCGTGTTTGTTGTAGAAATAGTTGAAAGAGAAAGAGGGAGAGAACCACCAATGTTTCGGCCAACAAGAGGTTAGGAACTCTTGCATTTATTTTGGTTCATTTGATGTTTAAACTTGAAAATTCTAGGCTACTTTAGATAAGTTCAAATCTTAGTTTGGTGTTTAAAGTATTGAGAAATTAATGTTAAATTGGTCGTTAAGATCCTAGAGGTTTAGATCTAATTTTGGAAGAGATCCATGGGGTGGTCACCATTGTTGAGCGGTTACCACTTGAATTTAGCATCATCGCTGCCAACAATGGTTGTTGGCCGACAGTATTGTGTAAGGGCACAATGGTTTTGGGTGGTTAGCATCACAAGGTGCTCGAGTATGTGTGATAGGGTCAACTAGCAAGGGAAGCACCATCCCCTTGGGCATTGGTACTTTGGTTGAGAGGTGTAACCACTCTTAGGTGGTACTTATAGTGGATAACCACCACCAAGGGTGGTGGTGATGATCAGGATGATGGAAATTGCTGACGCCCTTTTTTGTCAACATAAATTTGAAGAGCACTAGACAAAGATTCAGAAAAAAAGAAATGAACAGTCAGATTTTTACATGGTTCAACAGTTAAATTCTACCGAGTCCACGAGTCAATATTATTGATTTGTAATACTCTCTCAAAGCTTTCTCGGAGCACTTCAACAAAGTATTCTCAGTACAAGATTGTGTGTGTCTTCAAATGAAAAATACCAAGCTATTTATAGGCCTCGAAGGAAGAATATCTTCCCATGATTTTGGGGAAGTTACAACAAATTATTCTAATATGAAATAAATGTAATTAAATCCATAATATCCCATGATAATTGGGATTTAATTATCAGATAACAATAAATCCCTAAGGAATAGGGATCTTCTAACAGCTGTTGTGTGCAAAACATGCTGCTGACATGGAATGCAAGGTTAACGTTCTTTCGAGATCGATCAATACTTCGAGCTTGTTATTTCGATCAACCTCCTCCCCAGCTAGTGGTTTCATCAAGATAAATCTTCGGAGACCAATATCTTCGAGCTTGCAACTAAGGCTTGAATAACATCCATATGCATCAGAGGAGATTCTTTCTTTCGAGCTTGAAGCTTAAGCTCGAGCCTTTAAAACTTGTGTTCGATGGCTAACAAAAACATGTCAGGAATCATGCTAATTTATACACTGCTTATTATTTTCGAGCATATGCTTTACGAGCATACACTTTACGAGCCTACATTTCGAGGCTTATTTATTCATCCTCAAAATTTGGGTGTAACATTTTCCCCCTCAAAAGTGTTGGTTCGAATCTTAGGAGCAGAAAAATTTTGATTTCCATTTTCTAAAATCATGTCACCTACCACACTCGAGTGCAAAAACGTGTCACTTGGGGATTGAATACCCAAAGTACTCAAGTACTTTTTTTCCTACGCACATCCCTTCCAATTCTTTTTGCCGCCTTATTTTGATATTAAGTCTGGTCCATTGGATCTTCTTTTAACTTAAACCAAGGGCCCAGATCCACTCGACCCTTGCCATTCCTCTTTCACGTATATATACACCCTCTCATCTTCCTCATTCTTCACTTTTATTCTTCAGAGAACACAAACTAGAGAGAAAAAGAAAGAAAGAACCATAGTTTTCCTTGCATGTTCTCTAAACTGAAAAAGCAAAGCCATCCCAACACATTCAATTCTGTGAGATCATCCTTGCTTCCGGTTCTTCAATCGACGATCTCCTTGTATCCTAACTCCAATTTGTGTAAGTTCTCTAATATTCCTCTTTTTTTTTTTACGTTACATTTGTTCCAGATAATGGCCTTCTAGTTTTCACTAGATTTTTAAGGCCTCACCCTTGCATTAGGGAAGTTTATGATTTGGGTAGATTTGGGGTAATTAGAATCACGATTTAGACCACAAATTTTTTTGGTAGAAACATGTAAAAATGAGGTTTTTCCAGCAATGGGGTATTTTCAGTCGTAGGTTTCGTGTGGCTTAAGAAATAGGGTTTTGGATTAGGGATTTATGCACGAATCCCGAAAACATTGCCTTTTCGGGTAACTACGAACTTTTTTCCTAGAAATCCAAGATTCTCTTTTGTTTTAAATTGATAGTGTCCATCCCACTCTTTAAAATTATGGGCCCTCACCTTTTCCTTTCTTGTTAGATGGCACAGTCTTCAGAGAATTGGTGGGGCCCCGAGCTTGCCATCCCTTACCATTCATCAACTCCCAGTCCTGAGTCTCCATTCACACAAAATCAACGACTAATTCATGAGCATGAGGAACAGTGCGAACAAGAAGACATATGATCTCACTTTCGACGCCAAATCGATAAGGTCGAGGAAAGAAAATGGAAGAGACACCGGGTCACAGCCTATCCTGACCCGGATCTCGAGATCAGACCTATTGCATTAGACCCCAAACTTAAAGTCACCATAGCCTTTCCACCTAGTGAGCTCTCATTCACCCTAATGGAGGATACCTTAACACGTCCAACAACATCCCAGGCCCTCTTAGTCCCTACCTCGAAAGAAGAGTTTTTCGAAGCTGAGCATTACCAGAGCTTAGTCACTTTAACCAGTCATATTTCTGAGTTGCTGGCCTATCATGGCCTTAAGCTTTCTAGTACGCTGATGTGCCATCCTGCAACCTCCTACGAAAGTAGTTGCTATGCCCAGGGAGATGGCAATCCCAATCGTAAGGTCAAGCTCGCCGCCTGGAGCCACTGAGGGCTGGGGCCCTGCTGCCTCTGAAGAACTATTTTAAAAATTTCTTGGATTATGCCAAGATCGCCCCATTCCAACTCCAGACCAACTCTTTCAGACTTTTGTCAGCCCTAAGGTCGTTGTACCACGAAATGAAGTGGGACGGGCCTTCATCACAAGAGATATTATATCTCTTTTGCTTCAAGAGCAACCCTTCTCTAGCTCATAGAGGAGATGGGTTCTACTACCTTTCGAGCTAACCGAAGGAGAAGCGGTTGTTCGAGGACATCCCAAACCATCCTCTAGACCGGTGGGCTCGCTCCTTCCCAATTCTATTCCTTCCAACGAATTCATAAGTAATTCAACACGTCTTTTCTATTTTCCTTTGAATTTTTGAGCTCAAAATATTTAATCCATTCTTGCCTGCAGCCACCTATCACCGGCCTACTCCAACAAAGGCCATGAAAGAACATATGGTAGCGATTCTCCAGCTCCCTTACGGTCAAAGTCCCTCACCTATCTCATCCACGAAGTCAAGCTTCGAGCTTGTGGCCTCTTAGGCGAAGGAGAGTCCATGGATTATTTGGGAATTTGCAAGTAGTCGAGGTGGAAAGATGTGCCAATCCCCACCGCTAAAATTCCCCCCAGGAGGAGGCCTTCGGGCTTGCAAGCCTGTGCCACTGCCTCCCTTCTTCATGAGCGACTAGTCTCGGGCAATGAAGCGCACGACGAGGCCTCAACGATCTCAACAGATGGAGGTAAAGTAGTGTTGGATCACTCCATGTGGTCTCCATCATTACTTAAGCATGAACCTAAAGTAATAGTCCTCTTTGAGGACCCCAGGGATAACTTTTTAGCACGGTCGAGGGTTGACCTTAGAGTCCGTTGGTTCGATAGCTGGCTGGGGAAATGCCAAACCATGTATAGTTTAAATGAGGTCTGGGATGGGGTAGCTGTAGAATATGGGACCAACAAATATAGGGACCTTTCGAGACTATCCCCCACCTATAGGGAGGGGACTGCCCTAGATTCATCAGAAGACAAGGGGATTTCTTGGTCCCCAAGCTCAAGCTCAGCTAAAAGTACCAGCTATGTTTCTTATATCTTGTAGTCTAATTTCTTATAATAACCTTGTATGATTACTTACATACAATTTGCTGCTTCTCAAGTGACACGGACTCGGACTCGGACTTGGACAATGTTCTCAACAATCCTGTGGCCTCGAGGGCAAACAAACACTAAAGACTATCCTAGAACGGAGGTCGCCCTTCTAAGACATCCAAGAAAACTGAGGTGGTCCCCCTAGCCCAAGTTCCACTAGACCCAAGCCATGTCGTTGAGACCACAACGCCTTCTGAGGTCATGTCGAGCCATGTCGTTGAGCCCACAGTGCCTTCCAAGGTTATATCGAGCCATGTCGTTGAGCCCACAGCGCCTTCCAAGGTAATGCCTCCCCTTGTAGCCCAAGCGAGTCGAGTCCAAGCTCCCATCCGAGACCGCTTCCTGTCGATCTCAACTTATGTGCCCGAGTTTGTGGTCGACAGTGCTGCTAGAACCCTGAAGTCAATCTCGATTTTGATGCTTTGACCTGCATGGGTCAAAGTTTCAGCAACCTCAGGGCCCCTCAGTGGGAATTCCTAACCTCTTGTCGAGATGCCAACACTCTTTCAGACAAGAGTGGCAAGATGTTCTCCTTAGTTAGTCATTTTTCCTAGCCCCCTTCTTCTGTGCTAACCCTAATTTGTACTTTGCCAACCTTGACACTTTTATTTTACTTTTTTGCGTAGGCATTCATATCCTTTGTTCAACACAATTTCTTGCTGAATAGCAAGTTTACAATGAGCAAAGCACTAGTCTAAGAGGCCTGAGATGCCCGAGATGCCCAGCTGAGGCTCGAGGACGACCTCAAGAAAGCCCAGCCAGAAATTGCAGCAAGGGATGCGAAAGCCAAAAGGATTCTCGAGCTTGAGTCAAAACTGGAAGCGACCTTGAAGGAGATCGAAGGGATTCCTGAGCTTGAGTCAAAGCTAGATGCGACCTTGCTGGAAGACAAGAAGAAGATGACCTTTGAGGTTATCGAGGGCGAGAAAGCTCGTCTTCTTGAGGAGTTTAAGATCAAAAAATGATCGTGTCGTAGACATGGCGATGTATCGGATTTGGGCTAACATCCCCGACCTTGATACCAGCTTCCTTACTAGCCTGGACAATGAATTCGTTGCTAAATGGCAAGCTCGACTCGAGGAGGAAGAGGTCAGGCTCGAGGCTGAGGCTTCCGGGACTGCGGCTGAGGAGGCAGCTAATCCTTGAAATCCAAATCATGGGCTGCGACCCATTATAATTTTTATAATTATATTTTTTGTGCCCTTAGGGCAAAGACAATTTACAGCTCGATTTTGAGCTATTTTAATTATCCTATGAATATTTATATTTTAATAGTAGTTTTTATGCTTTCAATTTTTTGGCTCGAAAACCTTTTTGCACATTGTCTACCTTCAGCTTTTTGCCTCAATACTATGCATCATATTTCTAGGTCGAAATATTTGGAGCATGTTATTATCAAGGACCCGCTTTTATACTTGTTTATTCGTACAAATATACATTGAGTTTAAGTTCGAATATCAATACATTCATGCATAGTTTGTTCTAAATTCCCATGTTTGACTCCGTTATTGTCAAGGTCAAACTTTACTTTTACCATGTATTTTTTATAAATACTCAAATTGGTATGTAACTTCGTCAGTCTAGTTATATTTTGTTTTTCCAGTTACTTTTCCTCATTTTCGAGTATGACCACGAGGTTGTGAAGTCGAAACTCATTTGCAAAAATTTCCAGCCCTAGTTTCGACTTATGGTTTTTAGTTGGTTTATCTAGAATTCCAACTTTTGTCTATCGATTAGGTTTTGCTGGTTTGTTCCTGACTAGTTTACTTCGCGTGTTTGGTTAATGTTCCATACAAGTTGTTTTCTTCATGTCGGGTTAATAATCAAAACATTGTTATTAGAGTTCATTTGTATTTAAGTTATATTTTTTCGAGCCTATTGTATGATTGTATACCACTTATGCCCCCTTAATATCCTATGATTTTGATCTTATGATATTGAATTTCGAGGTCTTGCAAAAAAGTCTAACAATAAAAAATACAATATTATTATGAAATTCAGTACTTTATTAATCGAAAAGTAAAAATCAAATACACTCCTGGTTAAAACAAATAAGCATCATTCCTATATCATTAATAATAAGGTTGTAGATGTTCATTATTCCAAGTTTGTGGAATCAATTCTCCATCCAGCCTCGCTAGTTTATAAACTCGAGGTCGAATAACGGACTCGATCTGATAGGTTACCTCCCAATTAGGCCCAAGTACCCCAGTAGACGGGTGATATCGCCCAATAAATTCCTAAGCGGTCGCAGTAGTAATAGGGCTATGTCGTATCCACAGAGAGGTAAAGTACAAAATTAAAAGAAAGATTAGTAAATTAAAAATAATAAACTTTGGAAAAATGTGAATTTGAAAAAGAATATAAACATTAAATGAATAAAATCGAAGGATTAGAATCAGAAAGAAAGTATGGAAGGCATTAGTTTCATTCATGCAAACATATATATATTTTAATAAAATTGATTCATTATACTCGACTATAATTCTACACCATTAATTATAGTTGGAAAATATATATAATAAGCTCACCTTAAAATATGTTCTTTAATTAAATTATACTAACTTCTAATTTTAAAAACCTATCATATTATATACTTTAGAGCGACAAAATACCATTGGCAGAATGCAGTAAAAAGCATATAATATAACAAATATTCTAAATTAAATTAAAAACCTAAATTACATAAGAAGAGCATGACTAGACTTATGTAAAAGATAATAATAAATTTAGAATAAAAATTAGAAGAAAATAAATTTAATTGTAACAAATATATAGAAATGAAGAACAAAATAAAGAATCAATATATTAAAAATATAATGTAACACATGAACTCCACTCTAGCCTTTCCACAAGAAAATTTAGCCTAAAATAGGCATTGTTTTCACTCAAGAAAATGTAAAAGAAAAATAGGAAAAGTAAGTATTTTTCTCTCCAATACTCTCTACACTCTCCTTACACAATCTGATATCTTTTTACCCCATTTGGTACTTTATTTATAGTGTAAATAGAGCTAAAAAACGTGTAAAAATCGTGTATAAAATAATGGGGAAATGGCTGAAAAATAGGTGCAAAGTGGGGAAATTGGTGCTCAGCCGTGGGAGACAAAGACTGACGCAGGGGGACAGGTGGCAGCATAGGATTGGATCGTCAGGCGTGTCAGCGTGGCAGCGCGTCAGTCGTCAGCGTCAGAGAAGTTGTCGGGCACGGGGGAGCATGGCAGGCGCGTCAGACGCGCGTTAGGGGCAGATCGTGTCAGCGTGGCAGTGGCGGCTGGCTGGCGGCTGGCTGGCGGCTGGCTGGCGGCTGGTGGGACACGTGTCGCAAGCTGGAGGAACGGCTTGGCTTAGGCGCGGCTCGGCTGGGCGAATGAGGATCTGCCACATGGCAGCGTGAGAACAGCCATAGGCTGGGTTTGGGCTCCATTTTGGGCTTGATTTTGGGCCCTTTTATCTTCAAAAATGCCATTTTCTTCCTAATTTCTTCAATTTTAATTATTTCTTTTTCCTTTCTTTTTCTTTGTGTCAAAAATATATTTTATTTCCTGAAAATTAAACACAAATTAAATTAAAATTAATATTTTCAAATATAAAATATATGACAATAAATCCATGAAAATATTAATTAAAACTTAATTAATTTTACACTTTAAGATTAATAAAATTGATATTTTTGAGCACTAATCACAACCCCCAACCAGCTTATTGCTAGTCTCTAGCAATTTAAGCGAAATAAAATAAGAAATGTCAACATGATATATTTCTGGTCAAAAATTATAAAAAGAACTTAAGTATTAACACAAAATGTTAGTAACAAGTCAACAAGAGTTTATCAAAATTACTTCGAATAAATCTAGAGTTGTGAGTGTGTGCACCAAACTTAAACCTTCTTACCGCAAACCATAGCACATAAGAGCCTTCGAAATTATGCCAAGTAAAAGTCTCAACTCCATTAACCTCTCATGTAATTGAAAATATTTAAAGTTTTAAGGGTTTCACTCATGGAGTTGGAAAAGAAGTAAGCACTCATCAAATGGGTATATATTTAGGACAAACTCTTAAATAATTATTGAAACGAAGATAGGATATAAACTATTTGGACAACCACCATAAAGAGTACCACAAAACCAGTTTTTCGGGATTTTAAGTTAAATAGACAATCTTTACATTTATTCTAAGAGCCATAAAATAAAACATGAAATTAAAAAACACATTTTTTTTTGGACACAAGAGACAACATAATTGAAAATGATAGAAATATTGCTCTTGTGTCTTTCTCTTTTTTTTTTTTCTATTTTTTTTTTCTTTTTCTTCTTCTTTTTCTTTTTTTTTTTTTTTTTTTTTTTTTTGAATAACATAATAAAAGGCTCTCTAATAAGATTTGTCTATAGAAAATATTATCCCTAAAACATCATCCATTCATACCACAATACCTTGTCCAAATAATTATAACCATTTCTAAGAATCAATAGAAATTTAAAAGTTGTTTTCTCAAGTCTCACTTCTCACACAAAAGAATGAATTACTTAAACATGGCAAATTTCTAAGCAAATATGTGCTAACAACCATCTTACCACAACAATTGGCATGTGCATTAGGTAACTCTAGAGAAACTCTTAATAATATAGATAACAAAAATTGACTCAAAAGTAACATTTTGCAAAAATAAATAAGTAATTTTTTTAAAAATTTGACCGTGAAAATATTAATATGACAAAAATCAACATGAACGTGCATGAATATGCTCACCACCCCCAACCAAAATCTGACAGTGTCCTCAATGTCTCAAAAGATAATAAATGTAAAAGAGCAGGGAAAGAGAACACCTGGATAGCGAGCGTCGAGTGGTAGAGCGAATATTGATTCTCTAAAACATGAAAAACTGAAAACACAAAATGATAACAAATAAAATAAAATGACAAGAGGGAAATAAACAGAAAACAAACCTATGTACAAACAATTTGGAACACTACTCAGACTTGGTAAGCCGGTTCCACGAGAGTGACTTCTTCAGGCTGGATCACCCTCTCTATGTAGTGTTTCAGTCGCTGGCCATTTACTTTGAATTCTCTCCCATCAGTTGGGTCTATGACCTCAACAGCACCGTTAGGAAAGACGGTTTTCACAACATATGGGCCAGTCCACCTTGATCTCAGCTTGCCAGGGTGGATATGCAGACGAGAGTCATAAAGATGCACTCGTTGGTTTGGCTCAAATTCTTTTCTTAGGATCTGCTTGTCATGGGTCGCTTTCATTTTAGTCTTGTAGATCCTAGAGTTGTCATAAGCATCGTTCCTTAACTCTTCAATTTCTGACAACTGAAGCTTACGATTGAGTCCTGCCGCCTTGAGATCAAAATTTAGGCTTTTAACTGCCCAATAAGCTTTGTGTTCCAGCTCAACAGGAAGGTGGCAGGCTTTACCATAGACTAGCCTATAAGGAGACATACCAAGTTGAGTTTTGTAAGCAGTGCGGTATGTCCAGAGAGCATCGAGAAGTCGTGAGGACCAATCTTTGCGGTCAGGATTAACCGTCTTTTCTAAAATTTGCTTAATTTCTCGGTTGGCTAACTCAGCTTGGCCATTTGTCTGTGGGTGATAAGGCAATGCAACCTTATGAATTACACCATATTTTTGCATTAAGGTCTCAAAAGAATAGTTGCAAAAATGGGTGCCTTGATCACTTATGATAGCGCGTGGTGTGCCAAACCTAGATAACACATTTTCTTTTAAGAATTTCACAACAGTTGTGTTATCATTATTTCGACAAGGCACAGCTTCCACCCATTTTGAGACATAGTCTATGGCAAGGAGAATGTAAAGGTAGCCAGAAGAAGGTGGAAATGGTCCCATAAAGTCTATCCCCCAACAATCGAATATTTCTATTACAAGAATTGGGTTCAATGGCATCATATGTCGTCGGGACAGGGCACCTAATTTCTGACACCTTTCACATGACCGACAGAAATTGTTAGTGTCTTTGAACAAAGTGGGCCAATAAAGACCACACTGTAAGATTTTTGCGGCAGTCTTTTTCATAGAAAAATGACCACCACAAGCTTCATTATGACAAAAGTTCAGAACACTAAAAATTTCATCATCTGGAATGCAACGTCGCATAATTTGGTCGGGGCAATACTTGAAAAGATATGGGTCGTCCCAATAGAAGTTACGAACCTCGACCAAAAATTTACGTCTATCTTGTGCACTCCATGCAGTTGGAAGTTCGCCAGTCACTAAGTAATTAACAATATGAGCGTACCATGGCAACTTAGTGACTGCGAAGAGATGTTCATCAGGGAAGTCATCTCGAATGGCTGGGCCATCAGCGGAATCAGAAAATTCAAGACGAGATAAGTGGTCCGCTACCACGTTTTCAACTCCTTTCTTGTCTTTAATGGTCAGATCAAATTCCTGTAACAGAAGGACCCACCTAATTAAACGCGCCTTAGCATCCTTTTTGGAAAGGAGGTATTTTAAGGCGGAATGGTCCGTGAAGATTGTGATAGGTGAACCAATCAAGTAGGAACGAAACTTGTCAAGTGCGAATACTACAGCAAGTAACTCTTTTTCAGTGGTAGAATAGTTCATTTGAGCACTGTTAAGAGTTCTACTTGCGTAATAGACAACGAAGGGCTTCCCTTCCCTTCTTTGACCTAAGACAGCCCCTATAGCATAATTGCTAGCATCACACATGATTTCGAACGGTAAGTTCCAATCTGGTGGCTGAATGATAGGGGCGGAAGTGAGTTTTGCAACGAGCGTTCGGAAAGATTCCTCACACTTAGGTGTCCAACTGAACACAACATCTTTTGCTAGGAGGTTTGACAAAGGGCGAGCAATTGTCGAAAAGTTTTGTATGAACCTCCTATAGAATCCTGCATGCCCAAGAAAAGACCGAATGTCTTTAACAGTCTTGGGGGTGGGCAGCTTTGATATGAGTTCAATCTTTGATTGATCAACCTCAATTCCTCGTTCTGACACGACATGCCCCAAGACTATGCCTGATGGCACCATGAAATGACACTTTTCCCAGTTGAGTACTAGGCCTTTCTCTTTGCAACGTTTAAGCACAGACTCCAAATTGAGAAGGCTTGATTCAAAGGAATCTCCAAATACTGTCAAATCTTCCATGAATACTTCCATACATTTCTCGATCATATCACTAAATATGCTCATCATGCATCGCTGGAAAGTGGCTGGAGCATTGCACAGGCCAAATGGCATACGCCGGAAGGCAAAAGTACCAAAAGGACAAGTGAATGTGGTCTTATCCTGATCTTCTAAGGCAATCTCGATTTGGTAATACCCTGAATAACCATCGAGAAAGCTATAGAAAGGATGACCTGCCACACGTTCCAATATTTGATCGATGAATGGAAGTGGAAAATGGTCTTTGCGGGTGGCTGCATTTAATTTTCTATAATCAATGCACATGCGCCACCCAGTTGTGACCTTGGTAGGAACAAGTTCCCCTTTTTCATTTGGTACCACTGTTACCCCAGATTTCTTGGGAACAACCTGAGTTGGGCTGACCCATTTACTATCAGCAACAGGATAGATTATGCCAGAATCAAGAAGTTTCAAGACTTCAGTCTTTACTACTTCCTTCATCGTTGGGTTCAATCTTCTTTGAGGGTCACGACGTGGTATAGCCCCATCTTCCAATTGAATGTGATGGGAGCAAATTAATGGACTAATACCTTTGATGTCAGTTATCGTCCATCCTAATGCTTCTCTTTGTTCTTGCAACACATTGATGAGTTGGAGCTCTTGTGTGGCAGTGATCTTGGAGGATATTATGACAGGAAAGGTGTTGTCAGCTCCCAAGAAAACATGCTTAAGACCGTCAGGAAGTTGGGCCAACTTTGGTTGAGGAGCTTGTTCAATGGACGGTTTTGGTGTTTCTCGATCTTGAGGGAGTTCCTCAAAGATTGGATTCCAAAACATGGTTTTACTAGCCTGTGAGTGTTTGATGATTTCAGGGTTGATTGCAGACTCATCAGGCTCAGCACTTTCTGAAATTTGGAAGAGGTGATTAAAATGATTAGACGTGTATTTCGATTCGACCTCTTCCGAAATAAGTGTATCGATCAGATAGGATTGGAAACACTCATCGTTGTCAGGTGGTTGTTTTGCGATATGGAAAACATTCACTTCTAGAGTCATGTTCCCGAAAGAGATTTTCATGAGACCATTCCTACAGTTAATGAGTGCATTAGCTGTTGCGAGGAAAGGTCTACCAAGAATAATGGGAATTTTGGACTCTATACTTACTTCAGATTGAGTGTCCAAGATGAGAAAGTCAACAGGGTAATAGAATTTTTCAATTTGAATCAGAACGTCTTCTACTATTCCCCGAGGTTTCTTAACTGATCGATCAGCCAGTTGTAGCACCACAGATGTGGGCTTGAGTTCTCCTAGACCTAATTGCAAGTATATTGAATATGGCATGAGATTTACACTTGCTCCTAAGTCTAGAAGGGCTTGACCAAATTCCTGTTCCCCTATTTGACATGAGATGGTGGGACAACCAGGATCTTTGTACTTAGGCGGTGTTTTGCAGTCAATTACCGCGCTAGCTTGTTCTGCCAAGAATGCAGTTTTCTTGACATGATGCTTTCTTTTAACGGTGCATAAATCCTTGATAACCTTGGCATAAGCCGGCACTTGTTTGATCACATGCAACAATGGCAAGTTGATCTTCACTTGTGTTAAAAGGTCTAGGATTTCACCATGATTTTCCAGTACCTTTCCAGTGGATTTCAAAGCTTGAGGAAAGGGTGCCTTTACTGGAATGTTTATTGGCACATCATCATCTGGAGCGGGCATTGACGTACTCGTTGTCTTTGTTAACGGTGAAACCGTACTTTGACCACTTCGAGTAGTGATGGCATTAACCTCTTTGAAATTTGTATCTGCAGAGGAGGAGGTTTGTGCCATGTGTTGCCCTTTTTGATGGATTAGAGGTTGAGCGGGAAGTTTCCCATGCTCTTGAATCGCCAAAGTAGTGTTTAGCTTTGTCATTTGGACTTTCATGTCTTTCATTTCCTCTACCATTTGTGTGAAACAAGCTTTGAGCTCTTGAGTTGAGGCTATTTGAGTTTGTGCAAGCATTTGCAAAGTACTCTCAAGAGAATTACTTGACTGCATGATATTTTGAGGAGCGTTGTATGATTTTGGTGGTTGTTGCTGCTCAGGCCTCCATTAGCTCCCAGATGCTTGGTTCGAATCCTTCCAGCTGAAATTTGGATGGTTGCGCCAACCGGGGTTGTAAGTGTTTGAGAAAGGGTTATAGGGCTTCTTGTAATCCCCTAAAGCATTGCATTGTTCCTCTTTTCCTCCTCTTAACTCACTAAGAGTTGGGCACTCTTGCGGTTGATGTTCCGTTCCTCCACAGATGAAGCATGGATCTCGTGTCTCTACTTTTGCAGCCATGTGGATTCCTCTACCTTCTTGAGATTTGAAAGCCTCGAATTGTTGTCTCAATGATTCAATTTGGCTTTTGACGTTGTCATCTTTCCTTAATTGGTAGATTCCAGTTGATCGTGGCTTGTCCATAGGACTCGGTCCATTCCATGTGTAGGATTTTTCAGCAAGATCGTCGAGGTACTCAAAAGCTTCATCGGGATCTTTTTGAAGGAATTTGCCATTGCACATCATTTGTACGAATTGTCTTTGTCCGGTTGTGAGACCGTCATAGAAATAGCTGATCAGACGCCAGCTTTCATATCCATGATGTGGGCATTGATTTATAAAATCTCTAAACCTTTCCCAGACCTGATGGAAAGTTTCGTGGTCTTTCTGGATGAAAGTAGAGATTTGCCTCTTAAGGCTGCTAGTCTTATGGGGAGGGAAATATTTGGCAAAGAATGCTTTTGTCATTTCGTCCCATGTTCCGATAGATCTAGGCCTTAAGGAATACAACCAGCTTTTTGCTTTGTCTTTGAGTGAGAAAGGAAAGAATTTCAATCTCACAATGTTGGTGACATCAGCTCGGTTGTTGAATGTAGCCACCACCTCTTCGAATTCCCGTATATGCACGTACGGACTCTCATTTTCCAACCCATGAAAGGTTGGTAAGAGGTTAATCATGCCGGGTTTGAAATCGAAATTTGGCATATTGTTGGGATACATTATGCACGAAGGTGTGGCTGTACGCGTAGGATGTAAATATTCCTGTAGCGTTCTTGGTTGGACTTCGTCTTGATGAGCCATCATGGGTGGTTCAGGAAGTCTCGGTGAATCAGGAGTGTTTGAACGAATGGAAGAAAACGACGAACTAGGAGAGTTTTCTAAAGTTTCTACTTGTTGTCTCACAAATCTCCCTAGTGCGTCTCTGTTTCGTGGCATAAATATTTTTTTATTTTTTTATTTTGTAAGTATTATAAGTGCAAATGTATAATAATGTAATAAGTATACACCAAAATGTTCCCAGGCCAATTGGAAAGGCTGCCAAGGTACCACTTTAGGCCCAAGAGCTTTTCTAGAACTCCCCGAGGTTCTTAGAAAAGATTGGAGGGTAACGCTAACACAGACCTTATTTAAGAACCAATTTTTCTAAGACAGAACAAGTTTGGTTTTTACTAATTTCCAAAATTACACAAATGTTCTCAATACTTTGTTTGAATTTTTTTTTGATATTTTTTTTTTTAAATTTTATGATTTAAAATTTTATGCTCTTTTTTTTTCGGAAAAAAAACCTAAATCTAAAATAAAAATTCTAAACCTAAAATTAAAAAAATAAATAAATAAAATAAATAAAACTACTAAGGAAAAATAAAATAAAAGAGAAATTAAAAATTACACTACTTTTTTTTTTATATTGAAAGAAAAAAAATATTAATTTACTAGGCAAACCTTTAATTGTAGAATTACCTCCCCGGCAACGGCGCCAAAAATTGATATCGCCCAATAAATTCCTAAGCGGTCGCAGTAGTAATTGGGCTATGTCGTATCCACAGAGAGGTAAAGTACAAAATTAAAAGAAAGATTAGTAAATTAAAAATAATAAACTTTGGAAAAATGTGAATTTGAAAAAGAATATAAACATTAAATGAATAAAATCGAAGGATTAGAATCAGAAAGAAAGTATGGAAGGCATTAGTTTCATTCATGCAAACATATATATATTTTAATAAAATTGATTCATTATACTCTACTATAATTCTACACCATTAATTATAGTTGGAAAATATATATAATAAGCTCACCTTAAAATATGTTCTTTAATTAAATTATACTAACTTCTAATTTTAAAAACCTATCATATTATATACTTTAGAGCGACAAAATACCATTGGCAGAATGCAGTAAAAAGCATATAATATAACAAATATTCTAAATTAAATTAAAAACCTAAATTACATAAGAAGAGCATGACTAGACTTATGTAAAAGATAATAATAAATTTAGAATAAAAATTAGAAGAAAATAAATTTAATTGTAACAAATATATAGAAATGAAGAACAAAATAAAGAATTAATATATTAAAAATATAATGTAACACATGAACTCCACTCTAGCCTTTCCACAAGAAAATTTAGCCTAAAATAGGCATTGTTTTCACTCAAGAAAATGTAAAAGAAAAATAGGAAAAGTAAGTATTTTTCTCTCCAATACTCTCTACACTCTCCTTACACAATCTGATATCTTTTTACCCCATTTGGTACTTTATTTATAGTGTAAATAGAGCTAAAAAACGTGTAAAAATCGTGTATAAAATAATGGGGAAATGGCTGAAAAATAGGTGCAAAGTGGGGAAATTGGTGCTCAGCCGTGGGAGACAAAGACTGACGCAGGGGGACAGGTGGCAGCTTAGGATTGGATCGTCAGGCGCGTCAGGTGGCAGCTGTCAGCGTGGCAGCGCGTCAGTCGTCAGCATCAGAGAAGTTGTCGGGCACGGGGGAGCATGGCAGGCGCGTCAGACGCGCGTTAGGGGCAGATCGTGTCAGCGTGGCAGTGGCGGCTGGCTGGCGGCTGGTGGGACACGTGTCGCAAGCTGGAGGAACGGCTTGGCTTAGGCGCGGCTCGGCTGGGCGAATGAGGATCTGCCACATGGCAGCGTGAGAACAGCCATAGGCTGGGTTTGGGCTCCATTTTGGGCTTGATTTTGGGCCCTTTTATCTTCAAAAATTCCATTTTCTTCCTAATTTCTTCAATTTTAATTATTTCTTTTTCCTTTCTTTTTCTTTGTGTCAAAAATATATTTTATTTCCTAAAAATTAAACACAAATTAAATTAAAATTAATATTTTCAAATATAAAATATATGACAATAAATCCATGAAAATATTAATTAAAACTTAATTAATTTTACACTTTAAGATTAATAAAATTGATATTTTTGAGCACTAATCAACGGGTCTCATGTGGCCAGAAATTTGTGTCTCAACACCAATTCTCCCAATCCAAATTTCCTATCTCGAATACTTTTGTTAAAATATCTCGTAGCCCTTTGCTGGTATGCATCATTTTTCAACTTGGCTTTGTCTCATCTTTCTTCGACGAGGTCCAAGCTTTCTTCAAGCTTGGATTGGTTTGAGGTTTGGTCATATGCATAGCGCCTTGTGGTTGGGATTTCAACCTCGATGGGCAACATGGCGTTGTATCCATAAGCCAAAGAGAAGGGGGTATGCCCCGTCAAGGTTCTCGCTGTTGTTCTATATGCCCACAAGACTTGAGGCAGCTCCTCTAGCCATCTCACCTTAGCTTCTTCTAGCCTTTTCTTCAGGGAACTCTTTAAAGTCTAGTTTACCGCTTTGACCTGGCCATTTTCCTATGGATGGGCCACGGAAGAAAAACTTTTAATTATCCCATTTTTTCACAGAAGTGTGTAAAAAAATCATTGTCAAATTGGGTCCAATTATCTGACACAATCTTCCTGGGCATCCCATATCTATAGATGATGTTTTTCACTACGAAATCTAGGACTTTTTTCTAGGTGATGGTTGCTAAGGGTTTAGCTTCAGTCCACTTGGTGAAATAGTCGACAACGTCTACAGTATATTTTACTCCACCGTTTCTAGTTGGCAAGGAGCCTATGAGGTCGACTCCCCGTATCACGAATGGCCATGGGGAGCTCATCATAGTAAGCTCGGTGGGTGGAGCTCTCAATATTGAAGCGAACACTTATCACAGCATTTGACATACTTGAAAGAGTTTTCCTTGACTGTTGGCCAGAAATATCCTTGCCTAATAACCATTTTTGACAAGCTATGCCCCTCGGTGTGGTCTCCTCAAAATCGTTCATGGATTTCTTCTTGAATCTTCTTTGCCTCGGGGGGAGTTACACACCTATGTAGTTGCATAGAGTATGCCCTTCTGTACAATTTTCCTTCCAAAATGGTGTATCCTAATATTTTGTATATAAGCTTTCTAGCCTTATTCCGGTCTGCTAGGAGACTTTCGCTTTTGAGGTAGTCAACTATCGGGGTCATCTAGGTGGGTTGCGAGTCAATCATGTTTACATCTTCTTCGTTAGGCTCGGTTATGCTCGGGGAAGGTAGGAATTCTACTGGAACCATGTTGAGTGTGTCAGCTTCGTTGGTCGTGGCAAGCCTGGCCAATGCATCTGCATTCGAATTTTGTTCCTGAGGAACTTATTCTATTGCGTAGAACTCAAACTCTCCAAATGTTGCCTTAACTTTTTCCAGGTACGTTGCCAATTTTATGCCACGAGCCTGATATTCACCTAAGACATGGTTAATGACCAATTGTGAGTCACTGTAGATGTGGATGGCTTTTTCTCTGAGCTCGGTGGCTATCCAAAGACCTACTAACAACACCTCGTACTCAGCCTCATTGTTTGATGCCTCAAAGCCAAACCTTAGCGTCGAGTGGAAGCGATTTCCTGTCAGAGTGATTAGAATGATTCCTACCCCCGATCTCTTTTCATTAGTGGACCAATCGACATAAAGTCTCCACAGCTCGCGAGGTGGGGACACGACTTCCTCGTTGGAGATCCATGTACACTCAATAATGAAGTATGCCAAAGCATGTCCCTTGATCGTTGTTTTTGGATGATAGGTGGTCTCAAACTGTCTGAGCTTGACAGCCTGATTCAACAATCTCCTGGATGCTTCGAGTTTGGATAATACCTGCTTTCATGGCT
Source organism: Humulus lupulus (assembly GCF_963169125.1). NCBI lineage: Eukaryota > Viridiplantae > Streptophyta > Magnoliopsida > Rosales > Cannabaceae > Humulus > Humulus lupulus. The sequence continues at coordinate 163,395,947 of NC_084796.1, read as the reverse complement.
GATTTGTTAACACATGGATATGATGTGCTTGGAAATAAGGTTGAAGCTTTCAAGATGCTTGCATTAGGTTCAAAGCCCTTTTTTCCATTAATGGGTGTCTCGATTCTGCCCCTAGTAACCTCTTGTTGATGTAGTATATGAGCTTGTGTACTTTCTTATCCTCCTGGACAAGTACTGCACTAATCGCATGCTCAGTTGTGGCAGGGTATAAGTATAAGACTTCCCCTACAATTGGTTTAGACAAGATTGATGGCTCAGCGAGGTGTTTCTTCAGATTGTGGAACACGAGTTCACACTCGTCTAACCATTCAAACTTCTTGGCCCCTCTCAAAAGATAAAAGAATGGAAGACATCATTCTGTAGATTTTGAGATAAACCTACTTAAGGTCGCCATTCGTCTAGCTAGGCTCTGAACATCTTTATGTTTTCGAGTTGAGGGCATGTCAATTAACGCTTTAATCTTGCTGGGATTAGCCTCTATACCCCGAGCATTCACAATGGATCTGAGAAACTTTCCTGAGGATACTCCGAATGAGAAATTTTGTGGGTTGAGTCTCATATTGTATTTTCGGAGCACAATGAAACATTCAGCGAGTTCGTCCACATGGTTACAATTATGTTTGGATTTGACTAACATATCGTCCACATAAACTTCCATGTTATTCCCTATCTGCTCAGCAAACATCCTATTCACCAATCTTTGGTATGTGGCTCCTGTGTTATTTAGCCCGAAAGGCATAACATTGTAGCAGTACAAGCCCTTATCAGTCACGAAGCTCTTGCATTCCTAGTCGAGTGCATGCATGGCTATCTGGTTATATCCGGAATAAGCATCCATGAATGACATGATGTCGTGACCTGCAGTGGCATCTACGAGCTCATCGATTTGAGGCAAGGGAAAGCAATCCTTGGAGCATGCCTTGTTGAGGTTCGAATAATCGATGTAGTTTCGCCACTTGCTATTGGGCTTCGAAACCATCATAGGATTGGCAATCCAATTAGGGTAGAGAGCATCTCGAATAAACCGATTTGCCTTTAGCCTTTTGACCTCCTCTTTCACAACTTTCTTCCTATTGTCGTCCAGTAGCCTCCTTTTTTGTTGCTTCAGAGGGAAGTTCTTATCTATGTGGAGTGCATGGCTCATAATACTCGGACTAATCCCTACCATATCTGAATGCAACCATGCAAACACATCCTGGTTTTCTCAAAAAGTAACTTAATTGCTATTTTGCATTTTTGGAAAGATTTTTCCCTATTTTTACCACCCTCGTGGTATCTTTCTCATCAAGCTTCACTTCTTCAAGCTCCTCCATTAGTTCAAGATCGGCCCTTTCTTCAACCCTAGGGTCGATCTCTTCTTCTATTTCGAAGATAGATCTGTTCATCTCCATAATAACTACAAGTGCTTGTGCACATATTTGGCTCTTTCCTCTCATGGAAATGCTATAGCATTCCCGTGTGGTGAGCTGGTCTCCCTTCAACATCTTGATGCCACTAAACGTCGGGAACTTGATGGCCAAATGCCTAATGGACGACACTGCCCCCAGCCCAATCAAGGCTGGTCTCTTGAGCAGTACGTTGTAGACCGATGGGGTGTCCACCATTACGAACTCCATCATCTTGGTCACCGAGATTGGATAGTCTCCCAAGGTTACGGGGAGCTCGATGGTTCCAGTGCTAATCCTGAAAATTCATACAACATTGTTGCATAGGCTTTCAAATCTCGAAGCGTGAGTCTCATCTTTTCTAGAGTGACCTTATAAAGGATATTGACAGAGCTCCCATTATCTATCAGGACTCTGCGCACCCTTTTGTTGGCAATCTGAAGTGTGATGACTAGAGGATCGTTATGGGGAAACTGAACATGTGAGGCATCTTCTTTTGTAAAAGTAATGGGTTGAGATTCAACCCTTTATTGCTTTTGAGCTCGTGGTTCAGGCTCGTAGGGAGAACTGTCTCCAATTTTGAGCTTGTTTACATATCTCTTCTGGGCATTTATGCTCGATCCAGTAAGGTGTGGTCCCCCGGAGATGGTTACGACATCATCCCCATCTATCGGGGGAGGTAGATCATCCTCCCTTGCTCGGGAAGTGTTATTCAGTTGGGTAGGTTACGCATAAGCTGCCCTCTATCCAGAAAATGCTTGATTGGTATTCCAGTTTCTTATATACTGTCCTAAATATCCTCTCGAGATCAGGCCTTCGATCTCACCTTTCAGTTGTCGGCACTCATCAGTGGTATGTCTAATGTCCCTGTGGAACCTGCAGTATTTGTAGGTGTCTCTCTTTGATTTCTGATTTCTCATTGGGTCAGGACACCTAAACGGGACCTAATTCTCATTTGTGAGAAAGATATTTTCCCGAGTGTCATTGAGCTCGGTGTAAACCGTGTAAATGGAGAAATACTTGTCTCCCTTCTTCTTTTTCCCCCCATTTTCCTATGAGTTAGTGCCTTCATTTTTCTTCCTTTTTGAAGGGTTATCTCTAGAGGGTCGAGACGTTGATGGGGTAGCATAGGTCAAGGCTGAGTTAACATTCATCATTGTAATTATAATGGGTTGAGCGGTTAGTTTTATTGCTCACCTCGCCTCCTCTACATTGATGAATCTCTGGGCCCTTTTGTTGAACTCGGTTATTGTTCTTATCGGTTTTCTCTGCATATCATCCCAAAGAGGACTTCCTGGTAATATACCAGCTTGAACAGTCATAAGATGACCACTGTCATCGATGTTACGAGCTTGCGCTACCTCTATGTTAAACCTCACCATGTAACTTTTTAACGACTCTACCGACTGTTGTTTGACATTGTTCAAGGTCGAGGCCTCGGGCTTGACGCTTACCATGGCTTTGAATTTTTTTTAATTCCTTTGCCAACTAATCCCAAGACGAGATCGAATGTCTTCTGAATTTTTTGAACTAGTTTTTCGCTGGTCCTATCAAAGTGGTTGGAAATAGCATACACATGAGTTCGTAGCCAACGTTGCCGGCTTGCATGATGGTATTAAACGTGATTAGGTTGATGTGTGGGTCTGAGTTCCCATCAAATGGAGCTACGTGTGGTGTCTTGAACCCATGAGGGAATGGCATATTTGAAATACGTGGAGCGAAAGGCTCGAGCTCCTCATCGGAGTCATCAGCTTTGTCCATGTTTTTATTCCTTTCATCCTGAAGGAGTCTGAACGCTCTTTCGAGCATATTGATCCTGTCCTGGACCAAGTCCACTAGAAGATGAGCTTGTGCTAGGGGTAGCTGGTTATTATTTATAAAAACTCCAACTCCCTGTCCCGGCATAGGGTTATATTGGTTCCGTATACTAGCTGCACAGGTTCCTTTCGGTTGTTCAAATGATCGCGTAAATCAGGATTCGAGGGATTGGCTTGCCCCCGATTCTGGTTCAGATGATCTCGAAGATCAGGATTATTTCCATAGTTCCCAGTATTCCTGGGTTTGGTATTATATATGCTTACAGACTTAGTGAGGTCTAAGCTCCCACTCATAAAACTAATGTTTTGTTCTAGTTTATGGGCTCGATGGTTATGAGGTGGATCTTCCACCGGCCCTCTTGCTCCAGTTGTTTGCGATCTTGACATATGGCTTCCCGCTGTTTGGGCACCCCTATTTGCTCGAGTTTCCTCTTGCTCACCCCCATGTCTGGGTCGAGTTTGATGGTTACCTTCTTGGCTGCCACTTCTAGATTTCCTTTGTGGTGCATGCTCCCCTGCCCGGTTCCTATGAGGAGCTAGTTGGGGTGCTTCTCAGAGTGGTGAGGAGTGTCTTATAGGAGATGGTGGATGCCTTATATGCGATGGCGGTGGCCTCCCTTTGTTGGGCCTAGAAGGCCCAGAATTGGCCCAGACTAGTTCCGGGTTATTCCTGACAAGTTCAGGGTTAGAGCTCTGAGCTACTGGGGGAGCTTGGTTATTCTTTGTTCCTACAGTTACCTCCACAGTCGGGTTGCCAACAGTATTGGCTTGAGTATTCCTCTTAGGGCATTCATCGCCAGTGTTTTCCCTGGGCCTTGGCTGGGCTTGCTGAGCCCCTTATTCTGCCCTCCTGGCGGTCATGTTCTCGCGGGGACGTCCTCTGGACCTTCGGGGTGGCGCCTGGACCTCGACAGCCTGCCTAGCCAATTATTCATTGTACCTTGTGGCCTCTTCCAACGCAGTTGTCGATTCTCCAGTTCCACGGTGGAAATGTCCCTCTCAGGATTATAATAGAGGTCCTCATCGGGCTTGGGAGCAAGCGGCCCCCTACAGTCAGATGATGCACTCCCCTCGTCTGGGCCTGGTCTATCATTGGTTGCTTCCTAAGCCTCCGTGGGTAATCTTCAGTGTGAGGAGTTTTCTCCTCAGGTATTTGGGGCAATGGCCGCCCATCAGCTCCTGGGTTGTTCATAGCGACCATTGGTAATGCAGGAGGTTTCTTATTAAACAATCCAAATATTTTCTTAATGCACTCAATGAAAGCACCAAACTGTTGACGCCGTTTTCTTCAACTTAAATCTGTAGAGCATTAAACAAAGATTCAGAAAAGAAGAAATGAACCGTTGGATTTTTATGTTGTTGAGCAGTTAAATTTGCCTAGTCCATGAGTTAATATTACTGATTTGTAATACTCTCTCAAAGCTTTCTTAGATCAATTCAATAGAGTATTCTCAGTACAAGATTGTGCGTGTCCATAAATGAAAAATACCAGGCTATTTATAGGCCTAGTTGGAATAATATCTTCCCCTAATTTTGGAGAAGTTACAACTGATTATTCTAATCTAAAATAAATGTAACTAAATACACTAAATACACAATATCCCATGATAATTGGGATTTAATTATCAGATAACAACAAATCCCTAAGGAATAGGGATCTCCTAACAGTTGTTGTGTGAAAAATGCGTTGCTGACCTCGAATGCAAGGTTAACGCGCTTTCGAGATCGACCAATACTTTGAGCTCCTTATTCTGATCAACCACCTCCCCAAGTAGTGGTTTCATTGAGCTTAATCTTCGGAGACCAATATCTCTGAGCTTGCAACTAAGGCTCGAATAACATCCGTATGCGTCGGAGGAGATTCTTTCTTACGAGCTTGAAGCTTAAGCTCGAGCCTTTTAAACTTGTGCTTGATGGCTAACAACAACAAGTGAAGAATCATGCTAATTTATACACGTGTTCAACCACTGCTTATTATTTTCGAGCTTACGCTTTACGACCCTACATTTTGAGACTCATTTATTCATCCTCAAAATTTGAGTGTAATAGAAATCATGATAATAAGGATGTTAATGATGACATTGGTTGTGTTATAAGGACCCGTATGAGTACAATGGTGTAGGCCGAAAGTCACAAAGACCAACTAAGTGCTTGGGACACATTGAGTGCGCCATGCATGGTTATGTACGAGCACCCAATGGACCAAAATGGTAATTCGGTCCCAAAACTTTTTATATTTAACGTAGGTCTTGGGTAAGTAACCCAAATGCCCAAAAATTAATCTTGGTGAATTGGATTAATTTTTAAGAAGTCAAATTTAATATTTTAACGAGCACTAGGCTCGGGAAATTATTACTTGAAATTCGAGTAAGAGTTTAGACTCAAGATTTTGTTTTAAGTTCAAGTTTATCAAGATAAAGTTCAGGAAAATATTTTCAAAAGTGGAAAAAATATTTTAAGTTTACAAAATTACCCATTAGATCTTAGGGCTCGGGACTCGAGATTTGGGCTCGGGGTTCAGGAATTTCAATTTCAAGAGATACTTGGAGTTAGAACTCAAAATTTCAAACATAGATTAAGATTAAATGATGATTTGGAATAATAATATTTTGGTCATTTTTACCCCGAGGGCTCAGGTTTGGGCCGGGAGTCAGGAATTTAGGATTTTGTTTCTTAAATCCCTATGCTTATTTTAAGATCTTAGTAAGTCATAAGCTTATTCATATTGTCCCAATATGTTTATAGGATCTATAAGCGATCAGAAACACTCACTAGGACACATTTCACGAAGAGCTAAGGATAAGAGGTAAGGAAGTATACACCAAGAGTAACTTAGTTTTGTAAAATATTTGTTATTAATGCTGCTACATTAAATGTGTTGTTGTATATCTAAATTATATGGCTAGAAACGTGCACGATAGTACCCATCTATCAGGGTTCAATACACTAGTTATGTTTGAATGTTGTAAGTACAAATGTTGTGATTTGTGCTTGCTATGTGAACTATGTAAATGTGTTCCCCATAAAGTCGTACAGTAGATTTAACCACTATACATGTATCGTCATCATGGAATTAGTTGAGTATGCCCTTTGGTACGGGAGGTAAGTATTCTCTGTGCCGCAGAGGTCACGAGGCTCATGACCTCTATGTTGAACCCAATGGCTAGGAAATTGTTTATGATGAATGAATGTTATTTATGATGCAATGCTTGACTTGTGAATGTATGAAACGTATTGCTAGTTAATTTAATGTTTACATTGCATTATGTTTATGCCATGAATTAGAGACTTGTGTTCTCTAGTATTGTACTTAGCTTCCTTACTGGGCGTTATAGTTCATCGGTTACTATGTATGTATAGGTAAGAGCAAAGCTTAGAAGTCATGCTGGTAGCTAGAGGGGATTCAATCTGAAGTATGCATATTGTGAATCAACCGACGTGCAGGGTTAATAGTGTTTCCTAAAGTCTTCCGCTAAGTTTCAAGTCAAGTCTTTTATATTTTATTTTCATGTTTGGGTTAAGAAGGCCCTATGGCCAAATACTTCTTTTTAAGTCTATTTTTCTACTTTATTTTGTTTTAAAATACTGAGATCTTAGACTTGTTTATATTTTCAAATTTCTTATGTGACGTAATCGCTTTATTTAGTTTATAAAAGTTACTTAATACCTCTAACGACCTGTTTTTACTAAAGTTTACCACAAGTGTCGAGTTGACCACTAGGATTTCACTGTTGTTTTCTAGTGAGTCTAGTCTTAGAAAATTGGGTTAATACAGAGTCTGTGCCGACAAATGATGTTCTTCACCACGAATTCTAGTACTCTCTTTGAGGTTATTGTTGCTAATAGTTTAGCTTCAGCCTACTTAGTGAAATAGTCCAACGTGACGACAGCATAACATACTCCACCTTTCCCCATAAGCAATGACCCATTCAAGTCTATTCTCCAAATGGAAAATGGCCATGGCAACAAAATCATGGTTTGCTTGACAGGTGCAGCCTAAGCTATTGTTGAGAAATGCTAGTACTTATCACACTTTTGAACATACAAGGCTAAGTCCTTATTCATGTTTGGCCAAAAATACACTGCCTGAGTATCTTCATAGCAAGACTTTACCCTCTAGTTTAATCTCCACAAAACTCTTCATGGACTTCCTTTAAAATAGTTTGAGACTTATCGGGTGATACACACCTAAGAAAGTGCATGGAATGTCCTCTCCTATATAATTCTCCCTCGACCAGGATATATCTGAGGTTCTTATATAACAACCTATGTGCATCCTTGCAATCTTTGGGGAGTCTTCCAGAGGTGAGATATTTAATAATTGGAGTCATCTAGGTCGATCCTAGTTGTATTAGCTAGATCTTTTTTTATTCTTCATCAATGGTCAATTTTCCAAGGAATTCAAGCAGAACAACGTTCAATGTGCCTGCTTCCTTTGTTGTGAAAAGCCGAGTTAAGGCATCTGTGTTGGTATTTTGCTTGCGGGGTACTTATTCTATGGAATGACACTCAAACTCTGATAATTCCCCCTTTACTAATGCTAAATATTCATGCATCTTTATTGCGAGAGTTAGATATTCTCCATTTACTTTATTTGCCACGAGCTACAAATCATTGTAGTATTGTATGGCTTTCAATTTTAGCTCCTTGGCAACTTGAATTCCAACTAATAAGGCCTCATATTCAGCTACGTTGTTTGAAGAACTAAATTGAAACCTTAAATCTAAGTAGAATGATGCCCTTCAATAGTGATTAGTATAATTCCAGCTTATGATCCAAGTTCGTTGGATGATCCATCCACAAACAGCTTCCATAATTCTTTCACCAGTTCTCTTACTAGTTTATCCTGAAATCATATGCACTTAGCCTTGAAATTAGCTAGGGCTTGTCCTTTGATGGCTGATCATGGTTTATGGAGTATTTCGAATAGATTGAGCTTGATCGCCCACTTCAATAATCGTCCTGATGTTTCATGTTTTTGCAAAACCTGCCTTAAAGGCTGATCAATTAAGACATGTATGATGTGGGATTGAAAATAAGGTCACAACTTCCTCAAGACAAGGACTAGAAAAAACGCGAGCCTCTCCATTATAGGATACTGAGTTTTGTTTGTGTAGTAGACCATTTTTTGAGATCGGTCCTCATCTCAAACTAAAACCGCACTAACTATGTTTTCCGTCACAGCTAGGTATAGGTATAAAGCCTCCCCATTTACGGGCTTAGATAATACAAGAGGTTCAACTAGATTCTTTTTCAGATCTTGGAAGGCTTGCTCGAACTCTTTATTTAATTCAAAATTCTTATTCCCTCTTACTAAGTTGTAAAACGGGAGACACTTGTAAGTTTATTTTGAAACGAAGCAGTTTAAGGTTGTTATCCTCCTTGTTAAACTTTGGACATCCTTGCGCGATCCGGGAGAAGGCATACCTAGCAGGGATTTGATCTTGTCTGGATGAGATTCAATTCCCTCGAGTTTACAATAAAACCTAAGAATATTCAAGACAAGACCCCAAAGGGGCTTTTCTGGGGATTCAACTTCATGTTGTACTTCCTCGGCATGGTGTAGCTCTGGCATTTTTTAGCACAAATGGCATCATGTTGTAGCAATATACATTGTGCTAGTAGTGAAGCTCATATGTTCTTGGTCAGTAGGTTTCATAGCGATCTAGTTATATCCAGAATACGCATCCATGAATGGCATGAGCTCGTGACTGGCTATTGCATCTACTAGTTGATCAATTCTGGGCAAAGGAAAACAATCCTTTAGGCAGGCTTTATTTAGATCACAATATAGGATGCAGGTGCTCCATTTCCCGCTCAGTTTAGGAACCAGAATGGGGTTAGCTACCAAGGTCAGATATTTATCTTCCTTAATGAATCTGTATTTTAGGAGGCGAGTTACTTCCTCCTCTAGTGCTTTTCCTCGGTCCTTTCCGAGTAGTCTCATTTCTTGTTGGTTGGCTGGTATATTCCTATCTAGGTTCAAGGTATGCATGATAACCTTAGGATGAATACCAACCATGTCTGAATGTGACCATGCGAAGACGTTGAGGTTATTCTTTAAAAACTCAACCAAATTCTTCCTTTGTTCTTCGTCGATATTATTTCCAATCTTCACAACCCTTGAGGTAGCTTCCTGATTGAGAATTATTTCCTAATCTTTTCTCGCCTATTCGCGGGTCTATTTTATCGGGTTCGACGACCTCGATTTCCATTAGTTGGGGTTCTTCTGCTTCTTTGATAACTACTATGGCATGCTGCCCGAGTTGGGTCTTTCCCTTCATTGTTCTATAGTAGCCTTCCCAAGCTACCAACTGATCTCCTCTGACCGTACATATTCATGTTGGCATAGGAAGCTTCATTGTCAAATAGCAGATAGAAGTGATCGTTTCAAGGCCGATCAAAGCAGGTCGACCTAAAATGGCATTATATGCGGTTGGGCAGTCTATCACTATGAAATCGAGCATCTTGGTTGTGGTCAAAACTTCATCCCCAACTGTTACCAAGAGCTCTATAGTTCCAATCGCGGCCAATCCTTCCCCCAAAAACCCATAGAGGGTTGTCAAACAAGCTTTCAAGTCCTTGACCGAGAGTCCCATCTTTTCCAAAGTGGATTTGAATAACACAGTTATTGAGCTCCATTATCAATCAGAATTCTCCAAATTCTTCTATTGGCAAGTTGGACAATTATCACAAAGGGATCACTATGCAGAAATTAGACGTGACTGGTATCCTCCTTCGTAAATATGATCGGTTGTTTATCTGTCCTCTATTGCTTGGTCATACACTGCTCGGGAGCATATGTCGAGCCATCATGGATCTTCAGCTTCTGAACATATCTTTTATGAGTTCTACTGCTCGTTCTTGCCAGTTGAGGATCACCTACTATGGTTATAATGTCCACTCCTTCCACTAGAGGCGGTATTAGTGGATTTTCTAGTGTAGGTAGGACCGCAGAAGTGTGTGGTTGATTGCCCAGAGTTGGTCGTTGATTTGGGGTGACCTGCTGGTTGGGAACTACTCAATTTCAAGCATATTGTTCTAATGGCCTAGCTAGAATTAGTGTCTCGATCTCATCCTCCAATTGACGATATTCATCTGTAGTGTGACCAATGTCATTGTGACCAAACTTTGTGGGGTTTCTTGCAGCCACCACTGTTGATTCTGCCTCATCGAGGTTTATCCATTCTTGAGCTTGAGATAAGAACTCATCTGCATTCTTGACTCCTTTCCTTTGGAGGTCTTTCCATGGCTCTCCTCCTATTTTGATTCCAACTCGCATGCCCATAAGCTTGGCACTGTCATCCGCGTCTCTGGCCCATGTAGCATCATAGGTTGAATATAACTCAACTCATGGTCTTAACTCCATTTCCTTCTATGTGAGTTAAAATGCTCACGCAGAACGACTTTTATAGTTACTACGAAAACTATGGATATAATTCAAATGATCTCTCAGGTCGGGTTTGTTGGGATTTTATGCCCTAATTGAAACTCAATTTCTTTGTAATCTCATTTATTATCAATAAAAGAATAGAAATCATTTTTTGACTTGGTCAATCACTTTGCTCACTTGTTTTATTTTCATGATTATTTGTTTAATATAAACTTATATTTAATCCCGAGCATATAGCAAATCATATTTATAGTGGTGTAATCACAGTGGAATATAAATATGATTATATGTTCAAAAATAAGTTAGTCCTAAGATTAGTCAGTGCATAGGAATTACATTAACTTGCCAATCTACGATATGATCTACTTACACATTGCAGTGTTATGTTCTTTCCAGAACATTAACAAAGTAGGTAAGATCGGATGTATTTGTTACATCGGACAAGACCGATATTGACAGTAGATAGGATAAGTAAACATACCATTATAATCTATTCTAGTCATATCATATAGTTGACCATAGATCAATTCAATCTCAATTATGAGTGGTTAGTATTGTAACTGATTGTATTATTTGAGTTCTTTGACTTTTTCGTTACCAGCTTACCCTATGGACTAGCCCATACTTACATCTTGGGAACTCGTAGTATAATTGAGTGGGAGTGTTAATCATAGATATGAACGTCTATAGCTTCTAATGAAGAAGTGAAACGATGATTTCCTTTTAGTTGGTTCAAGGTGCTAAATGATAGGGATCTCATTTCAGTAATTAATATTAGTTTACTAAAATATCATTTACAAGGAACTAAGTGTTTTAAGGATAAAATACAATGAGGGGTAAAACGGTATTTTAGTCTCATCTCATGGTAGACCTTCTATAGAGGATTGAGTGACAATTATGGTTGTAACAATGGATAATTAATAACATATCTATATTGCTTATAGAGTGTTCTATGAATTCAAGAGTGCAATTCTGAGTCTTTAGTGGAGTCATGAGGAATTAATAAGTTAGTCAATTTACTTGTTAGGTTTATGATAACTTATTGGAGCTTGATTTCATAGGTCCATGGTCCCCACTATACCTTGGATAAAATCATCTAGATAGTCTAAATTAATTGATTTAATTATCAATTTGAATTATCAAAGTTGACCAGGTCAATTTTGGATAGTTTTAAAGTTATGTAATTTAAAGAAGAAAAGAGAAATTATGGAAATTTTATTAATTAAGATAAATTGGTATCTAAATTAATAAATAAGTTTAAATCAAGGTTCAAATTATAAATAATTAATTTGATAGATTTGAATAATTATTTAATTAATTAATCATTAAAAAATAATACAAGCCTTGATTTTAAGTCCCATGGGCTTATAATTAAATGGGAAATTTCACGGGCCTAAAGCCCTTGGTAATTTTGTCCTAGGGATGATATTATCTATTATTTTATTGATTTTTTAATTAAATTAAACGGCCTAATTGAGTCTATAAAAGGAGTGCTAAGTGAGAGAACACAAAAACAAGTTTTTGAGAATATCAGAAGATCTAGTAGGTTTTAGATTCTCTCTACAAAAATAAGTCATTTTCTAATCCTCATTATTCTTTTCTCTTCTTCTCTCTATATCTATATCATGTATTGAGAATTTCCCACCCTAGTGTAGGTGATTCTAAAGATACTTTGGAAGGATGTGAAGAAAATTGAAGAATGGTTCAGTTTCTTTGTAATACTCTGCGACAGAAATGATACATGGGTTAGAGAAACTGAATGTAGGACTCTATCATTCCGCTGCGTATAATGTAAGTGTTCTTATCATTATTTCTGTTTGAATTCAATTTAAAAAAAAAATTAGGCTTTCTTATATTAATATGTTTAATATAAGATTTACATGAAAATAAACAAGATCCTATATAAGTTTTACCAATAGGGTTCTTATCTTCGAGGTAAAGTGTTGTGAACATTTTCTAACATGTTCTCATGACATCTCTCCATCAAATAGCTCCTCTAAGTGAATCTCACCACACGTTGTTGGGGTTGGTGAGATCGGTCATTGGCATGGACTCTAATTCATGTGTCAATAGATCAAGTGACATAAGTGACTTCCCTTGGATCATAATTTCTTCAATCATTCCTATACGAAGAATAATTCCCCCAAGATCAATTTAAAGGAACCGGAGCACGGGGCAGTGATAGATGATGGGTGACAGAGGATATTGTATAGGGGAGGCCATTGGTTGACCATCTGGGAGTAGGATCTGAGATCACCCTTCATCCACCATAATTTCTTTGTTTGCTCGCACAAAATTGACCTTAGCTTGCTGAACAGGTTGCTCATTTCTAGGAGCTTGTCTCAAAGGTACGGAATTGGGATTAGTGGTTCTGACCGAGGGACTAATATTCACATGGTTACATCCACGCGACCTTGTCCTTTAATAGTCTCTAGCTCTCCTCCCGGCATTCGGGTTAGTTATTGGATGTAATCAAGACATAATCTCGTCAATACGCCTATTGGCCTGGGAAATCTTGTCCTTAAGCTCAACATTCTCATTTTCAACTACTCCCACGTAATACAAGGAACAACGAGTTTCCCTCATGGGACGTGTCGTTGAGCTACCTAAATCCTGGTTGTTCACAACATTATTCTAGGGATGTTTCCTAACACGCCAGGAAGTACCTTCTCTAGAAGGGATTGGCAGCTGATAGTCCCTTTTTGTCTGCAGGTAGGGCTGACTCATCATCATGCGCCGATATTCTAGTCACCATCACCTTTATATTCATGAAATGGATGTAAAAACGATATTGCTAAATAGAGATCTCGAAGATGAGATCTATACAGAACAACTAGAGAGGTTTGTTCCAAAGGGATATGAACATAAAGTGTGTAAGCTTGTTAAATCGTTATATGGTTTAAAGCAAACACCTAATAAATGGCACGAGAAGTTTGATGAAGTCATTATTTCAGATGGGTTTAGACATAACAATTCATACAAGTGCTTATACTCTAAGAAATGTGATGACAATGTCACTTTAGTGTGTCTATAGTTTGTCATTATTTGATTTAAAGCAAACACCTAATAAGTTGCATAAAAACTGAATATATGATACTTTAAATAATTATGTTGTTGAAAAGTTATGTGCTTGCAAAATATAAATATATATATATTAATATATATTATCCTTGGAGATTCAAGCTGTAAGGAGCTTAATATTATGTGCAATTAGAAATTGTTTGTTTGCTATTGGATATTTAAATTCAAAAAGATTATTTTAGTTCAATATTTACGTGATTTATTTGTATTGAGAAAAAATATATGTATTTTAGTGAAAAATATTAAATAATTTCATATAAAAAAAAACCGATCCATTTTCACTATTGTGGATTGGATTGGATTTGAGTTGTTATGCAAGTTGGATTGGATCTGATATAGGAAATACGCACTTATCTCCTTATTTTTTGTCTTATCACTTTTTCTCTCATCATATTCTCTCACAATGCTCTCTTTTTTTTCTCTCCCTATTTTCTTTCTAATCATTTTCTATCTCCTCACATTATTTAACTTCTCATTCTTTTTTCATTACTTTATCTTTCACATTATTTTCTTTTTAATTTTTATGATAGTTTTTTTTAACAATATTTTAACTTTCTAAATATATTTATTAATTTTTATTCAATATTTAAAAAAATATATTTTTAGAAAACATTACCCAAACACATCTTATTTCTTAAAAATAATAAAACTTATTTTCTATTCTCATTTCTGAAAACACAACTTTGAAAAAACAAAATAAAAATGTCAAACAAACCCTTAGCTTTTGATTTATTTCATTATTTATTTTGTAAATCTAATTTAATTAGTGTTTATTTTTTTATTGAAAATATTTTTACTTATAATTAATTAATAAAACTATTTATAATACTTTATTATTTAGTAAGATTTTTAAATTTATTATTTACTATTTCATTCATAAAATTAAATACATTTTTATTATATTGAAAAATATTTTGATCAAATTTAAGTGCATGACATTATTTATTTTTGTATATATATATATACATAATGGAGAGTTAAACTCTTACTTTCCTACCTCATACACTCACACACTCAACCCCCTAAGCTAGCTTTAAGTGGATGTATGCCATTGTTTTAACCATATGTTAAAATACTAATTCTTAAAACATTAAAATAGAAAAGAACCAAAATATATGATATAATTCCAACGTTTTTTTTTAAAAAAGAAATTATTACAGAGATCACCCATCCATTGGGATGAAATGGGTGAGAGGAAATATCTTTGTCCTGAGGCGATTCAGAGAACCAATGAAGTCATTGAGAAAATTAGGGCTCGAATTCTTGCTTCACGTAGTAGACAGAAAAGATCCAAAGCATAGGAATGTAGAGTTCCAAGTTAGAGACTATTTTTTTCTTTGAGCTTCACGCATAAAAGGAGTAAAACAGTTTGGGTAGAAATGAAAGTTGAGCCCTTGGTTTGTTGGATCTTTTGAGATCCTAGAAAGAGTCGAGCAGGTAGCGTATCGATTAGTCATGCCTCTAGCTTTGTCAGGAGATCATAACGTGTTTCATGTATCGATGCTTATGAAGTATGTGTCAAATATAACACAGGTGTTGAGATATGAGGCCCTAGAGTTACAGCAGGATATATCATATGAAGAGAAACAAGTATATATTTTGGACAGGAAGAATAAAGTCTTACAGAACAAGACTATTTCCTTAGTGAAAGTATTAAGGACGAATAACATAGTAGAGGAAACGACTTGGGGGATATAATCGAATATGGGGGACCAGTATCCCGAGATTTTCAGGTAAATTGCGAGGATGAAATTTCTATTATGAGGGGATAGTTGCAGCATCCAAAACTCCTAATGAGGTTTAGTAGCTTAAATAACATGCTTTGAGGGCATGAATTGAATTATTGTGAATTATACTATTATATAATTGAATATGCTTGATTATGTGCATTAAATATGTTTAAAGACCCGCTATTGATAAAAATGGATATTTTCGTAATTTTGGCCCATTGAGGATATATTTTTGAATTGTATGTGCTATGTTCATTGTGACCACATTATTATGTGGATAATTATCTATGGCCACCAAAAACTTCCCACTTTTAAATGACCGTCATGACATGTCCCCCAAGGCATAAGCATAGGGAACAGAAGAATACATTCTGGCACCAAGCGCACCTCATGTGAGGTCACCTAACATCTTGCGTCTCCGCGAGGCCATCTCGTCATGGGCCTTGCACAAACCGCCTCACCTCGTACCTCTACGAGGCCACCTCACCTTGCGCCTCAACGATGCAACCTCGCCCCATGCCTCCACAAGGCCACCTAGCCTCGTGCCTCTGTGAGGCCACCTCGCCCCGCGCCTCCGTGACGCTACCTTGCATCGTGCCTCTGCAACACCCTCTTACCTCACATCCCTACAAGGCTGTCTTGCCATGCCCAGTGCCTCGCACCTCCACGAGGATGCCTCTGTGAGGCCATCTTGCCCCGCACCTCTTTGTGGTCGTCTCGTCACCTCGCCTTGTGTCTCCACAAGGTCATCTCTCCTCACGCCTAGCCATACGCTTTGCGAACCATCTCTGCACATAGCACTTCGTGTATGGATAACCTTCACAAAGGCAATAGCGCCTAGACATGAGCCTCGCATGCACCAAAAGCTTCTCACCTGATGGTTTCATTGGACCATCTAATCAGGCCCCCTTAAGCCTCTTCAAAGCATGTATCTTGTTGAGGAGTCCCTATTATATTTTGGGGTAGGTGCCACCAGCAAGATGCACCTCATGTATATGTCCCAACGGAAACCCCAAGTATCCTTACTTAGCAAAATATTGGGAAGCTCGGGACATAGATGCACCCAAGAAGAGTGATAGTTTGAATGGAATTCACGTATAGGTACGGAATGTGTGTACATGATAAAGGGAACCAAGGTACATGTACAACACCTGTAACCTACAAGTAGTGGTTGTACAAGAATGGTACATGGCAAGGCCTTCCCCAGCATGCCTCTAATGTTCGTACTAGACAAGTATTGGAGGTACGACATGGTACAAGACCAAGAGCATTTTTGTAGGCCCCTAGTACGTACTAGATTCGACCACCACTCCTATAGCACCACTACTGCTTGCCCCACGTTTGTCTGCAGCCTGTAGATGCGTCATTTGCTCCCTTTGGGACCACTATGTACTAAGAGCCAACAATGCTCGCCTATAAATAGGACCTCCCTTCACAAAGGAAGGGGGGTCGAAAAAAATCATTTGTAACCTGACATTTCTAAGCAATAGAAATCCCTTTCTCCATTTTAACTCAGAAATTGTACTTTAAGTTCTTCTAAGATCTTTTAAGTTCTTCATTTACTTATAAGCTTACGAGTTTTCTGACTCAACAATTTGGCATCGTTTGTTGGACGAACAACTAACAAACAATAGTTCTTCAATTAATTTAAGTAAGGAAACATGCCAAGGCTCGTAAAACACCTACAAGACCACCATGAAGTGGAGGTCCACCTAGACGGAACACAGTTAAGGGCATCCATGAGGGATCCTCCCCCGTCGACAAATGGAGGTGTGCCAGAGCTGCCCAGAGACAATGGAGAAGAGGAAAAAGTATTATCCCCTGCCATTCATCCTACATGGACCTTGCTGGACATACCACTGCTCGAACGAAGGGTCATACAACTCACCCTCTGCCACTTATGGGAGGTGCGAACCCAAGACCGCCTCCAAAAGAGTTCCACCAGACTTAAGGGAAAAGCTTAACCAGAGAGGGTCCAAGCTAAGAACTGCACTCCCTGTAGCTCCCCAGAGGATACAACCAAAGCAAGGGGTCACCCTGAGAAACTACAGGACTCCTTGAACAAAAGAAGAAGGGAACTAGACACTGAAATCCAAAGCCTTTGAAGCAAGATGGTCACTGCATCTTGGGGGCACGGAGGTGACAATGAGTTCGACTACGGGTTACCCTTCACATGGGAAATCTAGGTTTAACATCTCCCTACCAATTTCAAGGAGCCTCACATGACTCATTACAAGGGCACTACAGACCCTCAGTATCACTTAAACGCCTTCAACGACCTAATGAAGTTAAGGGGGATCAGCAGCAGTGCAAGGAGCCATTGTTTCCCTGTTACACTGAAAGGAGTTGTGCACAAGTGGTTCAAGAGGTTCAGTCCAGGAACCATCAGGTCATGGCAATAGTTCTATGGAGAATTTCTTCAACAACATCACGTGGTCCATGATTATGTTATGTCGAGTACCAGCCTCGCTAACGTAAATTAAGGCGAAAGTAAAAGCCTAAAGACCTATATCCATAGATTCAATATAGAAACAGCTAAGGTGGGAAGTTCAACTAAAGTAGAGCTCAAGATGGCTATCAGATCCCAAGTTCGTCCAATAAGAAAGTTATGGGATAACATGCTGAAGAGAGAGGTTACATGTAACGCCCTGGATAGCCATGCCCGTTACACTGTGTGTTTATAAAGGTGCTAGACTTGCTAATCAAGTCATTTAATTAAAAACGTGTTACTAAAACTATACTGGAACTAGGGTTAAAAGATTTTGGTCTCAAAAGTCGCATTTCTTATAAATAAACATTTTCTGTTTACATGGGATCCCAAAAATAATAAGATTAAAGCCATTTACAAAGACTCAAGATTTAAATACTAGCTACTCTAAGGCAAAACAGACTGTTAAGCATTTCTTTTCCTGATCCACTCCTCGGCCATGGCGGCCAAACAGCTGGCTATGTACATTCAGCCCTGCAGCTCTCCGTCTCAAGGTTGGTCCAACTTGCCTTTGCCTTTACCTGCACCACGTAGCACCCGTGAGCCAAGGCCCAGCAAGAAAACACAATAACAGAGCATAATCAATCAACAGATAATC
Source organism: Humulus lupulus (assembly GCF_963169125.1). NCBI lineage: Eukaryota > Viridiplantae > Streptophyta > Magnoliopsida > Rosales > Cannabaceae > Humulus > Humulus lupulus. The sequence goes on along the minus strand of NC_084796.1, from coordinate 163,377,455 downwards.
AAATATCTCATATTGCATAAGCATGTACTTAATCAGTTTAAGCTTTCATGACAATCAAGTATTCATAACACCAAGTATATCAATTCATATCAATAATCAATCCACATATGATAACTAGGGTTAGCGCCCTTAGCCCGCACCCTCTGTTTATCCCACTGACTCCGGCCCGCTTAAACCGAGCTCAGTGAATATTAAGCTGTCCTCGGCTACCAGTGGCCAAGCTGTGCCCTATGCGCTAATATTGTATACGACACCCTTAGGCTGTTTATCACATGTCCCATGGAATAATACCATCTATGAAATTATATAGATATCAAGAGCACTTAGTCCCATCTCAAACAAATAATCGGGTGCAGTTTTCTTACCTTTAAATTCGCTAGCTTCGTTCACTTTGATCCTTGAGCACGATCCCTCTTGAGCCCTAGCGCACACCTAGTCACAACCATAGGTCAAAATTATCACCAAACCTCAAGTCCAACACCTAGCCTTGGGACTAATCCCAAGCCCTCGGGAAGCTCTAATTCCACCAAACGGGGTGGTGGAATCGAACCGCGAACCCCCGGGCAAAAACCCTTGAAAATAACTCAAAAACCCCTTTTTGGAAACAGGGTAGCGCTACAACGCTCTAAGGAGGGCGCTACAGTGCTACAAACAGAGCCCAAACTCGTCCAAAACACTTGGCCTAGAGCTACAATGCCCAAAGGCTAGTGCTGTAGCGCTAGTCACAAACAGTAAAACTTGCCATTTTCTCCTTCGATTTTCTCCGAGCCAAACTTGACCAAAACTCTTCCAAACTTCACCCAAACTTAAAAACAAGCTTACTAACATGTCTAACTCATCCCAAGCATCCCAACCATATACAACTCAACCACATGCACTTAAAATCAAAGATTTCACCATGGCTAAACCTAGAATTCAAAAACTCAGCATAACAGCCACTGAAATCACAAAGTTCAAAGTAGAATCATTTACCTTTGCTGGATGAGTTTAGCCTAGGTTGTCCTCCTCCCAAGTTTGACCTTCTCCTCCTCAAATCCTCAGCCTAAACTGCCTAGGATTCCCACAAAACTTTGCTTAGAAAATCAACTCAAAACCAATACTAAAATTGATGAACTACCTTGAGTATTACCTCAAATGGATGGTTTATTCTTGCTGAATCCCTGCTAATTCTTCCAGCCAGATCAAAGACCTTAAGCTCAAGCTTCTGCTCTGATTCCCTATACCTCAAGAACTGATGGAGATATGCCTAAACCGACCTTGGAAATGGCCTGCCCTTCTTTCCCTTTTCTTTCCCTTCTTTTCCTTTCTTTCCTTTTCTTTTCTTTTCCTTCAGACTCTAGACTTTTCCCACTAAAGCATAAAATATGATAACACTTATCCTATAGAAGCCAAATGACCAATCTGCCCTCCCTTTAATTCTAAGCCTTTAAATGCACCTAGGGGCATTTTGGTCCTTTCACCCAATTCCCACTAATTTCTCGATTATCTCTAATATGTACCGCTTACTTCCCAACACCTAACCAATCACCAATTATATTCTTAAATGTCAATATAGACCCCAATATATTCTCTAGATTCCCATTTATTCCCCCAGGCTCGTCCCGAGTCGGGTATAAATCCCCGTCGTGACTTTTTCACTAAACCGCTCACTAGGATCGTCTCGAATTACAGATCACAATATATCCACATGATAATGTGGTCTCAAAAATTTATCACATATATATACATTTATGCCCTCAATGGGCCAAAATTACAATTATGCCCTTTCTAACCTAATCAGGGCCTACATGCATACAAATACACATAGTCGTGCATCTCAGATATTCAAATAGTCATAAAGCATACTTTTAATCATTAAATCACATATATTCCAATTATGCCCTCCCAGCACACTAATCAAGGCCCTTAAGCCATAATAGTAAATTTGGGTTGTTACATTACATGTAAAACCCTACTAAACCGAGGCAGTTACACTTTGTGTTTAAAATTGTATTAGACTCGTTAAGCCAGTCATTTAGATTAAAACGTGTAGTAGGGTTAATTAAAAATTTGGTATAAAGTTTTTCGTCAAAAAATTGCTCCTTTTCATTAAAAGATTTGGAATATAAACTGGATCCCCAAAAAAGGTTTATAATGTATACAAGGGAAAATAAACAAAATTCATAACAACCGACCTGCTATCCAATAAATTAGCATTGGTGACGTGGTAATTAATCTCTTGACACGTGGTTGATACCTAGAAGCGTCTGCTAGAGTATCGACCAGGAGACACAGTAGAAGCAGGGCAAGACTATATTGCCCGCGATCAGTCTGGTCGGTAGTTCCGCATACAAGGCCACATTTATGGGAAGATCTTTATGAATCCCGAAATTATCTCATACAATCTTCTGGATACCCGATTATTCAGGGAAGAATATCTGTAACAATCTCTTATAACCCTCCTTGAGCCTATAAATAGCAAGAGATAGCTCAAAGGAGGAGACTTCACTCACTTTTTAGTCATTCAAAAATATAGTAATTTTCCAAGTAAATTTGTATTGTTCTTGAGAAGAAGGTGAAACTCATTGAACCCCGGTTCCTTGATCATCCTTCTGATTTTAGAGCAATATTAGTCTAAGTGGACGTAGGTCATTACCATATCCTGGGGCCGAACCACTATAAATTAATGTGTTTTCTTTACTTTTGTCATTGCGTTCTTCTCCACACATCCGTCCATATCAATCACGTTTTGACTCCGTGTCAGTTGGCCAAATCTTGGGTCAACATTCTGGTGCTTTCATTGAGAGATTGATTTGTTGCTGTTAAGAAAACCAATGGCGAAAGCAGGAAGGAAAAATGGGCAGGCAACTGCCACTGCACCGTCGAACCCACCACCTCCTCCTCCCCCTGCAAGCATGGCGGAAGATGAGCCGCAACTAGATTTTGAAGAGGAGGAAATGGACGATGCGACGCTGAAGAGCACCCTGGGCATGTTGCAGGAAGAATTGGCTAGTCTGAGAGCCAATCAAGAGACTGCCGCAGAAGTTATGGCGCGGCAACAGCAGGAGATTGATCGACAGCGTGCAGAATTAAGCGAGAGACAGGCGGAGGTGGATCGCCGCCAGACTGAAGCCATGGCCGCCCTCGAAGTAGCCTTGCTGTTGGCTAGAAATCAGGCCGCACCTGCCTCGCAGCCTGACCTACCCACGAATGGTCCACCCTAGAAGGGTCCCAATCCTAGCCCACCAGTTCAGCCTTCAAGTCCGCAAAGGCCCGAGCAGCCTCAGACGCCCCATGACGATGTCCCGTTGGACCCTAAGGCAAATCCACCATCCCAAGCTGCTCGGGGTAATCCCCCGCAGCAAAGGCAGAATAAGACCGAGCGTCAGCCTCGTAGTCCTAGGCGCCATGAGAATGACAGGCCAAACCAAGCGAACAGAGGTCACTACCCTCCTGGTAACAGGAGGGACTCGGAGCTAGGCTCTGCGGTATGTGGACCCCCACCACATAACGATGCACGGGGACACCGCGACCAGCGCAGGCCACCCTCTAACGCTCGGGACGTTTCTGCCAGGGACAAGAATAGAGGGAACAGTCAGTCTCACCACAGCCAATCAAGATTCAGAGATGGCCATGGGTACAATGAGGCCGACTCAGGCAAGGGAAATGCTGGCGGGAGGAATGGAGAAAGAGGTAAAGGCAGGAGCCAAATACCTCAAGGTGACCAGCCAAATAGACAAGATGCTGGGGGGCAGCCCAGACAAAATAATGTCTTCAACCGGCTCGGAGGTAGCGAGCAGCGAAGAAGAGAAGAGGACCTGAGAGATGTAGTCAACGATCGTCGAGAAAGGCACGGCGAGAACATCCCCCCAGCCACAGAGGCCACCGCAATTCCTGCCGCAGTTCAAGCTCAGATAGACACACTCAATCAAGCAGTGCAGTAGCTGGTCGGAGGAAGAACTTCCTATATCGACCACGACAGGAGAAAGGGTACTCCTTTCGTCCAGAGGATAGCTAACGCCGAAACACCCAGCAAGTTCAAAATGCCTACGCTTCCAAACTTTGATGGATATGGGGACCCAGTCTCGCATATGAATAAATTTGAGATTCAGATGGACATTCAGAAAGTGTCCGAAGATGCTCGGTGCAGGATCTTCCCTGCAACACTTTCTGAAGCGGCGCAGGAGTGGTTCTTTAAGTTCCCCCCTGCAAGCATAGTTTCTTGGGAAATGTTCGTAAGGGAGTTCTACGGACAGTTCTATGCGGGTCGTGTGCACCCAACCGAAGCAAACCAGCTGGTCGAGATTCGCCAGCAGGACGAAGAGTCAGTGAAGGATTACGTCCAGCGCTTTATGCGAGCGGCAGCTAAAGCAAAAACAGTAGGAGACGAAGGCAAGATGATGGCCATTACCACAGGGGTAAAGCATTGTTCTCCCCACTGGAAGAGTCTCCGAAAGGAAGGAGTTAAAACAACCCAGGAGTTCCTGGACCGAGCTGATCGATACATCAAGCTCGAGGAAGCCATTGCTGACGATGGAAAACCCTCAAACAAGGGTAAGAAGGCCGCCGAACCTGCCAAAGCCGCCCATGGTTCCAAACCTAATGGCAACGACAAAGGCCACGGAAACGGCAACAGTAATGGCAAAAATGGTGGGAAACGGCCGTATAACGAGCCTTCCACCTCCAACAACAAACGAGCCAAGGGTAATCGTTATGAACCTAGGTTCACTAACTACACTGCCCTCGTCGAGTCTCGGGGAGAGGTTTATCAGGACACAAGCTCTAGTGTGCCTTACAAAAAACCGGGACCCATTCGAAAAGACATTTCGAAAAGAGACACCACCAAGTTCTGTCGTTACCATAACGACTACGGACATGACACTAACGAATGCAACCAGTTAAAAGATGAAATCGAGTTCCTTATTAGACAAGGACACTTGAGAAGATACATACAGGCCTCGGGAACTTCCCAACGAGAGGCTCCAGGTGGCAACGAGCAGGCGTCTACACGCCAACGCTCGCCCCCATTACAGCCTGCCCCCGTGGCCGGAACACTCTTAACCATCTGTGGAGGCCCGCACCTCGCGGGAAATAACGGAAAGGCCAGAGAACGATACGCTCAAACTCTACGTCACGACCAGGACATCGAGATGATGACTGTGGAGGACCGTGCACAGAAAAAGGCTCGCTCAGAGAAGGGTGAGATAACCTTCTCTGATAGCGACTCCCAACACGTCCGGTTCCCACATTCCGATCTGCTGGTTGTGGACATCCAAATGGCCAATATGATGGTAAAAAGGGTACTGGTCGATACAGGAAGTTCAGTGAACATCCTGTATAAATCAACACTGGAGCGTATGAAGTTGTCCGTAAAAGACTTGGAGCCCTGCAATCAAACCATATACGGCTTCTCTGGAGAAGGACTCGCCCCTGCCGGAATGATCAAGCTTCCAGTAACGACGGGTACAGCGCCCGCAACAAGGACATTACTCACCACTTTTGTAGTGGTCGATTGCCCTTCGGCATACAACGCCGTTATTGGAAGGCCCATACTAGTTGATCTACGGGCCGTCATCTCTATGTGGCACCTAGCCATGAAGTTCCCGACGGACGCGGGGGTAGGATGCGTCTTAGGAAACCAAAGGGACATCGGGGAGCACTACCCCAGATCGATCGCAGATGGCAATAGGCACGCAAGCCCAATCCGGTGGTGAAGCCACCAAATAGGGTGTTGCCCAAAGTGAGGATGGAGATTTGGATCCTCGCTTTGGGGATTTTTAAGAAAATTTTGGACCCGTCGAGGACCTGGAGGAGGTCCAACTCGACGAAAAAGACCCAACCAGAGTCGTAAAGGTTGGGAAAAACTTAGAGCCTAATATAAAGCTAGCACTGGTGGAATTCTTGCAAAAGAACCAGGAGGATTTCGCCTGGACGCAAATAGACATGGTTGGAATAGATCCTGCAGTAATCAGCCATGTCCTAAACATAGATAAAACCTTTCCACCCGTGCAACAAAAGAGAAGGCTGCTCGATAAAGAAAGATCAAGGGCCTTGAAAGAAGAAGTCAAAAGGCTCAAGGAGAACGGGTTTATCAGGGTAGCGTTTTATCCATCGTGGGTCTCCAATCCGGTGCTGGTCCCCAAGCCTAACGGCAAATGGCGGACCTGTGTGGATTTTACGGACCTCAATAAAGCCTGCCCAAAGGACTGCTTCCCGCTCCCAAGAATCGACCAGCTGGTCGATGCGACTACATGACATGAGATCCTCTCGTTCATGGATGCATATTCAGGCTACAACCAGATCAGCATGCATCCCCTGACGAGGATCACACCAGCTTTCGGACCGATACGGGCTTGTACTGTTACAAGGTAATGCCCTTCGGACTGAAAAACGCAGGTGCGACTTACCAACGGCTAGTCAACCACATGTTTAAGGAGCTGATCGGTGTAAACATGGAAGTATATGTGGATGACATGCTGGTAAAGTCTAAGAAGGTAGAAGGACATGTGAGGGATCTACAAGAGTGCTTCAATGTGCTAAGCAAATACCGGATGATGTTGAATCCCCTCAAGTGTTCCTTTCGAGTCGGATCAGGGAGGTTTTTGGGTTTTATAGTAAATTCAAGAGGAATCGAGGCCAACCCCGACAAGATAAGAGCCCTGATCGACATGAAGTCGCTAGAGAAGATTAAGGATGTACAGAGTTTAACTGGGAGGATCGCAGCTCTGAGTAGATTTATCTCGAAATCAACGGACAAGTGTGTCCCATTCTTCAATCTACTCAGGGGGAATAAGAAGTTTGAATGGACGGGAGACTGCGAACAAGCATTCTAGGCCTTAAAGACTCATATGGCACAACCTCCCATCTTATCAAAACCAATCAAAGGGGAAACTTTGTATATCTATCTGGCGATTACCCAAGTTGCTGCTAGTGCGGTACTAGTACGGGAGGAAGAAGACGTACAGAAAGCAGTCTATTATGTCAGCAAAAGGTTGATCGGTGCAGAATTAAGATATCCACCAATCGAAAGATTAGCATATTGCTTAATTCTGGCCTCCAGGAAGTTGCGTCCTTACTTCCAAGCCCATCCTATCATGGTTCTAACCGACCAGCCCCTTCGGCAGGTCCTCCAAAAACCTGAGGCGCCTGGAAGATTATTGAAATGGGCAGTTGAATTAGGACAGTTCGATGTAACCTATTCGCCACGGGCAGCAATAAAAGGACAAGTTTTGGCCGATCTTGTCGCGGAGTTCACCGAACTCCCAGGCAGTGAGCAGGGCGAACAGCTTGAAGCGCCCATGCCTCAAGACAAAACTCCTTCATGGAAGCTATTCACGGATGGTTCATCCAACGAATCCCACGCTGGAGCGGGAGTGATATTGATAACGCCGGAAGGGCATTGATTTCACTGCGCGATCAGGTTCGACTTTGCAGCATCAAACAATGAAGCGGAATACGAAGCGCTCCTAGCTGGATTGAGAATGGCCAAAGATATAAACATAAAGACGCTTGATATTTACAGTGACTCTCAGCTAGTCGTGAATCAAATCCTAGGAGAATATCAAGCACGAGGATTAAAGATGATGGCCTACCTGAATAAAACGAAGGATTTGCTAGCCCAGTTTACAAAGTACACCCTCCAGCAAATCCCGCGAGACCAGAATTCGAATGCAGACGCCTTAGCTAAACTCGCGAGCGCGAAGGACGCTGACACTTTGAATATTGTGCCAGTGGAAAGATTGAGCAAGCCAAGTATACAAGCAACTGAGTCCAGTATGGAAATTCGAATGGAAGATACATGGATGGCGCCTTACTTGGATTATCTGACAAATGGCGCACTACCAACAGATAGAAATAAAGCCAGGACTTTGCAAAGGCGAGCCGCTAGGTACATACTGGTCGATGGCGTTATGTATCGAAGAGGATATTCGATGCCACTGCTCAGGTGCGTTACACCAGAAAAAGCTAAGGAGCTCATGAGGGAGGTGCATGAAGGCTTCTGCGGAGATCATGCTGGGGGGCAGAGTTTGGCAAAAAAGATTCTAAGACAAGGTTACTTCTGGCCAACAATGAACGAGGATTCAATGGAGTATGTACGAAGATGCGAAAAATGTCAGAGGTTCTCCAAGATCCCACGAGCAGCTCCGAATGAACTAAAACAGATGCAGAGCCCATGGCCCTTTGCAGTTTGGGGGATAGATTTGATTGGATCCCTGCCAACAGGGAAAGGAGGAGTAAAGTACGTAGTTGTGGCAATCGATTACTTCACAAAATGGGCCGAAGCTGAACCACTCGCAACCATCACGACCAAAAAAGTTCTCGACTTTGTTATCAAGAACATTGTATGCCGGTATGGATTGCCCAGGAAGATAGTTTCAGACAACAGGACCCAATTTGACAATGATTTATTCACCGATTTCTGTGAAAGGCATGGAGTCATTAAAAGTTTTTCTTCAGTCGCACATCCCCAAGCGAATGGGCAACTCGAAGTCGTGAACAAAACTCTTAAGGACACCCTGAAGAAAAGACTTGAAGAAGCCAAAGGAGCGTGGCCAGAACAACTGCCTGAAGTCCTCTGGTCGTATAGAACATCCCACCGAACAGCAACAGGGCATACCCCATTTTCCCTAGCCTACGGATATGAAGCCATGCTACCTGTCGAGTTAGAGCCCCCCTCACATCGGCTTTTGACTTACGACCAGGACGTAAACAGCCAGCTGATGATGGAGTCCCTAGACTCGATCGACGAGATGCGAGAAAAATCTCAACTCCGAGTTACTGCCTACCAGCAAAAAGTCGCCCGGTACTTTAACTCCAAAGTTAAAGAAAGAAAATTCAACGTCGGAGATCTGGTGCTATGACAGGTTTTCTTAAATACCCGCGACCCCACTGCTGGAGTGCTCAGACCTAATTGGGAAGGACCTTACCAGATTGAAGAAGTCCTTCACCCAGGCACCTACAAACTTGCACGCTTAAACGGAGATCTCGTTCCGCACTATTGGAATGGAGAACACCTGCGCAAGTATTATCAATGAACAGCCCTTCTTAAAGGACTGGCTTGTTTAAATTTCTCTTTTTAATTTTTACAAGTTTTGCAAAGAGGGTTAGCCACGCTGTATGGCTAACTGCTCGTATATGTAAGATTCTATTTCAGAATCACTCGTAAAGACATGTTTAGTCCATTTTTAATACGAGATTATAAGGGACTGTGCTCAGCCAGTCATTCTTGCCAACCTTTGTGAATTTATATTTACAAGTATTTGTTCATTACGTGTGTTGTTTTGCTGTATTACAAGTATCAGTTTCACTATGAACAGGAATGTTCGAACAGGTTATGGTCAGGGCAAGTGACCAAGGACCTAAAGCTCCTCGATCACTTGGGGGGCATATAAGGCAAATCGATAGCAAAGCATACTTCTCAAGGTATGTAAACACATGAACAAAATAAGTGAAAGCATGCTACAGTACTTAGAGTATTTTTCAAAATTTGTGTTTGATAAATCATGGCAAAGTACTATGCTAAGTTCGGTCATACGGACAAATGTTATAAATATTATAACATCAAGATTTAAGCTTGGGTGTAACTGTTCAAAGTAAAAAGATTTGCTGCCCGTACAGCAAAGTTTAAAAAAGAAACTACTGTCTTTACATCACGACCCTTGGGTCGTATATCCAAAAAAGAAGAAAAAATAAATGAGAAGAATTCAAGAGGCATTCGGGGCTGGAGGATCCTGGGCAGCATCTTGGTTAGTCACGTCCTCAACAGCATCTTCTTCTTCCAAACCAGCTACGCTTGGAGTGGCAGGGGTCGCAGCTCTTGCCTCCTCTTCGGCCAGTTGGGCAGAACATCGGGCCAGCTCCGCAGTTCTGACTTCCTCTGAAAGATAGCTAAAGTCAGCACCCTGATTGTGTTTCCAGAAATTGTAGAAACATCAGAGTGTTGTCCTCTTGTACTTTTTCAGATTCTTGGAGTTGTCGAGCTCCAACTGCTTCACTTTTCCCTCGAGGGAGAGAATAGCCTTATCCTTGGTCTTGAGTACCTCCCCCAGATGTTTGATTTCGCAGAGATGGGTTTTGTTGAACTCCCGGTACTCTTACCTCAACTTGACCGCTGCTTCCTTCGCAGCTTCAGCCTCGAACAGCTTAGTCACCGCTGCATCCCTCTCTATGATCACTGCCTCCAACTCCTTAGCATGCTTAGCCTCAGCAGCCGAAAGCTCCTCGGCCGCTTTCACCTGAAACCTCTCGATGGCTTTTGCCTCGACCTGCTCGAGGTAAGCCTGGGCTCGGGAACGGGCAGTAATGGCAGAAAGTAAGGCCTGTGCACAAAGAAAAAGGAGTTAGAACTTATCACGAGGACTACAAAACTAAAGACTCGAAGAATAAAGAAACACTTACGCTGGAGATTTCGTTCAAAGCCATGTTCATGATCTGGTCGACTGGCAGCTCTTCAGCTTGAACCATTGCGGCCCTAACATGCTCGCCTTTACCAATGCGATCGAGGCGGTCCTTGGCGGATCGGATGGCACGGCTCATGAGTCTGGCCCCATGAGCCTGTTCTTGAGAAAGATGCTCCCTGGCAGGCACAGTTGGAGGATTCGGCCGAGCAGGAGTAGTTTGCTGTTCAGAAGGAGCTGGAGGAGGAGTAGGAGTTCGCCCAGTCGGCGCAGGACTTTGCCCAGTAGGCGTACCCTGAGGGGGATCTTCTGGTCGACCCTTCTTGGCTGGAGGGCCTTGACTGGATTCACCAGTTCTCTTCTTAGGTCTCTGTTGGAGTTGAGGAACTTCCTCTTCCTCCTCAGCCTGGTACATGTCAAAAATGTTGGGAGTTGACATATCTGCATGAAGATAAACATAGCAAGTTTATAAAAAAGAGGCAGGTGAGAGTAAGTTAGACAATTGAAAGGAGGTAACAAAGTAAATACCCGAGCTACAACTACTGGTCGCTACACTACTGACTCTATTAGTCATATACTCATTATCTGGCATGAAGAAGTCTGATCCTAAGTTTGGAGCATATGTAAAGTTACCATCCCCGTCAAACAAGTGACAGGGAATCGGTAAACCATTTAAAAGCGAAATAACTTTACCATTATCGTCAGAAGATTCTCCCAAGTCAACAATGGGTTCTTTGGCCTTTTCTTTCCCCTTGCCTTGGGGAGCAGAAGGCCTTTCTGCGGAAGGGCTACCCGTGGGTTCCCTGATTGTAACTCCTGTTGGCCTCCTCCTAGGAGGAGGCACAGAAGGTTGCTGCTCGGGAACCCCCTCGGCAGTGTCATCGCCCACCATGGGCCCTCTATTTTCATGGCGAGGAGTCAGGAGGCCAGACGACCTCAAGTTCTTTTCGAGTGTCGGGGTCTTGACACATTTTTCTGCATCAGACATCCTGGCCAGAGTGTTAGACCTCGACACCATGCTTGGTGTTGGGGTCGGACGTAACCAAGGGCCTGAAAAACAGATTAAGTTTAAGAAAAGATGAAAGGAAACACTTTATGTTAAAGCATCGACCAGACGAAGAAAAATTTATACCTCCTCTCGCAAAGGCCAAGTTGTCACTGGTTATGTCCGGAGTAAAGAAGTACTCCTTGTTGTAGTGCCCCACGTTTGATATATGGGTTGTACCGCTCAAGAACGTCCGGCCGGTCTCCTGGTGGCAGAAGTGGAAAAAGCCCGTCCCGTTGTGCTGTGGGTTGGACTTGAGGTCAAAAAGATAGTTGACCTCGTGAGGAGAAGGTTCTGGCCATTTGTTAAGTTTGTACAGGACATAGAGTGCGGCCAGCATTCTATATCCGTTTGGGGTTATTTGGAAGGGAGCGACGCCGAAATAATTGGCCACCCCCACAAAGAAAGGATGAAGAGGGAGATAAGCTCCCGCCTCAATGTGATACCGGGACCAGGCGCTGTTCGCCCCTCCTGGACAGTTAGCCCTCTGGTCCGCGGTGGGACGTGTAATGGTTACCCCCGTGAGGGGGAATTTCCTGAAGCAGTTAGCAACCATTCGGATGGTCACTGAACTGGCTGGGGGAGTATACCACTTGACATCAGGCCGATTCCGATGACGAGGACGAGCCCTAGTTTGGATATTAGGGTCAGGAACAGGATTTTCTCGACCACTGGTCGAGGGAGCCCTAGCCTGCGAATCAGGCTGGGCAGGGGGAGTAGTGTTGCTTTCAGACTCGGGCCTTTTCTTGCCAGAAGACTTGGAGCGGGCCATTGGAGAGGAAGGATGTGGTCTGGAAGAGGGTCGCGAGAAAGGAATCTCGTGGACACGTGCAGCTGGTTGTTCTTCCCCCTCGAGCAGCTGGGCAAGAAGGTCGTCATCGATGGGTCTTTCACCTCCCGCACAAATCTGGCATTAAAGTCTGCAAACAGAAGAATGGGGAGGTGAGGAAATAGAACTCTAAAAAGCTTGATAGAATAACGCTGGTCGAGTATAAAAGTTAGGCTTTTATACAACAACATCCTATCAAAAAGCTAGTTTTTCTATACGAACAGTTTGAAAAGTGGATCAAAGGGTGAAAGTAAAAAGTTTTTCTGTAAAAGCTTTTTCAACTCCCCTTAGGGCGGGAAAAATTTATTTTTCAACTGGCTTAAAAATCGAAATGTTACTTCGGTTTTACGTCCTAAAAAGCATGATCCTGGATTTTTAAACTAACTCGTAACTCTACTACGCCTACAAAACATTCTGCCTATAAGCATTTTAAACCAGAAACAGAAAGACTCAAACAGTATACCACCAGAAGCATGCATCACGAGAAATTAGAAGCATGTGGTTTCGAAAACTCACCAAGAAAAGTGATCGTGAATACAGAAGAAAGGTCTTCGGAGATTAAAGAGTCCGTGGTCTGAGTCTTGGAAGTGCAGGAAAACGGTCTCCGGAGATGATGAAAGCTTCGGTTTTTAGGGTTTTCTGCAAAGATAATGGCGTGCGTAAAAAGAAGGAAGAGGCTTCGACGGTCTTATATAAGTTTGTCTCTGATATTAAAAAAGTGTAATCATTATTTTTCCTTTTTCAAGGTATGGGGGAACGTGATGGCCATCGAAATCATTTCTGGGGAACTGAAAAGGCATGATTAGACAGAAGTGGGTTGCTTTTCTCGAGAGCACACGAAGGGTTCTGACACGTCAGGAAGGGTTACCGAAGAGTCGTTCGTTCAAAGTTTATTTACTGTTCGTAGTAAATAAACTTTGGGGGGCAAATGTTATCCAATAAATTAGCATTGGTGACGTGGCAATTAATCTCTTGACACGTGGCTGATACCTAGAAGCGTCTGCTAGAGTATCGACCAGGAGACACAGTAGAAGCAGGACAAGACTGTATTGCCCGCGACCAGTCTGGTCGGTAGTTCCGCATACAAGGCCACATTTATGGGAAGATCTTTATGAATCCCGAAATTATCTCATACAATCTTCTGGATACCCGATTATTCAGGGAAGAATATCTGTAAAAATCTCTTATAACCCTCCTTGAGCCTATAAATAGCAAGAGATAGCTCAAAGGAGAAGACTTCACTCACTTTTTAGTCATTCAAAAATATAGTAATTTTCCAAGTAAATTTGTATTGTTCTTGAGAAGAAGGTGAAACTCATTGTACCCCGGTTCCTTGATCATCCTTCTGATTTTACAGCAATATTATTCTAAGTGGACGTAGGTCATTACCAGATCTTGGGGCCGAACCACTATAAGTTACTGTGTTTTCTTTACTTTTGTCATTGCGTTCTTCTCCACACATCCGTCCATATCAATCACGTTTTGACTCCGTGTCAGTTGGCCAAATCTTGGGTCAACACGACCTAAGCGGCAAAACACTAAACCTTATATCTCCAAAAGAAGTCTCGACCATGGCAGTAGAGCAGGCCGCATATGTACACACTGCCCTCAAAGCTCTCCAACTCATTGTTGGTCCAGCTTCCCCTTGCCCTTACCTACACAACGTAACACTTGTGAGCCAAGGCCCAGAAAGAAAACTCAATAAGCATACAGACAACCAACAAATGGAAATTACAAATAACTGCTTAATAATTATAAACAATGCTTAGAAATATTCTTTTTATTTATGCGATCATAGGGCAACCCAAGTGCATATCGCACTTGCTTCATTCAGAAAGATATAGAGCTAAACAAGCATAACTCATGCTCCAGTCTCTTTTTGAGTAGCCATAGGGTTGTACCAGTTTGTATCGCACATCCAGGTATACATAAACATACATTGCATGCATAACTCAATTATGTAAAGCATAGTTATTCATACTCAAACAAACATTTCAAAAAAGAGTTATAGCCAGTTCAATCACAGAGGCTCAAGCCTTAATTTCAACAAGGGTGCAATTTTCTCACCTCGAGTTCTGTTTGAATGTCGATACACCCTCGAGTACGATCCTGATCCCGAGCCTAGCAAAAATCTAGTCACAACATTAACATACTCTTATTAGGGATTAAATCAATATCACGAGGATCACTCTAAACCTCAGCTTATAGAGTTACTATTCCCAGTTGTCGGGACATTAGAAATGTCCCCCGAGCCCCCCCCCCCCCCCAAGTGGGCCCCTAAATGGGTTCCCGAACCTCCCGAGCTCTAGTCCTAAGATCAGCAAAATCAAATTTCGAGCCACCTAGCGCGCTCACGCCCACAGAAACTTTGGGGTTTATGGGGTATAGGCGCAGTCGCGCCCTACCCTAGTGAGGTCGCTCTACAAGCTCTGAAACTCAAAATCAAATTTCAAATCTTTGGTTTCTAGGACACTAGCACGGTCGCGCCAGGTCACAAAAGACGTGAATTGAGCCCATAACTCATGTGTTTTTCCCCAATTCTAAACTCTGAGATTCCCCTGCATACCTAACCCAAAAAATTGACCCCAAACAGAATTTCTAACACGTTTATGACCACAAAACGCCCTATATAGCCCTAACAACCTAATACCAATATTAATATACCACCAAAACTCATCAAAACAACAAAACACCAAAAATTGGACAAGTTTGAGCCAAAGGTTTACAAACTTACCCTAATCTAAAAATTCAATTCTGAAAATGCGAATTCTAAGCTTAGTCCAAGCTTAGCACAGCCACCAAAACATGCCCCTTCAACACTAACAGCTCCAAACCAACACAATTCAAATAAAAGATTCATAAACTTCCAGAACATGGTGAGCATCTAGAAAACTTGACAATTTCTCACCTCGGCTGTGCGAAAATCCAAAAAATCTAATTGAATCCTTAGCTGATTATTGCTTTTAATCTCTTCACCTTCACACTTTGCAGCTAAATTCCTAAAGGTTAGCTTCCAATTCCACAAATTCTCCTCCAATTCAAAGGTCCTTCCTTAGAAAAATAAGAAAAACTAAACGAAAGGGAAGAGAGAGAGAGAGAGTGAGAGTGTGTAACGTGAGGAGAGGCTACAACTGCCTTGGGTCTAAACCAATGGTCAATTGACCATTCTACCCTCAACTCATATTTCCCCTCAAACACATCCCTAAGGGTGCTATAGTCATTTTACCTCAATTCCCACTAAACCTCATATTATACTTATAATTCCCAAATTAATCCACTAATCTTTCAAATACTAATATTTTCCTCAATAATATTTCAATACCTCCCAAAACACCCAAAATTAAGAAAATACCCTTTGGCTGACCCCAAGCTGGGTATAAATCCCAGTCGTGACTTTGCTGCCAAATTGTTTATAAGGATTGACTTAAGCCAAATATCACAAATATATCCACATAATAATATGGTCTCAATCACATAACACATATAATTACAATTATACCCTCAACGGGTCAAAATTACGAAAATTCCCTTTTTAACGAAAACGGGCAGACAAGCATATTTAACATACATAAACATGCATGCATAATAATATAACTCACATATTCCACATAATTACACATATATTCAATTAAACTCACATAATTCACATATAAATCAATTATGCGTACTTGACATGATATTCAAGACACTAAGCCTTATTAGCAAATTTGGGACGTTACATTATAGACTTAGATGACTTCTTCGAAAGAGCACAAAAGTATATACGTGTAGAACAGGGCCATGAAAACTTGCATGATGGGGGAAGCAAACCTTCTTCCAATCCCCCTTCTACAAATACGTCTGGAGACTCCGTGTATAAGAGATCATTGTGATAGAGAAGTCGCTAATCAAGTTGAAGATTGGAAGGGGTCTAGAAGAAGACTTCAAAAAGAAGCTAGTGAAATACATCAAGGATAGCCTCCGATAAAACTCCCTTTATTTGTGTTGCTTAAGAACCAAAGAAGTCACCTCAATTGGCCTCCACAAAGTAGTAATAGTTTTTCTTTATTTGAGTTATCCCTCGTAAGGAATCAAAAGTTTCACTATAATTGGCCTCTCGTAGATGTAATTTATCTAGGTAGGGTCAAAAAAGGTCACCTAGTTGACTCCAGTATGTAACATGGCAATGACATTTTGCCTACCCTTGCACATGGCCTACTATGACTAATTTCAAGCACCTATCTTATATATTACTTCTTTCATCTCCAAGGACAATTATGTGACATACATACTTCCATTGTCAATTGAAATTATGAAAGTGTATCACAAAGAATGAAAAACAAAGTGCTTGGAAAGATAGATCCCATCAACCACTTGGGAAGTATTACACCCAACCTCAATAGGTGCCTGACAAAAAACTCCCTCGTAATCAATAAAAGGGCCTTGAAAATAGGCGCTTGCAAGGATTCACAAGTACCATCAAGGACCCAAAAGGGTCCACATAACAATCCTAGGTCGAAAAAAGTCACCTATCCCAAAAAGGGTCTCAAAGAAGACACTTGAGGTCTCAAAGAAGACGTTGGCAAAAAGGGTCTCGAAGAAGACGCTTGAAAAATAGTACTATGCATAATAACGAGAAGGATGCTTCTCGATCAAAAATAAATGTCAAAAGCACACGTATGATGAATATAAGAAAAAAAAGGATGGGAGATATCCAATGGGTCAACACAACCTTAAAATAAACCAACATGCATACACAAGAGGAGTTCAAATGCTCCACCAATGAGAATGAAGGAAAAACAAGATAATAAGTGTGTTTCTTCAGCGAGCAAGTACTGGTAGACTTCGTGGTTGAGTCAACATGTTGCTCTGATAGTGAAGAAGAAGCCAACAAGACGAAAGGACCACAAGAAACAATCGTTAAAGCACTCTTCACTCTGAAATCTGACAAGCATTGGATACGCACAAACGACCCATAGAAACATCTTAGGAGCACCACACGAGGGCTCACCTTTTCTAAGCAATACTTCTTCGGACCCTCTGGGTAGTGTGCCTCAAGCTCATTTGTGTGGCCCGATGTTTTGTACACCAACGACACCCGTGGGATCTGTATAAATGATTGATTGACATTAATTAAACTTCAAAGAAGTCTTGAGGATCACCACTTATGAAGTATGTTTTTCCATATCTCATAAACAAGGAAACACACTTGCACCTTGCATGTCATAAAGATGGCACAAAAAGAGTCTACAAGAAAGAATAAAGGTCCTCTCATAGACTGGGGGGCAAGTGTGGAAGCCAAAAACTTCTCACTCTTAAAGGACCTTCATTACATGTCCCCCAAGGCATTAGATAAGCATAGGGAATAAAAGAATACAATTTGGCATCAAGTTCACCTCACACGAGGTCACCTAACACCTCGTACCTCCGTGAGGCAACCTCGCCCCGTGCCTCCACAAGTTCCCCTCACCCCGCGCCTCTGCGAGGCCACCTCGACTCATGCCTCTGTGAGGCCTTCTTGCCTCGCACCCTGTGAGGCCCTCTCTCCATGCCCAACTCCTCGTGCCTCCATGAGGCCACCTCTCCCCATGCCTCCACGAGGCCATTTTGCCTCGCACCTCGATGAGGTCGTCTTGTCACCTCGCTTCGTGTCTCCGCAAGGCCATTTCACCTCACGCCTAGCCATGCGCTTCGCGTACCACCTTGGCACATAGAACCTCGTTTACGGAAAACCTTCATAAAGGCACTCACACCTAGAAATGAGCCTCACATGCACCAAGACCATCTCATATGACAGTTTCATGGGACCATCTTACTAGGCCCCCTTAAGTCTCTTGGAAGAATGTATCGTGCTGAGGAGGCCCTATTATATTTTAGGGTGGGTGTTGCACCACATGTATATGTCTCAATGGAAACCCCAAGTACCCTTACTTAGCCAAATATTGAGAAGCTTGGGACATAGATGCACCCAAGAAGAGTGATAGCATGAATGGAATTCACATACAAGTATGGAAGGTACAAACATGACTAAGGGAACCAAGGTACGTGTACAACACTCGTACCTTACAAGTAGTGGCAGTACAAGAATGGTACATGGCAAGGCCTCCCCCAACACACCTCTGATGTTCATACTAAACAAGCGGTGGAGGTACAACATGGTATAAGAAAAGGAGTGTATAACATGCAATAACAGTGCTAATAAGCATTTCGATAGCTTTCCCATACAGTAGTCAGGCTAATATGCAAGTCAGTTTATATTCATGTTCAATCAAGGTGCAAATAAGCACGTCCTTAATATTCATTTGCATATAACAAAGCTACTAAGCATTCTATAGCTATAACGCCCTACTCCCTTAGAGCCGTTACCAAGTGAGTTTTTAAAAGAAACTTAGTGCAAAGAACTCGTTACCGAGGCTTTTAAAACCAAAGTGTGACTAAGCAAAAGTTAAGGCTGTAATCTTTTGAAAATGCTTTACTTTATTGAAAACTTCAAGTATATAACATCTGGGATCCCAAAATAAGGTTTGAAAACTATTTACAACTTCAAATAAGTTTACAGTTGATTAGTTATTAAAATCACAGATTATTACAGCCATTTTTCGTAAATACCCCCAACCAAAGCAGTCGGGCAGGCCAAACATGTACGCGTCGCTTCATGCTCTCCGTACTCATGGCTCGTTGACTCATTATATGCCCTTACCTGCAACACAGAGCACCCGTGAGTCGAAGCCCAGCAAGAAAACTCATACAGTTCATGACGTGTGCAAATTAAACAATTAACATATCCAGTAATCCACAGATAAACAAGTTAGCCATCAACTAAGCAAACACGGCCATGCCGCCCCAGAAGCCTTACCAATGCCTGGGGTTTCGGTCCTCACCGTAAGGATATCCCATTTATCCACTGGGTCCTACCCTGACTATAAGCATCCCATGTGCTAAGTTTTACTTCCGGCCCCGCTGCCGTTCTGGGCTCATTAACCGTTCTCGGCACCTTTGCCGTTCTCATTACTATAATCACATATAGTATAATTCAAATAACATTCAAACATACAACCTTTCAATAAAAACTATAGCATAATCATGTAATACCATTTAGGGTCGTGCCCTGAATTAACGCTATGGGTCCATGCCCTGTCCTACGGGTGCTACAGCTTTCCTTACCTGTATCCCGAGCTTCACAATGCACCAAAGTCACGAGCACGACCCTCTATCTCGAGCCTCTCCAAAAACCTAGTCACAACACATATAAAACACTCTTTAATATTAACCAATCCAAAACCATTTCCCGGGACCATTCCCGCACTCTCAGGACCTCTAATTCCTTAAAACAATACCTAGGAACCATCCCCCGAGTCCCCGGGCAAAAGCCCTAAAAACCCAATTTTTGGCTGTCAAAATTGGCCTAGGGCCGCAGCACTCCCTTTAAGGGCCGTGGCTTGCCCTCCTCCTGATGCAACCTCGCGCCGCGGTGCCCAAGAATAGGGCCGCGACGCTCCTACGCGAACCCAGAAATCTGGGTTTTTCCTTTGCATTTCCTCGAGCCAAAACACTCCCAAATCATCCCAAACTCACACCTAAGCCCCAAAACCAACTCAAAACTCCAAATAGACAATTCAACAACCCATAAACATCATAACCCAGCTCAATAACACAATCACACTCAAAATCCACCCATTTGATTTCAACTTCAGAAATTTAAACCCATAAACCAAACCCATAAACCAAAGCTTGAAAAACTTAAACCATGCTTCAAATTTCCTAAACCACAACAGAAACAAATCTTAAAATTGCATAGAATCCTTACCTTAAGTGGAGAATTCACCCTTTGTGTAACGACCCCAAATTCGGTGTTAAGGCTTAGGGCCTGAGATAGCGTGCCTGGAGGGCATAATGGAATTCTGTGTGGGTCTTTAATGGGTTTTATGCATGATTATGATTTAGTGCACGTTTTATGATTATGTGATTTATTGTGGTGCACGATAATGTGAATTAATATGCATGTAGACCTAATTGAGCATATTTGTAATTTGGCCATGTTGGGCATGACTATGTTGATACCTGTGATCTATGACTCGAGACGATCCTAGAACGAGCGGGTTAGCGGGAAGTCAAAGCGGGAACCTGTACCAGGCTTGGGTTAAGCCTGGGGAGTTAATCGAGAATTTGGGAATGTATTCGGTGATTTATTAGGCTTTGGGTAGCGAGCGGGAATTATTAGGAACACTTGAGGAATTAGTGGGAATTTGGGTATTATGACTAAAATGCCCTTTATGGACATAAAGGCTTAGAATTAATAAGAGGGGGTATTTTGGTCATTAGGCTTGCAAGAGATAAAATAAAGGAGGCCTTTATACTTAGTGGATTTAGTAGAGAAAACTTTAGGCTGAAAAGAAAGAAGAGAAAAGAAGAGAGGGAAAGCTGAAGGGTTGGCTTTGAAGGTTTGGTTTGTGGTTCTCCCACCCTTTTTCTTTGATTTTCTTGAGGTGAAGCTCAGTGGTAAGCTAGGTTTGTGGATTTGCAAGAGATTAGCAAGATCAAATCAGAGATTTGAGGTAAGTTCTTGAGGTTTTCTTTTTTAGGGTTTTGCTGGTTTTAAACTGTGTTTTTGAGCTAAATGGATGGGGTTTTTGGGGAAAACAGGTCAAGGTTGTAAAGGTGCAAGCCAAGGAGGTCTAGGGTGTAGTTCAAGGTCGAAATTCCACCCACGGTATGATTTCTATGACCCTATCCTTGTTGTTTGATTGATTTTTCTGGTTTTGGGGTTCATTGGGTTAGATTTTGAGTTGTGGGTTGCTTGAGCTTGGGATTGAGTTCTTGGGGTGCTTGGGATGAGTGTGTGGTGTATATATGTTTGTTTTTGGGCTTGGGAAAGAGTTGGACAAGTTTGGGTTCGAAATGGAGGAAGAAAATCGCAAGATGCGATTTTTGGTTTTGCTGTGCTGCAACTAGCGCTACAGCGCTAGGCAGGGGGCGCTGTAGCGCTAGCCCCTGTCTGGTGAGGGTGGTTCTGCTTGTAGCGCTAACTTTTGAGCGCTGTAGCGCTGCACTGTTCACAGAGGGGATTTTTGGGCTTTTGTGAAGGGATTTTGACCTAGGGTTCGGGGCTCGATTCCGCCACTTTGTTTTGGGGATTTAGGACTTCCCGGGGGGCTCGGGATTAGTCCCGAGGCTAGGTTTTGGACTTGAGGATTGGTGATGACTTTGACTTGTGGATTTTGCTTAGGTAAGCGCTAGGGCTCGGGTAAGATCGTGCTCAAGGAGTCAGGTTGATCAAGGCTACTTAATCTAAAGGTAAGAAAACCGTAACACCCGAGTTTAGGGCATGGCCCCACTGTGTGATTGTAGGGCGTGGCCCGGATTGTATTACGTGCAAATGCTTAACCTTAAATGAACCATGATGTGTGTGAATGTTTATTTTGAATGTACTATATGTGTTATTATGTTGAAACGAGCGGCAGAGGCCGGGTACGGCATAGGCCGGGGCGGCCGTGGGCCGAAAGTAACACAGCACATGGGATGCTTATATTCAGGGTGGGACCCAAGGGATACATGAGTTATCCTCGCGGTGAGAACCGAAACTCCAGGCTTTGGTAAGGCCTTGGGAGCGGCATGGCCGTACTTGTTTATTATGGTGGTTTTCCTATGTATCAGTGAATTATTGCCAGCTATTTGTTTTTCTTATGTTATGTGTTATTTTGGGTTTTCTTGCTGGGCTTCGGCTCACGGGTGCTCCGTGTGGCAGGTAAAAGCAAGGAGTCAGTCAACCGGCCATGAGTATGGAGAGCGTGGGGGCGGCGCGTACATGTTCGGCCTGCCCGACTACTTTGGTTGGGGGCATTTTGTATATGGCTGTATTTAACCATTCTTTTGATAGATGATCAAGTGTAAATCTATTTTGGGTTGTAAACATTTTGTAAACCTTATTTTGGGATCCCAGATGTTTTATATTTAACGTTTTCAATGAAGTTGACCATTTTAAAAGAATACAGCCTTAAACTCTGGTTTAATCACACTTTTGGTTTTAGGAACCACTTTGAGTCAATTAAACGCACAATTTCTGTTTTAAACTCACTTAGTAACGGCTCTAAGGTAGTAGGGCGTTACAACTTGGTATCAGAGCGAGCCAAGGTTTATTGGTTCTGGAGATTGACCGAACATGTACGCACGCTGCCATTGAAAAGCTCGACTCAGGGTGGTTTGGTATGGTCGATTGATATATTCATGAATATGTGTTTAATGCTTTGTGTGCCTGCCTAGATTGTAATGAGCATGATGATTTAATAACATATGCATGATGCCAGGGCGAGGCCCGTTGTATGCTGCATGATATTTGTATGTCATTCTGGTCGATTGATCTTGGTTGTTGTTGAGATGGAGAGGTGGAAAATGGACCTTGTTATCATGCCTAATGAGCGGTGTCATTGATTGCAGGCATTTAGTTGCAATGCCTCGCCAATCATCGAGACTCCGCGGCATTCAGCCCGAGAATGATAACCAGGGGCAGGACCCTCCACCTGCTCCTCAGAACTGGCAACAGATTTTAGCAGAGATGGAGGCTAGGTTGAAGAAAACAGAGGATGAGCTTAGTCAGTACAGGCAACCAGCTCCTCCACCGGCCACTGTGACACCACCACCACCACCACCACCGCCTAGTGTGGTACTGGCTCCGGTTCAACCTGTGACCGGGAACAGGTTGGAACCTCTATATGAAAGATTCAGAAAACAACAACCTCCTACCTTTGAGGGGGGAGCAGACCCACTGCAGGCTGAGCAGTGGATGAGTACAATGTCTGTAATCCTGGACTTCATGAGGGTTGAAGGAAGGGATAGGGTTGATTGTGCAAGTTATATGCTTAGACATGATGCACGAATTTGGTGGGAGGTGGTAGGGCAGCGAAGGGATACTGCTATTATGACCTGGGAGGAATTCAAGAGCCTTTTCAACGAGAAATACTACAGCGTAGCCGTTCGAGCGGCAAAGGCGGATGAGTTTAACAATCTGACTCAGGGCAGGTTATCTGTCACTGAGTATGCCTTGGTATTTGATAGATTGGCGAAGTTTGCGCCAGAGCTTGTGCCGACTGATACGGCCAGAAGGGACAGATTTGTACGGGGATTAGGTGCAATGATCGCCCGTGATGTGAGTATTACCATGGCTCCAGAGACTACCTATGCGCAAGTGGTGGACAAGGCCCTCACTGCTGAGAGGGCTGAGGATCAGATCTGGAAGGATAACGCTGCTAGGCGTGATACCAGGAGGGTAGTGCCTTCTTTTTCTGGGCCTAGTCGGGGCAGCGGCCCCAGTGAGCAGAAGAGGAGAGTACCAGACTCCTTTACTCCCTATGGTTCTGACAGGAGGGTTCGCGGTTCTGTGGGTGGCCGCCAGGGCGGTAATGACAACTGGAGGAGTTATCCATGGTGTCCTCGATGCAGGCGACGGCATCAGGGCAAGTGCCGGTCCGCCTCTGGGGCGGGTACTGGCATCAGGGCCTGTTTTGTTTGTGGAAGCACCAGTCACTTGAAGAAAGATTGCCCACAGGCTAAGAAGGAGGAGCCTAGGCAGGGGGACAGCCTCGCACCTGCTAGGGTCTTCACCTTGACTCAGACTGAGGCAGAGGCCAGTCCATCAGTGGTTACAGGTCAGATTTTTAGTGCTGGATCCTTGTTTACTGCATTGATTGATTCTGGTGCTACGCACTCATTTGTTTCTGCTAGGGTGATTGATCAGCTGTGTAGACCTAGTATTTTGTATGCTAGGGGTTTTCAGACTATATTGCCTACAGGGGAGCTGGTAGTCTCTAGGAGGTGGGTTAGAGCCTTACCAGTAGTAGTAGACGGTAGAGAATTGTTTGTTGACCTGATTGAACTAGATATGGACGATTTTGACATAATACTAGGGATGGATTGGTTGACGCGGTATGGAGCAACAATTGATTGTAGGCGACGAATGGTGACCTTCGAACCGGAGGGCGAGGCACCCTTTGTGTTCGTGGGAACGGTGGATGGACTGCGGGTACCTGTGATCTCGGCACTAAAGGCTAGAGACCTGATGCAAGAGGGTTGCATAGGATTCCTAGCAAGTATAGTGGATTCCTCTAAGGTGGCGGCAGTGGGACCGAACGAAACCAGAGTCGTCTGCGAGTTTTCAGACTTGTTTCCAGCAGATCTACCGGGGTTACCGCCACAGCGGGAGATTGAGTTCGTCATAGAGTTGGCTCCGGGAGCAGAGCCAGTTTCCAAGGCACCTTACAGAATGGCTCCAGCAGAATTAAAGGAATTGAAGATTCAGCTGCAGGAACTACTTGATTTGGGGTTTGTCAGACCGAGTTTCTCGCCGTGGGGTGCTCCAGTTTTATTTGTTAAGAAAAAGGATGGATCGCTCAGGATGTGCATCGATTACAGGGAGTTGAATAAGTTGACCATCAAGAACAAGTATCCATTGCCTAGGATCGACGATTTATTTGATCAGCTTCAAGGGAGTACAGTGTTTTCGAAGATTGATCTCCGATCAGGCTACTATCAGTTGAGGATCAGAGATGAGGACATACCAAAGACTGCATTTCGGACACGGTATGGGCATTATGAATTTCTGGTTATGTCCTTTGGATTAACCAATGCCCCAGCGGCATTTATGGATTTGATGAACAGAATTTTCAAGGATTACTTGGATAAGTTCGTGATTGTGTTTATTGATGATATCCTAGTATACTCCCAGTCAGAGTCAGAACATGAGCATCATCTGCGCCTGGTGTTGCATCGGTTAAGAGAGCATAAGTTATATGCTAAGTTTAGCAAATGCGAGTTCTGGTTATCGCAAGTTTCATTTCTAGGCCACATTATCAGTAAGGATGGATTACTAGTCGACCCAAGCAAGACGGAAGCAGTAAGAGATTGGCCTAGGCCCAGCAATGTTCCTGAAGTTAGAAGTTTCCTTGGACTAGCAGGTTACTACCGGCGGTTTGTAGAGGGGTTCTCCAGAATTGCTACTCCGTTGACAGAATTGACAAGGAAGAAGACCAAGTTTGTGTGGACAGATCGATGCGAGAATAGCTTCAAAGAGTTGAAGCGGCGGTTGATTACTGCACCAGTGTTGAGCCTGCCAACAGATAATGAGAAGTTTGTGGTCTACTGTGACGCTTCCAGACAGGGTCTGGGATGCGTGTTGATGCAGGCTGGGAAAGTGATAGCGTACGCATCAAGGCAATTAAAGGAGTACGAGCAGAGGTATCCCACGCATGACCTGGAATTAGCTGCAGTGGTATTCGCACTTAAGATTTGGAGACACTATCTGTATGGAGAGAGGTGCGAGATATACACTGATCACAAGAGTCTAAAGTATTTCTTTACCCAGAAGGACTTGAACATGCGCCAGAGACGGTGGCTAGAGCTGGTAAAGGATTACGATTGTGATATCCTATACCATCCTGGGAAGGCTAATGTGGTGGCTGATGCATTGAGCCGGAGGGGCCCAGGACAATTGTATAGTTCGAGGCAGATATCTGACAGACTAGCAGGACAGATGACCAGAGCGGGTATAGAGCTAGTGGTTGGTAGGTTAGCCAACATTACTCTTCAGTCAACGCTCCTCGAGAGGATTAAGGAAGCACAGGGAAAGGACCCTCAGTTAGTTGAACGTAGAGAGAATGTCCTATTGGGAGCAACTAAGGACTTCTCTATTTCTGAGATGGGTTTGTTGAAGTACAAAGGACGGATTTGTGTTCCGATTGATCCAGACATTCGGCGAGAGATTCTGGACGAGTCTCATACCACTCCTTACTCCTTACACCCAGGTTCTACGAAGATGTACCATGACCTGAAGGTTTTGTATTGGTGGTCAGGCATGAAGAGGGACGTGGTGGATTATGTGGCTAGATGCCTAACCTGTCAGCAGATTAAGGCAGAACACCAGAGGCCAGCAGGATTATTACAGCCTCTTGGGATTCCCGAGTGGAAATGGGAAGATATTGCCATGGACTTTGTGGTAGGATTGCCAAAGACTGTGGGTCAGCATGACTCGGTATGGGTGATTGTGGACAGGTATACGAAGTCTGCCCACTTCTTACCTGTGAAGACGACTTATACTGTGGAGCAGTATGCAGAGCTTTATGTTAAGGAGATTGTTCGACTTCATGGGGCTCCGAGGTCGATAGTATCCGACAGAGACCCCACTTTCACTTCCAAGTTTTGGAAGAGCCTGCAGAAGGCTATGGGCACGCAACTTCGGTTTAGTACCGCTTATCATCCTCAGACGGATGGACAGTCTGAGAGGACAATTCAGATACTGGAGGACATGTTACGAGCGTGTGTGTTGGATTTTGAAGGATCTTGGAGTAAGTATCTCCCTCTGATTGAGTTCTCGTACAATAATAGTTATCAGGCGACTATCGGAGTGGCTCCGTATGAGATGCTGTATGGAAGAAAGTGCAGATCACCGATTCACTGGGAGGAGGCAGGGGAGAGAAGGTATTTAGGTCCTGAGATGGTTCAGAGGACCAATGAGGCACTTGAGAAAATTAGAGCTCGTATGCTCGCCTCCCAGAGTCGCCAGAAGAGTTATTCAGATTTGAAACGCAGGAACGTGGAATTTCAGGTTGGTGACCATGTATTCCTCAGGGTTTCACCCCTGAGAGGAGTAAAACGATTTGGCGTTCGGGGCAAGCTGAGTCCCAGGTTTGTTGGCCCATTCGAAGTTCTAGAGCGAGTTGGGGAGGTGGCTTACAGGTTAGCAATGCCTCCAGCTCTATCAGGGGTTCATGACGTGTTTCATGTATCCATGCTTCGGAAGTATGTTTCGGACACTACTCATGTGTTGAGCTATGAGAACTTGGAGTTGGATCGGGAATTATCGTACGAAGAAAAGCCTGTTCAAATCCTTGATAGGAAGGACAAGGTCTTGAGGAGCAAGACAATCGCCTTGGTTAAAGTACTGTGGAGGAATAGCAAGGTCGAAGAGGCGACGTGGGAACTGGAATCGGATATGCGGGAGCGGTATCCCGAGTTATTCAGGTAAATTTCGAGGACGAAATTTTCATGAGGAGGGGATAGTTGTAACGACCCCAAATTCGGTGTTAAGGCTTAGGGCCTAAGATAGCGTGCCTGGAGGGCATAATGGAATTCTGTGTGGGTCTTTAATGGGTTTTATGCATGATTATGATTTAGTGCACGTTTTATGATTATGTGATTTATTGTGGTGCACGATAATGTGAATTAATATGCATGTAGACCTAATTGAGCATATTTGTAATTTGGCCATGTTGGGCATGACTATGTTGATACCTGTGATCTATGACTCGAGACGATCCTAGAACGAGCGGGTTAGCGGGAAGTCAAAGCGGGAACCTGTACCAGGCTTGGGTTAAGCCTGGGGAGTTAATCGAGAATTTGGGAATGTATTCGGTGATTTATTAGGCTTTGGGTAGCGAGCGGGAATTATTAGGAACACTTGAGGAATTAGTGGGAATTTGGGTATTATGACTAAAATGCCCTTTATGGACATAAAGGCTTAGAATTAATAAGAGGGGGTATTTTGGTCATTAGGCTTGCAAGAGATAAAATAAAGGAGGCCTTTATACTTAGTGGATTTAGTAGAGAAAACTTTAGGCTGAAAAGAAAGAAGAGAAAAGAAGAGAGGGAAAGCTGAAGGGTTGGCTTTGAAGGTTTGGTTTGTGGTTCTCCCACCCTTTTTCTTTGATTTTCTTGAGGTGAAGCTCAGTGGTAAGCTAGGTTTGTGGATTTGCAAGAGATTAGCAAGATCAAATCAGAGATTTGAGGTAAGTTCTTGAGGTTTTCTTTTTTAGGGTTTTGCTGGTTTTAAACTGTGTTTTTGAGCTAAATGGATGGGGTTTTTGGGGAAAACAGGTCAAGGTTGTAAAGGTGCAAGCCAAGGAGGTCTAGGGTGTAGTTCAAGGTCGAAATTCCACCCACGGTATGATTTCTATGACCCTATCCTTGTTGTTTGATTGATTTTTCTGGTTTTGGGGTTCATTGGGTTAGATTTTGAGTTGTGGGTTGCTTGAGCTTGGGATTGAGTTCTTGGGGTGCTTGGGATGAGTGTGTGGTGTATATATGTTTGTTTTTGGGCTTGGGAAAGAGTTGGACAAGTTTGGGTTCGAAATGGAGGAAGAAAATCGCAAGATGCGATTTTTGGTTTTGCTGTGCTGCAACTAGCGCTACAGCGCTAGGCAGGGGGCGCTGTAGCGCTAGCCCCTGTCTGGTGAGGGTGGTTCTGCTTGTAGCGCTACAGCGCTAACTTTTGAGCGCTGTAGCGCTGCACTGTTCACAGAGGGGATTTTTGGGCTTTTGTGAAGGGATTTTGACCTAGGGTTCGGGGCTCGATTCCGCCACTTTGTTTTGGGGATTTAGGACTTCCCGGGGGGCTCGGGATTAGTCCCGAGGCTAGGTTTTGGACTTGAGGATTGGTGATGACTTTGACTTGTGGATTTTGCTTAGGTAAGCGCTAGGGCTCGGGTAAGATCGTGCTCAAGGAGTCAGGTTGATCAAGGCTACTTAATCTAAAGGTAAGAAAACCGTAACACCCGAGTTTAGGGCATGGCCCCACTGTGTGATTGTAGGGCGTGGCCCGGATTGTATTACGTGCAAATGCTTAACCTTAAATGAACCATGATGTGTGTGAATGTTTATTTTGAATGTACTATATGTGTTATTATGTTGAAACGAGCGGCAGAGGCCGGGTACGGCATAGGCCGGGGCGGCCGTGGGCCGAAAGTAACACAGCACATGGGATGCTTATATTCAGGGTGGGACCCAAGGGATACATGAGTTATCCTCGCGGTGAGAACCGAAACTCCAGGCTTTGGTAAGGCCTTGGGAGCGGCATGGCCGTACTTGTTTATTATGGTGGTTTTCCTATGTATCAGTGAATTATTGCCAGCTATTTGTTTTTCTTATGTTATGTGTTATTTTGGGTTTTCTTGCTGGGCTTCGGCTCACGGGTGCTCCGTGTGGCAGGTAAAAGCAAGGAGTCAGTCAACCGGCCATGAGTATGGAGAGCGTGGGGGCGGCGCGTACATGTTCGGCCTGCCCGACTACTTTGGTTGGGGGCATTTTGTATATGGCTGTATTTAACCATTCTTTTGATAGATGATCAAGTGTAAATCTATTTTGGGTTGTAAACATTTTGTAAACCTTATTTTGGGATCCCAGATGTTTTATATTTAACGTTTTCAATGAAGTTGACCATTTTAAAAGAATACAGCCTTAAACTCTGGTTTAATCACACTTTTGGTTTTAGGAACCACTTTGAGTCAATTAAACGCACAATTTCTGTTTTAAACTCACTTAGTAACGGCTCTAAGGTAGTAGGGCGTTACACTTTGCTTCCTTGATTCATCTCTAAGTCTCCAAATTTCAGCTCCTTCTCCTCTTCTTCTTCTTCTTGCCCTAGCTTTTCTTCTTCTAGTTTTTCTTTTCTTCCCTTCTAATTTTATCAAAACCAAACAATGACAAGCCTAAACCGATTACCCCATATAACCCAGCTACAATTTGTCTAAACCCCTTGCCAAATGACCATTTTACCCCTCCTTACCTATCCTTTCCTAACTAAACCTCAAGGGCTCACTTGTCATTTCCTATCCATTACAATTCTACCATTTCTCCATCTAAACCTGTTACTCTCTATGGTTACTAACAGTTACATAAGTTACCATATTACCAGTTACCATAATCTCTCAAGAACTAAGTTACAAAATCCCTGAAATACCCCTAGGCTCCTCCCGAGCCGGGTATAAAATCCCGTTGTGACTTTTGAGTTAACTAGCTCTCCAGGACCGTCTCGGCACGTGCATCACAATAATAACACCACTCTCACGTGGTACAAATCACATAATACAATTATCACATATATGCCCTCAGCGGGCTAAAATTACCAATTTACCCTTATCATACAAACGGGGTCCACATGCATATTTATTTCACCTAAACATGCATACTAACCACATAATTATTTAAATTCACATAAATTAATGCAATATAACAATTATTACCCTCCAGGCACACTAATCAAGGCTCCAAGCCTTATTAGAAAATTTAGGTCGTTACAACTATCCCCTTCTCATAAAAATTTCGTCCTCGAAATTTACCCAAACATCTCAGTCAGTAAACCCACAATTCTGACCATAATTTCCAAGGCCCACCGCCTTTACTTTACTTCTCAACAACACTCTTACAGGAGTAACAATCTTGCCCCACAAGATCTTGTCTAACAGCCATACTCTCGTTAGCCCCTCGTTTACACCGCAACCCTGCTGAAGCTTCAGAGTCTGCTTAGATTACAATGACCACTACATTGTCTTATTCCTAATTCCAGAGATACCCAAAAGTCATCACCTCTACTAGGTGGGATCAATTGGTAGGCCCCGCTGGCCTAACCCTTGGTACAACTTTAGAATTTATGTTGAATCGAGAGTCAGAACTCTCCCTTCTTTCTCTGAACACCATATAAATCCTCGTTTGTTATTACGTAGAGAGATGCAAATCTTTCCTTCTGGAACTTTATTTCTCTAAATTTAACAATTTACAAGCTCTTTTATTCTTCCAGATAGGCAGACACTCCTGCCTTAAGAATTCTAACAACCTCTTTTGGCTTTCTCTTTGAACCAATGTCAAATCGTAGTATTCACTATCTTTCACCTCTTACCATGTCCCATGCCGTGTTACCTTAACAAGACGTCAGTATTGTCACCATGACTTACTCATCAAGGATTGTACGTCTCTAAATATCTTAAGTACTCGCATACTCAACGCTTAACTCCTTAAGATATCTGATAAACTTTCAGACTGCTATTCCACTAGCAATCAACTGATAATTCCAGATTCCCACTCTGTTCTCTTTATTCTCTAGTTCCTTTCTAAAATTTAGAATACTATAGGGTCTCAATTCAGTACCATCGACGTTCTACCCTGATACCAGTTCACCTGAACCAACTACATTAACTCATTCAGCTGAGTTAAAACTTTTCATTTCCAAACACCTTACTTAACGTCTAATGTGGTCTATTCCTACGATAGACCACCACATCACTTAACCCCTCAGTGTCCAAAGAAAACACTAAATTCTGTCACCCGTTCAACCCTCCCGGTACAACGTACCCCAGGAGGTGGAATGATATCCATTCAGAATTCTCATTCATATGCCAACTTCTAACTGGATCCTTCACTCGATCCTGGTATCCTAACTTGTACCACCATGGTAGGGTCCTTCCCTGCATCAACCAAAGCCAACACTTTGGATTCCATAGTTTAGTGACACTCACCAGCTAATCATTACCTATTAACATTATGCCAATCTCAGTCGTTGCCTTGTCCATTCCATTACAGTTTACAGCGTCATTCCTTGACTGCCACACGCCTCCTAGTTAGGAGTTCCGCCTCCAATTAAATTTCCCCCTCGTACAATCGAGGATTTCAAACACCAATCACCCCTCTGTTACTTTTCACTAAATCTGGGTCTCAACGTTATCTTTCTTCCTAATACCCAACACTCAAGTACCTTATGCCATGCATAACTGTCAACCTAACGTTCCAAGTATATCAACCATGTTCCATTCTTTCACCTCCCGCAAGGTTCGATCCATCCTCGCGTCAATTTGCGCCTGGGCGTGCCCAATCCGTGATGCACTCCCACATTTCCATATCCTCATCATAGATCAGGTCTGTTAGGCTATTCCTTAATACTTAACTATAACTCACCCATATATCTGCATCACCAGGTACCAATCAACTCTTACCTTATCTACTGAACTCCGATTTAACACCATTCATTCCGTCTAACTTCAAGTTTTACTGTTCTTCCCGTCTCTGATGTAGCTGTCTGCGGAGATACTTATGCGATAGATGAGGCGCTTGCCAATTCTGTTATGCTTTCTGTTCTTCAAACGTTCTTCATTAGCTTCTTTGTGACTTCAGATCAAATCTTCTCATACCTGTCCCTTCTTCTTGTAGCTCTACTTTGAGTACTCCTCACGAAACCCAAACTGACACTTCACAGAACCTTACCTGTGCTGCTGTAGCTTGAACCAATCTGGAATCTTTGTTACCAACTCCTCACACCTTACTCAGTACAAAATAAAAGTTCCTAAAATGTCTCTTTCTTGATTTCCAGCTGTTAATAACCAGGTCATAGATCAACTCCTGGAGACATTGTCCCATCTTGTACCCAACATCAAACTTTTTATTCTTAACCGATGATGCTAACAATCCCCGCAGTATAATGCTCTGGCTACTCCAATGGTCAAATTTCTTTGATTGCTTCACTAGATTTTTCTGTTAGCCAATAACATCTTTTACAACATTCCTGATACCAATCCTATCTGTAGTCCGACCTTGAAGTACCCCCAATCTTCCTTTACATACCCATATAATTTTCCCACTGGTCAGCTCAGTTCCACTCAGTCTCATTAACATACTCCAGATGATATCCTCTACAATCCATGATTATCCCTTAACTAATTAACTCTCTCACTGTGACTCATGCCGAGGCTCCCATAAGACAAACTCTGTTGTTATTACTATGCACTTTTTGATCACTTGCATCTCAATTCATCTGCCAGAAGTTTCTAATTCCTTTTTAATAAGTGTTACTACCTTCAGCCTCTCATATAGCACCCATGAGGCAAACTCTCTATGTCTAACTCCCTCTCGGAACATTCTCAATACCGAGTTCTTCCAGTTCGTTACATGACCAAAGCATAAACCAGTCAGTTAATACTCATCCTCGAGGAATCCGCCTCGAACTTTGAATGTATCGATGCATTCTAGTTCTCCATTCCCTCACCATGGGAAATCCACCCTAACATGTCGAGTCATTCTATGTAGAAGTCACGCCCTCACCTGGCCTCTTCCCAGGTGGCATCTCCTGCCTCTGATGCATAGCAGATAACTTCCCTGGTTCCTATCACCATCTTGATAACTACCTTTTCAATTAGGCTTCTTTCCAATCTCAAATTAGGTGCCCTAGCACTGTCTGGGGTCCTTCTACCTCAAAAATTGAGAATCAGCCCTTGCTGCATTCTATCAATAAAAGTACCATCTTATCAATCAGACTTTTCCCCCTTTCTGGCAAAACCAGAAGCCACAAAACTATCTGGGGTTCTTTTAACTCGATTATCACGAATCTATCTTTACTAACTCCATCAAAGGAAGCACTACCATTGCAGCTCTAGCACTCATGTTGTATGCATCATTCATCAGTTCTTCGAACCACATGGCCCTCTCCACTGTCCCCATACAGATGGTGAGTACACACATTGGAGAGGCACAAATACCTTAGACTATTCCAGATTTTAAATCCTTATATGGGTCATCATCATATTCAATTGCATCTGTCTGTATCAATTTCCCGAAACGAATTACCCAATTCGCAAAGCCCAAAAATTTACACTATTGTCACTATATCATTCCAACCAATCTTATAAGGTCTCCATTCTCCACAGTTCAGATCATGCCTTTATAAACTCTTCTATCAATTCATCATCTAGGTTCTTTCCAACCCATCACGCCCATGCCTTAGCCCAAGTGCCATTACCAGGCATCCCCCTAGCACAATACTTAACACAACCCTTTAGTCACGGGCTCTCATCCTCTTATAATTGAGGGTGGAATTAACTTTGCCCATCCACTAATAACTTCTTTGTCAACCCGAACTTTCCTCAAAACCAATGGATAGCACCCTTTGAGCCTTTCATATAATTTCCTTATTTGTCCATACCCTCACAATGAACCAACACTGGTAACCTTACCGTTAAAGCATACAAATCAGCTATTTTCCGGGAGAAATCCGCTGTTCTTCTGTCCCCTCTCAACTAATAAACTCCACAGCTTACTCACATACTAGTGACCCTCTGCTGCTGCTTTCAGGGATAAATGGAGATCTCTAACTCCCACTTTTATCTAGAATCCCCCCTTCAACACAATATCAGATCCACTTAACCATACTAGGAACAAACAATTTGAGTTCAACCACCACTACTGACCAAACTCCTCAGCCCTGTGGTTCATACTCTGAACCAAACCACAACTAGATCCAAATAACCATAATTATCATGCACACATAAAGCCTATTAAGCCAAATCCACAATGCCATACCTTTAGCTACCAAATTTTAACACAACTAAGTATACCCAAGTTTCATCATGCTTCATACAAGCCAATAAACAGATATTACATATGGATTCAATTTAGACAATTAACCACATACACTCAATATGCAAACCATTATCCCAATATTCATCCACATGCATAATAATGTCATTCAGCATGCTTTAATCTCAACATGCAATAGTCAAGGGCCAAGCCCTAATAGCATCTCATGCATATGTCAACTCATTCATCATGCTCAATATAAATAAGCAGGAAAACAGGGCATTCAAACATATGTTCAAGCATGTCAATCATTCATACCAGCCAACCCTGAGTCGAGCTTGTCACTGACAGCGAGCGTGTACATGTTTGGTCGATCTCCAGAACCAATAAACCTTGGCTCGCTCTGATACCAAGTCGTAACGCCCTACTCCCTTAGAGTCGTTACCAAGTGAGTTTTTAAAAGAAACTTAGTGCAAAGAACTCGTTACCGAGGTTTTTAAAACCAAAGTGTGACTAAGCAAAAGTTAAGGCTGTAATCTTTTGAAAATGCTTTACTTTATTGAAAACTTCAAGTATATAACATCTGGGATCCCAAAATAAGGTTTGAAAACTATTTACAACTTCAAATAAGTTTACAGTTGATTAGTTATTAAAATCACAGATTATTACAGCCATTTTTCGTAAATACCCCCAACCAAAGCAGTCGGGCAGGCCAAACATGTACGCGTCGCTTCATGCTCTCCGTACTCATGGCTCGTTGACTCATTATATGCCCTTACCTGCAACACAGAGCACCCGTGAGTCGAAGCCCAGCAAGAAAACTCATACAGTTCATGACGTGTGCAAATTAAACAATTAACATATCCAGTAATCCACAGATAAACAAGTTAGCCATCAACTAAGCAAACACGGCCATGCCGCCCCAGAAGCCTTACCAATGCCTGGGGTTTCGGTCCTCACCGTAAGGATATCCCATTTATCCACTGGGTCCTACCCTGACTATAAGCATCCCATGTGCTAAGTTTTACTTCCGGCCCCGCTGCCGTTCTGGGCTCATTAACCGTTCTCGGCACCTTTGCCGTTCTCATTACTATAATCACATATAGTATAATTCAAATAACATTCAAACATACAACCTTTCAATAAAAACTATAGCATAATCATGTAATACCATTTAGGGTCGTGCCCTGCATTAACGCTATGGGTCCATGCCCTGTCCTACGGGTGTTACAGCTTTCCTTACCTGTATCCCGAGCTTCACAATGCACCAAAGTCACGAGCACGGCCCTCTATCTCGAGCCTCTCCAAAAACCTAGTCACAACACATATAAAACACTCTTTAATATTAACCAATCCAAAACCATTTCCCGGGACCATTCCCGCACTCTCAGGACCTCTAATTCCTTAAAACAATACCTAGGAACCATCCCCCGAGTCCCCGGGCAAAAGCCCTAAAAACCCAATTTTTGGCTGTCAAAATTGGCCTAGGGCCGCAGCACTCCCTTTAAGGGCCGTGGCTTGCCCTCCTCCTGATGCAACCTCGCGCCGCGGTGCCCAAGAATAGGGCCGCGACGCTCCTACGCGAACCCAGAAATCTGGGTTTTTCCTTTGCATTTCCTCGAGCCAAAACACTCCCAAATCATCCCAAACTCACACCTAAGCCCCAAAACCAACTCAAAACTCCAAATAGACCATTCAACAACCCATAAACATCATAACCCAGCTCAATAATACAATCACACTCAAAATCCACCCATTTGATTTCAACTTCAGAAATTTAAACCCATAAACCAAAGCTTGAAAAACTTAAACCATGCTTCAAATTTCCTAAACCATAACAGAAACAAATCTTAAAATTGCATAGAATCCTTACCTTAAGTGGAGAATTCACCCTTTGCTTCCTTGATTCATCTCCAAGTCTCCAAATTTCAGCTCCTTCTCCTCTTCTTCTTCTTCTTGCCCTAGCTTTTCTTCTTCTAGTTTTTCTTTTCTTCCCTTCTAATTTTATCAAAACCAAACAATGACAAGCCTAAATCGAGTACCCCATATAACCCAGCTGCAATTTGTCTAAACCCCTTGCCAAATGACCATTTTACCCCTCCTTACCTATCCTTTCCTAACTAAACCTCAAGGGCTCACTTGTCATTTCCTATCCATTACAATTCTACCATTTCTCCATCTAAACCTGTTACTCTCTATGGTTACTAACAGTTACATAAGTTACCATATTACCAGTTACCATAATCTCTCAAGAATTAAGTTACAAAATCCCCGAAATACCCCTAGGCTCCTCCCGAGCCGGGTATAAAATCTCGTTGTGACTTTTGAGTTAACTAGCTCTCCAGGACCGTCTCGGCACGTGCATCACAATAATAACACCACTCTCACGTGGTACAAATCACATAATACAATTATCACATATATGCCCTCAGTGGGATAAAATTACCAATTTACCCCTATCATACAAACGGGGTCCACATGCATATTTATTTCACCTAAACATGCATACTAACCACATAATCATTTAAATTCACATAAATTAATGCAATATAACAATTATTGCCCTCCAGGCACACTAATCAAGGCTCCAAGCCTTATTAGCAAATTTAGGTCGTTACAATAGCTTTCAAAAGCAATACTAGTGCTAACAAACATACACTAAGGAATAAGCACGTCCTTTATCATTCACACAATAGTCAAGGGATAGGCCCCTATTAGTATAACTCATGCTTCCTACTCAAGCATTCAAATAAGACATTCATATATCAAATAGGCAGGTAAACATATATTCACATCAATAGTTACTGACCCTGAGTCGAGCTTGTCTTCACCGACGAGTGTACATGCCCAGCCAAGTGTAAACCTAAATCGCGCTGATACCAAGTTATAACATCCTCCTAATCCATAACCGTTACATTGTGTAATTAAATAGTTCTTAACTTATACTAAATGAGTCATTTGGACTTAAAACTTGTAATTGATGCTAACCACAAGTTTAGGTACTAAATTTTTTTGTCAAAAGTCAACCATTTCATTAAAGGAGTTTGAGGTCAATACATGGGTCCCAACAGTGTTTAAAATTGTTACAAACTCAAAATGAATACGAAAGCCGACCTAAGCGGCAAAATCAAGGTCCAACCCTAGTTCCAACTAATACCCTCGGTCGTGGCGGTCGAGTAAGCCCGATATGTACACCCTGCCCTTGAAGCTCTCCAACTCATGTCTAGTCCAACTTTTATTTTTCCTTTACTTGCACCATTTAGCACTTGTGAGCCAAGGCTCAGTAAGAAAACATAATCATACTGATAAGCAGTAAATCATTAAATCACATAATCATATTTAGCATGCCTAGCAGTAATAACCTTACTTGTGCATGCATTGAATCCAAATAAGTGAGTATAGGGCAACGCCAGGGCCCATTTCCTAATTCCCTATATAACCAGCCTTAGAGTTGGCCAAGTGTACCTGACCCTTATTATTTCAAGCAGTCATAGGGTCATTCAAGTGTATATCATGCTTCCGGGTTAGCTTAACCACATCGGCTGACGTTCAACATGCTATGGCCACCCTCGACTCATAAGTCGAGCCTTTAAATTCTCAACTTATAAGTTGAGCCTTGTAAACCCTCGACTTATAAGCTGAGCCTTGTAATCCCTCGACTTATAAGCCGAGCCTTGTAATCCCTCAACTTATAAGCCGAGCATTGTAAACCAGATATATCCTCGACTAATAAGTCGAACTTTTAATCATATATCAAAGATAGATACTCGACTTATAAGCCAAGATTTTCAGTCGAATATAATCGATAAATTCTCAACTTATAAACCGAGCATTTCAATCAGACATCCTAGATAACCCCCAACTTATAAGTTGAGCCTTTCGAACAGATATACAAATAAGTAGTCATTACTTAGCACAGGTAAACACATGGCAATCGACATGTTTAACAGAATATTCTAAGCATGGTTATAATTATGTTCTATAATCGAGCCAAGCCCTAAACACATACCAGATGGAGTTTTCTTACCTTGGGTCCTGAGTAAATAATGTATGATGACCCCGAGTATGGTCCTTTCCTCTGGAGCCTAACGGTTCACCCTAGTCACAACCATATCAAGGATAAATTACCAGGAAATGAACTAATAAAGGCTTCCAGACTGAATCCTATCCTCTGAGACCCTATATTATACTAACGTGGATAGTAGATCCATTCCCGAGCCCTTAGGTTTGGGTTCCTATAACCCAAATCCCGAATTCTAATTTTTCCT
Source organism: Humulus lupulus (assembly GCF_963169125.1). Classification (NCBI taxonomy): domain Eukaryota; kingdom Viridiplantae; phylum Streptophyta; class Magnoliopsida; order Rosales; family Cannabaceae; genus Humulus; species Humulus lupulus. Next base: position 163,338,857 of record NC_084796.1, on the reverse strand, counting down.
CAATTAGAGCAGCATCGCCCCCTACTAAGGGCCGCGACACAACAAGTCAAAGAGACCTGAGCCCAAACCCTCAGGGCACAAATTGCAGCGCCAAGGCGGTTCGAGGCTCCTCCTTCCCCCTTTGAGTTCATAAGGGTCGCGACGCCCCAAGAATAGCGTCGCGGCGTGACCTGCGAACTCAGAAAAACAAGTGATTTTAAGAATCGCCAACTACCAAAAAAACCATCCCAAACACATGATTTTAACCATTTTCAGCCATAATAATGGTCCTAGTAGCTCAGAAACATCAAGACCAATTTTAAAACTATAACAAAACTCCATACAACTATGAATTAAGTAAAGCTTAAAAAAAAACTATAAAAACCCAAGAACTAAAACTCAGTTATTGGATTACCTTTGATGGAGTTCGATTCCTAGTTGTTAGATACTTCAATATTTCTAAATCCCAAGGCCAACTTGCCTCCAATCCTTAAAACCCAAGATCTCTTCTAAAAATCCAAAAGTTTAGCGAGAGAGAGAGGGATAAATGTGATAGACAGAATGAAAATGTTTTGTTTTTGCCCTCTTTCTTCCTTCCTCGTGATTTTATAAACTTAGCTGAAAATAGCTTAAGGGTCTAAAAGACCAAAACGCCCCCATGGAAACTCTTCTCTCTCAATGCCCCTCAAGGGAAAAATTGCCATTTACACTCCTGTCTCACATTACACTTATAATTCCCTATTAATTCTGCTAAACCCATAATATCACTATTTTTCCCAAAATATGACTCATACTCTAGTGAGTCTCGGTAACTCACCCAAATACTGAAATACCCTTGGCTCACCCCGAGCCGGGTATAAATCCCCGTTGTGACTAAACCGCTAACTTGCTCGAAAGGACCGACTCCTATCGAATATCTCAAATATATCCACATAATAACGTATCTCAATCATATAATCACAATTATATCATCAACGGGTCAAAATTAAAAATATGTCCCTTTAAATAAAAGCAGACCTGTTTCGCGCATTTAATACACTTAAACATGCATAATCAGTCTTATAATAATACAACCCATGTAATTAACATAATCATCTAAATATTCAATTAATTCACATATACACATAATATTCCAATATTGCCCTTCTGGGACCCTAATTAAGGCACTAAGCCTTATTAGGAATTTTGGGACGTTACATATAGGGAATTAGATGGAGGGGCAAAATGGTCATTTGGTCTTATGGTTAGTGATATATGTCCAATTCTAATGATTCTTTCCCTATCACGTTCTCTCTCTCATTCACTCTCCTTCTAGCTTGTTCTTCTTGTCTTGACCATACCTTTCCAAGACTAGGTTCCAAATCCTTCCAGAATTGCTAAGGCTAAGGAGAAATCAAGCTTCCTTGTAGGACTAGGAGCTGCCAAATTCATCATTTTCTCAGGAATCCAATATGAGAGAAAGATATAAACTTCTCATCATTTATTTTTCATTGATGTTCTTGAGGAAAATTGGGGATCCCAGACTATTTATATGGGACAAAGGGTGATAGAAACATGTTTAGGAATTGATTGAAGCTTGAATTTGAATGAAAAACAAGGAATTTGGTCTGATATTGAAATTGGGAAAAAATGGGTGTTAAAACCCTAAAAATTGCAATTTTTGTTTAGGGTCTGAAAGTTGGTGTTTTCTTGTTACAATTGGTTGTTTTATGAGGTATATATCTCCTTTGGTACACAACTTATGGGCTGGTTGTAGGTTTGGGGTGATTTGGGGTCGGTATAGGTTGAGAAAAATCGCAAAAAGTTTGAATTTCTAGGTTCGCGATAGGGTTTCCAGGCCACTGGCTCGACCGCGCCAGTGCCTTAGAACCTCTAACCTTTTTGTGGGCATGACCGTACCAGATGCCTGAAAATGGCATTTTTCAGATTTTAATTAGTTTGGTTTGGGATTTATATGATCTAATTTGAGAACTCGTTCGAGGGTTCGGGGGTTCGAGGGATGTTACCCCTAGTGTGTTAACTGGTTTTAGAAGTCCCAACCATTAGAGTTTTATTCCCAAGTACATAGTTAGATTTGGTCTATAATTGGTGTACAGTAATTTTTGTGACTAGGGTTTCTAAGAGGCTCGAAAGGGAATTCACTTGAGGTTGTCTCATTTCCATCACTGGACCTGAGGTAAGAAAACTGACATATGCACATAGTGTAACGCCCTACTTCCTTAGAGCCGTTACTAAGTGAGTTTTTAAGACAAAACAGTGTGCAATGGACTCGCTAACCGAGGTTTTGAAACAAAAGTGTGACTAATTTAAAGTTAAGGCTGTAATCTTTGAAAATGCGTCATTTCATTAAAACTTCTATTATTAAACATTTGGGATCCCAAAATAAGGTTTTAAAACTAATTACATCTTGAAATAAGGTTACAGTTGAGAAATCATAAAATCATAGATTATTACAGCCATTTTCGAATAAACCCCCAACCAAAGCAGTCGGGCAGACCAAACATGTACACGTCGCTTCACGCTCTCCGTACTCATGGTTGGTTGACTCAGTCATTGCCCTTACCTGCAACACAGAGCACCCGTGAGCCGAAGCCCAGCAAGAAAACTCATGCAGAACATAACATATGCAATGTATACAGTTTTATCATAACAGATAATCCACAAATAAATAAGTCAACCATTTAGACTAAGTAAACACATGTATCCACCGGGCCCCGCCCTGATTATAGCATAACACATGAATCCACCGGGCCCCGCCCTGATTATAGCATCCCATGTGCTAAGTGTTACTTTCGGCCCACGGCCGCCCCGGCTTACGCCGTACTCGGCCCACGGCCGCCCCGGCTTACGCCGTACTCGGCCCACGGCTGCCCCGGCTTAAGCCGTACTCGGCCCACGGCCGCCCCGGCTTACGCCGTACTCGGCCCTTGCCGCTCATTTCATCATAATCACACATATAGCACATTCGAAATAATCATTCACACACATCATGATTCATTTAAGGTTTAAACATTTGCACATAATACAATCTGGGGCCATGCCCTAACCTCGGGTGTTATAGTTTTCTTACCTTTCCCTTCAATAGCTTAGATCACCTGACTCCTTGAGCACGATCCCACACGAGCCTTAGCGCACACCTAGGCACAAACATAGGTCAAAGTCAACACCGAACCCCAAGTCCGAATACCTAGCCTCGGGACCAATCCCGAGCCCCCGGGAAGTCCCAAATCCCCAAAACAAAGTGGCGGAAACAAGCCCCGAACCCTAGGTCAAAATCCCTCATCAAAAACCCAAAATTCACCTCTGTGAACAGTGCAGCGCTACAGCGCTCTAAAGAGGGCGCTGTAGCGCTACAAGCAGAATGTACCCCCCAGAAACAGGGACTAGCGCTACAGCGCCCACTGACTAGCGCTGTAGCGCTAGTTGCAGCCCAGAAATCCCAAAATCGCATTTCTGCGATTTCTTTCACCCAATCTCAAACCAAACTTCCCCAAATCTTTATCAAACTCAAAATCAAGCTTATGAACACTCTCCATTCATCCCAAGCATCCCAAATCCTCAAATCCCAAGATCATTTATCCCAAATCTCAAAATCTACCATGAACAACCCTAAACCAGAAATTCATGCAAACCACAAAGATAAAGTCTTAGAAATCATACCATTGCTGCAAATTTCGACCTTGAATCAACCCTAGACCTCCTTAGCTTGTTCCTCATCAAGGCTTGCCCAGAAATTCCCTAAAATTCCCATCAACTCAGCTCAAAACACAGCTTAAACCATCAAAACCCTTAAAACCGAAAATCTCTAAAACTTACCTCAAACATTGATGTGTTCTTGCCAAATCTTCAAGTCTAACCCAAGATCCTTGATGCTCAGCCTATCCTTGCTCTCCACTAAGCTTTGCCCCAAGAAAAATGGAGCGGAAAGGTGCAAAAATGCACAAACCGACCCTTGAGAAAACCCCCCCTGTTTTCTCTCTTTTCTTTCTTTCCTTTTTCTTTCTTTCCTTTCTTTCTCTCCACAGCCAACACTCTCCATAAATCCCACTAAGTGTAAAGCCTCGTAAACCTATCTTTAAAAGCCAAATGACCAAAATTCCCTTCCTATTAACTCTATATCCTTTTGTCCAAATAGGGTCGTTTTAGTCATTTTACCCAATTCCCGCTAATCCTCAAGTGTCCCTAATATTTTCCCGTTTGCTTTCCAACACTTGATAAACCACCAAATAAATATTCCCCATCATCAAAATAAATCTCAATCTATTCTCTGAATTCCTGTTCATACCCCCAGGCTCGCCCCGAGCTGGGTATAAATTCCTATCAACACTTTCCGCTAGCCTGCTCACTGGGATCGCCTCGAGTCACAAAGCACAGGTACATCCACATACCACTGTGGCCTCAACAATCAACACATATCAATACAGTTACGCCCAATCATGGCCAAAATTACAATTATGCCCTTCTAACACGATCCGGGCCTACATGCACACTAACTTACATAGTCATGCATCTCAGATAAACAAATATTCATATAACATGCTTTAAATCATAACCATGCATTTAAATAATTAAAATCACACATAAATCCCATCATGCCCTCCTGGCACGCTAATCAAGGCCCTTAAGCCTTATTAGCGAATTTGGGTCGTTACAACTATCCCCTCCTCATAAAAATTTCGTCCTCGAAATTTATCCAACATATCAGTCAATAAACCCGCAGCTCTTGACCATAACTTCCAAGGTCCACCGCCTTTACTTTACTTTTCAACAACAGTCTTACAGGAGTAACAATCTTGCCTCTCAAGATCTTATCTAACGGCCATACTCTCAATAGCCTTTCGCTTACACAGCAACCCTGCCGAAGCCTCAGGGCCTGCCTAGATTACAATGACCAATTCACTGTCTTATTCCTGATTCCAGAGATACTCAAAAGTCATCACCTCTACTAGGTGGGATTAGCTTGTAGGCCCCGCCGACCTAACCCTTAGTACAACTTCCGAATTTTATGCCGAATTAAGAATCAGAACTCTCCCTTCTTTCTCTGAACACCTTACAGATCTCGTCTATTATTACGCAGAGACGCAACTCTTTCTTCCCGGAACTTTATTTCCTCATAACTTAGCGATTTACCAGCTCTTTATTCTTTCGAATATGCAGACACTCCTGCCTTAAGGATTCCAACAACCTCTCTGGCTTTCTCTCTGAACCAATGCCAACTAGTAGTATTCATTACCCTTCGTCTCTTACCATGTCCTATGTCGTGTTACTTTAACAAGACGCCAACATTTGCCACCACGGCTAACTCACCAGGGATAACGTTTCCCTTAAAATCTCAAGTTTTCGCATACTCAGCGCTCGATTCAGTTGATGTCTGATAAACTTTCAGACTGCCATTCCACTTGCATTCCACTGGTAGTCCCAGATTCCCACTCTGCTCTTTTCGTCCTCTAGGCCCATTCCAAAATTTAAACTACTAAAGGGTGTCAATTCGATATCATCGATGCTTCATCCTGAAATCAGTTCACTCGACCCAATCAACATTAACTCAAACAACCGAGTTAAAACTCTTCATGTCCAAATACCTTACTTAAGGTCTAATGTGGTCTATCCCCATGATGCACTACCACATCACCTAAACGCTGTCACCCACTCAGCCCTCCCGGTACAACGTACCCTAGGAGGTGGAATGATGTCCATTCAGAATCCTCATTCAAAACCATATCCTGCCTGGATCCTTCACTCGATCCTGGTATCCTACGTTAACACCATGACAGGGTCCTTCCCCGTTTCAACTCAAGCCAACACTTCGGATTCCATAGCTCAGTGGCACTCACCAGCTAACCCTTACCTATTGACATTATGCCGATCTCAGTCGTTGCTTTGTCCACCCCATTACCATCTATGGCGCTATTCGCCGACTGACACACGCCTCTCAGCTAGGAGTTCCGTCTCCAATTAAATCTCCCCTCGCTCAATCGAGGATTTAAACACTGATCATCCGTCTATTACTTTTCACCACATCTGTGTCCCACGTTAACCTTTCTTACTAATACCCTAGACTTAAGTACCTTATGCCATGCACAACAGTCGACTTAACCATAACACACACGCATTACAGCATTACCAGATACTAATCAATTCTTACCTTGCCTTCTGAATTTCCTTCTGATTTGACACCACTCAGTTCGTCTAACCTCAAGTTTTACTATTCTCCTCATCTCTGATGTAGTTGTCTCCGGAGGTGCTTGCAATATATGTCGCGCTTACCAATCTTGTTATGCCTTCAATTCTTCAGATATTCATCACTGGCTTCTTTGCGGCTTCAGATCAAATCTTTTCATATCTGTCCTTTCTTCTTGTAGCTCCCATCTGAGTGCTCTTGACGACACCCAAATTAACACTCCGTAGAACCTTACCTGAGACTCTGCCTTCTGGGTACAAACGCCTTCCGTATAGTCATTTGCTCACCATTTCCGTCTGAGAGCAATCCATGTGCACTGCTCGTGAGCTTGAAGGAAACTTGCCCATACCGTTCACGCATTCCCTGCCTAAAGAACTTACCTGGGCTGCTGCAGCTTGAACCATTCCAGAGTCTCTGTTACCAACTCCTCACACCCTACCTGGTGCAAACTAGACAAATTCCCGAAATGTCTCTATCCTTGGTTTCCAACTGGTAATAACCAGGTCACAGATCACTCTTTGAGACATCGTCCCACCTTGTATCCAACGTTGCACTTTTGTTCTAACCCGACGATGCCAACAATCCCCGCAGTATAACACACTGGCTACACCAGGGTCAATTCCTTCGATTGCTTCACTAGACTTTCCGTCGGCCAAAACCGTCTTTTGCAACATTCGTTATACCAATCCTATCTGTAGTCTAACCTCGAAATACTCCTGAGTCTTCCTTTCCGTACTCCAGATGATATCCTCTACAGTCCATCCGCCAGAGTTTCTAATTCCTTCTCAATAAGTATTACTGTCCTCGGCCTCTCAAATGGCACCTTTGAGGCAACCTCTCTATGTCCATCTCCCTCGCGGAACATTCTCAACACCGAGCCCTCCTAGTTCGATACATGACCAAAGCATAAGCTCGTCAGTTAAATACTCACCTTTGAGGACTCAGCCTCGAACTTCGAATGCATCGGTGCATTTCCAGTTCTCCGTTTCCCGCACCATGGGAAATCCATCCTAACATCTCGAGTCATTCTACGTAGAAGTCATGCCCTCACCTGACCTCTTCTCAGGTGGCATCCTCTTCCTCATGTGCATATCAATTAACCTCCTGGTTCCTGTCGCCATCTCGATAACTACCTTTTCGATCAGGCTTCTTTCCAATCTCAATCTAGGTGCCCAAGCACTGCCTGGAGTCCTTTTTCCTCAAAATTGAGAATCCGACCTCGCTGCGTTCTATCAACAAAAGTACCGTCTTATCATTCAGACTTTTCCCCTTTTTATTGGCAATCCAAAAGCCACAACACTATCCGGGGTTCTTTCAACTTGATTATCACAATTCTCTCCTTACTAATTCCATCAAAGGAAGCACTGCCTCTGCGGCTCTAGCACTCATGCTCTAATCATCAACCATCAGTTCCTCGAACCCCATGGCTCTCTCTGCCATCCACATACAGACGATAAATCCTTACATCAGAACAACCCAAACTCCTTAGACTATTCCATATCTCAAATCCTTAAATGGGTCGCCATCAATTCCAGATACATCCATCAGTATAAATTCCCAAAATGAACTAGCCAATTCACCAAACCCATTGATCTACGCTGTCGTTACCCCTAACAGTCCAAACCAGACTTAAACATTTGCCCGTCTCCACGGTTCTAATCATGTCTTTATAACCTCTTTTATCAATCACCAACTAGGTTCCTTTCAACCCATCAAGCCAGTACCTCAGCCCGAGTACCAATTCCAGGCATCCCTCTGCCTCATCATTTAACATAACCCTCTAATCAGGATCTCCCATCCTCTTAACCATGGGTGGAATTAACTCTTCCCGTCTATTGATAAATTCCTTGTCAGCCCGAACTCTCCTCAAAACCCGAGGATAACACCCTAAACGCCTTTCATATAGTACCCTTATCTGTCCATACTTCACAATAAACCATCACCGGTAACCTTACTGTTAAAACATCTAATTCAACCATCTCCCCAGAGAATCCGCTGTTCTTCTATCCCATCTCAACTAACAAACTCCACAGCTAACTCACACACTAGTGACTTTCTGCTGCTGCTAACAGGGATAACTGGAGATCTCAACCCCAACTTATATCTAGAATTTCCCCCTTTCAATCCAATACCAGTTTCACAAACCCTTCTAGGAACCAACAACACGAGTTCACCTGTCAAAGCTGACCAACTCTCGAGCTCCGTGGTTCATACTCCGAACCAAACCACAACTAGATTCCAACAACCACAGATATCATGCACCCAAAAAGCATAAATAGGCCAAAATCACAATGATAAACATTTAGCTACCAGATTTAACATCACTAAGTATATCCAGGTCTCAACATGCTTCATACAGGCAAATAAACGGATAAACTTATGAATTTAATTCAGAAAAATTAACCACATACACTCAATATGCAAACCATTATGCCAATATTCATCCACATGCATAATAGTATTATTCAGCATGCATCAATCTCGACATGCAATAATCAAGGGCCCAGCCCAACAACATCTCATGCATATGTCATTTCATTCCTCATGCTCCATATAAAATAAGCAGGCAAACAGGGCATTCAAACATATATTCAGACATGTCAATTAATCATACCAACCAACCCTGAGTCGAGCTTGTCACTGACAGCGAGCGTACATGTTCGGTCGATCTCCAGAACCATTAAACCTTAGCTCGCTCTGATACCAAGTTGTAACGCCCTACTTCCTTAGAGCCGTTACTAAGTGAGTTTTTAAGACAAAACAGTGTGCAATGGACTCGCTAACCGAGGTTTTGAAACAAAAGTGTGACTAATTAAAAGTTAAGGCTGTAATCTTTGAAAATGCGTCATTTCATTAAAACTTCTATTATTAAACATTTGGGATCCCAAAATAAGTTTTGAAAACTAATTACATCTTGCAATAAGGTTACAGTTGAGAAATCATAAAATCATAGATTATTACAGCCATTTTCGAATAAACCCCCAACCAAAGCAGTCGGGCAGACCAAACATGTACACGTCGCTTCACGCTCTCCGTACTCATGGTTGGTTGACTCAGTCATTGCCCTTACCTGCAACACAGAGCACCCGTGAGCCGAAGCCCAGCAAGAAAACTCATGCAGAACATAACATATGCAATGTATACAGTTTTATCATAACAGATAATCCACAAATAAATAAGTCAACCATTTAGACTAAGCAAACACATGTATCCACCGGGCCCCGCCCTGATTATAGCATAACACATGAATCCACCGGGCCCCGCCCTGATTATAGCATCCCATGTGCTAGGTGTTACTTTCGGCCCACGGCCGCCCCGGCTTACGCCGTACTCGGCCCTTGCCGCTCATTTCATCATAATCACACATATAGCACATTCGAAATAATCATTCACACACATCATGATTCATTTAAGGTTTAAACATTTGCACATAATACAATCTGGGGCCATGCCCTAACCTCGGGTGTTATAGTTTTCTTACCTTTCCCTTCAATAGCTTAGATCACCTGACTCCTTGAGCACGATCCCACACGAGCCTTAGCGCACACCTAGGCACAAACATAGGTCAAAGTCAACACCGAACCCCAAGTCCGAATACCTAGCCTCGGGACCAATCCCGAGCCCCCGGGAAGTCCCAAATCCCCAAAACAAAGTGGCGGAAACAAGCCCCGAACCCTAGGTCAAAATCCCTCATCAAAAACCCAAAATTCACCTCTGTGAACAGTGCAGCGCTACAGCGCTCTAAAGAGGGCGCTGTAGCGCTACAAGCAGAATGCACCCCCCAGAAACAGGGACTAGCGCTACAGCGCCCACTGACTAGCGCTGTAGCGCTAGTTGCAGCCCAGAAATCCCAAAATCGCATTTCTGCGATTTCTTTCACCCAATCTCAAACCAAACTTCCCCAAATCTTTATCAAACTCAAAATCAAGCTTATGAACACTCTCCATTCATCCCAAGCATCCCAAATCCTCAAATCCCAAGATCATTTATCCCAAATCTCAAAATCTACCATGAACAACCCTAAACCAGAAATTCATGCAAACCACAAAGATAAAGTCTTAGAAATCATACCATTGCTGCAAATTTCGACCTTGAATCAACCCTAGACCTCCTTAGCTTGTTCCTCATCAAGGCTTGCCCAGAAATTCCCTAAAATTCCCATCAACTCAGCTCAAAACACAGCTTAAACCATCAAAACCCTTAAAACCGAAAATCTCTAAAACTTACCTCAAACATTGATGTGTTCTTGCCAAATCTTCAAGTCTAACCCAAGATCCTTGATGTTCAGCCTATCCTTGCTCTCCACTAAGCTTTGCCCCAAGAAAAATGGAGCGGAAAGGTGCAAAAATGCACAAACCGACCCTTGAGAAAACCCCCCCTGTTTTCTCTCTTTTCTTTCTTTCCTTTTTCTTTCTTTTCTTTCTTTCTCTCCACAGCCAACACTCTCCATAAATCCCACTAAGTGTAAAGCCTCGTAAACCTATCTTTAAAAGCCAAATGACCAAAATGCCCTTCCTATTAACTCTATATCCTTTTGTCCAAATAGGGTCGTTTTAGTCATTTTACCCAATTCCCGCTAATCCTCAAGTGTCACTAATATTTTCCCGTTTGCTTTCCAACACTTGATAAACCACCAAATAAATATTCCCCATCATCAAAATAAATCTCAACACTTTCCGCCCCGAGCTGGGTATAAATTCCTATCAACACTTTCCGCTAGCCTGCTCACTGGGATCGCCTCGAGTCACAAAGCACAGGTACATCCACATACCACTGTGGCCTCAACAATCAACACATATCAATACAGTTACGCCCAATCATGGCCAAAATTACAATTATGCCCTTCTAACACGATCCGGGCCTACATGCACACTAACTTACATAGTCATGCATCTCAGATAAACAAATATTCATATAACATGCTTTAAATCATAACCATGCATTTAAATAATTAAAATCACACATAAATCCCATCATGCCCTCCTGGCACGCTAATCAAGGCCCTTAAGCCTTATTAGCGAATTTGGGTCGTTACACATAGAGCTGGCATTAGCCCTGATATAACATGTAAATGGTTATGATCACGTACTTGGAAATTGAGCTAGGGTTATGTACCATTGTCGTATATTTGTGATTGTTATGTCTGATTGGATTGAATTTGTTATGATTGCTCAGTATGGGCTGTATTCGGCTATAATCATGTATAATGTAGGTCGTGATGACAGGACCATTATTGGAGTGTGGTATACACTCATTTGACATAAGATGTGTTAGATATCTATATGATTGGAATGAATGTATTTATTATTTGTGAATCATGTTAATTGTTATTTATGTTTAATATGATTATTATTATGCCTTGTGTTTTCTTGTTGGGCCTTGGCTTGCGGGTGCTCTATGGTGCATGTAAGGGAAAAGAAAAGATAGACCAACCATGAGTTGGAGAGCTTGGCGATAATGTATACATGTTTAGCCTGCTCAACTTACTGAGTTAAGTCATTTGAAGGACGTAGGTCAAAAGTCTGATTTTGTTGCTTAGGCTGACTTATTTTGAGAACATTGGTTGTAAATATGTTTTGTTTAAAAATTATGGGATCCCATGTAAACTTTTATAATTTTTAATGAAGAAGTTTAAATCTTTTAATCAAATTTTAGCATTTTAACTTTCTATTTAACGTTAAATAACACTTTCGAGTCCAAACCTCTCGTTTAGCGAGTTAAGCATTTTTTTTCAATACACAGGGTGACGGTCCTTGATTAGTATGGTGTCACATTAATACTTCATTTCATAAAACATCTCATATGGAGCTACTTTGATAGTGGACAGATGACAAATCGAACTTAGTACCTTGTTCTTTGAATAGAGTTGCGCTTACCATCTATGCCTTGTTGGGCTTTTCTTACTAGGCCTTGCCTCACGGGTGCTCTATGGTGTAGGTAAGGGTAAAGGGAAGGTAGACCAGCCATGAGTTGGAGGGCTTGGTGGCGGTGCGTACATGTTCAGCCTGCTCAATCCGCCGAGTTGAGTTATGCGAGGGTCTTGAGATAAAAGTATGATTTTTTTTCGTTTAGGTCGACCTCTTTAAATATATTTTGTTTTAAAATAAATGAGATTTCCTGTAACTCTAGAAGCTTTAATGAAAAAGTTTATATATTTTAATCAAATTTTAGCGTTTTAACTTTCTGTTTAACTTTAAATCACACTTTTGAGTTCAAACTTCTCGCTTGGTTAGTTCAACACTATTTTAAACAAACGAGGTTACGGTACTGGATTAGTAGGGTGTCACAACTGGGCAAATGAAAGATAGACCAGCCATGAGTTGGAGAGCTTAGCGGCAGTGTATACATGTTCGGCTTGCTCAATTTACCGAGTTGAGTCATTTGAAGGACTTAGGTCAAAAGTCTGATTTTGTCGCTTAGGTCAACTTATTTTGAGAACAATGGTTGTAAATATGTTTTGTTTAAACATTATGAGATCCCATGTAAACTTTTATAATTTTTAATGAAGAAATTTAAATCTTTTAATCAAAATTTAGCATTTTAACGTTAAATAACACTTTCGAGTCAAAACCTCTCGTTTAGCGAGTTAAGCATTTTTTTTTCAATACACAGGGTGACGGTCCTTGATTAGTATGGTGTCACAATTTATTTCTTTATTTATTTTGAAATACTCAAATGATGGAAAAAAAAAGTAATTTCCTACAAGAATATTTTCTCAAAGCATACAAGATTTTAAAGTTCGAAATAGATTTTCTATTTTAAAAAAATATATAAAAAAGTACAAACTTTTGCACCTTTGGTGTAGGAAATTAAAATATGATGTGTAATACAATTTAAAAAAAAAAAAAGCAAGCCAATACGAAATAAATAAAGAAATAGTCACACCCGACTCCCTAGTCCGTTGTAGAGAATACAACTGCTGAAAAAGAAAGGGTCATAATTCTTGATAATATTTATTTTAGGAGAATTATAGGGTGCACTCTCAAAAAGGGGGTACACCAATACACCCTCTGGTGTTTTTGACTCGGGAAGTATTTTCGATGAATTTTTTTTATTGCCGCATACATTGTAGTTATTTAAAGCATCCTGAAAATTTTCAGAAAATTCCGAATAATTTACAGTGCTGAAAACTAGTTTCAAAACAGGTTGTTGCACGGGAGACTAATTTTTTTATGCACATGAAATGTAACATGTTTGAACCTTATTTTCGACACAGTAAATTATTCAGAATTTTCTTAAAATTTGGAGCATACTCTAAATAATTACAACGTACAAGGTCATAAAAAAGAAATTCGTCAAAAATATTTTCCAAGCCAAAAACTACAGAGGGTGCACCGGTGTATCCCTTTTAGGGAGGTGGACAGGAAAATTTATCTTTATTTTATTATTATTTAGAAAAAAAATATAATTTTTAAAAAAATTATGGTTTGCGGGCAATTTAGGAGTCATACAAAATTCGCGTGGGTAGGGTGCCACGGTTGAGATGGCACATGACCCACCCATGCCACCACAAGTTTGCCTAGCATTTGGTGGGTGTCCTTTTTGGATTTTGCATTTAATTTCTTCCACATATTTTTAATTTCTAATTATTTTTTATTTTTAAACACTATAAGCTACATAAGAATGAGGTTATAATATATGCCTCTATAATCTTATTTGATAATAAATTAAAATATAATGATACCAAATGAAATTATTTATAGAGCACAATCTTGAAATTATATATACATTTCCATTATATGAATTTTTGAGAAAATTTTGTAAAACATATGACAACATATATTATTTCTTATAAAAAAAAATATGTGCAAGATACGAAGCCACAATAAAAAATTAAAGATACCTATATATACATATGCAGCAAAAAAAGATACCTAATTAAATTACAATAGATACTCTAATTTTTCTATGTTCGTTTTTATTATTTATTTTCTTTATGGATCATTATGGCTTGGATATACTCTGTCCCAAAATTCACTGTCTCCTCTCTGTGACTTTAACGAGGTGATGCCACGTAATAATTTCTTTTTAAAACCCACGTAATGCATCCAATTTTTTTAAACTTTTTCTTTAATTGATAATAATGAAAAATAAAAACTAAGTAGTGACAGAACAAACAGAAGAGAACAGGGTGAACGCATCATGTGAGTTTTTAAAAAAAAAATGATACTCGTCTCGTTAAAATGACAGAGAGGAGACAGTAACTTTTGGGACTCAAGATTTTCGTTCATGGTAAACGAGGTGAAAAAATACCATACAAGCTTATTTCTCATCTAATTAATAGTCTATTTGAGATAACTTTTGTTTTCTAATTTTAGACCACAGAATAAAAGAAGTTTTGAATAACTTTTTAATATATCTTCTTTTTAATTAGAAAAATATTAAAATAAAATAAAAAAATCTATTATTAGAATAAGCATAAAATAGAAGATCTCCTCGTAGAATAATAAGAATAAAATAAAAATCTATATTTAAAAAAAAAAATAGGAATTGTTTTTGTTCAAATTAGATTGCATTGTTATTTAAAAAGTCTTTTCTCTTTTTTTTTTCGGAATTTCTAAAGTCACTCTTGAACAACTTGGTGGATACTCCTTTAGGAAAAACGTTTAACAAATAAAGTATGTTTTTCGTTTATAATCAATGTAAACATGTTCATTACTTTTAGGCTGAAGAAGAATTTTCAATAGCATATCAGACAATTAATGAAGTCTAACTGTTTATAAAATAAACTAAAAGGTCAAAAAAAAATTATAGTTATAATAGGTAAGTATAAAAAAAGGTTAGTCACAACTAAATAAAAATTAAACACATAATAAATAAATTGTGTACACCCCTTTCAAAATAAATAAATAAATTGTGTATAAATGCATCTCTTATAGATTGTCCCCTGGCTGTCCCTTAATTAGGTACTGGCTCAGTCCTTTGACAACTTGAATCACAATCCTTGCCACTTTCCACTTGCCAGCATAGAATCATGCAAAGAGAGAAAACTGATAAAGAAAAAAGAAAAATAAAATTCGTTCCTTTAATAAGTACTAAGACCATTCTTCCACCACAACTTGGAATCACAATCCTTGCAAAAATAGAATCATCTAAAGAAAAGACTTAAATAAATAAAAAGAAAATTTGCAACTAAAATCAATAATTAATCTAAAAGGTGCATTTAAGTCACTAGATAAAAAAATTTCGGGAAAAGTTACTTGTCTCAAGGGTTACACTTGAGTTACTAAATAGCTTTTATATCGTAAAAAATATGTAAATAATTTGAAATATTGCACTTAAGTTACTAAATATTTTTTTAACAAAAGTCATATTTTACACAAATTTAATTAATTATTGAAAACCTAAAAATTATTATTTCTAAAAAATTGAAATATTATTTAAAATCTATTTTAAAAATAAAAAATGATTTAAAAGTTCTAACATCATAAAATTACTTAATTTTAATTAAACTAATTTTAATCCTAGCATAATTCTCTAAAACAAAATTTAACTAATTAGAATCACCACACATGAAGACTGAAGGGTTTGTCTTTCTTACACAAGACATTTTGGTAGGCGAGTAAACTCACCTCAAAGGGTAAAATCCAAATATACCTATGAGTAGTGATAAAAATTAGATACATATAAAACTATGGCAAAAGCCTAAACAATTGTCAATAGACAAACTGTAATAAGCACCATTATTCACCAAACCATGAAAACAACAAACAACAACTAAACAAAGAAAACAAATAGAGCAATAGTAGCGCCTATGAAGCCTAACTCAAACCATCAACCAACCCGAACCTCGACAACTCTTAGATCGTCAAACCGTGAAAAAATAGAGTACCAAACTGACGAGGAAGCCAATGAACAATGCCAAACTGTCGGATGAGGCCACCTCATCAACCATGGCTAGATGAAATGAGGGAAGACCACGAGAGGAGAAGCCAAGGGGAAGCGCCATTCATCGATATTTGACTGACGAGGGACTATTGGAGAATGAGTGAGTGTGAGAGATAAATTGTAACGCCCTGGATAGCCAAGACCGTTACACTGTGTGTTTATAAAGTGCTAGACTTGCTAATCAAGTCGTTTTATTAAAAGCGTGCTATTGAAACTATAAAGGAACTAGGGTTAAAATGTTTTGGTCTCAAAAGTCACATTTTTCATAAAGAGACGTTTCCTGTTTACACGGGATCTCAAAAATATTAAGTTTAAAGACCGTTTACAAAGACATAAGGTTTAAATACAATATCAAGCCATATTAAGGCAAACACAGACAGTTAGGCAATCCCTGTCCTGATCCACTCCTCGACCATGGTGATCGAACAACTGACTATGTACATTCAACCCCGCAGCTCTCCATCTCAGGATTGATCCAACTTGCCTTTGCATTTGCCTGCACCACGTAGCACCCGTGAGCCAAGGCCCAGCAAGAAAACACAACAATAGAGCATAAGCAATCAACAGACAATTTGGTATCTCATATCGCATCACATATTCTCAACCATATAAGCATTCAATATAATCAAGTATTCCACATACTAAACATATCAACTCATATCATATATCAGTTCACAAATGATAACTAGGGCTAGCGCCCTCAGGCCGCTCCGTCCGTTATCCCACTGACTCCGGCCCGCTTAAACCAAGCTCAGTGAATATTAAGCTGTCCTCGGCTACCAGTGGCCAAGCCGCGCCCTGTGCGCAAATATTGTGTACGGCACCCTTAGGCCGCTATCACATGTCCCATGGCATAATACCATCATTGACATAATACAAGTATCGGGAGCACTTAGTCCCATCACAAACATATAACTGGGTGTAGTTTTCTTACATTTCAATTCGCTAGCTTTGATCACTTGACTCCTTGAGCACGATCTGTAACGCCCTACTTCCTTAGAGCCGTTACTAAGTGAGTTTTAAGACAAAACAGTGCAATGAACTCGCTAACCGAGGTTTTGAAGCAAAAGTGTGACTAATAAAAGTTAAGGCTGTAATCTTTGAAAATGCGTTGACTCAAAAAAAACTTCTAGTATTAGACAATTGGGATTCCAAAATAAGGTTTGAAAACTATTTACATCTTGAAATAAGTTTACAGTTGATCAGTTACAAAATCATAGATTATTACAGCCATTTTCAAATAAACCCCTAACCAAAGCAGGCGGGCAGGCCAAACATGTACACGTCGCTTCACGCTCTCCGTACTCATGGTTGGTTGACTCAGTCATTGCCCTTACCTGCAACACAGAGCACCCGTGAGCCGAAGCCCAGCAAGAAAACTCATGCAGAACATAACATATGCAATGTATACAGTTTATCATAACAGATAATCCACAAATAAACAAGTCAATCATTAGACTAAGCAAACACGGCCATGCCGCCCCAGAAACCTTACCAAAGCCCTGGGGTATCGGTTCTCACCGTGAGGATAACTCATGTATCCCTTGGGTCCCACCCTGACTATAGCATCCCATGTGCTAGGTGTTACTTTCGGCCCCGCTGCCGTACCCGGCCTACGCCGTTCTCGGCCCTTGCCGTTCAATTTACTATAATCACACATATAGCATAACACAAAAACATTCCAATAAATATTAATTCATTAAGTCTACACCCTAACATGTAATACAATATAGGGCCATGCCCGGCAATCATCTCATCATGCAATATAGGGCCGTGCCCCGCAATCACACTATGGGCCCACGCCCCATCCTACGGGTGATATAGTTTTCTTACCTGCTTCCCGAGCTTTCCGATGCACCAAGGCCACAAGCACGGTCCTCTAGCACGAGCCTCCTCGAAATCCTAGTCACAACACACATACAACACTTTTAATACTAACCAACCCAAAACCACTTCCCAGGACCAATCCCGCACTCTCGGAACCTCTATTTCCCTAAAACGATACATTAGAACCAACCCCCGAGTCCCCGGGCAAAAGCCCTAAAAACCAAAATTTTGGGTGTCAAAATTGGCCTAGGGCCGCGGCACTCCCTTCAAGGGCCGCGGCGCCCAGCGACTTGGCCTCCTCCTGATGCAACCTCGCGCCGCGGCGCCCAAGAACAGGGCCGCGGCGCTCATACGCGAACCCAGAAAATCTGGGTTTTCTCTTGCGTTTTCTCCGAGCTAAAATCTTCCCAAATCATACCAAACCAATACCCAAACCCCAAAATCAACTTAAGACTTCAAATGGACCATCTAACAACCCATAAACACTAGATTCAAGCTCAAAACACAAACATATCCAACAATCCACCCTTAGATTGCAAAAATCAGCAACTTCAAACCCAAACTTTAAAAAAACTTAACTCAAGCTTTAAGTTTCACAAATCTAAACATAATCAAACTTAAATATGCATAAATCCTTACCTTAAGTAGAGAATCCCATCCTAAGCTCCCTTGATTCATCTCCTAAGTCTCCAAATTTCAGCTCCTTCACTTCTCTTCTTCTTCTTCTTCTCATTGCCCTAACTTTTCTTCTCTTTATTTTTAACAAAACCAATCAATGACCAAAATAACTAAGTCCCAAACCGTGTACCCCATATAACCCAGCTGCCATTTATCTAATTCCCAACCAAATGACCATTTTGCCCCTCCTTGCCAATCCTTTCCTACCTAAACCTCAAGGGCACTTAAGTCCTTTCATATCTATTTTATTTCTACCATTTTCTTTCTAAAACTTGTTACTCTCAGTAGTAACTAATGGTTACCCAGGTTACTAAATCTCCAATAACCATTACCCGCTAAATCTCAACTTAACCATAAAATTCCCGAGGTACCCCTAGGCTCCTCCCGAGCCGGGTATAGAAATCCCGTTGTGACTCTTGAGTTAACTAGCTCTCTAGGACCGTCTCGGCACATGCATCACAATAATAAAACCACACTCACGTGGTACAATTCACAGAATACAATTATCACTTATCGATACAGTTATGCCCAACATGGCCAAAATTACAATTACGCCCTTCTAACACGATCCGGGCCTACATGCATACTAATATACGTAGTCATGCATCTCAGATAAACAAATAGCCAAATAACATGCTTTAAATCATAACCACGCATTTAACTCATAAAATCACACATAAATCCCAACTTGCCCTCCTGGCACACTAATCAAGGCCCTTAAGCCTTAAAAGCGATTTTGGGTCGTTACAACTATCCCTCTCAAGCCCTAGCGCTCACCTAAACACAACCATAGGTTAAAGTCATCACCAAACCTCAAGTCCAAAACCTAGCCTCGAGACCGATCCCGAGCCCCCGGGAAGTCCTAGTTCCACCAAACAAGGTGGTGGAATCAAACCCCAAACCCTTGGTCAAAAACCCTTGTAAAAACCCTACCATCCCTTTCTGGAAACAGGGCAATGCTACAACGCTCTTAGGAGGGCGCTACAAGCAAAACCAAATTCCCCCAGAAAGCTTGGCCTAGCGCTACAGCGCCCAAAGGCTAGCGTTTTAGTGCTAGTCACAGACAGCCAACCTCCCAATTTTCCTTCCTGCGATTTCCTTGAACCAAACCCAACCAAAACTTCTCCAAACCTTCACCAAACTCAAAAACAACCTTATTAACACACTTCACTCATCCCAAGCACCCCAAATACCAAAAAATCAAGCACATGCATCCCTAATCTCAAAATTCACCATAGCCACTTCTAGACATCAAAACTCAGTAGAACCAGTTAAAACATCAAAGTTAAAAGCTTAGAATTTCATACCTTTAGTGGGAATTCGGTCTCAAGACAACCTCTACACCTCCTTAGCTTGCTCTTCCTCAACCTTTGGCCTGAATTCCCTAAAGTTCCCATCAAGTCCAGCTTATACACCATAGGTCAAAAACTAAAACCAGAAACTGAAGAAGCTACAAAGTCTTACCTCAAGTGATGGTGTGTTCTTGCTAAACCCCTGCCAATTCTTCAAGCCTAGCTTAGGATCCTTGATTCTCAGCCTAACCTATCTCTCCTCTGAGCTTTACTCCAAGAAAACCCAAGAAAAGTGGTGAGAGAACCAGAAACCGACCCTAGAGAAAATAGCTCTGTTTTTCCTCCCTTTCTTTCCTTTCTTTTCCTTCTTTCCTCAGACTTCTGTAGTATTCTACCACTTCCACTAACATAAAGCCTTAGTAATACCCATCTTTAAAAATCCAAATGACCTTAATGCCCTCCCTATTAACTCTAAACCCTTTAATCCACTTAGGGCCATTTTAGTCATTTCACCCCAATTCCCGCTAACTCCTCGAGTGTCTCTAATATTTACCGATTAATTCCCAATACCTAATTAATCACCAATAATATTCCTTGATGTCAAAATAGACTCCCATATACTCACTAAATTCCCATTTATACCCCCAGGCTCACTCCGAGTCGGGTATAAATTCCCGCCATGACTTTTGCGCTAAACCGCTCACAAGGATCGTCTCGAGTCACAGATCACAAATATATCCACATAATAATGTGGTCTCAACAATTATCACATATATGTATACAATTATGCCCATAATGGCCAAAATTATGATTATGTCCCTCTAACCTAATCGGGGCCTACATGCTTATTAATACACATAGTCATGCATCTCGAATAGTCAAATATACATATAGTCATGCATCTTGAATAGTCAAATAGTCATATAACATGCTTTAAATCATAATCATGCATATTACTCATTAAAATCACACTTAATTCCCATTATGCCCTCCAGGCACACTAATCAAGGCCCTTAAGCATTATTAGCGAATTTGGGTCGTTACAATTATCCCCTCCTAATGAGAATTTTGTCCTCGAAATTTACCTGAACAACTCGGGATATTGATCCCACATCTCTGTCTCAAGCTCCCAGATCGCTTCCTCGACCTTACTATTCCTCCACATCACTTTAACAAGAGGAATCGTCTTATTTCACAATACTTTATCTTTTCGATCCAAAATCTGAACTGGTTGCTCTTCATAAGCCAAATCTGTCTGTAACTCCAAATCTTCATACCTCAACACATGAGTCACATCTGGGACGTACTTCCAAAGCATAGAAACATGGAATACGTCATGGACTCCTGATAATGATGGTGGCAAAGGTAACCTGTACGCCACCTGACCAATCCTCTCTAGGATCTCAAATGGTCCAATAAATCTAGGGCTTAGCTTGCCCTTCTTTCCAAACCTCCTCACCCCTCGCAGAGGTGAAACTCAAAGGAACACATGGTCTCCAACCTGAAACTCCACATCCCTACACTTAGGATCAGCGTAGCTTTTCTGTCTGCTCTGAGAAGCGAGCATTCTAGCCTGGATCTTCTCTATAGCTTCACTTGTCCTCTGAACCATATCTGGCCCCAAATATCTCCTCTCACCCATCTTATCCCAATGAATGGGTGATCTACACTTCCTCCCATACAACATCTCATAGGGAGCCACTCCAATCGTTGATTAATAACTATTGTTGTACGAAAATTCAATCAACGGAAGATACTTACTCAATGAACCCTCAAAATCAATCACAAATGCTCTAAGAATATCCTCTAATACCTGGATCGTCCTCTTAGACTGCCCATCAGTCTGAGGATGAAAGGCTGTACTGAACTTCAGCTGAGTCCCCAAAGCCTTCTGCAAACCACCCCAAAACATGGAAGTGAAAATAGGATCCCGGTCTGACACTATAGACTTAGGAACCCCGTGGAGACGTACGATCTCCCTCACATACAACTCTGCATACTGATCCACAGTATATGTCGATCTCACTGGTAGAAAATGGGCTGACTTGGTGTACCTGTCCACTATCACCCAACCCTAGTCATGAAGCCCCACTGTCCTGGGTAATCATCCCACAAAATCCATAGTAATGTCCTCCCATTTCCACTCAGGAATACCCAAAGGCTGAAGCAACCCTGCTGGTCGCTGATGCTCAGCTTTCACCTGCTGACAGGTTAAGCATCTGGCAACGTACTCCACCACATCCTTCTTCATCCCGGGCCACCAATACAAAGTCCGTAGATCCTAATACATCTTTGTGGTACCCTGATGAAGTGAGTACGGCGTCGTATGAGACTCATCCAGTATCTCTCGTCTGGTCCCCTCATCAGCTGGAACACATATCCGTTCTTGATATCGAAGTAATCCAACCTTAGTAATAGAATAGTCCTTAGCTATCCTCGCTAAGACATCCTCCCTAACCTTCTGTAACTGAGCGTCTACCAACTGCCCTTCTCTGATCCGCTCTAGCAGGGTCAACTGTAGAGTAATATTGGCCAACCGGCCTACCACCAACTCTATCCCTGCTCTAACCATCTCATCAGCTAACTTCCTTGAGATCTGGATAAAACTATACAACTGACCTGGACCTCTCCGGCTTATGCATCTTCCACCACATTGGCTTTCCCCGGATGGTAAAGAATATCACAATCATAATCCTTTACTAACTCTAGCCAACGCCTCTGTCTCATGTTCAGGTCCTTTTGTGTAAAGAAATACTTCAGACTCTTATGGTCAGTGTATACCTCGCACTTCTCCCCATATAGATAATGTCGCCAAATCTTCAGTGCAAAAACCATTGCTGCCAACTCCAAGTCATGGGTAGGATACTGCTGCTCATACTCCTTCAGCTGTCGTGATGCATAAGCTATAACCTTCTCATTCTGCATCAACACACAGCCTAAGCCCAACCTCGATGCATCATAGTAAACAACAAACTTCCCTTCCCCCAAAGGAAGACTCAACACTGGCGCTGTAATAAGTCGTCGCTTCAACTCTTGGAAACTGTCTTCACACTTGTCTGACCAGATAAACTTTAGATTCTTCCGTGTCAATTATGTCATCGGTGTTGCTATCTTCGAGAAGCCCTCTACAAACCGTCTGTAGTAACCTGCCAAACCAAGAAAACTCCGCACCTCCGAGGCGTTCCTTGGCCTCGGCCAATCCCTAACCGCCTCCACCTTAGATGGATCCACCTTAATCCCATCTGCACCTACGATATGTCCAAGGAATGTCACTTCGGGTAACCAAAATTCACACTTCTTAAACTTGACGTACAACTGATGCTCCCTCAACCTCTAAAGAACCTGTCGAAGATGAAGCTCATGCTCTGCCTCTGAACTGGAGTACACCAAGATGTCGTCGATGAAGACAATAACAAACTGATCTAGGAAATCCTTGAACACCCTATTCATTAGATCCATAAAGGCTGCTGGGGCATTGGTCAAACCAAAAGACATGACCAAGAACTCATAGTGCCCATACCGCGTTCGGAAGGCCGTCTTAGGTATGTTCTCATCCTTGATCCTCAGCTGGTGATAACCAAATCGAAGATCAATCTTTGAGAACACCGTCTTACCTTGCAGCTGATCAAACAAGTCATCGACCCTTGGTAGGGGATACTTATTCTTGATAGTCAACTTGTTCAATTCTCGGTAGTCGATGCACATTCTCAAAGTTCCGTCCTTCTTCTTTACAAACAAAACTGGAGCACCCCATGGCGAGTAACTAGGCCTGATAAACCCAAAATCCAGAAGCTCCTGCAGCTGTATCTTTAATTCTTTCAGTTCCGCCGGTGCCATTCTATATGGTGCCCTCGACACTGGCTCTGTCCTTGGCGCCAACTCAATGACAAACTGAATCTCTCTACGTGGCGGCAACCCAGGCAAATCCTTAGGAAACACATCAGGAACTCGCAAACCAATCTGGTCTCCTCCAGTCCTACTGGTGAAACTCTAGTGGTATCCACCACACTAGCCAGAAAGCCTATACATCCACCTTGAAACAAGTCTCTGGCTCTCAATGCAGATATCCTGGGTACGCGGGGTCCATGCACCGCTCCCACAAAAACAAAGGGATCCTCGCCCTTCGGCTCAAAAGTCACCATCTTCTTCCTACAGTCAATGGTAGCTCCATATCTAACCAGCCAATCCATACCTAGAATCATATCAAAGTCCTCCATACCCAACTCAATTAAATATACTGACAACTCCCTACCATCAACTATCACTGCAGTGCTCTAATCCACCTCCTAGATACTACCAGTTCCCCTGTAGGCAAAATAGTCCCAAACCCTGAAGTACTATACTCACTAGGTTAGCACTCCTCGAGCAGAGAGGCCCTCGACCCCCTCGAGGAAAGGAAAGCAGAAGGCCACCGAGTCTGCCAAACTCTCTGATGACTCGTTGGATGACAACGGTATAGTAATTTCGCTTTTAAACAATTTTCCAATTCCCTGTCATCTATTCGACGGGGACGGAAATTTTAAATATGCTCCACACTTAGGGCCAGACTTCTTCGTATCAAAGAATGAGTGTAAGACTAGTAGAGTCTGTAGTGTAGCGACCAGTAATAATAGCTCGGGTATTGGACTTTGCAATCCTTTTTTGTTTCTTTTTCTGATGTAATGTGTTTGGCTATTCATGCTATATCATGGTTTGACTTTGTTCTTGCTTTTCAGGTACGGACTCCACTAATGTATTCAACCTTTACTGCACCCCAGAGGTTGCTGCTGCCCCTCCGAGCAAAAAGAAAACCAGCAAGAGACATGTTGGGGAGAGCAGCAAGGCGCCTCAACCGAAGAAGGCCCGGAATGCAGGTCCTTTAGAGGACGGTCCATCTGCCACCGTGACTCCAGCTTCCCCCCGCGAGCAACAAAGTCCATCTGCTGTGGCTGGGTCAACTCCTTCTCCTGTCGCCTCATCTGACCAAACCAAGCAGGAAGGTCCTGCTTCAACCGAGAACCTGATGGTTGGCCGTTCCTTTAGATTGGTCAAGGAGAGGCTTACCAAAATTTCGAAGCACGATCGCTACCGAGCGACAATGGCAGCTATGGAGACGATTTGTGTTGACCCAATTCTGAACCGAGCCCTAAATGAGTTCACCAGTGTAAGTTGTCTCCTTTGTGAAATCAGGTCTTCGGTAATTTACTGTTTGTTTAATATTTGTTCTGAATGCAGGCCATGCTAACCCTTACTGCTGGCCGCATCCGCCTTGGTGCTGTCATTGAGGAGGCCAGGACCTCGGATCAACGACATGAGGACGAACTCAAAGCGGCCGAGGCTAGACATGCAGATCAGCTGGCGGTGGTGACTGCGGGAAAGGCCCAACTTGCCAAGGAGTTGGAGGAGAAGCAGAAGTCTCTGGAAAAAGTCCGCGAGTAGAGGGACCAATACAAGGAGTCTAACCACTCTAACTTCAAAGTGGCTAAGCAGCTCGAGCTAGACTTGATCACGAGCAGGCAAGAAACCAGAGATTTGGAGGGTCGGGTTGAGGAATTGGAGAAGACCAATGCCGCCAACTTGGAGAGGTACAAAAATTCCACCTTGAGGTGCTTCTATGATTTCTGGAAGCACAATCAGGGTGCCAACTTTGATTACCTTCCTGAGAATGCGAGAGAGGCTGAACTGGCTCGTTGCATGGCTCGAATGGCTGAAGAAGAGGGATCGAGGGTCCCTCCTTCCCTCGAAATCTCGCTGGCCGCCGGGATGGAGGGTGCAGATAATGAAGCCGTCGACTAGAACCCTCCCCAGCATCCTCCAGCTCCTCAAGCTCCTTAATTTTTTCCTTTTATATTTCTTTTTTTTAATTACAACTATAATTTTTTGGTTTGCTGCACGGGCAGCTTTTACTTTTATTTTAAACAATTACATCCAAGCAGTTATTGCTTGCGGTGTAAAAGGATCGCTTTGATATTACAATATATTTGCATATTATTATAACATCTAATTGTTCGCATGACCGAACTTAGCATAGCACTTTAGTTTGATTTAACAAAATATCAAAATTTTGAAAAATACTCTAAGTGCCCTAGCATGCTTTCACTTATTTTGCTCATGTGTTTACATACCTTTTAACGATATGCTATGCTTACTTGTACCTTGTATGCCCCACAAGTGATCAGGGAGCTTTAGGTCCTTGGTCACTTGCCTTGACTAGAACCTGCTCGAACGTTACTACTCGTAGCAATGCGATTAGAATTATAATACAGCAAAACAACACACGTAATGAGCAAATACTTCTAATAAATACAATAGTTGGCAAGAAATGACTGATTGAGCACAGTCCCTTTTATTCTCGTAATAAATGGACTAAACATGTCTTTACGAGTGATCAATAAGATCACAAAACTTGTAAAAAGTAAAATTTATACAAGCCAATTATTTAAGAAGAATTGTTCATTGATAATACTTGCGCAGGTGTTCTCCATTCCAATATCGAGGAACGAGATCTCCGTTTAAGCAGGCAAGTTTATAATTGCCTGGGTGAAGGACTTCATTAATCTGGTAAGGCCCTTCCCAATTTGGCCCGAGTACTCCAGCAGCTTGGTCGCGGGTGTTAAGAAAAACTCTTCGGAGCACAAGGTCTCCAACATTGAACTTTCTTTCTCAAACTTTGGAGTTGAAATACCGGGCGACCTTTTGCTGGTATGCAGCTACTTAGAGCTGAGCTTGTTCTCGCCTTTCATCAATCGAGTCCAAGGATTCCATGAGTAACTGGTTGTTAGAATCCTGGTCGTACTTTAATCTGCGGTGAGAGGGCGGATCCAACTCAACAGGCAACATGGCTTCATACCTGTATGCCAAGGAAAATGGGGTATGACCTGTTGCTCTTCGGTGGGAAGTTCTGTACGCCAGAGGAATTCAAGCAACTGTTCTGGCCATGATCCCTTCGCTTCTTAGAGTCTTTTCTTCAGTGTATCCTTCAGTGTTTTGTTGACTACCTCGACTTGTCCATTCGCTTGGGGATGAGCGACTGAAGAAAAGCTTTTAATAATGTCGTGACGTTTGCAGAAATCTATGAATAGATCACTGTCGAACTGGGTGCCATTATCTGAGACTATCTTTTTTGGCAATCCATAGCGACAGATAATGTTTTTGACTACAAAGTCAAGCACTTTCTTTGTCGTTATGGTCGCGAGTGGCTCAGCTTCGGCCCATTTGGTGAAGTAGTCGACGGCAACCACTGCGTACTTTACACCTCCTTTCCCCGTAGGCAAAGATTTGATTAGATCTATTCCCCAAACCGCAAAGGGCCATGGACTCTGCATCTGCTTTAACTCATTGGGAGCCGCTCTCGGGATCTTAAAAAACCTTTGACACTTGTCACATTTTTGCACGAACTCCATGGAGTCTTCATTCATTGTTGGCCAGAAATATCCCTGCCTTGGGATCTTTTTCGGCAGGCTTTGCCCCCCAACGTGGTCTCCGAAAAAACCTTCGTGTACCTCCTTCATCAACTATTTGGCTTTCTCCTTTGTAATACACCTGAGAAGTGGCAGTGAGTATCCCCTTCGGTACAGAATTCCATCGACCAGGATATACCTAGCAGCCTGCCGCTGAAGGGTCCTAGCTTTGTTTCTGTCCGCTAGTAGCACGCCGCTTGATAGATACTCTACATAAGGCGCCATCCATGTATCTGTCATCTGGATGACTAAAGTGGTTTTTGTTGTTTGGTTGCTGGGTGCAGGTAGTCGCTCGACTGGCACTGTGTGCAAAGTATCAGCATCTTTTGCACTTGCCAACTTTGCCAAAGCGTCTACATTGGAATTCTGATCACGAGGCACTTGCTGTAGAGTATATCTGGCGAACTAGGCTAACAGATCCTTTGGTTTGTTCAGATAAGCGACCATCTTTAATCCCCGCGCTTAATACTCTCCCAAGAACTGATTCACGACTAGCTGAGAATCACTATAAATGTCAAGCGCTTTTATGTTCATGTCCTTGGCTAACTGCAGTCCAGCGAGCAGTGCTTCATATTCAGCCTCATTGTTAGAGGCAGTTAAGTCAAATCTTATTGCACAGTGAAATCGATGCCCTTCGGCGTTATCAATATCACTCCTGCTCCTGCGTGGGATTTGTTAGATGATCCGTCGGTGAAAATTTTCCACGAGGGTGCTTGGGTTTAACATTCAGGCTCGCTAGGCTCCTCGATCTTCTCGCTGCCTGCGGGCTCTATGAACTTGGCGATGAAGTCAGCTAAGGCTTGTCCCTTTATCACTGCTCGTGACAAGAAAGATATGTCAAACTGCCCGAGCTCGACTGCCCACTTTAGTAATCTTCCGGCAGCCTCTGGCATTTGCAGGACTTGTCGAAGAGGCTGGTCAGTCAATACCGTAATCGGATGGGCTTGGAAATAAGGTCGTAGCTTCCTAGAGGCCAATACTAAGAAGTAGGCTAATCTTTCAATGAGGGGATATCTTAATTCTGCTCTGATCAACCTTTTGCTTATGTAATATACAACCTTCTGCACACCTTCTTCTTCTCTCACCAGAACAGCACTAGCAGCATAATCTGTGATTGCCAAGTAGACGAACAAAGTCTCTTTATCTACTAGCTTCGACAGGATGGGCGGCTATGCCATATGCACTTTTAGTTCTTGAAAGGCCTGCTCGCACTCATCTATCCATTCAAATTTCTTGCTGCCTCTGAGTAGATTGAAAAATGGGACACACTTGTCAGTTGATTTTGAAATAAACCTACTAAGGGCGGTGTTATCCCCAAAATTTGAAAATGATGACGTGGTGACAGAAATGACAAATGGCAAGGAATGGTTGGGTGACCTGGCTTAGGAGTAACCCGGTAGACTAGTGAAGAACTTTGACTGGCCTGAGAAGTGTCATGACCGACCAGGCATGACTTTGTCCGGCCAATCACATGCTTGTCTGCCCAGGCATGACCTTGTCCAACCAGTCACATGTTGGTCCGGCTAGGCATGACCTTGTACGACCAGTCACATGCTTGTCTGCCCAGGCATGCCCTTGTCCGACCAGTCACATGCTTGTTTGCCCAGGCATGACCTTGTCTGACCAGTCACATTCTTGTCTGCCCAGGCATGATCTTGGCCAACCAGGCATGACCTTGGCCAATCGGTCATGATCATGTCCGACCAGCCAAGTGCATGTCTGCCCAGCCAAGTGCATGTCTGCCCAGCCAAGTGCATGTCTACCCAGTCAAGTGCATGTCTACCCAGCCAAGTGCATGACTGCCCAACCAAGTGCATGTCTGCCTAGTCAGGTGTGTGTCTGCCCAGTGAAGGTGTGGTCGACCAGCTTGGATGAGATATGGATCGACTAGATAGAGCAAAGCTACGCACGAGATCCCAGAAACAGCTTCAACAAGAATCGGTCTTGGCTTGCGTGGGAATCTCTCATTTATCCCACGAATATAGTGTACTGTTACATTTTGAATATTAATGTAATTTAAATATAATGAGAATTATAAAATATCCCGATTATGGGGGGATATCATCTGTACGATCCTGAGCCTATAAATACAAGGCTTATGGCATCATAAAGAGGACTTTTTGACTTTTGGACTTTTGAACTTTTGATTGAATTCTTATTTTCTAGAGAGAGAGAGAGTACTTGTATTTGAGAGAATTCTTGTATTCTTGTAATCTGCACTGAAGAAACTTAGTTGACTCAAGTTCATCTGATCTTGAGTGCAGATCTATAATCACAACTCTAAGTGGATTAGGCTATTACCATCACATTGAGGCTAAACCACTATAAAAATTGTCTGTGTCGTTTATTTTCTCTTGAAGGTTTTATCGTTTTTGGCATCCACACGTCGTTGGCCAAAAATGCGGTCAACATTTTGGTGCTTTCATTGAGAGCCTAAAGAGAAAGACAGACGGTCCCTGAAGTATTATTGCGCCTAAGAACACCAATGCGGCCTCCAAGAAGACAGGCTCCTCTAAAGAGCCTGCCAGATTAGAAGGTCCTAGCCTTCAAGACCGTAAAACTGAGCCTAGAGTCGTGCTCGAGGACGTAACTCTAGAAGTTGAAGAGCTCCAGGAAGCCATGAGCACCTTCGAAGAGGAGATGGCACAATTCAATGCCAGACAGGAGGCGTTCGCTGAAGAAATGGCTAGGCAGAATGTTGCATTCGAGCAACAAAGACGGGAAATGGACGCCAGGAGTGAGGAGATCCGGCGACTGCAGGAGGAGGCCGATAGGCGACATTGCGAGGCTGCACTCGCTCTGGAGTCAGCTATGCAGCTGACCCGGGCTAATGCCCAAGCTGCACCAGGAGTGGCAGCCACCCCAAGAGCAAGGGCTACAGAAGCTGGTCGTAAGAACACTGATAAACCCCATTCTCGAGGGCCAAATAGGAGTGGTAGTAACCCACCTGGTCGGGAGGAAGATGGGGTCCGGTCGGGCACTGCCTCAACTCAAAGGGGGAACTCCAGAACCCCCTCAAGGAGCCACCGATCAGAGACTTCTAGGTCTGGGAGTCATAAATAAGGTAGCAAGAAAACTCCACCTAAGCAGGAGCACAATAAAGCTTCTTGAGGTAAAGAAACTTCC
This sequence comes from Humulus lupulus, assembly GCF_963169125.1. Classification (NCBI taxonomy): domain Eukaryota; kingdom Viridiplantae; phylum Streptophyta; class Magnoliopsida; order Rosales; family Cannabaceae; genus Humulus; species Humulus lupulus. The sequence goes on along the minus strand of NC_084796.1, from coordinate 163,308,447 downwards.
CACTTCAAAGATGGGCATGGTCGTGATGAAGCTGATAGTCATCACATTGACCAGTCGAAGGAGAAGAATGATAACAACCATCGAGGAGGAAGAGATCGCCCAACTCAGACAGGAAGGCCACCACTACATCCCAACCAGCGCAGTGGCAAGGAGCATGTTCCGCATAGCAAACCTTCTGAGAAAACCTGGAGTACGGTGTTCGATCGGTTAGGGAGACATACCTCCCAGAAGGATTTAAGAGACGACATCACTGATAGGAGAATGACCGTCCCAGTCGAAGGGCGAGATCCAATCCGACCTACCAGTCAAGTAGAAATACTTGATGATGGTCTGCCGGGTAGGAGCGCTCAACCAGGCGGTCCCGAAAATAAGTCCCAAGCAGTGGCCCCAGGCATCCAAGCCCAGCTTGATGCTCTGACAGCAGCAGTTCAGAGTCTATCAAAACGACCCTCTATGATTGATCCAGTAGACCACAGGAGTGGCAGCCCGTTCTATGCTCGAATTAGAGCAGCCCAGCCACCAGCAAAGTACAAAGCACTGGTACTGGCAATTTATACAGAAAAGGTAGACCCGATAAGGAACGTGGGGAAATTCGAAGATCAGATGGAGCTGGTCGGGGTGAGTGATGACTATCGGTGCAGATTCTTCCCCACCACATTGTCCGACACTACCCAAGAGTGGTATTGGAAGTTTAAGCCTAACTCTATCACTTCTTTGGAAAGTTTCAGAAAGGAGTTTTGCAGGCAGTTTAGTGCTGCTCGGACCCCTCCATTTTATGCCAATCACTTGGCGGACATTAAGCAAGGAAAATATGAGTCTCTCAAGAACTACATACAAAGGTTCATGAGAGAAGCTAACCGAGCTACGACAGTTGGAGATGAGGGGAAGATGGTGGAAATTTCTTCCGGCATTATCTATCGGAGTCCTTTGTGGGACAGCATTCATCGCAACCCAATTTCAACGTTACAACAGTTTCTTGACCGGGCGGATAAATACATGAAATTGGATGATGCAATTGAGAAGGGAGAGAAGGGCGTGAACAATCTGGGCAGATCGACTGATCTCCCCAAGAACGGAGAAAATGGTCAAAATGGCAGAAAGAAACGTGGGAGTAACAGGTCTGACCGCCATGATGAAAAGAAAGCTAAGTTGAATCCGAACGATAAGCCAACCAAGTATGAGCCCTGATTCACAAACTACACAACTCTTTCAGCAGGCCGGGCAGAAATCTATCTCGCTAGTCACCAGGAAGCTCCCTATAAGAAGCCCCCACCGATGAGGAAAGAGACATCTAAGAGGGACATGAACAAATTTTGTCGGTTCCATGGAGATTATCGCCATGACATAAACAAATGCAATCACCTCAAAGATGAGATAGAATTTCTTCTCCGGTCGGGCAAGTTGAGGAAGTACCAGGCAGAGACACCCCACGGAGAAGGAGGCAGCAACAATCCTGGTTTCAAACGACAAAGATCTCCACCCTTGCAGCCCGGACCTGTGGACTTTACCTTAGACACTATATGTGGAGGTCCACACTTAGCTGAGGAAAGCAACGAAGCAAGGGAGAAGCATGCTGAGCGGGAGTGCTAGGATCGGGAGCCATTGGAGCAGCGAGCGTCTATGAATATATTATGTTTAAATACCGCTTTCAGAGTGGTAGTTTAATTTCAAGTTGTTTAACTTGTAATTTAAATTTGGTTTATGAGCTGGTTATTTGCTGACCAGCCATATATTGTTGAACAATTTTTGTTGTTTAAGACTCGTTATTAGACACGTTTTGTCCTTTTGAATTTACGAGTAATAAAAGAGACTACACGCAGCGTGGTCGATTCTTGCTACAAATGTGCATGTGTGTTAATTATCCGGACAGTGTTCAACTGGTCGGTAAAATCAGACAGTGTTCAACTGGTCGATACATTCAAGTTGTGTTCAACTGCTCGAATATTTTCCATATATTCTATGTGTTTCACGAGTGATAAACTGCTCGAACAGATTTGGTCAAAAAGTAGCAAGTGACTAAAGATCTCTCAACCCTTAATCACTTGGGGGGCACATAGGGTATATTGGTATATAATTTAACACAGGCAATAAGAGCACGAGTTAAGATATCTGTTTTTAGGCTGACTTGTAAATTTTCGAAGTCCAAAAAGGCCATTAAGCTAACTTGTTTGACAAAGCTTAAGTAACTTGAAATTTTTAAATTTTAAGTTAGAAGAAGATATTCGTGTGACACTAAACGTTATTCTCATAAAATGTTAGAGCAATAAGAGTGTGAGAAAGTATACTTAGTATGAACTTATGAAATGTCTAGAATTTCAAAGTTAGAAAACTAAGTACTCATGAGAAAATATAAGGCATACATCAGAGTGACTTTGCTATTCAAAATAAACTTGTAATGTTTTAAGTATAAAAAGACTTAGAATGTTTCAAGTTAAAAAAGAAAAAGTAAAGTACAAATGCCAAACAGCTCGATCATACGAGCAAGAGTATATAACAAAATACAAGACAAAGTATGCTAGAGAGCTGGTAGGATGACAACTTCTCTGGTCGGGCGGAGGCTTCTCTAGTAGGATGAGGGGTCACTGGTCGGCTCTGGCAGGTTGATCAACCCCTTCCTTGGCATCAACTACTCCTTCCGGTCGGAATGATAGCATAGGGGAAGCAGATGTAGTGCCGACAGGATTAGCTGCTTCCTCAGCAGCCCTGGCCTCACATTTAGCAAGTTCCTCTGCCTTAACCTCCTTGGTGAGAAAGTCAAGGTTAAGAGGCTTGTTTAGCTTCCACACCTGATAAAAATAGTTGAAGCAGATCTCCTCATAGCGGGTAAGATCATCTTCTTTCTCCTGCCTCAGCTCCTCAATCTCGCGAATCAGTCCCTCGTTCTCACGAGCCAACCCCTCATTCTCACAAGTCAGTTTGTCTAGCCAATCAGTCAGTGACTTGTTGGTTTGGGTTAGTTTGTCATTCCCATCAGCCAACCCCCTAGGAGACTCCTCTCGCTCAGCCACAGTCTTCTCTGACCCCTCCAACTTGGATTGAAGAGCACCCACCTTAGCTTGGGCCTCCACTAGTTGATCATTCAAGACCTTGATCAACTCCTTGTAGTCTATTGCTCGGTGCTGAGCATGACTGATGGTGATGAGCGTCTACATGAAAAACAAGAGGTTACTACAAAGCATGAATATAAGTAACAAACTGTCTTGTGGTAGAGTACTTACATTCGCCAACTGAGAAAGCCCTCTCTGTAAGAAAACATCAACACTAAGTCGAGGGAAGGACTCAAAGCTTTGAATCATTGAAGTGTCGTGAAGAGTCTGATCAACCACGTCCTTCCCAATGGTACCAGCAGTGCGAAGTGCCTCACTTAGGCCGGTCTGACGAGTGGGGGTTAGGCTTGCTGAAGGAGGAAGCGAGGAAGGGGTCAACTATGGGATTGCAACTGACCCCTCGGCTTGTGTCACTTGGATGGGCAGTATTGTCCTCGGGACCTTGCTCGGAGGAGTGGAACCACTTCCTTCTCTAGACTTCCTCTTCGGGGCAGGAGGGGCGTTGTAATGCCTGAACATCTCTGGATCTGCGAAAGAGGAAGCACAAGATTTGTTAGTAAAAAAAAAATAAAGCAATATGTGGATAAGTATATTACTACTACAGTTCTATTAATCCCATATAACTAATTATCAAACATATCACTATGACTATTAGACCTGAGTTGAGGATCTGGTCAAGGAAGTCGTCCTCATCGTCGGATGATGAGCTCAAGTCCCTCTCAGGCTGGATGGCCTTTCCCTTCCCAGACTGGGTGGGAATGGTAGGTCTGCGCTGATCCTCTGGCCGAGGCTCCCTAATGACGAGATCGCCTGGTCTACGGGAGTGAGAAGATGGTCCAGGAGAAAACTGGTCAGTCACTACCTCAGTGTCGGCGTTGGACTGATCAGTTGCATTATTTTCCTCAGTATTACTCTCCACTGTGATGTTTTGGTTACATGGTAGCAGGCCCACCACCTGAAGATTGTCTACAGTAACCAAAATTTTCACGTCCTTCTCCTCGAAACACATGTTGGCCAACTCCTCTGCTCGCTTGAACATCTCTTTTGTGGGCGAGGGTTGCTCGAATGGACCCGCATGTGTAAAAGCCAAGTTGTTGGCTTTGATGTTCGACGTGAGAAAATACTCTGTATAGTATTTCCCAGGGTTCGACTTGTGAGCGATGCCACAAAGGTATTTAACCCCCTTTTGCCTGTGAAAGAGGTGGAAAAAACCTGTGTTCTTATGGCTTGGGTTGGTTCTGGAGTCGAACAAGTAATGTATCTCGTGAGGAGTAGGCTCATCCCAGCCTTACATGTGGTAGAGAATGTACAGCGCAAACAATGCCTGAATCCTGTTAGGAGCGATCTGGAAGGGAGAGACGTTGAAATAATCCGCTACTGACCGGAAGAAAGGGTGTAGCGAGATAGTCGCTCCTGCGTATATATGGTGCCTAGAACAGGCACAGTACGGTCCGCCAGGCCTGTTAGCTCTCTGGTGAGGGCGCGGACATATCACATTCACCCCTCTCATGCCTAAGGCTAGGATGTGTTTGTCAAACATCTCGGGGTTGAGTTTCGTAGGCTTGGCAGTAAACCAGGAAGGTGTTTCTTCTCCTTCCTTCCTTGGTTTTTGGACAGTCGGGTGCTGGACCTCGGTAGCAAAATTCTGGGTGGTTTTTCTCCGAGTCTTACTTGATTTTGGCATCTGGCGAGGTGGTCTCGAAGAAGCTGCAGTGTGAGCCTCACTATGTTCCACCACTTTTTGTACCGCTCTATGGGCCACTTGAGGATCTTGGTCCTGCGAGAGCCTATTGGACTTCTTTAACCTCATTGTCGATTGTTCAGCTTGATGAAGGAACTGTTCTTCGTGAAGAAAGTACAAAGCTGAATGGGGGAGGATCTACTTAAAGCGGCGGAGGCGATCCTCAGGAGTGCGACTGGTGGGAGACTTTGACGAAGAGTCACTGCTTTGAGGGGTCTCAATCGACTGCGGGACGGACGTATCAGAATTCGTGTGGTTGTCACCTCCCCTATAGTCGAAGTGATTCATCTACAAAAAATAAAAATGGGGAGGTGAGTAACCATACAGATAAAATTCAACAAGAGCAAAATTTATTTTTCTACTTAGAAAAATTTATCTAAGTAGTGAAAATTCAGCATGCACGGAGAAAAAATAAATTTTGTGCCTAAAGTGCCTAAAAAGTGCTTAAGGTCCCTAGGGTGAGCATGAATTCAAAGTTTTAGACATAGAATTTTTTTTTGTCCAAGTGGCGTGCCAAGTGCCTAGGGCGTGCCATGCTTGGTCTGAAGAGCCAAGAGATGTCAAGGAGCCGTGGTGCCGAGGAGCTGCACCTTGGTCCGAGTGGATGCGTGTGCCTAGTGCCGAGGAGCTGCGCCTTTGTCTGAGCGGAGCGCCTGGTCCGAGGAGCTCTTGGTGCCAAGACACCCGAGGAGTGGTGTGGTTCGCGCCTGGGAGCTGCTGGTCCGAGGAGATGTGCGCATGGGAGTCCGATGAGCTGCGTCTTTGTTCGAGCAGTGCGCCTAGTCCGAGGGGGTGATGGACCCAGCCCCACGTGTGTCTGTGGGTGTCTGATCGGACACTTGATGTCCGAGGTGTATGTCCAAGGCTGTCCGAGGGGCTATTTTATGGTCCGATCGGATCATGCTTTTTGCAAAAAGAAAGAGCAATGGCCACTCGGCCATACCCCATGTCCCATACCCGAATCTCACCAAAAACCCTAAGCCTAAAATCCCAGCACAAACACATTTTTTCACCCAAAATACACAACCAAAAGATCAAATGGGGAAATTGAAAGGTTTTCCAATGTTCTTGGGACCAAATATACCATCAAATATCCAAAAACCCATATTCATGATTTAGGTTAAAATGACTCATTTTTCTTTAAATTTCTATGAAATTGAAAGTAAAATTGGGTTACCCATAACCTAAACAACATCAAAACAGCCACCAAACATATTATATCTCCAAGATTCATATAGACAAAATTCAAGAAAAAATGCTCTAGGAAGTTTCGGCCATCTCATGCATTTTCATGTAGTTTTTGAAAAAAAAAATAACAAGAATATGAGGGCATGGAAGAGAAGACTTACCCAATATTGAAGAGCCCTTGATTTGTTTGGAGAAATGAGAAAATTTGCCTTGAAGGTCCTTGAAGTTTCGGCCAAGAGAAGAAAAACTCAAGAGGGTTTCGGCCAAAGAGGAAGAAGAAGATGAGAGGGTTTTTTTATGTTTAACTTTCTTGTGTGTGTGGAAATGTGGAAGTATAGGGACCTATTTAAAGGGAAAAAGTTGGAATTACCACTTACTTTTGGACCTTTGGGATTCCTGGGATATTTTTTCTCCCCACGATTATGAGCAGTTAATTGCAGTGATCGTGGTTTGTGGAGTCATGGTCTATTGCATGGTAGGAAGATGTATAGTTGATTTTTTTTATAGTGCCGTCAGTTGTGGAGAAAAAAGTTTATTATGTGAGACATCATATAATAAACTTGGGGGGCAAATGTTATCCCCAAAATTTGAAAATGATGACGTAGCGACAGAAATGACAAATGGCAAGGAATGGTTGGGTGACCTGGCTTAGGAGTAACCCAGTAGACCAGTGAAGAACTTTGACTGGCCTGAGAAGTGTCATGACCGACCAGGCATGACTTTGTTCGACCAATCATATGCTTGTCTGCCCAGGCATGACCTTGTCCGACCAGTCACATGTTGGTCCGGCCAGGCATGACCTTGTCTGACCAGTCACATGCTTGTCTGCCCAGGCATGCCCTTGTCCGACCAGTCACATGCTTGTCTGCCCAGGCATGACCTTTTCTGATTAGTCACATGCTTGTCTGCCCAGGCATGATCTTGGTCGACCAGGCATGACCTTGGCTGATCTATCATGACCATGTCCGACCAGCCAAGTGCATGTCTGCCCAGGCAAGTGCATGTCTGCCCAGGCAAGTGCATGTCTGCCCAGCCAAGTGCATGTCTGCCCAGTCAAGTGCATGTCTGCCCAGCCAAGTGCATGTCTGTCCAGTCAGGTGCGTGTCTACCCAGTGAAGGTGTGGTCGACCAGCTTGGATGAGATATGGATCGACTAGATAGAGCAAAGCTACGCACAAGATCCCAGAAACAGCTTCAACAAGAATCAGTCTTGGCTTGCACGGGAATCTCTCATTTATCCCACGAATATAGTGTACTGTTACATTTTGAATATTAATGTAATTTAAATATAATGAGAATCATAAAATATCCCAATTATAGGGGGATATCATCTGTACGATCCTGAGCCTATAAATACAAGGCTTATGGCATCATAAAGAGGACTTTTTGACTTTTGTACTTTTGAACTATTGATTGAATTCTTATTTTCTAGAGAGAGAGAGTACTTGTATTTGAGAGAATTCTTGTATTCTTGTAATCTGCACTAAAGAAACTCAGTTGACTTAGGTTCATCTGATCTTGAGTGCAGATCTATAATCACAACTCTAAGTGGACTAGGCTAGTACCATCACATTGGGGTTGAACCACTATAAAAATCATCTGTGTCGTTTATTTTTCTCTTGAAGGTTTTATCGTTTTTGACGTCCACACGTCGTTGGCCAAAAACGCGGTCAACAAGCAGAAATTCTTCCAGTCAGACTTCGGACATCCTTAATCTTCATTGGCGACTTCATCTCAATTAGGGCTTTTATCTTCTTGGGATTAGCTTCAATTCCTCTTGAGTTCACAATGAATCCCAAGAACTTCCCTGATCGAACTCCGAAGGAACATTTAAGGGGATTTAGCTTCATCCTATATTTATGGGGACGTTGAAGCATTCCTGTAAATCCCTTACATGTCCTTCTTCCTTCTTCAACTTAACCCGCATGTCGTCGACATATACCTCCATTTTTGCCCCGATCATCTCTTTAAACATGTGGTTGACGAGTCTCTGGTAAGTTGCACCAGCGTTTTTCAAACCAAAGGGCATCACCTTGTAACAATAGAGCCCTGTATCGGTTCAAAAGCTAGTGTGATCCTCATCAGGGGGATGCATACTAATCTGGTTATACCCAGAGTATGCATCCATAAATGAGAGGATCTCGTGTCCTACGGTGGCCTCGACCAGCTAATCGATCCTCAGGAGTGGGAAGCAGTCTTTAGGGCAGGCTTTATTGAGGTCTATAAAGTCCACGCACGTATGCCACTTGCCATTCAGCTTGGGCACGATTACGGGATTGGAGACCCACGATGGATAAAATTCCACCCTGATGAACTCATTCCCCTTCAGCTTCATGACTTCTTCCTTCAAAGCTTTCGATCGGTCTTTGTCGAGCAACCTCCTTTTCTACTATACAGGTGGGAAGCTTTTGTCAATGTTTAGGACATGGCTGATGATTGCAGAATCTATCCCAACCATGTCTTTATGCGACCAGGCAAAGACGTCCTGGTTCCTTTTTAAGAACTCCACCAGTGCTTGCTTTGTTGTTGTCTCTAAGTTTTTACCGACTTTCACAACTCTGGTCGAATTTCCCTCATCAAGTTGGACTTCTTCAAGGCCCTCGATGGGGCCTACTTCTTCCTCGAAATCCCCAAAGCGAGGATCTAAGTCTCTATCCTCACTTTGGGCAACGCGAGGATCTAAGGCCCTCGATTATCACCTGAGCGGGCTTGAACATCAGATGCCTTTTGCAACTCTTTTCCGGCAGCATCCCTCGATACACCCTTCTTTGCCTTGGTGATCGAGGCGTTGTAGCGTTCTCTCGCCTCTTGCTAGTTTCCTAGTACGCATCCTACTCCTGCGTCTGTTGGGATTTTCATGGCAAGGTCCCATACAAAAGTGACAGCTCGAAGGTTAACCAAAATAGGTCTCCCTATCACGGAATTATACGCCGAAGGACAATCAACCACTATAAAAGTTGTGAGTTATGTCCTGTTAGCAGGCGCGGTACCTGCTGTGACTGGGAGTCTAATTGACTCTACCAGAGCGAGCCCTTCTTCGGAAAAACCATAAATAGTTTGGTTGCATGGCTCTAGGTTCTTGATGGACAGTTTCATCCTTTCCAGCGAGGACATATATAGGATGTTGACCGAACTTCCTGTATCGACCAACACCCTTTTCACCATCATATTTGCAATTTGAACATCCACGACCAGCGGATCGGAGTGTGGGAATCGCACATGCTGGGCGTCATCATTAGAGAAGGTGATCAATTCCTCCTCAGTTCGAGCCTTTTTGGGTGCACGATCCTTAACACTCATCATCTCGATGTCCTGGTCGTGGCGTAGGGTTCGAGCGTATCGTTCCCTCACTTTTCCACTATCTCCTGCGAGATGTGGGCCTCCGCAAATGGTGAGTAGGGTACCTACCACAGGAGATGTCTGTAAAGGTGGCGAGAGCTGGCGTGCAGGCGCCGACTCGTTGCCACCTTGAGCCTCTCGCTGAGAACCTCTCGCGGCTCATACATATCTTCTTAAGTGTCCCTGTCTTATCAGGAACCCAATCTCGTCCTTCAGCTGGTTACACTCATTGGTGTCATGCCCATAGTCGTTATGATAACGACATAACTTTTTCAAATCTCTCTTGGAGATATCCTTTCTTATAGGCGCGGGTCGTCTGTGGGGCACGCTCGAGCTGGTCTCTTGGAACACCTCGGCTCGGCTTTTGACAAGGGCGGTGTAATTGGTGAATTTTGGTTCATACCGATTATTTTTGGGGCATTTACTCTCGAAGGTCGAGGGTTCACCATTCGCCCGCTTTCCACCATTTTTACCATTGCCATTCTCGTTGCCTTTGCCGTTTCCATTGGGCTTAGACCCGTTGACGACTTTGGCGGGTTCTTCCTTGGGCCCCTTGTCCTTTACTGACAACTTGCCTTTGTTGGCAATCGCATCCTCGAGCTTGATGTATCGATCAGCTCGATCTAAAAACTCTTGGGTAGTATTAACCCCATGCTTCCTGAGGCTACTCCAGAGAAGAGAATGACGCCTAACCCCAGCGGTTAGGGCCATCATCTTGCCTTCATCGCCCACAGTCTTGGCTCCTGTTGCGGCTCGCAGGAAGCGCTGAACATACTCCTTCAAAGGCTCTCCTTCTTTCTGGCGTATCTCGACCAGTTGGTTTGCCTTAGTAGGGTGCACACGACCCGCATAGAACTGTCCGTAAAATTCCTTAACGAACATTTCCCAGGATATTATACTTGCAGGAGGGAACTTAAAGAACCACTCCTGAGCGGCATCAGAAAGGGTCGCTGGGAAGATCCTGCAGCGAGCGTCTTCAAAGACTTTCTGAATGTCCATTTGTATCTCAAATTTATTTACATGAGATACCGGGTCTCCGTACTCGTCAAAGTTTGGTAGAGTCGGCATTTTGAACTTACTGGGGGTTTCTGCCACATCAATTCTTTGTATGAAAGGGGTGCCTCTCCTCCTATTGTACTCGATATGCGATGTACGCCCCCCGACCAGCTGCTGTACAGCCTGGTTTAGGGCATCGATTTGAGCTTGAATGGCTTCAGGAATTGCTGGGGCCTCCGGTGCTGGGGGAATGTACTCATCGTGCCTTTCTCGGTGATCGTTGAGTACATCCCTCAAGTCATCGTCTCTCCGCCACTGCTCGTTGGCTCTGAGCCGGCTAAAGACGTTGTTTTGTCTGGGCTGCCCCCCAACATTACGTCCTGATTGTCGGTCTTCTGTAGGTGGTGGGCTTCTGCCTCCACCTCTCTCCTTGTTTCTCCGACCAGCATTCCCTCTGCCTGATTCGGCCTCATTGTAGTCGTGGCCATCTCTGAACCTTGACTGGCTATGGTGGGATCGACTGTTTCCTCTGTTGCCTCCTTGGGCAAGAAATTCCCGAGCGCTAGGGGGAGGCCTGCGCTGGTCGGTGTGTCCTCGTGCATTGTCATGTCGTGGAGGGCCCCTGACTGTAGAGCCTGTCTCTAAATTCCTTTTGTTGGCAGAAGGACGCTGCCCCGTGCTTGGTGGGTGCGGCTCTTCACCCCCTGAGCGTCTAGGGTTTCGGGGCTGTTGCCCGGCCCTATTCTGCCTGGGACGCGGGGGATTGCCTCGACCAACCTGGGATGGAGGTTGTGTCTCAAGGTCCCTAGGTGGGACATCCTGAGGCATTGGTGGTTGCTCCAGCCTTTGAGGGCTTGTCGGCTGGAGCGGAGGGCTAGGATTGGGACCCTTTTGAGGTGGTCCACTCGGGGGTTGATCAGGCTACGAGGCAGGTGCAGCCTGATTCCTAGCCAATTGGAGGGCTGCTTCGAGGGCTGCCATGGCATCCCTCTGACAACGGTCCATCTCCGTCTGTCACTCACTCAGCTTTTGGTGCTCTATCTCTCTCTGCTATGACGCCATTATCTCGGCAGAACTCTCTTGATTGGCCCTCAGAGTGGCCAATTCATCTTGTAACACCCCCAGTGTTTTCTTCAGGGCCTCAGAGTCTACTTCCTCCTCATCGAACTCCAAATGAGGTTCGTCTTCAGCCATGTTTGGTGGAGGAGGCTGGGATGGAGCGGCAGCAGCCTGTCCAGTTTTCTTGGTAGTCTTTGCCATTAGTTTTTCTCAGATTCAAGTCTCTCAATGAATGCACCAGAATGTTGACCTTGATTTTGGTCAACGACACGGAGTCTAGGAAACGACAAGAAAACGATATAGAGCTTGAAAATAATCTAATGGAAAGATAAAGAACACATGGATTTATAGTGGTTCGGCCCCAGTAATTGGTAATGACCTATGTCCACTTGATATTACTATTATTAATATTGAACTCCCAAGGTGTGATCAAAGAACGAGGGTTCTTGAGTTTCACGGACCTTAGAAGAAGAAAAAAATACAATGATGGATAATAGTAATGTAATTCTCTAAGCAAAAAGACCGATCCCCTTTCTTGAGCTATCTCTTGTATATTTATAGGCTCAGGAAGAGTTACATGAATTAGGAAAATCATATCTATCCTTAATGATCGGATCTGCAGGTCATAATGAAGAGATATTCTTGGATATCATAACAACTGTACAAATTTTTACATAAATAAGCGAATATACGACCAGGCTGGTCGTATATAGAACTTGATCTCTTCGCGCAGAAATAATGCTGGTCGATAGGTGAGTCGTATCTCTGCTACGTGTCCGCCACGCGTCAAAAATCCTTCCCACGTCATCAGCAACTGATTTATGGATAAACAATGGCCATGTGCACTTTCCATTCATGGACGTTCTTGAGAATACTCCCAATTCCCATGAGAGGCGGCACCACCCCTAGGTCCATATAGGTAGAATTCTTACAGTATTTTGTTACCAAAAATACTTGTCTTTACAAGACTGAATTCTATTAAAACACCTTTCAGTTTTAACCCTCCACTTGGTAACACACAAGTACTCAATATCTCAGATGGGACTTGTTTTGAGTACAACTAATATTCACTTGATTGACTTGTTATTACCTATTGAACCTAACACTAGTTGAATAACTATTGTTAAGATAGGTTACCATCAATCGTGAATCTCTTCAGGGAGTTTAAGTCCCATCCCTTGAGATGATGCGGCCACTAAATCCCTCGTTAGTGGCTTAGTGAAAGGATCCCTAAGATTTTCATTTGTTCTCACATAGGATATTGAGATGACTCCTCTTTGAATCAATTCTCTTACATATCCACGTCTTAGACTAATGTGTCTAGACTTCCCATTATACACTCTGTTGTATGCTCTAGCCAATGTCGCTTGGCTATCACAATGTATCGATATAGTAGATACATTTTCTTTGATTAGGGGAATCTCTATCAACAGATCCCTTAACCATTCGGCCTCTTTGCCGGTAGCAGCTAGAGCTATTGTAATGACCCAAAATTATTAATAAGGCTTAAGAGCCTTGATTAGTGTGCCGGGAGGGCATAATTGGAGGTTAAGAGAATTAATGGTAAGAAAGCGTGGATATGGGTATTGAATAAGTATGCGGGCGCGGTTTGGCTGGTAAGGGCATAATGGTAATCTTGGCCTGTTAGGGCATAAATGTGAATGTGTGTGATAAATTTTTGAGACCACATTATTATGTGGGTAGATTGATTAATATATATGCGTGTACATGTGTGCGCATTTGTAACTATCGGCACGAGGCGATCCTAGAGAGCAAGTAGCGGGAAAGTCACAACGGGGTTTAATAGTTGACTTTGGATAAGTCAGGGGTATTATAAGTATCGGGTAGTTATTTAGACTATCGGGTTATGAAAATAAATATATGGAGATATATTCGAGGTTAGGAAGTCTAGGTGGGAATGTTGGGGAATTTTACCATTTTGCCCTCAAGGACATTTCCGGCACCCCGAGGCTCGGGATTGACTTAACGGGATAAAGGATAGTCTCAGTTAAAACAGAAGCTAGTGGAAAGAAATATTAGACCGACTCTCATTCTCTCCCCCTCTTCTCTCTCAAAAAAAACTAAGAAAAACACAAGGAAAACAGAGGAAATTTGGAGGATTTAGGCTGGGATTTCAGAGGATTTCAGTGGAGATTTAAAAGCTTAGCTCAAGGATTATCCAAGGAACATTTAATCAAAGCCAAGGTGAGAATCAAACTGTGTTTTAAGGTTAGAAGCTCTGAGTTTTTTCTGGGTAATAAGATAGTTATAATTTTGGTGTTTAAGGTTGAATTGGAGCTAGGAACTTGGGAACTAGCTGGGATTTTGCTTAGAGAAGGGGTTCAACTGAAAAGGTAAACTTTAATTTATGATTTAGAAGTTTAAATCTGAGTTTTGAATGGTTGGTTTTGGTGTTTGATGTTCTTGAGTTTCAGAGATTGAAACATGGATTGCAATGAGTCTTAGATTGGGTTTCCTGTTGAATTAAGATGTTAAAGTTGTCTTAAAAGTGTTGGGAATGATTGATGTGGAAATAGGGAGCTTTGTGATGGTTTTGGGTAAGGTTTGGAGGTTGGAAATGGTGGAAATTCTGGGTTCGAAGGGAAGGGTCGTGACTCTGTTCTAGAGCGCTGCGGCCCTAGCTTGCTAAGGAGCCAAGAAGGCTCGGCCAAAGGCAAGCGCCGCGGCGTCCAAAGCAAGGGCCACGGCGCGTGTCCCCTTCAGGTGGGGTGTTGGCTCTGTTTTGGAGAAGGGTCGCAGCCCTTGGTTGTACACATGAGTTTTTGAGGGTTTTAGGCATGGGAAAGTGGTCTAGGGTGCTCGGGTTTGGTTTCACCACCGTGCTTGGTGGAATTTGGAATCCCGGAAGCTAGTTTGTACATGAAAACCCATATGTGAATATTAATGGAATTCATTATCTTGGTTGTGACTAGGTGATAAGCTAGGGTTCGGGAATGGATCGTGCTCGGGGGTCGTCCTTTCTAATTAAAGCATTTGGCATTAAGGTAAGAAAACTGCACCTGCGTATGTGGATAGGATGGGACTAAGTGTTTCCTATATTTGAATGTGTTGTTATGTTATTGCGATATACCATGTGCATATGTTGGGACTAAGAGTTCCCTATAATGATATGAATGTCATAAGGTGGTATTATGCCATGAGGACATGCGGTAATGGCCTAAGGGTGCCAAAATCCACACTTGCGCATAGGGCGCGGCTCAGACACTGGTATCCGAGGACAGCTTATTATGCACTGAGCTCAGTTTAAGCGGGCCGGAGTCAGTGGGTTAAACAGAGGGTGCGGCCTAAGTCGTCGGCCCTAAATATTATGTGGAATGAGTGTATTATATGACTGATTGTGTCTTGAATCTGAATGTGTGTGCTGAATATCTGTTGTAGACTATTGTCTATGACTTAATGAGTATCTGGAGCTGGATTATTGGTTATTGACCAGTATGTTGTCTTGAATGGATATTATGGTTTGAGAGAACTGAGTAATGCTTTGTGGTTATTGGATTATGCTCTGTGAACTGTTTAGCTGTTGAAACTGTTATGTTATGATATTATGTTTTCTTGCTGGGCTTTGGCTCACGGGTGCTACATGGTGCAGGTAAGGCAAGTTGGCCATGGGTTGGAGAGCTCTGGGGGCAAGGTGAACATTGTCAGCTGCTCGGCCGCCACGGTCAAGGATTTGTTCAGGAACGGGAACCTAAAATGTATATTTTGCCATTAGAGTGGCTTGGTAATTTATTTGTAATTAAGAGTTTCGTATTTATGTTATTTAAACCCTAATTTGGGATCCCATGAAACAAACATCTGTTCTAGTAAAGTTTAACCGTTTATAAATCAAAATTCTTTTTAACTTAACCTTTTGTGTCATTAGATACACAGTTCCAACTAAATGACTTGATTAGCAAGTCTTGCACTATTTCAAACATATAGTGTAACGGTCTTGGTTATCTAGGGCGTTACAGCTATGAACTCTGCTTCCATAGTGGAATGAGATATACAGGTTTGTTTCTTGGAACCCCAAGAAATTGCACCTCCACCAAGTGTAAATACCCAACCAGTTGTGGACAAGTTTTCCCCAAGATTGGATATCCAACTTGCATTTGTATATCCTTCTAATATCGAAGGAAATTTGGAGTAGTGAAGGCTTAGTCCTTTGGTTTTCTTGAGATAACCTAGGACTCTTCCAATTTCCTTCCAGTGATCCACACTTGGATTACTTGTAAACCTACTAAGTTTACTTACCACAAATGCTATATTAGGTCTAGTACACTGGGCAGCGTACATTAGACTCCCTATAGCACTAGCATACTCCAATTGAGCCACCGCTCTTCCTTAATTCTTCTCTAGTTTTACACTGTGATCGAATGGAGTATTGGCATCTTTAACCTTGAGATGGTTAAATTTGTTCAATACTTTCTCAACATAGTGGGCTTGCCCTAACGCAAAAACCCCACTATGTTTCTTTACTTTGATACCGAGTATGGTATCAACTTCTCCAAGATCTTTCATCTTGAAGGTTGATGATAGAAACCTCTTTGTTTCTTCTATCCCTTTCATGCTATTACTTAGAATAAGCATGTCATCCACATATAAGCAAACAATGATTACATATCCCTTACAAGTTTTGGAATACAAACTCTTGTCTCCATTGTTATGTCTAAACCCATTATACATGATGGCTTGATCAAATTTCTCATGCCATTGCTTAGGAGCTTGTTTCAATCCATATATGGATTTTATAAGTCTACAAACCTTATGTTCATATTTTGGTAGGACAAACCATTCGGGTTGTTCCATATAGACCTCCTCATTGAGGTCAGCATTAAGGAATGTCATTTTGACATCCATTTGATGAACATACAAGTTGTGTATAGAAGCTAAAGCGAACAAAATACTTATAGAAGTTGTTCTTGCAACAGGCGCATAGGTATCGAAATAATCGATACCCTCTTTTTGCCTAAACCCTTTAGCTACTAATCTAGCTTTAAAGGTTTGGATAGTGCCGTCAGTGTGGTATTTTCTCCTAAATACCCACTTACACCCAATTGGCTTAGATCCCGGTGGGAGGTCTACCAATTCCCAAGTGTTATTGGAAAGAATGGAATTCATCTCATCATCGATGGCTTCTGTAATGCCCCAGATTCCCTAATGTGGTTTAATGGCTGGATTAGTAGGTCGGGAGGGCCATAATTGTTTAATTATGCCATTCAATGTGTTTAAGCATGTTTATGAGAATTATATTATAATATAATGTTAATTGTATGCATGTCGATGATATGTGTTGAGACCACATTATGATGTGGGTTTGTTCGAGCTATTCGACATGAGACGATCGTAGAATATTGATTAGCGGTTTAGTCACAACAGGTTTAAGTGTCGGGACTTGGGTTGAGTCTCGGGGTGATTTTGATGATTAGAGCGTTACCGGGAGATAAAGGGTAACGGGTTGTGAATTATTGGTGTTTGAGATTATTGAGAATAGCGAGAATCGGAGAGCGTTAATTATGATTAACGAGATAGGAAGGAAGTACCAAATATGCCCTTGGGAGTCTTTAGAAAGTATTAATTGACCTAGGGGTAAAATGGACATTTCACCCCTAGGATAGATATAACCTTTGACAGCTGAAGAAGAAAGTGGAAAAACAGAGTATGCAAAAGAGTTCTCTCGTACCTTCTTCTCTTCACTTTTCTTTGTGGTTTTTGAACCAATTTTGAGGATTCAAGCTTGGGAAGCAAGCCTTGGGAGTTTGGGAGTGTGTTCCACCATTGAAGATCATCATAAGTCGAGCTTTGGGTAAGTTTCTAACCATGGTTTTCTCTGGTTTGCCTTGTTTTGGTTCTGTTTTGCAGCTGAGATGTTTAGGGTGAATTCATGGTTTTGCTGGGAGTTTTGGCTAGGGTTCCCATGCTTGTGATGTTTGGGGTGTGTTAGAATGGCTTTTTGGGATCATTTGGCATCAAGAATAGGATTTGGAAGCTTGTAAATCGAGTTAGAATCGAAGGAGTTGAAGAAGGTTGGTTCAGGGGAGATAGGGTCTGGAGGTAGCGCTATAGCACCCACCTTAGGCCGCTACAGCGCTCCTCAGGAGGCTTTCTGGCACTTGGGTGGTTCTGAGTGTAGCACTGGGGCGCTAGGGGTTGAGCGCTGTAGCGCTACCCTATTCCTTCTAAGTCCCGTTTTTAAGGGTTTTTGACTTGGGGTTTCAATCCTTAAGGCCCGGGATCGAATCTACTCACCGTGTGGGCATGTTTCGTGGTCCCGAGGGTGGTGCTTAGGTTAAGACCCTATTATTATGGATTCTCAATAATGGAGGTTATAATTGGTTGTGATTAGGTAACTGCTAAGGAAATAAAAGATCGATCGTTCTCAGGAGTCGTCTTTATCGTACTTCTCGCTCGAACCTGAGGTAAGAAAACAGTGTATGAATACAGTTGCACCCTGTATAAGTATATGACATGCATGGTTTGATATTGAAGCGTGTTGAATGATATATGTGGACATGGATTGCACATTAAATGCTAATGAACGCCGATTACCTGTTTATGACACTGACTAGTCAGGGACCGACTCTAAAGCCGATGATCACGCATTGAATGGTTCTATGGCATTAATGCGGGACCGACCCTAAGGTCGAAGAACTTATAAGCGCTTGCCTGGTCTACGACCAGATTTCTATAGCCAAGGTGTATGACCCCGGTGAGCGTTTGTCACGTGGCTAAGGGACGTTGTCCATAGCTTGGACTCTAGAGTCGTGAGGAAAGTTATGTTGGTGACTATTCACCTTGCACCTGTCCTGATCAAACTTATGAAAGAATCACTTATCAGTTAATCCCTGGTGACCCTATTGTCACATGACTAGAAGGAGCGATGCTCATTATTGTGACTTTTGGCTATTGCCTCCTATTTGCTTGGACTGATAGTCCTGCATGGTTTTTATGACAGTTGTTGATATTATATCATGCTTTACTGTGTTTTCTTGCTGGGCCCTGGATCATGGGTGCTATCTGGTGCAGGTAAAGGGAAGGAAAAGCTTAACCAACCCTGAGTGGAGAGCTTGGGCGATGTTGTGTACATACAGGGCCACTTGACCGCCACGGTCAAGGAGTTCTCAGAGGGACTAGGGGTTTACCCTATTTTTGTCGCTTAGGCCGGCGAGGATTGTAAATTTGGAACTGTAGCGACTCTTTTGTATTACAAACTACTTGTAAACATTTTGAAAGGCTCATGAGCAGTTTATTTACTTAATGAAATGTACTATTTCCTTTTTACTGGTTTTCCACCTTAACCTGATAATAACACTTAGATCACGTTTTTAACCAAAGGACTCGGGTAGCGAGTCAAATTTTCGGTTCACTGTTCACCGTAACTGTTCTGGGGTAACCAGGGCGTTACAGCTTCTTTCCAAAATGCACTATCTCTCGATTGCATAGCTTTTTTATAAGTCTTAGGATCATCCTCAACGATAAGTACAATAGGAATTTTCCTAATGACTTCCTCTTTATTTCCTTCTACCATGTAGAATGAAATTCGTTGAGAATCTATCTCATCCACTACTAGACTTTTATGATTTTTAAGCCTTTGACTTCTTCTAGGTTCAAAGGGTTTCTTTACATCCTTTTGAGAATTCTCCTCTTGAGAATCAACTTTGGATGTAGAAGCTTGAGTATTGTTCTCATATAATAAATTCTCCTTTAGAGATGTTGAAGCTTGAGAATTGTTGTCACATAACATATTCTCAAAAAATTCAACTTCTCTAGATTCAATCACAACATTAGACTCTAAGTCTAATAGCCTATAAGCTTTACTATTGTTGGCATAACCAACAAAAGCACACTTTATGGCTCTTCAACCTAACTTTGTTCTATTAGGTTCGTTTTTCTTGCAATATGCAAGACACCCCCCACTTTGAAGTACCCTATGTTGGGTTTCTTCCTTTCCATAACTCATATGGAGATATCTCATTTTTCTTTATTGGTATTCGATTAAGAATGTGACAAGCGGTTAAAAGCGCTTCACCCCATAAGTTGAAGTTCAACTTAGAAAACACCAACATCGAATTTATCATCTCTAGATAAGTCCTATTTTCCTTTCGGCAACACCATTGTGTTGTGGTGTACAAGGTGCAGTGCACTCATGAATTATACCATTTTCTTCACAAAATGTATTGAAATCATTAGAGAAGTACTCTCCTCCTCTATCACTACTTAGCACCTTAATATTTTTATTTAGTTGATTTTCAACTTCTAATTTATACAATTTAAAAGCATCAAAAGTTTCATCTTTATGCTTTAAAAGAAACACATAGGTATATATACTAAAGTCATCTATAAAAGTAAGAAAATACCTTTTATGACCTCTAGTTAAAACACCATTTAATTCACAAAGATCACAATGGATTAAATCTAGTAAATAAGATGATCTTTCTACACTAGGAAATGATTTCTTAATCATTTTCTCCTTAACACATGTTTCACATTTACCATAGTTTTTAATATTGCATGCAATCATACCACATTTTACTACTCTTTTCATGGTCGAAAAACCTATATGTGATAGTCTAAGATGCCACAAAAATAAAGAATCATACTCAATAATATAGGCGGAATTAGCATTTTTATTGATAACATTGAAAGTTACATCATTGGTGCACAATTTAACCATTCCCTCACAAGAGTACCCTTTTCCCAAGAATACATTTGATTTGGTAAGTATAAGTTTACCAGAATCAAAAATGGCTTTAATGCCGGGCTTGTCAAGCAAATCACCACTTACCAAGTTTCTACTCATTTCGGGAACATAAAGTACATTCACTAATGTAACTTTCCTTGGACTGCATTCACCTCACTAAGGGTAGTAACTATGTTTTCCTCGTGAGTTGCGTTCACCTTAGGTCCTTGTTGGTCTTTTCTATGCCTACACTCTCTAGCATAGTGACCTTTTTTCCCACACACAAAGCAAGGGCCTTTCTCGCCCTTAAACTTGTTTGGGTTGGTTTTTGGATCCAAAGGTTTCTCATTGCCCTTTTTCCCTTTGTTTTTGGGATGTTTTGGTTGTGACACCGCATTTGCTTTGGAAGTCTCTCCATTAGACCCCTCCACAAGTTTATCTCTATATATCGATTCCTATTCGATTCGAATATGTTTTTGGATTTCCTCCAAAGAATAATCCTCATTTTTATGAAGGATTCTTTTCCTATAGATCTTCCAAGTTGGTGGTAATTTAGCCACTATAGCACCAACTTGAAATGCCTCGGGAAGCTCAATCTTTAACACTTTCAATTTGTTAACAATTATTTGCAATTCATGAATTTGAGGAAGAATAGGTTTATCACCAAAAATTTTGAAATCGAAGTATTGAGATATCAAAAACTTTTTGGAACCTTCCTCTTCCGCCTTAAACTTTTTCTCAAGTGCATCCCATATCTCCTTAGTCGATTTGGTCTCGGTGTAGAGGTCATAGAGCCTATCAGAAAGGGCATTGAGGATATGACCCCTACAAAGGAGATTGTCCCCCTCCCTCTTCCTTCTCTTCTCCACCTCTTCGGGAGTGTCTTTGTCGGATGGCTCGGCTAGAGGTGCCAAGGATGACTCAAGGATGTAGGCTATCTTGAGTGTTGTCAAAAGGAATTTCAACTTGTCTTGCCACCTAGTGAAATTGG
Source organism: Humulus lupulus (assembly GCF_963169125.1). Classification (NCBI taxonomy): domain Eukaryota; kingdom Viridiplantae; phylum Streptophyta; class Magnoliopsida; order Rosales; family Cannabaceae; genus Humulus; species Humulus lupulus. The sequence goes on along the minus strand of NC_084796.1, from coordinate 163,287,406 downwards.
ATCCATCAAACCTATCCAACCTCACTAGGTCTTGGTTCATGATCTTGATGGTCTCACCTACCATTGAAACAAACAAGGGATAAGCTTTTGAATATTAGGAAAATATGTATTTTGCCTCAATGGAAATAATAATAAATTACAACTCTATGCAATATATTACAAATAAATAATGATTGATTAAAAAGAGTTACAACTCTATAACTGAAAATTACAAATAAACAAAGAAAATGAAGAAGAAGAGAATAGTAAAATACAACTCTAAGCAAAAGGTTACAAATAAAGTAAAGTGTTTGAAACAAAAGAAAAGAAAAGAAAAGATTACAACTCTTGAACAAGAAATACAAGTAAATAGAGAAGAACAATATAAAGATGAAAATCAATAGAATGAAAGAAAGGAACAAGAAACAAAAGATAAACAACTCTCACTCACACTACCAAAGTGAAGAGTGTTGGGGATCACCAACTTGAACAAGGTTTGAAACCTTTGTCCAAAAGCTTATTTCCCCCTAATTCAAGCACTAAGGGATCTCTCACAGATTATAGGAAATGATTTTTGGAATTATCAAGCCTCAAGGTGTTTCTAGCCAAGTGCTCTAATGGATAGAAATGTTGTGTCTTATAAGTGAGCTATAGGCTCCTATTTATAGAGTTTAGAGACACCCTTTGAATTTAAAATTCCACCAACCCCCATGGCTGTTACCAATTTTTAATTGGATTAATATGGAATTAAAAATGAGATTTGGGAGTTATTTGGGTTTTTTGAGCCGTTCAACAAAGATTGAAAAAACTGAAAAAATGGTCAATTTTTAGCCTGTGGTCGCGGCCAGAGACATTAGTGGCCGCGACCACTAGCCTCTGTCCCACAGGCCGCGGCCACCAACATTTAGTGGCCGCGACCACCGACCATTTTCTGCACTAAAAAATGCATTGTTTTTCCAAACAGTTCCAAACCCTCCCAAATGATTTTGTAACTCCCAAAACACATTATTGGGGTTTAAATCATATCTCTAACATCCATATCACATATGGCTTTATGAAATTCATCTCAATATTGTGTAACAACAAATTTACACAATAAAGGGTAATATTTGGAAGTTACAAATTTGTAACACCAAATATGTTACATTATTTGGATATATCTCATATATCTAAATATTCTAACTCTCTATTATATGTTACAATATGTGACACTCTTTGTCACATTTATTTAATCTAAAACATTATATTATAATATAATATAATATTACATTATATTATAAAATAATATAACATCCTTTAGGGTCTCGCCCTGGAAACTCGCACTCCACGTGCTCAACGCTGCTCCCGGCCCCTTGCTGCACTCGGCCTTGCACTCCATGTGCCTAACGCCGTTTCCAGCCCCTTGCCGTTCCCGGCCTTGCCGACCTCGGCCTGTGCCGTTTTCGGCTCTTGCCGAACATTCACACATTTGCATTCATAGCATAATAAAGCATATACTGAACATGAACAAATTCAATCAAAGGGATACGCCCTGCAATACATTCATATAGGGCTCTGCCCTGCATACAAGCTCTACGGGAACAGTGGTTTTCTTACTTGAGTCCCGAGCTTTCCAAGCACCGATATCTCGAGCACAGTCCCCTAAACTGAGCCTCCCTGAAACCCTAGTCACAACACATTAACAATATTCATCCATCAAGTTATAATCCATTAAATAGCTTTGAGTTACAATTCTAATCTCCGGGACCTTGAATCCTATCAATCCGGGTGTTAAAATCCATCCCGAGCCTTAGCAAATAGGTTCCCAAGTCAAAACCCTCAAGTCACCCTGTACTTTGAACTAGGGCAGCGGCCCAACCCCACAAGCGCCGCGGCTAGCCTCAAAACAGAGGCTAACACCTCCCTGAAACACGTACGGGCCGCGGCGCTCTTGGCCAAGTGCCGCGGTACACCTCTAGCACCATGGCCTCCAAGGCCTCGCATGCACACGGACCGCGACATGCCCCTCCTAGGGCCGCGGCCCTCGCCTCCAAACCCAGAAAAACACCATTTTTCCCTGCATATCCTTCTAGCCAACACCTTTAAAATCTCCTCCAACCTCATAATTAAACCCAGAATTCATATTTATGCAACCTAAACATGCCAACAACCTCAAGAACCAATTCCCACACCCATCAAACAATCAAAACCTTTCCTAGAATCCAAACCATGCATACTCTATGAAAACCAGCAGAAATTCCAAACTTAATCCTTATAGTTTAAAGCTTACCCTTGCTAGATTGAATCTCTAAACCAGCTTCCTAAGCTCCAAGCTTCAAGCTCCCCTAAATCCCAGCTGGATTCCTTAGCTTCAAGTTAGCTTCACCAAGAGTTCCCTTGACATGCCTTAGAGAAAGATGAAGAGAGGACAGCTTCAAGAGAGGGAGAGAGAGTCGGTTTCTAAGTTTCTAAAAACTTCCTAGGCTTTGTTTTATTTAACTTAAGCTTTAAGTTTACCTCAAGGCTCGGGGTACCAAAAACGTCCCCGAGGGAAAAATGGTAAATTTCCACAATATTCCCTCCTAGACATTCTAACCTCAAATATATCTCCAAATATTTATTTCCATAACCCGATAAACCCTTAATACATCTAATACCCAAAATACCCCTCGACTTGCCCTAAGTAGGATTCTCAACCCCGTTGTGACTTTCTGGCTAACTGCTCCCTAGGACTGTCTCGGATCGTGCTACACAAATATATTACAAACATATCACATTTATCACATTTATACCCTCCACGGGCTAAAATCACAAACATACCCCTAATATCCAAACGAGGCCCACGTGCATATTTAATTCAACTAAACATGAATCTCTATCACATATTCACATAAATTCACATATTATATCCATAATTCACCTATTGCCCTCCAAGCACGCTAATCAAGGCCCTAAGCCCTATTAGCAAATTTGGGTCGTTACAACGTGAATACTTATGATCTTGAATACAAAGAGGAACTCTCACAAATATTAAAATTATGCTCACAAAATATGCTTCTCAGAGTTCACCTTTCTCACTGCCTTTAGAGCCCTATTTATAGAGTCATTTTTCGTGCTCATAAAGGTTGAGAAAGAATCTCCTAATAAAGGCAAGAATCATTGAATATATTCTTGATTGATGAAGAATATGCCTTTTTTAGAAGATGTTGATCCAACATATACGCTTTTGGTGGGGATAGTTCAGACCTGTGTCAAATAAAAAACAATCTAAAAAAGGAAACAACAATTAAAGACATTAAGGATTCAATTTCCTGTTTTTCAATTCTTGAGTTGCACGAAAATATATAAACAAATATTCCAGAAATGACACTACTACAAAATTGACATGGGATGATGGTTTTAAACCGTTGTATGGACTCTCATACGTCGGTTCTAATATCGTCGTCCCATGTAATGTCATGCCATGTAAAGCATGAAATGACAGTTTAAATAAAAGCGTCATCTCATGTCGTACATGAGACAATGGTTCCTATACAAACGTTGTCTCTTGTGGTACATGAGATGACAATTTCTGTGCAAGCATCATCCACTGTAGTAAATGAGACGACAGTTCCTACTCAAGCGTCATCCTCTTGCAGTACATGAGATGATAAATTATGTGCAAGCATCGTCCCTTGTAATACATAAGATGACAATTTTGTAGAGACCAACGTCTCTTGTAGAATATGAGAATTTTTTCATTTCTCTATTTTCAACCACTACAATCATTCATAATTTCCTGTGTAATTACAACATAGTTTCGAAAAAATCAATAGGCAGACAAAATCAACAGAACTCAGTATGTTCCAAATCTAAAAATTACAATATCAAAATATACACTTGGAATAACTATGTAAGTGCTAACTAAAAACTACAATTAGTATATTTTTTAATTCTGATTTCAAAAGTTACTCTAGCTATGACTCATGTGCTCAATAAGTTTAGCTGCCCATTCATTTCGATTTTCATTAATTTCACCAAGTGTATGTGTATTCTTCTCACCACACTACAAAACACAAAATAAAAAACTATCACTACTACAAAAAAAGCATTTAGGGCTCGCATTGCAAGCCTCAAAAAAGTTTTTAAGGTGCTCCCCCTGCGAGCCTTCTATTTAAGAGCCTTAAAAAGTGAAGTTTTTTAGGGCACGCGTTGCGAGTCCTAAAAGAATCTTTATGATATTAAAAACACCTTATTAGGACTCGCAATGGGTACGTTGATAAATTATATCTCAATTTTTTTTTAAAAAATATATGTTTATTTTTAATTGAATTGTAGTTTATATGATATATATTATATTTTTGAAAGTTTTAAATAAATTTAAATTTTAATAAATATCAATAATAAAATCATATATTAGAAATAAGACCAAGATCCATCCAATAATACAACATACAAACATAGAAGCTTTGTAGCATCCAATGTTCCTATTGGAATAGTACCAACCTGAAACAATTTTAAATAAATTGGAATACGCAATTACAAAGATTAGCTACATGTACACATATAAACTTTTACTCAGATATTCCCCTCAAAGTTCAGCTTAAGGGATCACGTACCATCTGAATAAGTTTTATGTGTCCACTCCAGTTGCAAACCTGTGAAAGATGTGCCTAATTCCATTAAAAGAAACATAACCGATAGTTAAGCAAATCGCAGATAGTTAACTGAAGAATTCAAAGAAAGCTACATGAGCAAAATAGAATACGTAGTAAGCTACCTTAGACTAAGAGACTCACCAAATAATAGGACAATAAGAGATGGCAAGAAGGCACATAAAATGGTGCCAGCCAATTCGCACATTTTAGGCAATAAATAAGAAAACAGTGTTCATTCAAATATAGTTTTTCATAAATTATGAAGGGTAATTAAAGGAAAACTAACATCAATGATGAGATGTTGCAATAATATATAAAACCACTGAAACCCATTTCACAAGAACGAGAAACAGAGCAATTCATTACTCAAAATGAAAGAATACATATTTTTAGATATATATATATATAAAATAATTATATCTGTGTGTGTTGTATTTATGATCTCATTCGAAATAGAGCAACTCATTAATCAACATACATACAAAAATCTAAAAAATGCAAGAGGATAATTCATGACCCTTTTCCCGTCTCAACTACGGCCCAGTCATAAATGTTGTTTCTCACTCAATAATAGTACTGCACTAGTTTTATCATTCTAAAAAATGGCTTGAAAAAATAAAAACCACAAGTCACATGACATATTTGTCTTTATTAAATTTTCAAGCAAAATAGAACATGTATACCATATATAAACCTTAGTCCTTACCGTGGTATCATTCCCTATACATAGACTCAACTAGCAAGTTTAAGCAAAACATAATAATAAAAATGTAACACTCAAAACCCTTTTCATGTATTATTTATATAATTTCATCATGGAAAATTTCAACAGCCAATGCCAATGAGAAACCCCAATTAAACAAAGTCTACTCATCACAACTCAATTAACAATTCTCGTATATAAGATACAGGAAAAAAATAGAATCACATGATCAATAGTAGAGTTTAGATATCCTTTTTTTTTTGTTATAACTTATGTCAAACATAGCAACCAAATAGATTAATAACACAATAGAGACAGCTGAACCAGCCAACAAGAACTAGAACAGACAAACTACACCAGGACCTAAACCTGGGAATTACACTAAAAACAAAGTAAACTAACATAATATAAAGGCTAACAGAATAAAGAAATAAACAACAATACAAAGACTTAAGACCCTAGCACACCAGATGTAAATGGATAATGGCATAGACTGACCTTGCTCAAACTCCTTGTGGTCTTGGAATATGCATGTAGGGATATGTTCATTGTTCAGCTCTCCATGGCACCTGATCTTCCTGCCCATTTAGCCAGATTATGGGCTACTAGTTACAGCTCTTCGAAATGTACTGAACTTCCACCATAGTATACGCCATAAGTTCATAGCAATACATTTCATAGTAAATTTTTTAGAAATTTAACATAAAAAAGTAGGCTTCCAATGACAATTAATCTCCATGACCATCAATCTACAACATTGACTTAATGTAGGGAAAAAATGGTTCCAGAATCATAACATATGCAAGCTGATGCAGTGCCTTAATCCAGGGATTACTTGTGTGTCCTAAGCTTATAAAACTGCTATTGCTGATCAAAATCAAATGAACATACAACAATCAATATATATATATTCTATGATCCCTCTTATATGATGTAACAATTAATTATGGTAAAGTGCTTTCACATTCTTCACATCATATCCCAATACGTGTAACAATGTAAAACATTTTTAAGCTGATGAGCAAGTTAAAAAAGAAAAAGAGCATTAATGAATTGTTAATATCTGCATATACCTTCTCAACATAAAAGCGTTATTTTCTGAAACAATTTTTTTATTATAAGATCCGAACTGATAGATTGAAAATGAGAAAATACAAAAGCAATATTAGAGACAAATAATCCTCTAGCTTTGGTGTTATTATTATAAATGTCTTGATTATTAATCACAGTTGACTTATATATAGTATAATAGAAAGCAAAAGGAAAACAACTCAATGCCTCAGAACCTTCTTTCATCAAACTGCTTTGTTTTCAAGTAACATGACATCAAGTTTAGTGAGTATGCCAACTGTAGTGATTGACCTTTCGATGATGGAATGCCTTTTAGGTTCTTTTTTGCCTAAGATTTGAAAGATGAAAAGTGCTAATCATACTCAAAAACCAAAAGTTCACACTGAAAGTAGAGAAAGTTCTCTTCAAGTAGGCCAAAGTAATAGTAAATATACTCACAAGACAGTACTTCTGCAAGGCATCATTGTGCTTTCCCTGGCTATGAAGCTCATTTCCCTGCCAAATTATATGCAAAAATAGTGAGAATGAAAACAATGAAGATAGACTAGGGGAATCTACAAACACTTAATGAAATATATGTTCCACTATATTATCGAATGACTGATCATTGATGTTCTAATCAGTCCTTAATCAATAAAAAATGATAAATCAAATTGAATTGCAGGTAAGAGTTTTCTAAAGACAGTATTTGATTTTTTCCCCTCTAGAAGCAGAAACATTGCAGATCAAGTGATATAGTTAAGATTTTCTAAGATTAAAAGCAGTTATTTCTCTACTAGCAAGAACATTGCAGATCAAGTGATATAATTAAGATTTCTAAAATTAACTGCAGTTGTTTAAAAACATTGTAGACAAAATGATCTACTTAAGATTTTTTTTTCAAGATTTTAGAGATTAAAAAGAAGAAGAAAAAACGTATTTTGCTCTTTTTTTAGCACACCTTTTTCTCCATCTTTTTCTTAATATAATGTCTCTCAAGCAAAGGTATAAATAAAGATAATATTTTAAGGGTCCTTTAATGAAACATGTGGCCCTTTCATCAGTATGTAGTTTCTTTGAGTTTGTCAAACTTTTAAGAAACATATAAATCAGTCTTAATGTGGAAAAACAGAGATTGATAACCAAATCGTCAGTTTACGCATTCTTCATTTCATTCTAACTCTCTAATCCACTCTTCATTCCATGTTCAGAAAATAAAAAATAGTAGAGGAGAATCATTATAAGAAACAAAAAAATAAAAAACTGCCCATCCTCTAAGTCACACTAATAAAAAAATTTAAGCTATAAACGAAACTACTATATAGGATCTGGGTCACAACTTTCCTATCAGTAAGAGGGTTAAAGCTTATGGAAGGTAGTTGTTTCAGTTGAGGCATCTAGCCAACTTGCATACGCCTCATCTCTACAGAAAGCAATGAAACAATTTCCCTATAAATTACTGAAGGTTTTCCTTTCATCTCTAAAGGGAACCACAAGCGAGTTTGGCAAATAGGTTCCTGATCTAAAGGTCTCAGGTATACATATCCTATAACTATAATAATGGGGTATTCTTTCCCTTTTAAGTACTTTCTGCTCCCTATTTATCAAAACGAAAGTTAAGAATGCTAACATCCTGTGGTGCTAGTAACTATTAATAAAGTTTGTGTACCAAACAAATAAAATAGTTCATTTAGTTTTGGCAGCACTACAAATGACAAAATCCACGCTACCCTCTAAGTCAATAAAACAAAAGTTAATGAATTTAACGTTCAATATGTATTGAGAACAAAACTTAAGCTTAGGGATACTATCTTTCATCGTGTAGGTGGCCAACTTAATGCAATGCTTACTCAGCCAAAAAAATTAAGAATCTCAATGTTAACATTAAAAATTTCTCAAAATGCAAAAGCAAAAGATAAGAAGGAACAAACCTATTTCTTCAGCATCTGAACTCCATTCAATTTATAAGTGATCTGGGCATCAAGACGTGTACGCATAGCTGCCATCTCTTTAGGCGTTGAGTTAGCCATCTTCTCTCCAATTTCAGCCATCTCCTCTGGACGGGTATGCTTCAACTATTCTGCTACATTCTTCAGGTCTTCAGGCCTCAAGTTCTTCATGCCTTCAGAGGCCATCTTCAATAACTCTAGATTAGACATCATCTGCAGCGCCAGTTAGGCATAATTACCATCACAACCATGCCTAGTTAGGAAATCATAGGTGAATTCTAATAAAACCAAAACCCCAATTATCAATGAAAGTGATCTTATAAGAATGTCTTAACCCAACGTTACAATCAAACCAATAGTAGCTCTTCTACAATAGAAGACAGTTTCTATAGTTTTATAAACAAATCAAGGTAAGATTTAACAAAACAAAACTCTACAAAAGATCCAATTCCACATTCTGAATATTCAATCCCAGAAATCAGAAGAAAGAAAGTTGAGAAGAATTTTTGGGAGTTTGAACTTTGAGAGGAAAAAAAATAAAGAAAAGGGAAATATGAGAGAGGGCGGAGGTCTATACTTGGGGAATCTGTCGTGCACCTGAGGTGCTGTCACCTGAGAAGGAGGAAACCAGTCGTCGAAGAAGAGAGGTTGACTTCAGTCACACGAGCTGTTGTGGATGTCGAACAATAGCGGGGTTGCTGTCCTGGGGTCGAATGGCGGCTGGGCTACTATCTTGGGGTGTTGTTCAGGTTGTCGAACGGAGGCGGGGGGTGCCATCACGGAGGAGGTGCTGCGCGCGGGGTTGTCGAACGGAGGTGGAGGGGGTCACGATTAACCTAGAAATAAGTCATTCTTTAAAAAAAGTAAGGAAGAGAAAAAAATTATCTGTCTTTAAAAAAATAGTTTTTATTAGTTTTAAAAGAAAAAAATAAAATTATTATTATAAATTTTTAATAAGTATGGTTATGTTTAATTGGTAAAAAAATTTATATTGTTTGGTAAAAAAAATTATATTGAGATAAAACAATTAAACATAAAATGTGTATGGTAACTTTATTTTTATTTGTTATTTTTTAAAATTTTAATTACAACTTATTAAATTTTGAAAATAGAATTTTTTCACTTTCCAAATTTTTTTAAATCGTTTTCGACTTTTCCTTTCTTTTTTTCTTCTATTCTTCAAATGAACACTTCATATTGTCAAATCAAAAATAAAAATAAAAGTTATCAAACGCGTTTATTATTTTTTGTTTTTAAAAACAATAAACACGTTTGATAACTTTTATTTTTATTTTTTGTTTAACAATATGAAATGAGGTGTTGATTTGAAGAAGAGAAAAAAAAAAAACAAAAAGTCGAAACGGTTTAAAAAATAAATTAAAAGTGAAAAAATTATATTTTCTAGATTTAATGAATTTTAATTAAAATTTTTAAAAATAATAAAGAAAAATAAAGTTGCCAAGCACTGTTTTATGTTTAATTGTCAAATTTTAAATTAACTAAATAAAAAACTATTTTTTTTAAGTTTTACAAAACAATACCATCATTAATGATTTTTTAATAAAAGAAATATTTTTTTATTAAATATATAATAAGTAATTCAATTAGCAATTAATATTACAAAAAAAAATATTAAAAATTTAAACAATTATTTGAATAACTCATTTAAAAACAAAACTCATTCTTTAACTTGTAGCTATTGTGTGTTGCAAATTATTAATTAATACTTTTTTATTAATATATTTACATAAAATATATTAAATTATATTAAAAAATACAAATTAAATTAGTACTTGATTAGAAAAGTTGTATTGCATTAGACAACAGTTTAAGTGGAAATGTTGTCTCATGTTAAAAATAGGCATGTTACAATAGTCTCATTAGAACTGTCGTTTCATGTGAGTTTTAATTTGCATGGCACAACAGTTTGTGAGTGACTGTTGTGTCATGTATATTTTTCACATGACACGACAATTCTACTACAAACGTCATCTCATGCATGTCGTCTAAGTACAATTTTGTAGTAGTGTGACTTTGGGTAAGTACTGAATATTTGCAAGATATAACTTCCCTTTATAAACAAATTAGAACAATATAAAGCTAAATAAGGAAGCTAATATAATCCAAAATTCACAAAAAGGGAAAGTGAATTTCCGAAAATGAAAATAAAGGGAAACAACCAATTTATCTTTTAAGAAGAAGATATTTCTATAAAATATGCCAATTATAGGATTTACAATCTCCCCCTTTGGCAATTTTATAGACAAAGAATATCTATTTTTAAAAGATGCTTGCAAAACACAAGTAAGTGCTTAAAATCACAAGAGTCACAAAAGGACTCCCCCTGCGAAAGATAACCAAATCACAAGATAAAACAGTTAACAAAAACCAATAAGAAACAGCAGGTCAGACAACATAATTGATGTACCAAAAAATAGAGTTACTCTCTCTCCCCCTCATTGTCTAAGAAAATGCCAAAGAGCAAAGGAAATTAAACCAAAAGAAAGGCACAGCTAGTGTTCTTTTACATTTATCAAAAGAAAATAAAAATAGATCGAAAGGAACTGTAACCATCAAGGAGCAGGAGAAGTGGATGCACTGATAAGGGCCAACGAAGCAAGAATTTGGCGCTGAGTATCTTCCATGAGAGTGAACCGGTCAGAAAGATGTGTAAGACCTGTCTGGATAGAAGCGAGATCAGTCGGGACAGCAGGAGTGTCAGTCACAACATTGCCAGAACTAGAACCAGCCAGATTAATGCCTTTGACCTTTCGAGCTGTGGACGGAGCATGGTCATCTTTGACAGTGTAGGTAGGACAAACCAGAAGAGAAGTCAAAGTCTCATGGGACTTCTTCAAAGGACACTGAGAGTCCAAAAGTATGTAAATGACTTGTGGAAACATCAAGTGTTGACTGTTGCGTTTGGCACCACTCAAGGATATGATTTGATAAAAAATAACAGCAGCAAGATCAATTGTGAATCCAGTCCCAATTTTGAACAATAGAAAAGCCATGTCTTGAGTGATGGTAGAGGAATGAGTGGTAGGCATCCAATTAAACATTGCGAATTTGAAAAGAGAACCATAATAATGAGTGAGATCCGTGACTCATAGAGAGGTGCTTGGTTCCCACACCATAGCTTGACCAACCAACTCGGACAACACTTGATACTTAGCAAACTCAATAGAATCATCAATCTCAACAGGATCGAGATTGAGGGCATTACAATTTCAGAAGGACCAAACTTATACCAATGTCCCCTAACATACACCTTATGAAACATAAAAGAAGACTGGTCCAATAACTCATCATTCAAATTTGCATAAAATTCATTAACAACTCGAGGCACAAACCCAGACAAAGATCGCAACCAACCCTTTTCCTCTAAAGTAAGTAAGACCCCAAAAACACGATGAGGAGAAAAAAGGAAATTTCGCCCACTAATAAAGTGACGATGCTCATAAAATTGCATGTTCTTCTCATTATCATTAAAATAGAAAGTAAAAGAATGGGCTTTGAAAGAACCCGAGGTACGGACAGGAGTACCTTTTTGTTTAGGGAGTTTGGAAGACAATTCGGGAAATGCCAATGGTGTGGTGCCTTTTGGGTCTGATGCAACAGGAGAGGCTTCGGATGGGTCTTCTTCAGATTCAGTCTCCTCTGCCAAATCATCAAGAGGAACATTAGGATTTGGCTCGGTCAAGGAAGGGTCCAACTCAGGCTGAGAGTCTTCCATTTCAGGAGAAACATCCTCCGATTAGGTGCAAGGAGGTGGGTTGATTTTTGCCTTCAATTTAAATCGGGATAAAGGAGATGAATCAGAGATGGAGCTGGTAGCTTTTGTTGGAGCCACTTTGGCCTTCTTGGCTTTCTTTGTTCCAGTAGCTTTGGTCTTGCGTTTGCCCTTTGCCTTGGGGGTCAACACATCAGGAGATAATGACGATTCAGAGTCATGATCAGATGGATCAAGTTGGGGAACGTAACTCCTTTACTTGAAGCTCCAAGAACAGTAGATCCTATAGGACCCAAAAGAGCAAGAACCTTCTTTCTTGCTGTGGTTTTAGGTCGACGGCTTGTAGGAGGCGAGACAGCAGGGATTGATGCTGGGACGGGAGGAGTGGCAGTGGGAACTGACTCAGGAACTGTCTCCTGCTGAGACTTCACAGATTTGGAAGATGAACCACGGACTCGAGTCTTCATGGCTGCTAAAAGAGAAACAAGTGAAACACACAAAGAAAGAAACCTTAAACTCTTTGGTTATAAGTGAGAGATTCAACAAGAAAACATTGAGTATGAAACAACCAAAGTGAAACCGAATATATAGAGTATTCAGTGCACAAATGAGACAAGTTCAAAAATGGGTAACCAAAAATGGGTAACTGGATTTTATGTGATAAATGCCAAAATATCTCCTTTTTAAAACAAATTCTTTCACACCTCAAAATTGGAAACTTTTTGAATATTTTAGAATATATTGAGATAAAACAAATAAATTGCATCAATTAATTTTTCAAACCTTTTTTATTTTTATTTTTAAGTACATGGTTCAAAACAGATTTTATTTTACCATTTTTTATATTTTATTTTATTACAAAATTGCCGAAAATAGAGTGTAAATTGTCATACCTTATGTGTCCATGTAAATGCCAAGTCCTGTTCAAAAGAAACAAGATAACCATATTTTTCACAAATTAGATAAATGAGTTATAATTCAAATACTAAGTGACCATAATTCGAAAAATATACCAATCACAAATCATATTTGAATCAATTCATTATATGTATGAGTCTTACAACCATCTTACATAGTCTAGTCAACAGGCATGTGTGTGTGCATGTGTAATCAATTTGGCGTTTCTTTTTGGCCTTTTGAAGCTAGGGTCATTGCCCATGTTTGGCAATGGTAGCCTTTTTCAAATTGTAACCATAATGGAGGCTATAACTCGTATACTGATGGTAGCCCTTTACATTGGTAGATTATCCTCCAATATAATTGCTAATTACCTGGTACCAACTTACTCAGTGTCGGCTTTCACACATCAGTATAGGTAGCACTTTTCCAAAATGGAGCCTGAAAAAGAAACTGGATTAAGGAAAGCTCATACACACAATGATTTGATCAAATATAAATTGAATGGTCTATAATTTTTCAAAAATGGTTTTTTATTCCAAACAAAGTATAAGATTTATAACGATCATTTTCTAATCTACAAAAAATATGCCCATCAAGTTTCTTCCAAACAGGACAAGAGATTTACACAAACACATATGCAAGGCAAAATAATCAATTTATTGGCAATTTCAAATAAAACAAACCCCCAAAGATTTCCTGAGGGAATCGAATTTGACCGTGTCTAAAGCTTTAGTAAAAATATCTGCAATTTGTTTGTTAGTCTCAACATAATCCAAAATCAATGTTTTGTTTTCAACAAGTTCCCTAATAAAATGATGACGAATGTCAATATGTTTGGTGCGAGAGTGTTGAACAGGATTTTTGGAGATATTAATAGCACTTGTATCATCACAAAAAATGGTTAAAGTTTTAATATCAAACCCATAGTCTGCCAACATTTGTTTCATCCACAAAGTTGAGTACAACAGCTTCCAGCAACAATGTACTCAGCTTCGGCTGTTGACAAGGAGATGGAGTTTTGTTTTTTACTATGCCAGGAGACCAAATTGTTTCCTAAGTAAAAACAACCACCACTTGTACTTTTGCGATCATCAGTGTTTCCTGCCCAATCTACATCACTATAACACATAAGGTTAGAATTTGTTTCTTTGGAGTACCAAATGCCTAAATCAAGAGTATTATTGATGTAACGAATAATTCTCTTTACAGCAGTCACATGAGACTCCATGTGGTTCCCTTGGAAACGAGCGCACACTCCAACACTGTAACTGATGTCAGGGCGACTTGCAGTTAAGTAAAGGAGACTCCCAATCATACTCCTGTAAAGAGTTGGATCAACTTTCTTCCCATTTTCATCTTTAGATAATTTGACTGTAGTACCCATTGGAGTTATAGCAGGTTTAGATGCATCAAGTCCAAATCTTTTCACTAGACTTCTTGCATACTTGCTTTGTGAAATGAAAATTCTCGCATCTGACTGCTTCACTTGAAGTCCTAAGAAGAAATTGAGTTCTCCTACCATGATCATCTCAAACTCTTCCTGCATTTGTTTCACAAATTCCTGCAATAGAGAATCATTAGTAGAACCAAACACTATATCATCAACATAGATTTGTGCTATCATAATATTTTCATCAACATTTTTTATAAAAGTGTTTTGTCTACTCCCCCTCTCTTGTACCCCTTTGAGACCAAAAAATGAGTTAGTCTCTCATACCAAGCCCGTGGGGCTTGTTTCAGCCCATACAAAGCTTTTTGCAATTTAAAAACATGATTAGGGTTGTAAGGATCCTCAAATCCTTTGGGTTGTTCCACATAAGCTTCTTCATTCAAAAATTCATTTAAAAAGGTGGATTTTACATCCATTTGGAATAATTTAAAACCAAGAACACATGAAATAGCTAGTAATAATCTTATGGATTCAAGTCTTGCAACAGGGGCAAATGTCTCATCAAAATCAATTTCTTCAATTTGAGTGTACCCCTGTGCAACTAGTCTAGCTTTATTTCTTATTATGGTCCCAAATTCATCAGTTTTATTTTTAAATATCCACTTTGCACCTATAACATTAGTATGACTCGGTCTAGGGACAAGAATCCATACCTCATTCCTTGTGAATTGATCTAGCTCTTCTTGCATAGCTTTGGTCCATGATTCATCATTTAAGGCTTCCTTCACATTTTTTGGTTCAAAAGTAGAAGTAAAACAAACAAATTGAACCAAATTTACATACCTCTTTCGAGTGACCATACTCTCTTCAAGATTTCCCAAAACAAGGTGAGAAGGGTGATTCTTTTTTACTCTAGTTGATGGTTCTCTTTGAACAGAGTCGGAGGAAATAACTGGATTTTCCTTCTCTGTTTGCCCAGTTGTTGTTTCGACAGAATCATCGTTTGATACATCAGCGGTGGTTGTTGTCACCTCCAAAGGCTGAGCTGTAAGATCTGCCATTTCTTTATGATGTTGAACATCAATGAGCCTGTCAATTTCCTCCTCATGGGAGTACTCGGAAAAATCTTTTAAATCATCCACAACCACATTAGCTGATTCCATAATAGTTTGGGTTCTCATGTTATAGACACGATAAGCCATACTATTGGTGGAATAACCAAGAACAACTCCCATATCGCTTTTGGCATCAAATTTGCCCAGATTCTCATGATCTCTAAGAATATAACACAAACACCCAAATACATGAAAATAATTGACATTGGGTTTTCTACCTTTCCAGATTTCATAAGGAGTTTTATTTGTACCTGGACGCAGAAAAACACTATTAATTGTGTAACAAGCTGTATTAATTGCTTCTGCCCACAATTTCTTTGTGAGTATTTTGCTATTAAGCATAACTCTGGCCATTTCCTGCAGGGTACGATTTTTCCGTTCCACTACACCATTTTGTTCAGGGGTTTTGAGAGCAGAAAATTCATGCAAAATTTCAAAAGATTTACAATATTCATCATAAACAAAATTTTCAAACTCCTTACCATGATCACTTCGTATTCTTACAATCTTTCCAATGTTACAATTTTTTTCAACTTTAAGTCTTGTGCATAGTGTTTGAAAAGCTTCAAATGTATCTGATTTTTCTCTTAAGAAATCTACCCAAGTAAATCTAGAAAAATCATCCACACATACAAAAATGTATCTCTTACCATTAATACTTTCAACTTGTATAGGACCCATGAGATCCATATGCAATAATTATAACACATTTGAAGTATTAATATCAGATAATGCTTTATGAGAAATTTTCAACTGTTTTCCCAATTGACATGATTCACACTTACCAAACGATTCTTTACCCAACTTGGGTATACCACGGATGAGACCTGCATTAGCAATCTTTTTCAAGTTTTTGAAATTTACATGTCCAAGTTTTTCATGCCACAAGTCAGTAATATTAAAACTTGATGAAGACGCATGACATGTGAATTTTTGTGTGAGAGTGTAACAATTATCCAAAGAACGAGAACCTTTGAGAATAATATTACCACTTTGATTTAAAACATTACACTCATCATGCGAAAAATTAACAAGAAAACCTTGGTCACAAATTTGACTTATGCTAATTAAGTTGGCTTTTAGCCCATCAACAAGAAGCACATTTTTCAGTTTCGGTAACCCTTCAATGTTTAGAGTACCTTTACCTAAAATATTTCCTGTCATTCCATCCCCAAATATTACTACCCCACACTTCAAGGATTTGAAGTTGGTAAGTATGTTGGCATCACCTGTCATATGTCTTGAACAACGACTATCAAAGTACCATGAACTAGATGCATGCATTTTATGACAGGTAAAGGTAGCCAAGCAGACAGAGTTAACTTTCTTGACCCATATTGTTTTTTATTGTGAATTTCTTTTGGTCAAGAATTGATTCATACTACCAAAATTTTTAACATAATTCTTTTTAAACAAATTTAACAGAGAAAAACACTTAGGTCTTATGTGTCCTTTCATCCCACAAAAATGACAAAATGGTACAAATTGTCCAATGTTTCTTTTTGGAGAAATTTTCTTTAGTTGTAGATCTGTTGGAATAGATGACAACTTTGTGGTCTCAGCAGAGTGAATTGTTCCCGCATAACGGTTAGTTGGCACAACAGTCGGATAATTCATAGATTTTACAAAAACCATTTTTCTTGAGGATTTAGATCCATTAGATCCTAATCCACTATAATCACCAGCTTTTTTTCCTACAGAAAGAATATCATCCAATATTCCAGATCTAGGATTAAGCATTTTGACACCTTTTTGCAAAAGATCAATTTCTTTACTCAAAGAATTAATTTCATCATTTTTGGAAGCAATAATCATCTTAGGTTCTTAAATTTTTTCAACAAATTTTTTATTATTGCTAGCCATTAGACGATTCTCAGAACACACTTTCAACCATTGATCATACATTATTTTATAAGACTCTTTTAATGACTCCTCATCTAAGTCGGAATCATCAGAATCAATGTCAGAATTCTCATTATTCTGAACATAATTATTAAGGCATAGCACATCCTTGTAATCAATTGAAGAGAAAACCATACATTTGTGAACAGAGGTTAAGGCAACACTATTTTCCTCCTCATCACTCTGTTCAGAGTCTTGATCACTCCACGTGGCTGTCATGACTTTCTTTTTCTTTAAGGTATTTGCACACTCAGATTGAATGTGTCCAAATCCTTCACATTCCCTGCACTGAATACCCTTTTTATTAGTCTCAAAGGGTTTAGAAAAATTACCTTTCGGGTTTTTGGATATGGCCTTTTTGTTTCCCAATTTCTTTATGTATTTTTGGAAATTTTTTGTTTTGTCAACAGAGCCATCTCATCATCCTCATCATCCGAACTTTCCTTCTTTTCTTTAGAAGATTTCAAGGCAATAGATTTCTCCTTGATTTCTTCTGTCTTACCTTTTTGTCTAATTTGTTGGTTTAGTTCAAAAATTCGAAGTGAACCCATCAATTCTTCTACTTTTATTTTGTCCAGATCTTTTGCTTCTTCAATTGCAGTTAACTTCGTCTAAAACTTGTCAAGGAGAACTCTAACAATTTTTTGAACCAAAACATTATCTTCAAGTTTTTCACCAAGAGCAAAATATTCGTTAGCAATATCTGACAATTTCTCATAAAATTCAGTGAGGGTTTCATTTTCTTTCATTTTCAAATTTTGTAGTGAGCATAACAAGCCTAGAACGCTTAACATCAGTAGTTCCTTCAAATTGAGTTTGAAGGATTCGCCAAGCATCTTTGGCCGAAACACATGAAGAAATCAATTTAATGTAACCTTAACCAACACCATTAAAAATAGCATGTAATGCTTTATTATTGTAACTGGACAGTTTATCTTCAGCATCAGTCCAATCAAGTTCAGATTTTACCGTAGTTACATCATCGCTTTCTGCTGAAGGAGTCCAACCACTTAAAACAGCTCTCCAAGCCTTTTCATCTTGAGATTTGATGAAGGCTCTCATTCTAACTTTCCAACATGGATAGTTCGAATCGTTGAGTAAAGGGGGGCGAGTTATGGAGCCTTCTTCTGTGAAAAAAGACATTGCAAGAACAATAACAACAAACAGAATAAACCAAGATCACACTAAGAAATGAGTGACCCGCTCTGATACCAATTGAAATTCTATTTTTAGTAATTACCAAATTAATTAAACCATTTGAATTAATTAAAGTACGGAATGGTAATTAACTGTTTAAACAGATTCTAGTTCTGTCGGGACAGAATCCGAACTTGTCACGACAGAAACTTAACACAATAAAAAGACAGTGCAAAACAATAAAGAACACAACGAATTTTTACAAGGTTCAGAAACCCTACCGGACAACCTACTCCTTGGGGCCACGCCCAGAGAATAAAACCTATTAATAAAGAATCACAAGTACAAAATATTGACTTAAACAAAATAAGACTCCCTCTTGAGATTTGCCGCAACTTTGTTGTACTTCTCTTCACTAATCTGATCTTGATTGAAACGCTCAACCACTTGAACTCCCTTCAATGGTCAGCGAGTACTTGCATCCTCCTGACGCAAGGCTTGTAAAAATCTTCTCCCGATGTGTATTCACTCATGAAATTGGATGTTGAATCTATTAGCACTAAGCATATGGTACGGAAAAAAAAAGCTAATGATGATGTTCCATATGAACAACATATTGGGACTCATGTAATAATGTCTTCTAGCAAAAGAGACACACAAATATCCTCAGTCATAGTATGAAATGCAATAACACCATAAGGGATTGAATGTTGATGTTGATGCGTCAAATTTTTCTCTACAATTTTATGTATTATCTATTAAGCATTCTATGCTGTTTTTATTAATAATTATGGACCTTCTTACATGGTGACTGAAAAACAAATGTTGTAATTAGTGATAGATCAATAAATTTCATTAACGGAGAAATATTTGATTGAATATTTTATACATATAATATCTATATCTTTATTTAGTATATATTATGAGTGTGAGTTTAACAAAAATTATTGTTTTAGTTTTAAAGTTATCCTAATAAAATAAATATATTTAAAAAAATATAAAGTAATCAAATTATCTAAATAGAGTAAATAAATTTTAAAAAAATTATAATAATTAGAAAATAAGTCATAATAATTTCTCATCACATATTTTCAAATTTCATATTAAAGTATTTAAATTACTTTATCAATTATGGTTTCAAAACTATAATCGAAAAATATTTATGCGCTTTAATTTATTTTTTTCTTTATTTTATTAATTATTTATTTTATCATTTAACATATCTTGTTAATCCAAACTATTTACCGAGTTTTTCATAAACTATAAATATATTGAAAAATAAGAGCTAGAAAGAAAGACTAATAAATGAACAAGATCACAGTTTTTACGTGGTTGAGGCATTAATGAGTCGTAGTCTACGAGTCACTAATATTAGGCTTTAGAAAGTTTAACAATTGAGGTTTTCTGCAAGTTCAGTAACGTTTATCCATACAAGAGAAAATCGGGGATCTTCGCTACAGTGCACGAATGACCCTATTTATAGGCAGTCATGTCACTTGGCCTGGACTAATCCAGGCTCAATAAGGATATAATTATAAGTGCTTAGTAACGGGGCCATAATACAAGGGTATAACATGATTATAAGTTGTTAATCTAGGCCCATTAGGCCAACTTAAGGGTAGTTCAGCCATACAGCTGCCATTTGTACATTGGCACAGACTGATCCGCGTGGGCTACCATGGGGATCCTTGGGACAGGATTTGTCAAAGTAGTGGCAGTACCGTTTCCTAGGAACATTGTACGTTCCATGTGTACCCCATTCTACATGTTAGTCAGGGAGACCAGCTGTTGGATTTCTCGGGGACACGTCATTTGTAGGAATGACTAGGCTTGTTCTACTCGGATACCAAATCTGGGTTCATTTACCAATTCCCAAGTTCATTTACCAAGACCTAGGTTCATTTACTAGGGCGGACATCGCTATACGACAATAGATCAGACATATCTTGATGGCGGGCCAGACCATTGGTGATGGATGTGGAGACTTCGCCTGGATCCCACTCGATGGGATCCATCTCCTGGAATGGATTGTCAGCCATCATAATCTAAATCTCGGAGGATATGGATTGGGTGTGCCCGAGAAGGTGGTTCAAACCTGCATCCCAATTCTGGCCCCCTTACTATGCTCCTGCTACTCGCGAGTTATTGGGCTCGGCATGATCTGGGCTGATAGGGTTCGGTTGCTCACTATTCGCTGGGCCTTAGTTAGGCCTGGGCCTCTCCCGAGGGCCCATGTAACCTGTCTGACAATGCCACGTGTCCAAGACAAAAAATATGGATAACATTTACCCCCAAGTCTTCATCCATGTTCGCGCGGTGGAGACTTGCCTTCTTCATCCCAGATCAAACACATGTATTCTGGTTCTTTTACCTATGTCCCGGTTCATTTACCAAGACCCAGGTTCATTCACCTATGTCCAAGTTCATATACTTGGAGGCCAACTGGCTAATCCTTGTCCTTTCGAATTCTCACTGTCCTAGACACGTGTCTCCATGCAGATGATATGTCTATGCCACTTGTATCAAAATAATCTGGGGAAACACCTTTGATGTCCTAGGCAACTGATGGGTGTCAGCGTATTTCCCAAAGCGTCCCGTCTATACGAAAATGTGCTTCAAGCACTCGAGTAGGCTATTTAATGCTTCTACATTATCTCAAGTCGTCAGATGGGGATTCTCTTGGGATTTTCGATGTGGACTGTTGGATGAGGGAGGTTTGGATCAAGGATTGACGATTCTGTTAATAATATAAGTTTTATTATTATGTAAGGGTAGTTTAGTCTTTTAGCCTCTCATTATTTTGGCTGTATATTTTGTTGCTCTTGTACTCTTATTTTCATCTCTTTTGACATAATGAAAACCTAGCCTCCCTTTTGATTCTCTCTAAAATCTCCTTTGTCTATATTGCACCAATCTTGAGGTTTTCGCACCAATCTTTGGGATTTCACACTTTGTTCTATTTATTTGGATTTTGATTGTTCGTTATGGCTGGCGCAAAAGATGATTCGCTCCAGCTCATCAATGTGCAATTGAATGGGCAGAATTATTCGTATTGGCATTATGTTATGAAAAAATTTCTGAAAGGGAATCGTATGTGGGGTTATGTTTCTGGAACTTCCACGAAACCGAAGAACGATAAGGATGAGAGCTTTGTAGAACAATTGGATCTTTGGGATGCCAACAATTCAAAAATCATCACTTGGATCAACAACTCGGTTCAACAATCAATCGGTATCCAATTGGCGAAATATGAGACGGCGAAGGAAGTTTGGGAGCACTTGGAAAGGCTGTATACACAGTCTAATTTCGCAAAGCAATATCAGTTGGAGATTGACATTCGGGCCCTTCAACAGAATAGCATGAACGTTCAGGAATTTTATTCTGCTATGTCTAATCTGTGGGATCAACTTGCTTTGACTGAATCAGTGGAGTTACGGGCATTTGCCCCTTACATTGCTCGGAGAGACGCACAACGTCTGGTTCAATTTTTTATGGCTCTTCGAGATGAGTTTGATGGTATTCGTGGAACAATCCTGCATCGCAGTCCTCTTCCGTCGGTTGATTCGGTGGTTAATGAGTTGTTAGCAGAAGATATTCGCTTGAAGTCTCGTGTTGAAAAGGGGGGGGGGGGGGGGGAAGGGGATTCTTCCTTCTCCGAATCCCTTTGTCTTTACAGTTCCTCATCGGCCAGCCTCCAACAATCAACACAAGACTCAAGCCAAGGTTGGCTACGACGAATGCAGTTTTTGCAAGCAAAAGGGATACTGGAAGGCTCAATGTCCCAAACTGTTGAACAGGGCGCAATCACCGAATCAGTCTCCTCACTGGAAATCTGGCAACCAACCTCATCGACCTCTTCACTCTATGTCTTTGAACATGGCAGCTATTGTTCCACCTGCAGATTCTGGAAGCACTCCTAGTACCTCTATTGCTACACTCACAGAGCAGTTTCAGAAGTTCATTGCCTTGCAGCCACACGCCATGTCAGCCTCCTCACACATAGGTTTGCCTTCTAGTAGTACACCAGGTATATCTTCCTCTATATGGGTCCTTGATTCTGGAGCTTCACATCATATGTCACCTAATTCTAATTCCTTCTTGTCCATTAAATCAGCACCCTTTATATCTGTCATGACCGCTGATGGCACTCCCATGCCATTAGCAGGGATTGGCTTGATTTTCACTCCAAAAATGTCATTCTCTGATGTATATCATATTCCAAATCTTACTTTGAATCTTGTCTCTGTTGGTCAATTATGTTACTCTGGTTTCTCAGTTATTTTCTATAATTCTTGTTAATATGTGCAGGATCCTCATTCCAAGAAGCTGATTGGGACAGGCCGTAAGTAGGGGGGGCTTTACATTTTAGATGAGCTGAGAGTTCCTGATGTTGCAGCTTCTAGTGTCGATTTGTCTTCATTTCGTTTAAGTTCATCTTCGTCTAGTTTTTATTTATGGCATTCTCATCTTGGACATGTATCTGGTTCACGTTTAAAGTACTTAGCTTCCACAGGAGCATTAGGAAAGTTACAAACCCATGATATTTCAGATTGTTGTGGTTGCAAATTGGCAAAATTTTCTGCTTTACCTTTTTATAAGAGTGTTTCATTTTCTCTTGCACCTTTTGATTTGATTCACTCTGATGATTATACTCATTTTTGTTGGGTCTATCTTATGAAACATCGTTCTGATTTCCTCGCGATTTATCATATGTTTCATGCTTTTGTTAAAACTCAACATAATGTTGTTATCAAATGTTTTCGATGTGATCTGGGTGGTGAATATACCTCCAATCGTTTCTCTGAATTTCTTGCTTTAGATGGTACCTTACATCAAACCTCTTGTACCGATACACCAGAGCAAAATGGGGTTGCCGAAAGAAAACACAGACACATTGTTGAAACTGCTCGTTCTCTCTTATTGTCTGCTTATGTTCCTAGTGAGTTCTGGGGGGAAGCCATTCTGATTGCAGTTCATTCAATCAATAGAATTCCGTCATCTGTCACTTCAGGTCTGTCTCCCTTTGAAAAACTTTATGGTCACGCACCTGATTATTCTTCATTGAGAGTCTTTGGTTCCACATGTTTTGTTCTTCGTCCTCATGTTGAACGTAGTAAGCTTACTTCTCGTTCCGCTCTTTGTGTATTTCTTGGTTATGGTGAAGGTCAAAAAGTATATCGATGTTATGATCCTGTTAGTCAAAAACTCTATGTTTCTCGTCATGTTGTGTTTCTTGAGCATATACATTTCTACTCTATTCCATTGGACACCCCCAATCTACACAAATCTGATCTAACTCGTATTGATCCATTTGATTCTTGTACTGTTGATACTCTTAACTCTGCAGATGTCGGTTCTCAGCCTGTCGAAGTCCCTTCTGTCCCTACTACTGCCCAAGATGCTTCTGAGATTGTGGATCCTGCTCCTCCTCCTCGCTACCCTCAAAGAATTTGTAAGTCCACACAGTTACCTGATTTTTTCTACTCCACTTATTCTGATTCTTTCTCTTCTTTTTTGACTTCTATTCACCAACTCTCTGAGCCCACTTCCTATAAAGAGGCTATTCTTGACCCTCTTTGGCAGCAGGCAATGGATGAAGAACTCTCTGCGTTGTACAAGACATGTACTTGGGATATTGTTCCTCTTTCTGTGGGGAAGCGTGCTATTGGTTCCCGTTGGGTTTACAAGATAAAGACTAAGTCTGATGGGTCAGTAGAGCAGTACAAAGCTTGTTTGGTTGCTAAAGGCTTTGCTCAGGAGTATGGGATGGATTATGAGGAAAATTTCGCTCCAGTTTCCAAACATACCACTATTCGTACTCTCATTGCTATTGCGTCTGCTCGACAGTGGTCCATTTCTCAAATGGACGTTAAAAACGCCTTCTTGAACGGGACTCTTCAAGAAGAAGTTTACATGGTTCCTCCACCAGGTGTTCCTCATAATTCAAGAGAAGTTTGCAGATTGAAGAAGGCTCTTTATGGGCTTAAACAAGCTCCCCGAGCCTGGTTTGAAAATTTTTCCATCGTGATTACTTCTCTCGGCTTCCACCCCAGTGCACATGATTCAGCTCTCTTTGTTAGGTGTACTTCTTCTGGCCGCAATTTACTCTCTTTATATGTTGATGATATGATTATCACCGGTGATGATGCGAATGGGATAACGGAGTTGAAAACACACTTGACTCGTGAATTTGAGATGAAAGATTTGGGTTCCCTTCAGTACTTTTTAGGGATAGAAGTAGCTTACTCTCCTCGTGGCTATCTTCTTTCTCAATCTAAGTACATTGCTGATATTCTCGATCAGGCTCGTCTCTCTGATGCTCGCACTGTTGATACCCCTCTTGAGCTTAATGCCAGGTATTCTTCATCTGATGGTGTTGCCTTGTCAGATCCCTCTCTATATCGCACTCTGGTTGGTAGTTTAGTGTACCTTACTATCACTAGGCCAGACATCGCTTATGCAGTTCACATTGTCAGTCAGTTTTTTGCATCTCCCACTACCGTTCATTGGGCAGCTGTGCTTTATATTCTTCGATATCTTCGGGGAACTCAATTTCTGAGTCTGCTTTTTCCATCTACGTCAACTTTAGAGTTACGTGCCTACTCAGATGCAGATTGGGGTGGTGATTATACTGATCGCAAATCTACCACTGGTTTTTGTATATTTTTGGGAGATTCTCTTATTTCTTGGAAGAGTAAAAAAAAAGACTGTTGTCTCTCGATCGTCTACAGAAGCAGAATATTGTGCCATGGCCTTTACTACAGCTGAAATTATTTGGTTGCATTGGTTACTTGCTAATATGGGTGCTATTCTCTCAGATCCTACTCCGATGCATTGTGACAATGTTAGTGCTATTCAGATTACTTGCAACTCTGTTTTTCATGAGTGCATGAAACATATTGAGATAGATTGTCATCTTACTCGTCACCACTATCAGAATGGGACCATCACTTTACCATTTGTCACTTCCGCTATGCAGATTGTCGACTTGTTTATGAAGGCTCATACTATTTCTCGTTTTCGTTTCTTAGTTAGCAAACTCTCGATGCTTCCCGCAAATTCATCGTGAGTTTGAGGGGGGATGTTAATAATATAAGTTTTATTATTATGTAAGGGCAGTTTAGTCTTTTATCCTCTCATTATTTTGGCTATACATTTTGTTGCTCTTGTACTCTTATTTTCATCTCTTTTGACATAATGAAAACCTAGCCTCCTTTTTGATTCTCTCTAAAATCTCCTTTGTCTATTTTGCAAAATTATCAGAATCCACAATTTAGCACTTGATTGGGCTAGTTAATGCCACTGCGCTGTCCGGGACTGTCGAATGAGGATTGCTTTGGGACTCTCATTGTGGACCGTTGGATCGAATAGGAGCTTTTCTTCCTATAAATACATTAGTAGGCTCCCTTCCACACTTTTACTGATCCTAAAGCAGAGAGCTAAAACCCTGAATGTCTGAAGTTGCCAATGAACTTTTTCGACGGTTAGTGCATTTTTGTGCCCATCTATTTCCATCGAAGCTCTATTTCATTTATCAAGAAGAACACTTTATCTCGACCAACCCGTCTTAGAGCGTAGACGAACTACTGTATCGCCTCCCCAGGTTCAAGGCTGAATTTCTACCAGCGTCGTCGCATGTACCTCAACAAATTCCAGATCCACATTTACTCAGTAAGTTTTCTTGCCATTTTTTATTTATTTTTGTCATTTTTGTTACCACGTTGTTTCTGTGACCATGTAGCCATTAGGGTTGCGATCATCATGTAGGGTGGTTCTAGGTAGTGGTAGAGATGAATAGTAGGGAACTTTCTAGGTTATACTCCATTCTGTAGATAACTTGATTGATGCGGTGAATTGGATTGCTCTAAATCATTGAACCCAGATGCCTCAAAACTGTTTGGGTGAATTATTTTTCTTTTGCAACAATACTTAGCCTTTAGTTCCTGACTCCTGCTCCTGGGACCTTAACTGTTCCCGAATTTGTGTCCAGAGGGGACCTCTCCAAGCAGTTTTAGGAGAATCCCTGTTCCTTAACCAACTTTTCAATTTTTTTGTTGACTTCTTTCCTTTTGCTTTTCTTGTAGTTTCCAGGTCTTTGATCATGGGTTGTGGCATCACCCTCTACGTGGAAGATATAGTGAATGCGGGCCCCGTCGTCCTGGAGGGGCACAAGCTTCCCACTAGAAACACGTGGGAAATGGACGCGGAAGCGAACGAATTCTAGAACTACCGGATGTTGAATGCACTGGAAAAAGCCTTCGGGATAGAGTCGACTCCAGGGTACTTCTACAACAGGCTGGCCCAGAAAGAAGAGAAGGCTCACACTAGATTGGGCACATTCGAGGCCTGCAGCACAGACCATATCAGTACAAGAGCCATTCTCCCGCTTCACGACTATTTTGCACGATTCCTCAAGTTTTTTGAGATTGCGCCGTTCCAACTCATACCCCAAGCGTACAAGTTGTTGGACGGATGGCGTATATTTTGTGCCTCGCAGGAGATCACGACACCCACCCTCACTGAGGTGTTGTACTATTATCAGTTGGAGCTGGAGCTGAACTCCAAAGACAAGAGGTCGGATGGTTTTTATCGGTTGAAAAGTTGTGGCGTTAGTCTGGCTCCGTAAGGCTTCTAGAAACATCCCCCGAATGTCAGACACTACTGGTTGATGACATCCAAGTTCCTTCTAGAGAAGAACCCCACTCCGGTGCTGGACTTTCAGCATGTGGGTAAGTTATCCTTCATCTCGTACTTCTTTTTTGTTTATCGGATACTCACATTCATGCGAATAGGTTCGTACGCCTAAACTCAAATCACTAAGTCAATCTTGGATCGTAAAATTTTTTATGCCACCCTTAGTGCCAAGAAGCTGGATGTGCGGGTGTTCGTGACTATGGAGAACCTTTGATTGGTCAGGCTGATTTCTGGCCATCAATCGATAGACGCCCCTAGCCGCCCGAGACTGCAATGTGAGAAAGACCCTACTCTGAGAGAGGAGTTGGCCCTCATTCACATCGAGGCGGTGGAGGTCGCACTCAAGGCGGACGCGGAGAAGCTGAAAATGGAGTAGGCACACCATGAGGAGCAGATCGAAAATGAGGAGATGGATGCCTTGCTCAAGGGGAGGCAACCCAACACTAGAGCTCACGAGGCCAGTATATCGGGGCAAGGTCTCTGATTTAAATTATGCCCCTCAAATTGAGAGCTTTATTGGGAATAGGCAATGGTACCGGGATTATGTGACTAGGACTGTTACCAACGTGGGGATTCCTTGCCCCATTGTCGTGGACACACTGACCCTCATGTATTCCTCTTGTGTCCTGCAATATGGTATTTTTTGGACCCAGATTACGCGGGGGATCAAATTCATGCTTTTTCCCATGGATAAGGGTATGTCCTAGAGGACTTAGACTTGCATGTTTCCTTTGTATTTTTCTGTCTTTCTCGTTTCGTTACTAACCCGTATTTTATTTTTATTTCAGGTGAACCGGACATGTCTGATCCCATTTCCATGATGAAGGAGTTGATTGAGGCCAGGGCAACTGCGACCAAGGCATCAGCAAAGAAGGTCACCAAAGGCCTGGCCAAGAATAAGATCATTAATATGATACTCGGGGAGTCAGAACTGGCCCGGGGGCTTCAGAAGGAGCCCAAGCTGCCACCTCAGCCCTTATGGCGCCTGTTGAGCAGCATTTGTCCCATCCTGCTCCTCTCCAAATCATAAACTTGGACTAGAAGCCTTCAAATGGAGGTGGGGCAAATAAAAGGAAGATAGACTCTATTGCCGTAGAGTCTGCAGAGCGAGCCAAGAAAGCCAAGACAAAGGATTTCGCCGTGACCGAGGAACATTCCTCTGCGAAAGTCTTATTGTTACGCCGTATCTCCCAGATGCTCCCGAGCTTCCCATCAACCTGACCCTTCCTAGGGAAAGGGAACAAATCATCATGGAGGAGAGGATGAAAATGTGTCCCGGGCCTGGATCGGCTGGCAACCGAGATTGGATTGCGGCCTAAATTGGGGCAAGATGCAGACCCGCTTGCTGCGGACTTACTGGTCCAGGTGGGGACGTCCATGTCTACCCTTCAGCTCAAATGCTACGCCACCTTGGCTAGGAAAGATGCCTTCTTCATCTCTCAGGCCATCCGTCATCAGGCCACTACGGTAAGCCATTTGCCTGTCTCATTTCTTTATTATCATTTTTTTTTGTTTCTAACTCTGCTTTGTTCCAGGATGCTTACAGGCTCACAGAAACGCAGACCTAGTGGTTGAGATGGCCATGAAGCTGGAGACAACCAAAATGGAGCTCGAGGGGGCTGTCAACCAGCGAGAAGTTGCCAAGGAGGCCCTCGCCAAAGAGACTGCCCGGGTTCAGGATGAGCATGAGGAAGTTTTGTCAAGGAAAGATGCTGATCATAAGAAGTTAGTGGACGACCTGGAGGCAGATTTATCTCATGCCCGTGACTTGGAGGCTTCGACTAAGGAAATCTTAGAGGCGGTTGAGGCCCAACTTCACCAAGAGCGGGAAAATGTGGCATCTTTTGGGGGTCAAATCCAGGCTTTAGAGGCCATTGCAATGCCTTACTACCTTAGAGTCGTTACTAAGTGAGTTTAAAATGTGCATTTAACTTGCTAATCAAGCATTTAGCTCAAAAGTGTAACTAAACTGTATTGAAATCATATAATTTTAAAATGTAATCATTCATTGAAAATTGTAAGTGTTTTACATTAGGGATCCCAAAATACTGTTTATAAATATTTACAACTCAAAGTATGTTTAAAGTCGACTACACGAAAAAATAGGATTCAGTACAAAGCATCTCCCAAAAATACCCTTAGCCGTGGTAGCCAGGCAAACCATACATGTACGTGTTGCCTCACGCTCTCCATACTCATGGTTGGTCAGCTTTCCCCTTGCCCTTACCTGCACCACCGAGCACCCGTGAACCAAAGCCCAGCAAGAAAAATCCACACAAATAGATAACATATGCATATCAATCACTCAACATATAACAAATCTGCCAACAAGGAGTTGAATCTTGCCCATTGGGAGCAATGAATCCCCATTGAACTCGTAGATCAGCATTGGACACGACGCTAGGTCCACCTATGCTAAGCCAATTCTCATGAAGGACGGCTTAAATAGGATATTGATTGAACTCCCATTATCCACCAATATTAGGGATACTCTTTTGTTTGCAATTTGGGCGTCAATGACCGAGGGGTCATGATGCGGGAAGTGGACATTCCAGGCATCCTCCTCCATAACTGTTATTGGTAGATTCATCAACTTTGGGCGCTGGGCTGGAGTCTGGACCAATGCACACACCTCATGGTCGTGGTCTAGCTCATTGAGGTACCCCTTCTGGTCATTCTGAGATGGTCCTCCCAGGTGCGGTCCTCGTGATATGGTGGCTTTATGGCCATCTACCTGAAAGGGCACAGTTTTGGAGGGATATGGTATCCCAGGTCCGGGAGCCATAGGGCCTCCAGGCGATTGCACTATTGGGGCCCCTTGAGAGGCCTGTGCTTCCAATCTTGGAGCATACCCTCCCTAAAAAGTTATGTATGGTACTTGTGCTCCCTGGGCTAAAGATTTTCTAGGAACCATGGGCAGTCCCAGAACTCTGGTTGTCAAATTCTCAATCTCATCCTTCAGCTAACGACATTCCTAAGTTGTATGGCCTACGTCCTTTTGATAGGCACATCACTTGCTCGTGTCCGTCAGATTCTTTCCTCCTTTAAACATGGGGCTTGGTTTCCGGTAATGGACTACGTTGTCCATTGTAAGGTAGATGTTCTCTCGGGTATCCATCAAGTTTGTGTATTTTGTGTATTGGGTATCGTACCCCCTCTTTCCCTTCTTTGTAGGCTCGGACCGACTTTGATTTTTTCCAGGACTTTTTCCCCGGGATGGGTTTATGCTCGCCTCAGCCACTTCAGTCTAGGATGGTTGAGCAGCTCTGGGAGCGTCACTGTATCCGGTTGGTGCCACTCCATACCCAGAGAAAGGGGCTGAAGAAACTAGAGCATATCCCGATGAAGTGGGCCCATACATGGTCGGGGTCATGAACTGCATTCTGAGGGTTCCAGTGGGTCTGAACTCTGCTGGTGGTGCCGGATAAAGATTTGTGGGGTATTGTGCTGGGTACCCGGGAAGGGTTTGTGTTGGTTGTGGTGTTGGCTACCATCCAAAAGCTTTGATTCGAGCTTCTTCCTAGTTGATGAAGCCTTGAGCCCTCCTTATAAATTCTTCTAGGGTGGCTGCCTTACTACGTTGCATGTCATCCCAGAGAGGGGATCCAACTCTGATTCCGGACTAGGGCCACTAGGTGTTGTCCATCATCCACCATAGTTTTTGAGGCTTCTTCCATGAAGCGTTGGATGTAAGCCCTAAGGGTTTCAGTGGGATGCTGCTTAATGCTAGCCATCGCACTAATCTCCATGTCCTATTTGTGGGAAGCTACAAATTGCCTCCAAAAAGTTGACTGCAATCCGGACCAGGTTTAGATTGATTCTGTCTTGAGCCTTTTCCACCATTCTTCAGAGGGTTCGACCAAGGAGATCGAAAAACACAGGCATTTGAAGCGGGATAGATGGTCTCTAGGGTCGGTGTTTCCGCTGTAGGTAGGTATATCTGACATCTTGTTGTCCTTCGGTAACACGATGTCAAGGATGTGTTTTTCACACGTTCCTTTTCTTTGTCTTTAGAATCTAAACCTCCACCTTCTTGTTTCCAGACCAAGCGGTTTGTGACCTTTTTTAGATCAGCCAACTGTTCCATGATCTGCCTAGTCATCAAGGGGAAGTCTTTCATTCCTCCTGTCGTGGTTATTCCTCAAGTCTCGTCCTCAAGGGAGAATCTTTTCATTTAGGGCCTGCTCCTTTCAAGCATTGACGTCGTTTGGCAAATCGACACGGGATGTATCATCTCCTAAACTAACAGCTTCATGCGCCTCTCTAGTTTACGACCTCCAGGATCCTTATTTACGGAAGCGCTAGGATACAAATGTCTTCCCTGGTCATCCTATCTCCGGTCAATCTGGGGCTTAGTACCCTGCGGGTGTTTCCCCTGCGAATTGTTCGGGTGATTTTGTCCTGGGACAAGATTCACCCGTTCTTTTCTAAGGAAATGTCTTGGATCCACCCTAGTTTTTGGAATGGGAGGAGTTTTCTTTTTGAAGTTTGCTTTTTCAATGGGATCGGCCGCTTTAGCTTTCCCTTTTTCTTGAGCTGGGTTCGAAGGATCAGCTCTGGGATGAGGGGATTTTCCTGAAGGAGGAGTAGGGGTTGTACATTAATGGGTACGCCAGTCTCTGTAGGTGGGACATGCGACAGAGTTCCTAGGGGAGGAACGACTGAGGGATTGAATGTAAATCCCTGAGCAGCAATGAAAGCTTGAGGAGCCAAGAAGGACTCTTGCATCTGGCGGGTAGTCTCTTGTTGTTTCGCCATCCTTTCTTCTTGGTCGAGGACTTGCTGTCTCAGACGGACCACTTCTAGATCCTCGTGTCCAAGTTCCTCATCATTCTCTCCAGGATCGACGCGATTCTCGGCCTCATGGTCTTCATACCCTTCTACATCTTCCTCGTAATAGTCTTCATCGTATTCAGCCCCTTCTCTGAAGTTTTTGGAGTCGTCAGGCAGGGGCCCATGATAAAGTACTTCCACCGGTTGGTCTTGAGGAAGTTGCTGGTTTTGTAATTGTTCTCCATTGTCTTGTTGCTGTTGTTATTAAGCGGGATCAAACCCAGTATGTCTGGTGTTCACCATCTTTGTAAATGACAAGGACTAGTTCAAGCTTTTTTCACCTCTCAATGAAAGCACCGACATGTTTACCAAGTTTTTCGAAAACTATAAATATATTGATAAATAAGAGCTAGAAAGAAAGGCTAAGAAATGAATAAGGTCACCATTTTTACGTGCTTGGGGCGTTAATGAGCCTTAGTCCACGAGTCACTAGTATTAGGTTGTAAAGAGTTTAACAATGGAGGTTTTCTGCAACTTCAGTAGCGTTTATGCATACAAGAGAAAATCTGGGATCCTCGCTATAGTGCACGAATTACCCCATATAGGCAGTCATGTGACTTGGGCCGAACTAATACAGGCTCAACAAGGACATAATTATAAGTGCTCTCTAACAGAGCCATAATACAAGGGTGTATGTAACGCCTTGGATAACCAACACCGCTACACTGTGTATTTTAAAATAGTGCAAGACTTGCTAATCAAGTCGTTTGAACAAAAATGTGATCCTAAGGTCAACCATCAGGTTAAGGTTAAAAGATTTTGATCATAAACAGTTAATTTTCATTAAAACAGATGTTTGATACATGGGATCCCAAAAAAAAAAAACAAGGTATGAGTGGTAATTTACAATCCCCAAAAGTTAATACAACAAAAGCCACACTAATGGCAAAATACAAGTTTTAGAGCTCTGTCCCTGTAACTATCCCTCGGCCATGGCGAACGAGCAGCTAACAATGTACACTTTGCCCCTAGAGCTCTCCAACTCATGGTTAGTCTAACTTCCCCTTGCCTTTACCTACACCACGTAGCACCGGTTAGCCAAGGCCCATCAAGAAAACCATAAACAAAAAGCACATATAGCAACAGTAGTATTCAATCAATCTTAACTCAACCAGTTCAATTATATAACAGAATACGAGCATCAAACCAACCAATGGTAAACATATAATCTCGAGTTCATATCATAGCCAATTACACAAATGTTTAGGGTGGCATGCTTAGGTCGAGCCCTCTGTTTATCTAGCTGACCCTGGCTCGCTTAGGCCGAGTTACGTTCAATACGCTTATCATCAGCCCCGCACCCTTGGCTCATTCATTCTCAAATAACATAACAATTGTACAATTACACGGTACATGATTTAGTTATTGGGAACCTCAGTTCTGTTCACAACCACAAGGGTGTAGTTTTCTTACCTCGAATCATGAGGGGACAATTAAGAATGGTCCCGAGCACGATCCTCAGTCCTGAGCCTTAGCAATAAACCTAGTCACAGTATTGATGGGTAACCATAAATTCCTAATCCAAATAAATATTTAGGAAACAAAAACTAGCCTACAGGACTTCAAATTCTACTAAATCGAATAGTAGAATTCATCCCGAGCACTTAGGTTCAAACCCCTGAGCCTTCCCAATAACTAAAACTATTCTAGACCAAAGTTCTCTAGGCAGGCCACGACCTGGCCCTGAGGGTCGCGGCACACCTCAAGTCAGGGGTGCAACTTCAAAATTCTGGAGGGGTGGCGGGCCATGACTTTCCCCCTAGGGCCGTGGGGCGCCCCTAAGTTAGTAAGCCCTCCCAGGTCATTCTGGGCATGCGGGCCGCAGCACCCATAAGCTGGGTCATGGCGCGCCCCTGCGAACCCAGAATTTTCAGGGTTTTCTCAGCATTCTTCCCTGCCAAAACCTCAAAATTCAACCTTAACAAGCACCCTAACAAAAACCAAGCTCAGTTACGAGTCCAGAACTCTTAATCTCATATTATAACCATAAAACATCAAAAAGTCTTACTAAAGCTACCACCCCAATTCAGCAACAATTCACCACCCAAAAACCCAGTCCAATTCCAACCTAACATTCTAAATTCCTAGCATAAGAAAAAGGGGAAATTCCACAATCAAAGTTCTGAAACCTTACCTCACTTATAGCTTAACTCTCCAGCACACTTCTGATTAAACCCAGCTTAATTCCTTCCAAGATTCCCAGCTCAAGACCCAAGTTCCTTTTGTTTTTCCTCCTCAGCTTCATGATACAAAGAGAGGGAGAGTGTGAGATTGTGAGTCAGAGGGAGAGAGGGAGAGAAAATTATGAGTGCTTCAAGAGGGTTCTGCTTGTTTCCTAGGACCCAGCTGACCAAACCTTTAGCTAAAAGACTAGAATACCCCTCAAATTCTCTGAGCTCCCTAATTGCCTCCAAGGGTAAAATGGTCTTTCGCCTAGTTCCCGCTAATTCCTCAAGTGTTCCTACCATTAGCTAAATAATCCGCCGTGTCCAATTAATTACCAAATACTTATTCATTATCTAATAAATCCCAAAATATATCCTCTAAATTCTCAAAATACCCATAGGCTCCCCCTGAGTCGGGTATTAGATCCCGCTGTGACTATTTCGCTAATCCGCTCACTAGGACCGTCTCGAGACATATACTGCAAATATAACCACATAATAATGTGGTCTCAACCATTTATCGCATATAATCACATTTATGCCCACAACGGGCCAAAGTTGCAAAGATGCCCCTAAAAACAGTAAAGGGCCCAAATTCATATATAATACTCATAAGCATGCATGTAACATATTCTCCTAATCATTTCTCGAGGAGACCAGCTATCGCATTTCTCGGGGACACATCAGTTGTAGGAAGGACTGGGCTTGTTCTACCTGGATACCTAATCCGGGTTCATTTTCCGATGCCCATGTTCATTTACCAAGACCCGCGTTCATTTACCAAGGCTTGCGTTCATTTACTAGGGCGGACATCACTATACGATAATAGATCCGGCATCTTGATGGTGGGCCAGAGAATTGGCGATGGAACTGGAATGGATTGTCTGCCACCATAATCTAAATCCCAGAGCATAGGGATTGGGTGTGCCCGGGAAGGCGATTTGAGCCTATATCCCAGTTCTTGTCCCCTTACTATGCTCGTGCTACTCACTAGTTATTGGGCTCGGCATGGTCTGAGCCGATAGGGTTCGGTTGCTCATTCTTCCCTGGGCCGTGGTTAGGCCTGGGCCTCTCCCGAGAGCCCATGTAAACCGTCTGGCCATGCGACATGTCCTAGTTAGAAAATATGGATAACACAAACATATATGTAATAGTGAAGTAAGAAATAAATATAGATATATTTTTATTTTGTCATTTATTTATTTTTAATTAGAAATTACTTATTTTAATTGCTTTAACCATTAATTAAATAATATATATTTATATATAATTTTTTCTTGGCTTAAAAATTTTTTAAATTAAAAAACTAAAATTTGTTTAAATAAATTTTTAAATTCATAGTTTTAATTTAGAATTTTTTAATATTTAATTTGTTGACGTCGTTTTTTGTCAACTTAATTATGTGGAGCAATAAACAATCAATTTAGGAATAGTAGAAGAAACTAGAAATTTTTAACGTGGTTCAGCAATTATAATCTGCCTACGTCCATAAGTCACTATTAATATGAACTCTATGCAAAAGCTTCAAGTGAAAGCAATTTGGCAAAGTCTCTTCTTAGTAAAAAAATTGTCCATCCTTACAAATGACTAGACCCAGGCTATTTATAGACCTAATTATATGAATATCTTCCCCCGCCCCCCAATTAAGGGAAGTTACAATCAAATATTTAAATTCAAATAAATATCCTAATAATCATAATAATACAACTTAAATGCGTTAATTAAATGATGATCCTATAAAACTAGGGATTCAACACACAATTTTAATGAATCCCAAAGAAATAAGGATTTCCTAACAACTTTTCCATGAGGTAAACACGTCATCGAGCTTGAACATTGCTTTAACGAGCTTTCGAGACCAGCCAAAATTCAAGCTCATCATTCTAGTTGTCACCTCCTCCTCACTCGCTAAGTCAATCGAATTGATCCCTTGGAGAAGGTTTATATCTTCGAGCCTGCAACTCATGCTCGAGCGTTGATAGTAGATCCAAAACTGTTTCACAGTTTGTATGAGTGTACAACTAATACTTGTTAATCCCGAGCTTACTCTTTACGAGTCTACATTTCAAGGCTATATATTTCATTTCAAAATTTGGGTGTAACGTCTTGCCCCCTCAAAAGTGTTGATTCAAATCCATTTAGAATTAAACTTTTGAACTCCCCTTTCGAAAAACGTGACCACCTACCACAACGAGTGTGGACACGTGTCCTTAGGAGATTGCATACTGAGAGTACTCAAGTACTATTTTCTCTGCACACGTCCTATCCTATTCCCCTTTTTTGCCACCAATTCTTGAAATCAAACATGGTCCATTGGATCACGTTTTAACCTGAATCAAGGGTTAATATTTCCTTTCGATTACCACTTTTTTTTGCCTATTTAAACCCCTTCTTCACCTTCTTCCTCTTCACTTTTGCTTCTCAATCTTTAGAAGTGAAACTCAAACCAGAGCCCCAAATTTTTGCATGTTCTCTATGTTGAAAAAACAAAGCACCATTCTATCGTTTGGTTCCACAAGATCACTCCTGCTTTCGATCTTTTGATCAACGATCTACTCGTTTCCACCATCGACCTTGTGCAAGTTTTTTTTTTGTACCATTCTTTTTAATTTCCATGCATGAGAAATATTTCTTGTTTCTTGTTGTACTCTTGAAGTTTCGTCTGTAAAATGGGAGTTTTAATTTTGTATGGATGAATATTTGTAGTGAATAAACATCTGTTTAGGCAAAATTTTTGATAAAAACAGGCAAAAATGGCACCTTTTTAGGTTATGGGGTAATATGTTATAGGTTTCGTGTAGTGTAAGAAATAGGGTTTTGAATTAGGGTTTTAACGCACGTATCCCGATGATATCTCCTTTTTGGGTAACTGCCCATTTCTTCCTAGAAATTTGGGATACCCAAAACTCAAGGTTATCGCTCCACTCTTGATGCCCCGAACTTTTAATAGGTTGGTTTCGACATTTGAGTTAGTCTCACTATTTCGAGCCTTCAAGCTCAATTAATGCAATCTTGTTATCTTGAGCTTGCAAAATCAAGTTATCAAACTCTAACTCTTCCTATTCTTTTTAAATAATAGGCCCTCACCTTTTTCTTTCTTGTTAGATGTCGCAGTCTTCATAGAATCAGTGGGGGTCCGAGCTCGCGATTCTTTACCATCCACCATTTCCTCGAATTGAGTCTCCATTTTCTCGAAATCAACGGCTGATCCTGGAACACAAAGAGCACCTCAAGCAAAAAGACTTTCGCGCCCATTTATGTCGTCAGATTGACGAGGTCAAAGAAGGAGATTAGGATTTGCCGTGCATCCAGATCCAGACCCCGAGGTTCGACCAATTCCACTTGATCCCAAGTATAGGGTGACAATAGCTTTATCTTCGAGAGAACTCCCCTTTGACTTCATGGAGAGAAAATAAAATCAATTAACGACACCCACTGCCCTCGAAATCCCTTCCGCCCCGGCCTCAAAGAGTTCTTTCTTCGAGGCTGAAAATTACCAGAGTTTCGTCACATCTACCACACAAATTTTAGAACTCCTAACTTACCACGGGGTAAAACTAACTGGGTAGCTGGTGTGTCGACCCGACAACCCCAACGAAAGGAGTTGTTTTGCTCCGGGCGAAAACAAGCCAGACAAGAAGATCCTGCTCGCGGCCTGGAGTCGGGAAGACTTGCCAGATGGGGAATTATTTCCACTGAGGGACTATTTTTGGAATTTCACAAACTACGTCAGCATCGCCTCATTCCAACTTCAATCCAACTCAAATAGGATCCTGGTAGCCCTAAGGTTGCTCTACCATGAGATGAAATGGGATGGACCCTCGGCACGCAAGATCATGTATCTCTTCTGCCTAAAAAATAACCCTTCTCGAGCTCACGGTGGTGATGGGTTTTATTACCTTTCAAGCTACCCAAAGGAGATACCGTTTTTTTGAGGAAATCCCCAACCATCCTCCCAAATTGAAGACCATATTCTTCTGCAATAATGGCCTTTTCTCATCCAGATATTTCTAATTTCAACAAATCTGTAAGTACTTTGTCATAGTTCACTTTGATCTTTATTTTTTTTATACTTCGATCTCACAATGCTCTTTCCAATCAATTTTTCAGCCAACTATCACCGCCCGCAATCTACCAAGGAAATGAAAGATCATGGGAAGAGATTTTAAAGCTCCCGTATGGCCGCCGGTCCCTCAAGTATCTCCTTCATGAGGACAAGATCCAACGATGCAGTCTCCTTGGTGAAGGCGAGTCTACAGACGATGTCGGGATTCGCAAGTTCACGAGGTGGGAAGATGTCCCATTACTGACAACCAAGCTTCCCACTAGGGGGAAATCTCGAGCTTACAGTCACGCAACCCTATTCCCCACTCAGTCGAACCTTTGTGCTCAGGAACTGAAGCACAAGACGAGGCCTCGATGAGCTCGTATGATGGAGGTAAAGTCGTGCTAGACCTATCCAAGTGGTCTCCCACCCTTCTTAGGCAGGAACCCAGTGTTGTAGTCCTGTTTAAGGATCCCCATAATAATTTTATGGTCTGATCAGGGGAAGATCTTAAGGTGCATAGGTTCTGTAACAACCCAGATTTTTAAGCTCGATAATGCGGAAATATAAATGTTTTCATTTAACCAAATGTCTCAAAAACCCCGTATAAAAAAAAAATTAAAATTTGTATGGCCATACTTAACATTTAATACAAACATATTTTATAAAGAGTAGAGTGGGCCTAGTTTATGAAAATAACACAACATTTCCAAAAATAAAATGGCTTCCCAAAAGGTCGGTCCGCATGTACATTCACAAGGTAGACTCCATTGCTCACTTCTCTGCCTTGCCCTTGTTCTTACCTACAATAGGAAACAACTAGGTAAGCGAAAACGCTTAGTAAGTTGAACTTTAAAACAAAATCATGCAGGGAATTAGGGTTCCAGATCCATCCGCGCCCTACACAATCAATTTTAAGAACACAAAAGCATCCTGGCAAATTTATGGTCATGCCTGATAACCAATGACAAATTATTTCATATAAGCAGATAAATTCCTGCACTTAGAAAATCCCAGAACAAGTAGATATATTATATCACAACTATTTCTTATCAACAAATAAATCCCTGCACTCAGAAAATCCCAGAGCAAGCAGATATAATATATCACAATATAATTCGAGACCAATTCTCGACAACTTCCAAAATTTGAGCATAACACGCCCTCCAGCATAAATGCTAATATGTAAGGGAGAACCAA
This sequence comes from Humulus lupulus, assembly GCF_963169125.1. NCBI lineage: Eukaryota > Viridiplantae > Streptophyta > Magnoliopsida > Rosales > Cannabaceae > Humulus > Humulus lupulus. Next base: position 163,247,995 of record NC_084796.1, on the reverse strand, counting down.
GTCTCAAAACTAAGATCTAGACAATAAATATCCCCATCAAGGGTAACTATCGTGTTACCTAGGGCATTTCTACTTATCCAAGAGTGTAATCGAAGTTACACGATTTTACAGAGACTTCTATGTTAATTAGTGGTGCTGGTGAGCAGTTGCCCCTAGGGTGTTCAGCCTCACTCAAATTTGGCAACCCCTAGTACTTGTAGGCACTCTCACTGAATGGCCAATATTCACGGCTACTATCTGGGAATAACTTATCAAAGCACTTGCTTGCATTCTAACTGTTCACTGATTAAGTAAGCATGAGGGCCCCTAGGTCCCATTCATTTTTTGCGCCCCTATGTTTAAACCAGCAATCCTCACCTCTTGGTCACTCATTGCGGTAATGAACTGAACATAATAGAATCAAGCAGTGTCATGGTGATCAGCCGTCTAGGATATGACGGATATCTACCATTCATATTTTCTAAATTAGCACCCACTAGACTAACGCCTCTAAGCAACTTTCTACGACAACGTATATATGTGCATGTGTCTCTATACTAACATACAATACAATAGTCATTTCATGTTGCAGCCACACAATAGAAGTTGACTTACTTGGAGTCCTTAGCTCTCAACAAGATTTCACCCTCCAACGTACAGTCCAGTTATGCTTAGCCAATACTGTAGTTATCCATACAGTATACTCGGATTAATTATGGCACTCATAATTCATTACTATTATTTTGGGCAATTTGGTCATTTTCAAAATCATTTGTAAGGATTATAAATCCTTATTTGGTTTTAAACCCATTAAGGAAATTCATACAAAAATATTTTAGACTAAACCCTAAGTCTCGGGGAGACCTATCCTATGGTCTCGATACCTAGGCATGGGTATCATAATAGTATTTTCCCACAATCCGCTAAAAATCTTATTCTTTGAAAGTTCTGCTATTAACCCGTACTTCCAACAGTCGGTAAAATATATAAAAGATTTTAGCCGGTATTATATCCCAAAAATACTAATTAAATTCCTTAATTATTTTTCAAGAAAATAAACTCTTAATGTTCCTATTATTTTTCTTAAGGTTTTAATCTTAGAAAAACATTTTAAGAAAATTGCCTGATTTATCTTAATTAGGAAAACCGTGAAAAATTTCTCATCTTGACTAGTTAATTTTTTCCGAAGTCAATTAATCAAGTTTACTTACTAGAAAAATAATTTACTTGATTATTTTCTCAAAATATAGGGTTTTAAACCCTCTTTTAATTTATTAACTTATTAATAAATTAATTCTTTTATTTTTAGAAAAAATAAAAATTCTTTAATAAAAATAATTCTCACTAAACTCAAATTTGTATTTTAGGTCATAATGTTTTCAAGACTTACCAAGTATTTATCTTGCAATAAGCAAAATTTTACTTTTTACCTTAAGTTCCAAAATCTCATTTTTACACCAAGTGTGAAAACCCTAATTTTCACATTTTTAACTGCATTCTTTGTTAGGTCATAACTTAAAATTTACTTACCCAATTGTTACCAAAATTTCTCAATTCCATTTTTGGTATTCCCTTTAGGTCTTTGTAAAATCTTAGTTCAAAAGGAGCATTTTTTATTGGCGAAATTATTTTCCAACAATGAGGTAAAAATGACCTTATTTTCAAGTCCTTAATTTTTCTAAACTTTGGCACTTAATAACTTTCAAACCATTTAGTATTTTGTTACCAAATTTTACAGTGGAATACTAGGTTATTCCAAGATTAAGTCCACCAAATTTTAGAAAAAAATGGGTTCATTTTCCCTATATAGTGGCTGTCCAAACTTGGTCCCGAAATTAAGAATACGAAAAAACAGTTTCTTACCTAAACTTTGAAATAGCATAACTCACTCATTTTTATACATTTTTGAGTGTTTCAAATGCTCAATTTTATGTACTCAATCTCAAAAATATCACAGTGTAATTATATTTTACAAAATCAATATACAGTGGATGCTTGATCTCTTGGAAGTCACAGCTCAAAACTTGTATTTTGTTTTAGGGTTCTCACCAAAACCCTTAGGGATTTTGGTCCCTATTTTCAAAAATCAACACACAAGCATCATAAAAATTATAGAGGAACTATCATAGCATTATTACATCAACAATAGGAAACTTTAAGCATTAAATATAAAAAATAATTCGTAAAATAAAAACCATACAATAACAACAATAAAAAGTAAAATGTTTACCTCTTGTTGTTCTTGCTCTAGGTTTTGATGTTCCTACCACCTTTGAGTCCTTCAAAACTCTTTCAATACCTTATCCAACTCCCCCAACAACACAGATAGTTAGCTATTGAAAGAGCTATGGTTAAAAACTTTACAAAGTCATGTTTTCTGAAACTTTACCTTAGGGAAACCCTTCCTAGACCAAAGCTTAATGCTTCCAACCCTTCTTAGTGTTCTTGAGGTTGAAGATGGAGAGACAACTTGACAGAGAGAGTTTTCAAAAAATATGAGAGTGATTGTGAGAGAGAGAGAGGGGGGGGGGGGGGGGGTTAGAAGGGTTTAGACTACTCTAAAATATCCTAAAACACTTGAGTGTTTTACTATCCACTTGCCATTAACCATAATATTTAAAACTTAATTAATTTTGTTCAGACCATTTAAAACATCACATGGCCAACCACCAATCATTTTATATATGTGATCATATATATATATTTATATAAAATGGTTAATAAATATTTCCTAAGAAGAAAAATCCAATTTGATTTCCTATAACCTTTTTCACTCTTATTAAGTTTTAAAAACAAAAATTAACACATAATAATTAAATTAAATGTCTCTCACATTTAATTTAATTAATCACATAATAAATTTTAACCTAAGGTCCATTCATGGATAAAATTCCCCAATTTGGTAAAATTAAGCATTTAACACGAAATGCCCTAAAATTTCCATTTTCTCTCAGGTTTATTATTTTTTACCAAACTTTATTTTTTATGAATGTATTTTATGCCCAAAATATAATTGCCATAGTTTTTCATTTTATTTTTCGAGATTTTTACCCGATCAGGGTTTTTGTGTTGGTCCAAGACCGAAAGTCTTATCTTGACTTTTAAACACAAAATTCATAATTTGCATAGCAATAACTCATGGAAATAAATTCCAAACAAATATAATATTATTTAAAATAATATTCTTAACTCGGGAAAAAAAATCCCGACCGGAGTCGTTTTAAGGTACCCGAAACACAGGACGTTACAGGTTTGATAGTTGGTTGAAGATATACCAAACAATGCATCATTTAAATGAAATTTGGGATGGGATAGCAATCCAATACGAGACCAATGATTATAGGAACTTATAGAGGATGTCTCCAACTTTTAGGAAGGGGACCCCCTTAGCCTCGTCAGATGATAGGGGGATTTCCTGGTCCCCGAGCTCGAGCTCAAAGGAGTCCTCGAGTAAGGTTCCTTTTATTTAGCAGATTCATTGTTGGACTTATATAGTTTCTTTTTTCCAAACATAATCAATCTTTTATCTTTTTCAGGCAATATGAACTCAGATCTCGATAACATCCTCGGGATGCCCCCAAGGCCCGAAGCAGCAAGCGAGGCCGCGTAACCTCGAAGAAGGATGCTTCTCCCCCTAAGGCCGCAAGGGTTACTAAGGACCCTCTTTTGGCGACCTCAAAGGGTATCCCCAGTGAGACAAAGACCAAGACTCCTCATTCTCCTCCTCCTCCCCCCAGTAAAGTCCTTACTAGGGATTAAGGTAAAAAAATAATGGAGCAGAAGGCATCGAAGCCAGCGGTTGCCCTAACCCCAACTGTTGTTCACAAGTTCTATGCAATGCCACTTATGCTAGAGTATCCTTTGGAAAATGAGGCCAGAGCCATAGGAGCTGACCTGTGCTCTGACTTACTGTCCCAGATTGGCCAGTCATGCAGCAACCTCGACAACACCATGTGGAGGTTTCTGAGAGGAGACAACACCACGGATCTCTTCGACCAATCTCTAGAGATCTAGGATTTTGTAAGTCTACTTTACTTATTCAACTCTTTAATTTCACAGATATTTTTATATTCTCTAACTGTTATTGTTTTGCCTATCTGGCCCTCCTCGGATTCATGCGCTAGTAATCCCTTTTGTCCCCGAAGGTTGCGACCGACGAGAAACTAGTCAACGACGCCCATCAAACTCAAATCCAAGCTGAGGAAAACTTGAAAGAGGCCAAGGGAGCCCAGTCCAAGGCCGAGAATTCAATTAAAGATGCCAGGGAGGCCCCAAGGCAAGGCTGAGAATGCCTTCAAAGCCACCAAGGATAAGCTCGCCTCCTCTGAGGCTGAAACCAGTCCTCTGCAAGTGGAGCTTGACACCCAGATGGCTGACTTCGATGCTACAAAGGTTGAGATCGAGGGCCTTAAAGAGGAGAAGAGCACCACCTATGAAATCCTCGAGTACGAGAAGAAACATATGCTCGAGGAGTTCATTGACAAGAAGGGGTGTGCCACTGATCAAGCTATGTACAGGATGTGATCGCTTCATCCCGAGATGGACACCTCATTCCTAATGGACAAGGAAGAGGAGTTTCTGACCAAATGGAAGGCTCGGTTGGCTGAGGAAGAGGTGACCGCGAGCACCACCTTGAAGGCAGTTGGTGAGGAGGAGAAAGGAGAAGAGGCGGAGTCTGCTCCTACCAGCCAGAAATAATTTATTTGTTTTACAATGGTTGCATCCCTTATCCTTTTTTGGTGATAAAACTTTTTGAGGCCCTCTTAGGTCTAAGACAATCATAACTCGATCTTGTGTTATTTTATGAATGCTTAAGTTTTTTATGGTACTTTTTATGCTTAAATCTCTTTCTCGAATTCTTTATGCATATTATCTACATATAACTTTCGTCTTATCCTTATGCATCATACTCTAGGTTTGGAATATTTCGAGCATACAAGGACTTGCTTTTATATCTTTTTATTTATACAAATACTGACATGCTTAAGTTCAAACTGGTAATGCCCTAGACAGCTAAGACCATTACACTGTGTGTTTTATGTAGTGCATGACTTGGTAATCAAGTCGTCTGGACATAAAGGTGTTAGTGAGGTAATTAACGGATTAGGGTTAAAAGATTTTGATCATAAAGTAGTTGTTTTTCATTAAAAAGTAAAAGTTTGTACACGGGATCCCATAAAGGTATACAACCCTCAAAATAATTACAACTACAACTAGTCTAAATGGAAAAATACAATTTATCTATAGTCCTGGTCAATTCCTCGGCCGTGGCGGTCAAGTAGCTGCTGATGTACACACCGCCCCTAAAGCACTCCAACTCATGGCTAGTCCAGTTTCCCATTTCCCTTACATGCACCACATAGCACCCGTGAGCCAAGGCTCAACAGGAAAACTTAATTCACAAATACAAATGAACAACAATATATAAATTGTACACTTAAATCGTTCAATTCAATAGCAATAGGTCACAATCAATAAGTTGGGCAACAATAATACTAATTTTCTCAGTTCAACATCTAATTCAATCACAACATTCAGCACAGTGAGTTAAGCACAAAAAGGCACTTCTGTTTATTTAGGAATGTTTAGGACCAGGGCCCTCAGGCCAAGCCCCCTGGTTATTTAGCTGACCAAGACATGCTTGGGTCGGGTTGCGTTTAGCATGCTTAACATCAGTCCTGCTCCCTTAGGCTGGACTTTCAAATCAAATATAAAAAATAACTAGATTGTGGAACACGCAATCAAATGCAGTACAAACAAGCATGCCTATCCAGACATACTCAATTATAGATATATTCACAATCATAAACATATTCGTTAACAGGGGTCTCAGCTCCAATCACAACTTGGGTGAAGTTTTCTTACCTAGAGTCCCGACCTAAAGATGCAAACCGGTCCCGAGCACGATCCTCAATCCCGAGCCTTAACGGTAACCCTAGTCACCAAGAGATAATGGATAACAATTAAAACCTACACAAATTAAATACTCCAAAATAATATACTAGTCTCCCAGACCTTAAATTCTACTAAACTAGGTAGTAAAATCCTTCCCGAGCACTTGGGTTTGACTTCCCAAGCCTAAAACCCTGATTTAGCTATTTCTCTCAATTAGAGTCATGGCCCAAGCCTTAAGGGTCGTGATGTAATGCCCTACCACCCTATAGTCATTTCCATGTGATTTAAAATATGCCAATGGCTCACTAATTGAGGTTTTAGACTGAAAAGTATGATTAAATCGGAATAAAGACTCATTTAATGGAAATAAAGTATAAACGGTTTTGACATTTATTAAACTCATAAAAGTGATACATTGGGATCCCAAAACACTGTTTCAAAATGTATTTACAATTCAAAAGTTAAGGTATAGTTGACCTAAGCGACAAATACAACTGTTTATAGCATGTCCCTCAAAACAACCCCGGTCGTAGCGGCCAGGTAGGCCAAACATGTACGCACCGCTTCATGCCCTCCAACTCATGCTTGGTAAGCCTTTCCTTTGCCCTTACCTACAACATAGAGCACATATGAGATAAGGCCCAACAAAAAAACTTAACACATAGCGTATGACAATTCAATTAAGTAAATGCGCAACTTTAAACAGATAACAAAATATTCACACAATGGCCTGTGCCGACCTAGGTGCTTTACTAGGCACTGGGTTCGCGGTCTTCATCGAACGGGTGAGTACAACATCCTAGATGGCCATGCCATGGCGGCTTGCATTCAACATGCTTGTTGTCATTCGGTCTGCATTCAACATGTTTATTGTCATTCCCAGCCTTCGCCGATCAATCATAACCATGCAAACTTAGCATAATAACTACAAATATTCACACATAACAATACACACAAATAATCAGGCCATGCCCTGCTCTACGGCACAAAAAGTTTTCTTACTTGTGTCCCGAGCTGACTGACTAGTGCGTTCCCCTAAACTTGAGCCTTGGCGGTATAACCTATTCACAACGCAATAATAATAATAATCCATCAAGCCCTAAACTAAGTAAGAACTTCTGAATAATATTCTAGCCCTCGAGACCTCGCATTCTACTAAATCGGGTAGTAGAACCCTTCCCGAGTCCTTAAATTTGGGTTCTCAACCTTGAAACTCTAAATTGGCCATTTCCTTTTACTTTCTCCCTAGGATCGCCTCGTGCCAAGTAACCCAAATATATCCACATAATAATGTGGTCCCACACATATATCACATATATACCAAATATACCCATAACGGGTCAAATTACAAAAAATTTCCTTCTGATAAGAAACGGGCCCCCATGCATATTTAATACACCTAAACATGCATTCTATGTCATATTATAATATAACTCACATAATCATATAACGATACACATATATATCACATAAACACATAAATTCCATAATTTTCCATCTTGGCCCCCTAATCAAGGCCCTAAGCCTTATTAGGTAATTTGGGACGTTACACATAGCAACATAATAAATTAAGGGGAACAAAATAGATCATAAAGTAACGAAAATGCACTAAACCAGTATATGAATATCACAAGGAGAAATAACCTCGAACTAAGCCTGAAGGAAATTTTTTCTGCTTGTGAAAGCATAGTTACAAAGGATATATATAAAAAAAAAAACATCGAAGAAAAAAAAGAGATGAGGGCGCCCCTAAAGCATCACTGAGCTCTGGTAACTTTCCCTTGTGGTGACACCTCATCGTCACCTCCTCAGCAGCTCTAGAAGCATCTGTGGTCTCGGATGGCTCTTGCGAGAGTTGGCTCTGGAACTTGGCAAGATAACGTCCCCAAAGCTCCGTATCCAGAAAGGAGAAATCCCCTTCCTGGTTGTATGCCAAGCATCGATAAAGCATCTCCTCCAGGGCATTCGTTGCTTCGGCAACATCCAGCTTCGCCTTCTCGGCATCATCCTTGGCTTTGGCCTCGACCTCGGATAGATTATTTTTTAGCACATCGGTCTCCTCAAGTTTCTTCTTGAGGCTATCGACCTCGACCTATAGCTGATCTCGTCGTTGGATCACTTTAACAACATGGTCCTTCACTATTTGCTCGTATTGTTGGGATGCAGCTAGGGCGGCCTTGAGCTTCTCTCTTTGAGCTCGGAATCGGGCGATGCCACAGATTTGAGCTAAAGCAAACTACAAAAGAAAGACGCCTGACAGAAGTAGCTCGTGAAAGTAAAAACCAAAAGGGAAATACTATAGGAGGAATAAAGATAACTGACAGTCAGGTTCATTCCAAAGGCTGACTCTAGGACATCCCCTGGGGAATGCTCCTCTATGGCCCTCTAGTCTTTGAGATTTGATTGCTTGGCATGACCCACCATGTGGTTTTCCATGCCATGGCGGGGCCCTCAAAGTGCTTCTAGGATCCATGCAACCTCGATTGCCTTAACTGGGAGCTGCACAGATGGGGCTTCACCTTGAACAACTTGGGGAACCAGAGCAGGTTCATCGCGAGGATAAGGAGGAGGAGCCTCATGAATGGTAAATGTAGTTAGCAGAGCTTGTGGTAGGTTTGCTGCTGTTGTTTTTGAGTGGAGCTGGCACCTTTATCCTTTGTAGGAGATTCGGTGACAGCTCTGGATCTGGGAACACTCTTCTTTGATATTCTCGTGTTCTTGACTACAAGTCCAGTTCTGGCCCCACCAGATTTGAAGGTCTCCTTCAGGTACATATCTTCGCCTGCAAAAGGATGAGCATAAAATTCAGATCCAAGAAATGATTATTTAGAGTATTACAAGGAAAACAATAGAGCAAGAACCCTACCCTCCGAACAATAGGAGGAAACTACTGTGATTGGTTTTGGGTTACGAACCGGGCTGGGTAAAACCTCTAATTCGTGGACTATCGGAATATGGGGGGACTCTAATATTATTACGTTTTGGGTCCTACGGGGTTCAGGCTCTTCATCCAAACTAGACTCATGCGCGACCTACCTAATACCCGGGGAATAAACACCCTGACAGAGGGAAGGCCACAACAAAATATTTGTACCGTACTCCTCAAAATGGTGGATCTAAAGTGAAGGGTGTTATCTACCACTATGGTACACCGAGGATAGCAATGGTTGTAGCATACAACCAAGTGATCCACACACTAAAGGATGGTCACGTTCAGGTACAGGTCAACCTGATGTTGACTCACGAGCTATCGTGGATTGAATTGAACTAGCCCAAAACTGGCAACAACTTGGTTTAATACTCTACATGGGTTACCTTGGTCGGAAGTGCCGGCTGCTGCCCCTGATTCAACTCAGCCTTGGTCGGTATGTTTTTTATCTTTAGGGTCCTTTATTTTGCGCACCAGCTGCGTGACCTCTTCTTCCTCTTCAGCGTCTACAATTGCAGGGATGACTTCTTGAGGAGGAGGGAGCTCGAGGGGAGAACCTCGAGCTCTGATAGGCATTGTGTGATCTTTGCGGATCAGTTTGCAGGCCATCATGGTATCTGTTGGGGTTTTATGCCCTTTTCTTTGTAATCTCATTTTATTATCAATAAAAGAATAGAAATTATTTTTGACTTGGTCAATCACTTTGCTCACATATTTTATTTTCATGATTATTTTTTTAACATAAACTTCTATTAAATCCCGAGCATATAGCTAATCATAGTTATAGTGACTTAATCATAGTGGAATATAAATATGACTATATGATCAAAATAAGTTAGTCCGAAGATTAGTTAGTGCACAAGATTTACACTGACTTGCTAATCTACGATATAATTTACTTACACATTGTAGTGTTATGTTCTTTCAAGAACATTAGCAAAGTAGATAAGATCAGATGTATTTGTTACATCGGACTTGGCTGATATTGACAGTAGATAGGATAAGTAAACATACCATTATTATCTATTCTAAGCCTTTATATTATCATATTCTCTTCTTCTATGTGTATCTATCTTATGTGTAGAATTTCCCACTCTAGCCTAGGTAATTCCAAGGATACTTTGGAAGACTGTGAAGAAATTAGAAGATCATTTAAGTTTCTTGGTGATACCCTACGAAAAAAAGGATACAAAGGTTAGAGAAATTGAAGGAAGAACTTATCCATTCCGCTGCACATAATGTAAGTGTTCTTATCATTATCTCTGTTTAAATTTAATTATAGAACCATGTTCTAGGTTTTTCTTATGTTAATTTTTTTAATATATGATTTACATGAAAATAAATAAGATCCTTTATAAGTTTTCCCAATAGTAACATCAATAACTATCATCCGGAACTCCTTCTCCTTGGCAGGAATACGAGACACCGACTCATATTGACCTGCAAGGGTCTCTGATCACCCCACTCTCTTGTATATAGCTGCACAAAGTAACAACTCAATCAGAATATGTTTAACCTTTATTAAAAATGAATTCAAGTACAAAATTCGAAGAGCTAAGAAACTTAGGAGGACTGTTGAAATACCGATGGGTGCAGTTCTTTAACCCATTTGACATGAAGAATTGATCCTTGTAGTCATTCGGGTTGCTGGGGAGGTCAATGACGAAGGCGGTATTGGGGAATCTGGTGAGGAAGTAAAAGCCGTCACCACACCCTTTCTGTTCAGAGTTGGATTTGAGATAGAAGAAGTACATGATGTCGGCGGGGGTGGGAACCTCCCACTCGTGTTTCAAGAATAAATATTTCAGCTCCGCCAAAAGCCGGTATTAATTTAGGGGAAGCTGGAATGGTGCTAGTTCGACGTAGTTCGGAAAATTCATGAAGTACCGGTCCAAAGGGAGAAAGGCACCTACCCTTAGATGCTCGTCACTCCAGGCTCCAAAGTCATCCTGAAGTGGAGTGTAGCTCCGCTCTCCTTCCAGCGGAGGTTGGGCAACAAGGCCCTCGAACCCCAATTCGATCCTATTGCTCAACAAAATATTATCCACCTTGCCCTGAGTCTTTATCAGGGATTCGATGTGCTCAACCTCAAAATAGGTGTTGAGCTCAACTACGATGTCCCTATCCACTACTGGACTGAAGTGGGGAATAGGGGTCTCAGATGCAAGCTACTTACCCTTACTCTTGCTTTTGGAAGAAGAACTCTTGATTGATTTCTTCTAGTGGACAATGATCTAACTCGCCTGACGACAAAGCAGCATATTTGAGGTGACCTAAGATAAAACCTTGTTATAGCAATAAAGGTACAGCGACCCAAGGGTAAGAATTTGATTTATTCGACCTAAGATAGACATAAGCTAAGATATCACCTAGCAACACCAAGTGTGTCCATGCTCGTTCAGTGGCCACGCACTTTAAACTCGGGATATCCCCTGATACTTCAGGATTTGTGTGTCAGGTCCAATACCATTTTGAAAGCGGTTTAATGAAAAATCCTTAAGCTACCTAGAACTGAACCTAAAAATCCTCAAATTTTTACACATACACAGGCGATCCTCTTTCAAAACCCATAAAATTACCCATTTCTTTATGCACATTATTCCTAATCAGACCTAATACTATTGTTTTTGCCTAGCATGGTCGAAGTAAGAAACTATACTGGAAAATTTCTTAAAAGATATTGAAAAATAAGAGGGATAAATTTAAACCGGTTTTAGAAATACTTACATATTAGATGTTCGATCGAGGGAAGTCATGGCAGCTCCAAAGATAGTATCCTGAAAGCTTCTGGAAAATGAGAGAATGCCTAAGTTTTTTTAAGGTGTTTTGAGAAGGAATGGGAAAAAAAATTAAGGCAAAGGTGGTGAGGTTCAGTTTTATTTCCCTTATTTATACATAAACTTCAGGAACCAATCCAGGCCACTCGATTAGATCATTTTGGGATCCAAGGGCCTAGATTAAATAACCACTATGGCAGCAAAAATTTGACAGGACGGTTGTCACATTACCCGAAAACCGAACATGCAGCAATTACAAACTTACACGTGTTTCACACTCGAGTAGTGGGTGGCACGATTTCACATAACAGAAGCCTAAAACTCCTACTATGTGTGTCATAGGCGACATCATGCACGAGCAGGAGCTTGGAGGGAAAATGTTGTACCCCAAAATAAATACGAATTGAATGACTCAGCACGAGGTACAATTGTCAGATAAGTGCATGGAGAAAGTGTACAGGTACAACATCTAACTAATTATGGAGTGAGCAGATCAAGTCAAACTTGACAACCTATGACAAGTAGATAGTCTCCAAATCCCCTCTTGCGCCAACAACCTAGTTCGAGATGCGTGATGGCTAGATCGCCTTCTAGATACTCTAAACTTGGCCCGTGTCATGTTAGGTTAGCTCTTTGACATCCAGCTCGATGGAAGTATTTAGCTCGCGAAAGCCTGATCATGACGCACAATGAAGGATCCCAAAAGACTCAGAGATTCCTTATACGCTCATTAATGCCCATATTTTATTACACATTTATTACCCGAGATAACATATGTAAATTCCATAGGCAATCATATTCCTATGTAAATGGGATGCTATTCTGATTTATTATTTACCTTATTTATGTATGCGGTTACCCAAAGCTATCCAGGAAAAGACTCTATAAAAATCAGCGAAATGGATAGAAAAAAGGTGATTGCTTCTTGAGATATAGAAACTTTGCTGAAATTGTAAGAAATAATTTCACCCTAAAGAGATTAATAAGATTTTCTCGTAGACTAGATGGATGTTAATCAATGAACCACATAAAAGTGTGAGTGTTTATGATATCATTCATTTTTTTAATCACGGTTTAGTAAAAAAAACCTAATATCTCTGTTGTCAAATTTCTTAATCCACTATTGGCAAAAAACCGCGCCAACAAATATAAATTCAAATTCAAATGTTATAAAATATCATTATTATATAATACAAGACTATATATTTAATAATTATATTAATATAAATTCAAATGTTATAAAATATTATTATGTTAATAATATATAATCCTAATTTTTTACTAATTATATTTGTTGTCTATGATTTCATTAGTGGACATGGGGCAGTCATTAGAGAAGTAATTAGGCTCTCCAGGAGGATAATGAAGCTCAATAGAGCTTGTCTAGAGCTCCTCGGAGTGTAGTATCCTCCCAGTAGATCGATCCCCTATTTTAGGTGTGGATGTCTCCAAGTGAGGCCACACTCTGAGGACTAACCTAGGGGTCCTCCCGTCCTCTTGATCCAATAGTCCTCCAGGTCTAGGAGCTTTGTCATCGGGCCTAGAGAGCGCCAGGTGCCCATCGTTGTAGCCTTAGGAAACCAGAAGATTGTCTGACAGCTTTTTGGGCACCTTAAGTAGTGGTGCTGAGTTCATACATTCAACAATCAGTATTTCGCACAATGCCGCCTAACACAGAAAAATGTGTAGCCGCACCTTAACAGTGTCAGATGCATGTCTCCTGCAAAGTTGATAGGCTGCAACCTACGAATTAGCCCCGTACGATATGTAGGGGCCCACAATCTTTATTAGAATGGTCAAAGGGATTAACTAGAAATTAACTCCCCAAATAATTGGGGAATGTTTGTAATTAATGGCATTCAGCCACTATAAATAGGGCTTGAATAACTTTGTCAAAGGGTTCACAAATTTTGTACTCAGAGTAATATATACGCTGCCTAAGAAAACCTCCATTGGAGTTTGCCATCTCAAGCTTCAAGAACCCTAATACTAAAGACTCGTGGACTAGGGTTGTTTTATAACCTGAACCATGTAAAACCTTGGCATTTATCTTCATTACTTTATTTAAAATTCTTTTATTAAGTTGATAGCGAAAAAGGCAGTCAACAATATTAATATGAATTCAAATATTATAAAATATTATTATTATAATAATATTTAATACAAGCTCGGAGGCACGACTCTTCTCGTGAGGTTCGCCTACCTTCTGTAGCCGCGAGTTCTCATCCAGGACCTCGTCGTGATGACATCCCCAATTCTTTGATAGAATGTCATGGTCTGCACGACAAAGGAAATTAGTTATAGGGAAGATGCAACTAAAAAAGAGAACTTGGAAAAATTGAAAGTAGCTTACCTGGAGAGCGACGATACAACAGGTGGCGAGAAGTGATATCTTGTTGTCACTGCCACAGCGGGTGAAGCTGTGAAATGAAATCTCACAGAGGGACCTCGCCAGTCCCTCGAGAAGCTCCGTTAGTAACAGGTCCATCTGATCACTAACCCTCCCCACAAGGAGGGGCTCCAGCTCCTCGCGGCTAAGAGGAGGCAGCGAAGTCTACAACCTATTTTCATATAGGTACTCAGCCAAAACTTTAAAGTTCTCACTCCCCTCATTGATACAAGCTTTAAAGTATTCAACCACACAATTATGCTTCTCCAGCTCCTCCCCTTCAAAGTGTTTGAGGAAAATAATTAGGAGAGGTGTTTTGGCTTGAGGACAGCCAAACACCTCGAAAGAAGGGATTTCATTTCCGTTCAATGACCTCGCCAAACATTACTAGTCCTGAGGGGTGGACCAGTGGAGTTGCCACTAGGGAAGCGGAGGCCGCCGGGGCTGCATGGACCACCAAGCCAGAGGATCAATTCGTGGGGTGTTTGGGACTTCAATTTGAGAGGGCCCCAACTCCCTTTGGTATTCTTCTCGGATGAAGTCGGACATGCCCATGCTATCTGCAAAAGAAAGAACCTTGCTAGTACTCGGAGGGAAGGAAAGATAGAATAATACAACATAAAATAAAATGGATGCAAGTGTGCAAATTCTCCTCGGGAGCCCCACCACTATAAGGCCCCCTAAGGTGAAGAGCGGAGTGGGAAAACTCACGGATTAGATGCCTCATCACCTACATGGTGTTGGTCTCGTACTGGCAAAACCACCTGGCATGCATGGATGTTGTGAAAAATTGATAACGCAAGAGTACGTATTGGTTCAAGTAATACAGTGAACAAGCACAAGTATCGTCCCATAAAGACTGAATTACTAAGTACCAATATTTAATTCATAATCTCTATTTGGCTAACGAAAAATTGTTGATAAGAGAAAACTAAAACATAAACATAAAAACTACAAAACAATAACAATTAAAAACTATAAACTCTAAACAAATAAAGATTAAGACAATTAATTAATGGATGAAAATTAGGGAATTTAATCTCGTCATCTTTCCACTCTCTATTTTTTTAATGCATTATTATCATAAGATTTTCTTATAATCAAGGTAGCAAGTTACAAAAGTATTCTATATTCGTGGTAAGATATATAAAACTCTACCTATGTCTGAATTTTCTGTATTTGTATGATAAACTCAACATATAGGAAGCATTAGGCATAAGAACTTATAAGCTACATAAACCACATTGATACTTTCGTTCAATATCGAAATCTACGCCTAGTCAATTATAGCATGTTTGAATATTACCTTTAAGATTTTGAAACAAATTCATATATATCATGTAATAAATTGCCAATAAATCACAAGCACTAAGCATAAATTGCAAAGATCTCAAATAAGAAGAACAAAACATAAAATTGCATTAATTCATAGAAGAGTTCAAGAGAATCAATTAAAACCCTAAAACTAGATTTAGTTCATATTCATACTATTCAAATCCATAAAACAAACAATCAACATAAACTAAAGATGAAAGAAAATAAAGAAAGGAAGAAAAACTCGAAGTGATCCAATGTTTCTACAAAAGTCTCTAGTCATCTTCTCTCCATTCCAATCCTCCAAAACTAGGGTATTATGATGAAAATTGCTTTAAAATACAAAACCCTGTGTTCTCCCCAAGTGAAATGACCAAATTTCCCTTCATTAAAAATCTGCAGTAATCTTCGCTTTCCAGACACATAGCGCGGTCGCGGCACTGTGTATCGCGGTCACGCTGCTTGCTTCGAATCACAATTTTTCAATAGATTTTCATCTTTTTGTCGATTTTGACCTCTTTTTTGTTCCATAGTTGTAACACCTTGGATAGCCAAGACTGCTACACTGTGTATTTATGAAGGTGCAGGACTTGCTAATCAAGTCATTTAGTTAAAAATGTGTCACTGAAATCATTAATATGCTAGGGTTAAAAGATTTTGGTCTCAAAAGATACATTTCATAGAACTAAACAATTTTACTCATGGGATCCCAAAAGGAATAGCGTTTAAAAGTAAGTTTACAAAATTTCCAAAATACAAACAACCACTAGCCACTCTAAGGGCAAAACAGACCTTTATGGTTCTCCTATTCCTATCTCCCCCTCAACCGTGGTGGCTGAGCAGCTGAACATGTACATTATGCTTTCAGAGCTCTCTGAATCAGGGCTGATCAAGCATGCCCTTGCCTTTACCTGCACCACGAAGCACTCGTGAGCCATGGTCTAGCAAGAAAACATAACATTATATAACAAACAATGATAACAATTGAATACCCCTTTCAGCATGATCATACACTTAACATACCACATTAAACACATAGCATGTAGATACAACCAAAGATTCAACAAATCAACACTCAGCTATTCAGCATGACAAATCCACCAATCAATGATAACAATCAAATCACATGATAATCAGGGTCGACACCTTAGGTCACACCCTCTACTTACCCCACTGACTCCGGCCCGCTTAAACCGAGCTCAGTGCATAATAAGCTGTCCTCAGCTACCAGTGGCCGAGCCGCGCCCTGTGTGCTAATGTAAACTTTGGCACTCTTAGGCCGTTTGTTTATTATTTACATGGCATAATACCATCCTCTATAAAGCATAAAAAATAGGGAACCCTTAGTCCCATTATAAATCCACAACCAGGTGCAGTTTTCTTACCTCTGGTTTCCAAGTGTACTGGTTACGCGAGATGCTTCTTGAGCACGATTCGTTTCCTGAGCCCCTAGCTTATACCTAGTCACAACCAAGATATGGGATACCATTAATAATTATAAAAGGGCTTCTAGACAAGGTTCTAGTCTCCGGAACATCGAATTCCACCAAACACGGTAGTAGAATCGATCCCGAGCACCCTAGGTTAAATTCCCATGCTTAAAATCCCAAAATCCCAAATTTCCTTAAGGGTTGCAGCTCAAGCTTCCTATGCCACGGCATGGCCCCAAACAGAGGCCCATCGTCACCCAGAACTAGACATGGGCTGCGGCCCTACAAGCCCCATGCCGCGGCCCGCCCTCCTTCCTGAGCATTCATCAGCCTCAAAGGGTCGCGGCTCACCAAGAACTATGCCGCGGCCCAACCCCTTCGAACCCAGAAAATCCACCATTTTTTACTCTCAAACCTCACTCAAAACCATCCAAAACTATCCCAATTCCACAACTCAATTATCACAAAACTTCTAATACGTTTCCAGCAACACAACCCAGCAAAAACTTAGCCAAGAAACTCACCAAAATCCCACTTCAATCTCTGAAACTCAAAAGCTTAAAAACATCAAAACCAGTCAAGAAAACACTAAGATTCATCCATTAAACCATAAATTTGAGCTTACCTTCTTTGATGAACCAGCTCTCTAAAAGATTTCTGAGCTAAGTCATAGGTCCCGAACTTCATCTCTATCCTTCAATGTCAAAATCTATAAATACCTCAAAACCCAGCCATAAACACATAATTTAATCACCATGCATAAAGATTATGTCTTACCTTAATTCTTGATTGAATCCTCAGCTAATCCTTGAGCTAATCTCCTAAATTATAGCTCCAATTCTCTTAATTCAAGCTTAATTCCCTTGGTTGTCTCTAGTTTCCTTGAGAAAGAAAGGGAGAGAGAGATAAGGGTCGGTTTAGCCTTTTTGTTCTACCTTTTTCTAAAGTTTCCTTAGTCTATCTTTGAGCAATTAAGTTAATCCCGAGGCTCGGGGTGCCGGAAACATCCCCGAGAGCAAAATGGTAAAATTCCCCAGTAGTCCCACCTAAGCTTCCTAACCTCAAATATATCTCCAATTATTTATTTTCATAATCCGATAACCTAAATAACCATTCAATACCTGAAATACCCCTTGACTTTCCCCAAGTCAAGTATTAAACCCCGTTGTGACTTTCCCTCTAATTAGCTCCCTAGGATCACCTAAAATCGCATGCTACAGATTTACCCACATAATAATGTGGTCCTCACAATTATAATATACAATCACATTTACATTCATATAACCATACAAGCATGCTTATCATATAATCACGCATTAAATTAATAAATTGACACATAAACCAATTATGCCCTCCCGACACACTAATCAAGGCCCTTAAGCCATATTAGTGATTTTGGGTCGTTACAATAGCATTCCGAGTCCTTCAAAACATAAAAACAAACAAACAAAAAAACGTAAAATAGAAGAAAATAACCCTAAACAACCAAAATACTTCCAAAACAGACACTAAAATGAGTCTAAAACTCATTTATCAAATTCCCCCAAACTGACCATTTACTCGTCCTCGAGTAAAGAACACAACAATAACTAGACTCAACTAAACACCTAAACAAAAACACAAATGAATCAAGCCAACAACAATAATACAAGCCTGAAGCTATGATGATGAACACACTTATATAATCTTCAAGAAAATCAATCACTAATCCAGAAATTCAGTCAAAACATTCTTCCACTTCTCCTAAAGCCAAACAAAAATAAAAGCTCTCCTAGTCATGATTAATAAATAAAATGTAATTGAATCCATTCATGCTCACCAAATGTTTTCATTTCAGTCAATCAATCAATTATTATCTCATAAGCTTGCTATACTTACTAATCTCCTCTAATGTAGATAACACATGCTCAAAAATCAATTGGACTTTCACGACTTTTAATTAAGTGGCTTAGGTAAGGGTAGATGTAAAAGTCATTTAGGCTAAACTATACCATAAGCATATCAACAAACAAACCCAAAAACCAATCCCAAATTTCTCAATATTTCTTATTTTGAGAGAAAATTAAAACACATAATATTTTTTCTTCTTTTTCTTGGATAGATTTTTTTTCTAATGACACTACACTCCCCCAAACTTATTTCTTTGTATATTTTCAATTGGAGTGTAGTTCATTTTTAATATTTTCTCTCTCTCAATTTTTCAACTATTAATGACACAAATTTCCACAAAACCCCCATTACAATTTATTCCCCAATTACTTTTCATATGCTCATGGTACATCATAGGGAAGGAATAATAACAACGTTGCAAATAGGCTAAAACTTGGTCTCAAACAACAAATATAATCAAATTAAGCTCAAAATTGGGTAACTAGGGATTAAATAATGAAGGCTAGCTTGAAAGGCTCAAATGATTCAAAGAATTGCCTAAATCATCTTCCTAAGAATGCATCATCTAGGATTTTGTCTCAAAAAGCAAGTGATAAATGCTAAAAAATGCATCGTTATTGTTCTAAAAATTCAAAATTAACTTTTAATTAAAAATTTTATGGAATTAATGTGATATATTTTGATGTTGAAAACATTTTTGTTTGGACAAATTTTTAGATTAAGTAAACAACCTCGAAATGTATACTCGTAAAAACATAGGCTCGAAATGAATGAATTCCCACGTTACACTTGTGCAAATTATCATGGAATGTCAGTGACAGACTTAGCGAGGGAGGAGGGAGCAATAACTGGAATGATGAGCTTGAGGCTATGAGTGTTCTCGAAAGTGCGTTGAAGCAATGTTCAAGCTCGATGACACATTTAACACACAAAAAATTGTTCAGATATTCCTATTTCTTTGTGATTAGTTAAGACCGTGTGTCAAATCCCTAACTTTGTGGGATCTTAGTTTAAATAATGCATTTAAGTTGTATTATTAGGATTATTCAAATATTAATTTCAATTTGAATATATGTTGTAACTTCCCTAAATTAAGGGAAGATATTCTTTTAACCAGGTCTATAAATAACCTGGATCTGGTCATTTGTAAGGACGAACAATTGGCTATGGAGAAAGATTCTACCAAATTGCTTGAAGCTTTCACATAGAGTCCATAATAACAGTGACTCGTAGACGTAGGCAGATTATAAACTGCTGAACCACGTTAAAAATCCTGTCTTTCTTTTCATCCAAAATTAATTATTTATTGCTCTACATAATTAAGTTGACGAAAAACGGCGCCAACAGTTTGGTGCTTTGATCGAGAGCATTAATCAATTCTTCCTACTATTTAGTATAAAACCTCTTGCATAACAACAATGGTCGCCCTGAACATCTCTAGTACTCTTCGGCGACCATTACCTCAAATCCCCAAGGAGCGTACTCCACGAACTGAGGACCATCCCTGAACACCTGGTAAAAAACCCATTGGGGACTAGAGCCCTGATGAGGGGAGTGCCTCATCATCTTCTAGAAGATGGCCTAGCTAGAATCCTAGGCCTGATGAGGATTCACCCTATAATCCTTAAATATGCATGCCAATAATGGAGCTACAAAATCGTAGGTTGTGTGAATAGCTGGCCGAGGTTACACGGCTAAACGAGGAAATGGCAATGCGAGTTGCTGAAGTTCTTGGAACCCTGTTAGGAACAACCCAACATAGAGTGTTCCTACAGAAACTGGGAATAACCAAGCTCCCTCGATAGCTCAGAGTGATAACCCAGAGCCTGCCAGGAATAATACGGAGCCTGCCCGGGCAAACCCAGAGCCTACCAGGCCAAATAACGGAAGGATACCACCCTAAAAAATTAGGCATCCTCCCTCTCCAATAAGACATCCTTCTCCGACAGTGGGTGTATTCTAGCCAGCTCCCAATGGGAACTGAGGAGGAGACATGGCACCTCAGGGGCTTTCTCGAAGCACTCAAAGTGGGAGCTGAGATAGAAGCCATCGGACTTGACCTGAGCACAGGGGTGGACGTGAGGCCCCACGAGAGGATCATCAAAGACATAGACAACCCCAGCCTTTTGGGAGTCATATGTCAAGGTCACGAATGACTGGAATGAAGGCACATGTGGAAAACCCACGTCGTAATTGAGCCCCACAACAGCAACAACCAGATTACAGCAGGTCAGTGAGTGTGTATAATACGGAGCCTAGAAATTACAAAAATTATCATAATGAGTATCATGATCTTGGAGAACACCTAAATCAAAACTGTGGCCAATTTAATTAGCCAAACCCGAACCTGCGAACACACTTAAATACCTGGAGAGAGCCCCTGCATCTAGTAAATGGAAATCAATATAACCCTATGCTGTGACAAGGAGTTGGAGTTCTCATAAACAATAACCTGCTGCTAGTAGTGCAAGCACCCCCTCTAATGGATTTGGCCCAAAGAGAGGATCAACCAGCTAGAGGAGGCATTTAGGCTCCTTCAAGAGGGGAAAAATAAAGAAAAGGCTTACGACTGTGACGAGGAGTTCAAGCCTTTTGCCCCCATATCTTAAATACATCATTTCCTCATGGTTTCAAAATAACTCATGTGGCACCCTACGATGGGACTACCGACCCAGGCAGCCACATGAGTACATTCAATATGGTAATGCGAGATATTAACGTTGGGTATGAGCTCAGGTGCATGCTCTTCCCGACCACACTAATCAGACCAACAAACAAATTGGATTGAAAAATTTCGAAGACATTCGACCTCATCATGGGAACAACTGTCTAGAGAATTCAAGAAACAACTCCAAGTTGTGAAGAGCAGCAAGCCTAAGGCGTCCGCGTTGACCAATGTCAAGCAGCAGTCGGGTGAGTCACTGAAAATCTACCTAGCAAGGATTAATATAGAAGTGGTGCGAGCTCGCAATGTCGACAAAAACAGTCATCTCATGGCAGTACGGGCTAGATTATTTCCAGAGAGTCCCCTTCGGGATGACATGCAGAGAAATCCTGCGAGGCCGATAGCCGAGTTTAATACTCTGGCGTAGAGGTTTGCTAATGTAGAAGAGGCGAGGTTGGCACTCAAGATAACTCCACCGCGTGTACTAACTACAACTACAAACGTTAACTGAGCCACCACCTCTGCTACGCCCTCCATAGCACAACCCTCAGGACATAACCCTTCTAAAAGAAAGAAGAATGAAGGGAGTAACTCAGAGGTTGACGAGGGTAAGAAAAAGAAAAGAGAAAAATACTTCTCCATTTATACAGTTTATACCGAGCTCACAGATACTCAGGAAAATATATTTGTCACGAATGAAAATTAGGTCCATTTCAGGCGACCTGATGCAATGCGAAACCAGAAATCCAAAAGGAATTCAAACAAGTTCAGCAAATTTCACAGGGATATAGGTCATACAACTGATGAATACAAACAGTTAAAGGACAAGACCGAAGGATTGATTATGAGTGGCTTCCTCAGGCAGTACATCCAAAACCAAAATCCAGCCCAAACTTCACTTGGACAAAAGGCAACTCTCTCCCAACGTTCCCAAAAATCTACGGCCCCACATGCGAGGGAGGATAACCGACCTCCGCCAATCGATGGAGAAGAAGTAATAACAATCGCAGGAGGACCGCACATCGCGAGGTCGGGTAGGAATGCCCAAAAGATATATGTGCACGAGCTCAAAACAAGGGATGGATCTCCTTATGCCTGGACCCCAAGCTCTGAAACAACGAAGGGTTGAATCCCAAACCATTACCTTCATCGAAGAGGATGCCTCGCACATCCAGTTTCCTCATAATGACCCTCTGTTCATAACCTTTCCGCTCACCAATAAGAGGGTACACCGAGTCCTGATCGATAACGGGAGCTCAGTCAACATCCTCTTTAAGGCAACCTTGGAGAAAATGGGATTGACTGTTCGAGACCTAAAGGCCTGTGAAACAACGCTATACAAATTTTCAGGAGAGGGAATGGCCAGTACAGGGTCTATCGAGCTCCCAGTAACATTGGAAGACTATCCAGTCTTGATACCGAAGATAATGGAATTCATCGTGGTAGACACCCCTTCCATCTACAATGTACTTCTCGAGAGACTAGCCCTGATTGGGCAGGGAGGTAGTTACATCTATTAAGCACTTGGCCATAAAATTCCCAACACCCAGTGGCATTAAAATATTGAAAGGAGACCAATTGGATGCTCGATAATTCTATAGCATCTCGATGAGGGGTAAGGGCCAAGCTAGTGCGCTGGCACTAGTTATTATTGAGGAAATAAGCGAGGCAATATACGAGGTCGAAGATGAGATTGACCCAAGGGTAGATGAGGATAAGGACGATCTCGGGCCAATTGAAGAGCTCGAATACATCCAGCACAACGAAAAGGACACCAACAAGGTGGTAAAGATTGGGAAGAACCTCCTAAAGGACGTGAGATATCTATTAATCTGTATCCTAAGGGAAAATTAGGATGTATTTGGATGGTCACATTGAGATATGATTGGAATCAGCCCAAATATTATAAGCCATGCATTGAACATCGACAAAAACTTCCCCCCAAAGCAACCATAAAGAAGGCTCCTCGATGACGAGAGGAAGAAGGCCTAGAAAGAGGAGGTCGAAAGGCTAAAGCAAATCAGTTTATCCAAGATGCTTTTTATGCAAATTGGATTGCCAACCCAGTTCTGGCCCCAAAGCCCAATGGAAGTGGCGAACTTGCATTGACTATTTGGACCTCCACAAGGCAGGTCTGAAAGACTGCTTTCCCCTTCCTTGAATCAATCAACTCGTAGATGCTACCACAAGTCATGACATTATAACAACCCAAATTTGCTAATAAGGATTAGGGCCTTGATTAGCGTGCCTGGAGAGCAATAAGTGAATTATTGCTATAATATGTGAATATGTGATTAGAGATGCATGTTTAGCTGAATTAAATATGCATGTGGGCCCTGTTTGGATATTAGGGGCATATTTGTAATTTTAGCCCGTTGAGGGCATAAATGTGATAAATGTGATATACTTGTGTTATATCTGTGTTGCATGATCTGAGACAGTCTTAGGGAGTTGTTAGTCAGAAAGTCACAACGAGGTCAAAAATCTGACTCGGGGTGAGTTGAGGGATATTTTGGGAATTAGACGCTTTGTGGGGTTATCGGGTTATGGAAATAAATATTTGGAGATATATTTGAGGTTAGAATTTACCATTTTACCCTCGGGGACGTTTTTGGCACCCCGAGCTTTTAGGTAACCTTAGATGCTTAAGTTAAATAAAATAGAATTCAAGAAACACTTAGAAACTTGGAGAAACCGACCTAAGCACTTTCTCTTCTCTCTCTTTATTTTCTCTAAGTCATATCAAGGGAAATTTTGGTGGAAGCTAATCACAACTAAGGAATTGGGCTGGGAAATCTTGGGGGCTAGAAGTTTGAAGCTTAAGGACTTAATTCAAAGACTCAACTCAGCTCAAGGTAAGCTTTAATCTTAGTAAATTATACTGGTTTTAAGCTGAAATTGTAGAGTATTGCATGTGTGTGGAGTGAAGAATTGACTTGGAGTTTGATGAGGTTTTGAGCTTGAATTCTTGTTGGGTTTTGTTGCTGAATCCATAGTATAACTTATGTGATGATTAGCTTGAGTTGTTGGGTTGATTTTTGGGTTAATTGGATGGGTTTCTGTGGCAAAAATGGAGGATTTTTCTGAGTTCGAGGGGTCAGGCCGCAGCATTAATCTTGCTGAGCCGCGACCCTCCAAAGCATTTTGGTGGTCAGGAAGAAGGGCGGGCCGCGGCATGCCCTAGCTTGGGACGCGGCGCACCTGTCCTATTTTGGGGTTGCTCTCGGGTTTGGGGGCGGGCTGCAGCATGGCCTCATGGGGTCGCGACTCTTAGTGAAATTTTGGGCTTTAAAGTGTGTTTAGGCTTGGGAACTCAAAGGTTAAGGCTCGGGATGGATTTTATCACCCAGATTGATAGAATTCAAGGTCCCAGAGATTAGAATTATGACCCAAAGTAATTTAAGGGATTAGAAATTGATGGATGGATATTGTTGGTGCGTTGTGACTAGGGTTTCAGCGAGGCTCAAACTAGAGGATTGTGCTCGGGACATCGGTGCATGAAAATCTTGGGATACAGGTAAGAAAACTACTGTACCCATAGAGCTTGTGTTGCAAGGCACGACCCTATATGATTGTGTTGCAGGGTGTATCCCTTTAATTGAGTTTATTCATGTTTAAGTATATGCTTAGTTATGCTATGTGTGCATATATGTGAATGAACGGCTAGAGCCGGGAACGGGGAGGGCCGAGAACGGCGAAGGTCAAGAACGGGTAGGGCCGAGAACGGCAAAGGCCGGGAACGGCGAAGGTCGAGAGCGGCAAGGTCGAGAATGGCAAGGGCCGGGAGCAGCGTTTAGCACATGGAGTGCGAGTTTCCAGGGCGAGACCCTATAGGATACCTAGGATATCCCCACGGTGCGGACCGCGAACCCAGGTCCTGGTAAAGCGCCTGGGACGGCATGGCCGTATGTGGTTAGCCTAATGATGGCTTATTTATATGTTAAGTGTTTGATATGCATGTGTTATCTGCTTGTGAGGGTTTTCTTGTTGGGCTCCGGCTCACGGGTGCTTTCTGGTGCAGGTAAGGACAAGGGGAAGGTCGACCAACCATGAGTACGGAGAGCATGAAGCGACGCATACATGTTTGGTCTGCCTGGCTGCCACGGCCAGGGGTATTTTGGGAGATGATTGTACTAAACCCATATTTTGTCATTTAGCCGACTTTAGTTATACTTTTGAGTTGTAAATATTTTTAAACAGTATTTTGGGATCCCAAATGTTTAATGCTTCATGATTTTTGGTAATTGGAACTATTTTATCAAAGTTTATGACCCTGTTTATGGTTTATTTATACTTTTGTCTTAAAACCTCAATTAGCGAGTTAAAGGCACATTTTAAACTCACTTAGTAACGGCTCTAAGGAAGTAGGGCGTTATAGACACCATGCTGTTCATGGACGCATATTCTGGATATAACCAGATAGCCATGCATGCACCCAATTAGGAACACACAATTTTCATGACTGATAAAAGGCTATATTGTTACAATATGATGCCCTTCGGGCTCAAGAATGTTGGGGCCACATATCAAAGAATGGTAAATAAAATGTTTGCCAAGAAAATAGGAAACAACATGGAAGTGTACGTGGACGATATGCTGGTGAAGTCCAAACACAATTGTAACCACGTTGATGATCTCGCAGAGTGTTTTGCCATACTTCGAAAGTACAACATGAGACTCAACCCACAAAAGTGCTCATTTGGAGTATCTTCGGGAAAGTTTCTCGAATTTATAGTAAACGCTCGGGGCATAGAGGCAAACCCAGATAAGTTAAAGGCTTTAATTGACATGCCTTCACCTCAAAAGCATAAGGATGTCGAGAGTTTAACTAGGGAAATGGTAGCTTTAACTAGGTTGATATTGAAATCTACAGACAGATGCATTCCATTCTTTAATCTTTTGAGAGGAGGCAAAAATTTTGAATGGTCAGATGAGTACGAGCTCGCTTTCCAAGCTCTTAAAAAACATCTTGTTGAACAACCTATCTTATCCAAACCAATCACAGGGGAAATATTATACATATAGTGATACTTGTTCGGGAGGATACAAAATTACAAAAACCTATTTATTATGTCAGCAAAAGGTTACTGGGGTAAGAGTCGAGGTATCCATTGATGGAAAAGCTAGCGTCATGCTTAATACATGCATCCCAAAAACTCCAACCCTACTTCCAAGCATACCCCGTACATGTCCTGACTTAACAACCATTGAGGCAAATATTGTCGAAACCCGATGCTTCTTGGAGACTATTGAAATGGGCAGTCGAACTTGGGCAGTTCAAGATCACGTATCACTCGGAAACGACAATAAAAAGACAATCCTTGGTGGATTTCATAGTTGAATGCACTAGACTCTCATAAGATGAAGTCGTAACCCCAGCCCATGATCTATGGAGACTTTATGTTGATGTTTCTTCTAACGAGAACAGGTCGTGGGCAGGAATTATCCTGATTACCCCATCAGGAAACATGTTTCACTTAGCCATACAGTTTTGCTTCGAGGCCTCAAATAACGAGGCTGAATACGAGGTACTATTAGCATGACTTCGTATAGCTTTCGAACCAAAAGAAAAAGCCATGCACTGCTATAGTGACTCCCAATTGGTTGTCAATCAAGTCCTAGGAGAATACTATGCTCGGGGGACGAAAATGGCAGCATACTTGGAGAAAGTCAAAGCAGAAGTCAGACAATAAGAATTTTATGTGATTGAGAAAATTTCGTGAGAACAGAATTCGAATGCAAATTGTAACGACCCAAAATCACTAATAAGGCTTAAGGGCCTTGATTAGTGTGCCGGGAGGGCACGATTGGGTTATGTATGAATTAAATAGTTTAATGCATGATTTTGTGATAAACATGCTTGTATGATTATATGAAATGCATGTCTACGAGTGTTAGTATGCTTGTAGACCTCGTTCATCTTAAAGGGGTATATTTGTAATTTTAGCCCGTTAAGGGCGTAAATGTGATTATATGTTATAATTGTGAGGACCACATTATTATGTGGGTAAATCTGCAGCATGCGACTTGAGGCGATCCTAGGGAGCTAGTTAGCAGAAAAGTCACAATGGGACCTAATACTTGACTTGGGGCAAGTCAAGGGGTATTTTAGGTATTAGATGGTTATTTGGGTTATCGGGTTATGGAAATAAATAATTGGAGATATATTTGAGGTTAGGAAGCTTAGGTGGGAATACTGGGGAATTTTACCATTTTTCCATCGGGGACGTTTTTGGTACCCGAGCCTCGGGATTGACTTAATTGTTTAAGGATAGACTAGAAAAAACCAAGAAAACAGTGGAAGATGTCATAACCGACCCTTTTGTCTCTTCTCTCTCTCACTTAAGGGAAACCACAAGAAACTAATAAGAGATTGGCTGGTGTTATCCTCATTTTCTTCTGGGCGCCCGGGTCCACGCTTCAAGCCCTCTGGCCACCTGAATGAGTTCGGACCCGGCCTGGGCCCGTTTGGCAAAGAGTGAAATAGACGTCGGCAGCCCAAGTCTAGGCGAGGCCCAAAGGGCATCCGGGGAAGGTCGTCTGGGACGGTCATGCGGGAGATAGTATGAGTGGCTTCTGGATAACAATCAGGATCGAAGTGAATGATCCTGGAGCCTGGTAAACAGTCCAGGCTCCTGGTAAATGATCCGAGTCCATGGTAAATGGTACGGGACCTTGACGGACGGAGGGGGACGTGGGTAAACGAACCTGGGTCGGTTCTGCGAGGTTGGAAAGATAAAGCACCCGTGACCCTGACTTCATCCTATAAAGCGTGGGGGTTGTACCCACGTTTCACTTGCTAAAAAGGCTACCTCGGGATTGTACGCCTTTGGTTCAAACCTGCGCCGCCACTACTCTGACCGATCTTGTTCCCTGAATCTGCCTCGTAACTCGAAATGCCCAGACCAAAGCTCTAGTTTGTCGCATGACAGATCTGGTTTTGGCTGGCCCAGTGGGCTCAGATTAGTGTATTTTTTATGTTCTAATCCTTTGTGTTGGGCTTCCAGTAGAGAGGCCAACTGTATTTATACCTTTATTGGGCCCGGGTCAGCCTGGCCCAAGCCCAGTGCACATGTGAACCTATAAATACATGTATACAGTTACTCTACTGAAACTTGTAGAAAACTCCATTGTTATAGATTCTCTAAGCTCTAATACAACTGTCTCATGGACTAAGGCTCATTAACGCCCCAACCACGTAAAAATTGTGCTTATAACTTCTAAACCCTTTCTCCTTAATCTCTCCTATCTTTTATTATTGTAGTTTCCGAAAAACTCGGTAAACATTTTGGTGCTTTCATTGAGAGCTTGAGAAAGCTAGAGTTGACCTCAAACATCTGCAACCATGGTGAACACAAGACACACAACTTTTGACCCTACTAACCAAGAGCAGGGCAATGGAGAGCCACTGCCTACCCAACCTCTTCCTTAGAGTCCACTTGAGGACACTCCTCATCAGGTGTCCCAGCCTGACGAGTTGCAGAACTATGAAGGTGGAGCAGAGTACGAGGAGGACTACTATGAAGAAGAGGAGGAGAATGAGGGGGAATACCACGATGAGAAGCCAGGATTGCTGAACAGACGGAGGCTACTCGACGGATGCAAGAGTCCCTCCAAGCCTTGCAGGCTTTCATAGCCGCCCAGGGTCCGGCGGCCAATCCCCCAACTATCCCGCCTCTGGGAACGCAACCGCCCACTCCGCAGGCCAGAAATGGCGTCCCTGAGGACGCGAGGCCGGTCCCTCCTCCGGGACAAGCTCCCGAGCAAGGCCCCGGAAACTCGGACCAAGAGAAAAGGAACGCCAGGAAAAACTCCCAGAGGAAAAACCCTCCCGTCCAGAGAGCCGAGACCCGTTCCCGGCCGCTCCCTAGGAAAGAGAAGGTGCACCCTGTCCCAGGACAGGGCCACCCGACCAATCCGTAAGGAACGCGGCCACAGGGTACCAGGCCCCGGTATGCCCCAGGGCAGGTCGGAGGGGAGCGGTCTTTGCATCCCAGTGCTTCAGTGAACAAAAGTCGTCGGGAGCGCCCGCATAATGACGAGCATCATGCCCTCAGCTCTGGAGACGATACATCCCGGGTAGACCTACGCAATGGGTTGAATGCTCAAAAGGAGCGGGCCCGCAAGGAAAAGATCCGCCCCCGAGATGGTGACCTTAGAAACAACCTCAACGACAGGAGGAGCGAGAGGTTTCCCTTAGAAGATGGTATGGCCAAGCAACTCATGGAGCAATTGTCCGCCCTGAAAAAGGTCACAGACTGCTTAGTCCGCAAACAGTAAGGGTTGGACACCGATTCCGACGAGGAGGACAAGGAGCCCTGTGCGAGGCACATTATGGGCGCCGTGCTCCCCAAGGGATTCAAGATGCTGAGTCTAACTGCCTACACCAGGAACACTGACCCCCGGGATCATCTGTCCCGGTATAACAGATTAATGACCGTAGCCCATGTCAGTGACGACAGCAAATGCCTCTGTTTTTCAATCACTCTAGGCGGGCCCGTAGAAGAATGGTGGAAGAGACTCATGCTAGGATCCATCCAATCCTGGTCAGGACTACAGTCGACGTGTCGCAAACAGTTTGTGACCGCCATGAGAATGGACATGCAAATCAGTGCTGTCGCCAACATTAAACAGCTCCCCGTGAAGACATTGAGATCCTACATCCAGTGTTTCACCAAAGAGGCCTCCAAGACCAAGGTGGACGATGGGCAACGCCTGGTGGCGCTGCAATCCGGGACCCGGGCCAGGTCCCCCCTCTGGGATGATATGCAGCTTAGCAAGGCAGCTACCCTAGAGGAGTTCATAAGGAGGGCCCAAGGATTCATTAACTGGGAAGAGGCCCAAATCCAAGCGTTTGGATGGCAACTGGCACCTCATCCCAATGCCCAAGCATTTCCGGGATACGGGGTGCAGTTTCCGGAACAGCAATACGTCGCTCCCCCGCTTGCCCCAGGATTGGCAGCCGCGCCTGGGATAACCTTCACCACGCCCACAGTGTATGGTCCTGCCTCTTCGGGGTATGCCCCAGTCCAGTCCACCCTTTTTTCTGGATACGGAGCCGCACCGATCGGGTACAGCGCTACCCCCGTCGGAGCCCAGCCATCCTAGGCGGGGGGAACTGAGGCGAGTGTAAACCCCTCCCAAGGGATGAGATCCGGCAAGGGCCAGAACTAGTCTGAGCCGGCTAAGAAATGCAAGAGGGGCTACAAGCCCCAGTATTCGGAATACACAAACTTGGGGGACACCAGGGAGAACATCTTCCTGGCCACGGAAAGGGAGGTTCATTACCGGAAGCCTACCCCCATGTTTAAAGAAGGAAGGAATCCGACAGATACCAGCAAACTGTGCGCTTACGATAAGGAGGTGGGCCCCACAACTGAAGAATGCCAAAATTTCAAGGATAAGATCGAGAATTTGATCAAGTTGGGGCACCTCCACCAGTGGATCAGGATACCCGCGGGAGTCCTGGGCCTGTCAGTAGTCCCCGGAAATTCCACGGTCCCGGGTGCACCTGGAGCATGTCTGCCTCAGGGAGGATATTCAAAGTGTCTGGCAGCGCAGGCCCCTTAGGGGGTCCCTGCTGTGTAAGCACTCGGGCCTGGAATGCCTTACTCGTCCGGGCCAGCACCCCCCCGAGTAGATGGCCATGTTCCCACCATCTCGGGCGGGCCTCATCTAGGAGGGCCATCCCGGAATGATCAAAAGCACTACATTAGCGAGCTCGACCACGATTAGGAGGTGTGCGCTCTGGTCCAGGCCCCGGCTCAGCTCCCAAGGCTGATGAACCTCCCTATCACCTTCATGGAAGACGACGCCCGTAACTTCCATTTCCCGCATCATGACCCTCTGGTCATAGATGCCCAGATCGCCAGTAAATTGGTGTTTCGGGTGATGGTGGACGATGGAAGCTCCATCAACAATCTGTTCAAGCCCGCCTTCACCGCAATTGGCTTGACCGAAGTAGATATTGCATCATGCCCAACCCAGATCTACGGCTTCAACGAGGACGCGATACTCCCTATAGGAAACATCCAGTTGCTTATAACTTTGGGGAGCGAGATGCAATGCTCGTTCAAGTTCTACACGTTTGTAGTAGTGGACTGCCCCACTGCTTATAATATCATTTTTGGTCGGCCCACATTGGTCGAGTTCGGGGTTATCACCTCCATCCGTCATCTATGCATGAAATTCCCTTGCGATAACAGAGGGGTGGGAATAGTCCGAGGAGATTAGAACAGCACCCAAAAATGCTACCACGTGTCCTCCTGGCCTATCTACATGGTCCAGTAGGAACCCCATGAGGAAGTCGTCGGCCCGGTTCCACCTCCTCCAGCTGGAAGAATTGTTCAGGAGGAGGACGGGCTAGACCCGCGGATAGGAGACGACCGCGTACTAGAGCCCATGGACGAGATTGAAGAGGTGTGCATCATTGACACCGACCCGACCAGGGTAATCCAAGTCTGGAAAAATCTGACAGCAGAGGTCCGGGTAGCCATCGTCGCCCAGGTAAAGGAGAACCAGATATCCTAGCCTGGTCTCATTCGGATATGACGGGGATCAACCGCAACATCATCTGGCATGCCTTGAACATCGACAAAGATGCGACCCCGGTCCGACAAAAACGAAGGCCCTTGGGAACAGAAAGGGCCAAGGCCCTCAAGCTAGAAGTCAAAAAGCTGTCTTCGATCAACTTCGTCCGCGAAGCTATATATCTCGTATGGTTGGCCAACCCAGTTCTGGTACCAAAGACGAACGGGACCTGGAGGACATGCATCGATTTCTCAAATCTCAACAAGGCTTGCCCTAAAGATTTCTTCCAGCCTCCCCGGATCGATCTGATGGTGGATACGACGTCCAAATACGAGATCTTGAGTTTCATGGACGCATACTCCGGCTACAATCAGATCTCTATGCATATAGCAGACCAGGAGCATACCAGTTTGCAAACTGACAAGGGGGTATACTACTACGTCGTCATGCCCTTTGGGCTCAAAAACGCCGAAGCCACCTATCAGAGGCTCGTCAACTGAATGTTCCGGGCCCAGCTGGGGCGGAACATGGAGGTCTATATTGATGACATGCTGGTCAAATCCAAAACCTTCGGGAAACATTCTGACGACTTGGACGAGGCCTTCATGATCATTCGAAAGTATGGGATGAAACTGAATCCCAAAAAATGCACTTTCGGCATGGCATCCAGGAAGTTCCTGGGGTTCACAATGAGTTTCCGGGGAATAGAAGCCAATCCGGACAAGATTAAGGCACTGATTGAAATTCCCTCTCCCCGGAAGCATAAAGACGTGCAAAGTCTGACCAGGCAGATAGCCACCATAAGTCATTTTGTCTCGAAGGCCACGAACAAATGCATCTCGTTCTTCAATGTTCTTCGGGGAAGCCAATGTTTCGAATGGTCAATTGAGTGCGAAGAAGCTTTTCAAAAGCTGAAAGAGCATCTAGCCCAAGCACCGATATTGGCAAAACCGATGGACGGGGAGCCACTATACCTCTATTTGGTCGTGACCGAACACGCGATCAGCGCCGCACTGGTGCAGGAGGACGAGAAAACCCAACTCCCAGTGTACTACATGAGCAAGAGGTTGTTGGGGGCGAAGTCACGATATCCGTTAATTGAAAAGCTGACATTTTGTCTGCTAATGGCGTCCCGGAAGCTCCGGCCTTACTTCCAAGCCCACACCATAAAAGTTCTGACCAACCACCCTTTGCGGCAAGTGTTGCAGAAACCCGAGTCATCAGGAAGACTCTTGAAGTGGGCTATGGAATTGAATCAATTCGATATAGCTTACGTTCCTAAAGTCTTGATCAAGGGACAAGCCCTAGCTGACTTCATTGTGGAATGCTCCGGGATCACCGAAGGGGACAATCCCGCAGATCCCGCGGCGCCCGTGTGGAAGGTATTCGTGGACAGAGCCTCGAATGAATTTGGAGTAGGGGCCGGGATCATCCTAGTGTCGCCACAAGGGCACAAGTTGCAAAACGCCCTGCGCTTCCATTTCAAGGCGTCGAACAACGAGGCTGAGCACGAGGCCATGCTGGCCAGGTTGCTTTTGGTCCGGGAAGTAGGGGTCGTGAACCTAGAGATCTATAGCGATTCCCAACTGGTTGTCAGGCAAGTCTCAGGAGAATACCAAACCAAAGGGGAAAGATGGCGGCTTACGTGACTCAGACGAGTGAAATGATGCAAACGTTCATGAGGCACTCCATCCGCCAGATCCTCAGGGAGCAAAACATGTTCACGGACACATTGGCAAAACTGGCCACCGATGCCGAGGCAGAGCTGCCAGGACTGGTCCCCATCAACCATCTCCTCATCCCAAGCATTCAAGTCTCAGCAATCAACACCATCGACCACTCCGCGTCCTAGATGGGACCCATTATCCACTACTTCATAACCGGCGGGTTGCCAGTGAACAGGGCCACAGCCAGGAAGCTTCAGTACCAGGTCTACAGATACATCATGATGGATGGAAAGCTTTACCGCAGAGGGTTATCCATGCCATATCTTAGATGCGTATCCAGGACCAAACTGAGTGCAATTATGCATGAAGTGCACAAAGGTTTCTGTGGAGACCATACAGCCAGACTCAGTTTGTCCAAAAAGATCCTGCACCAAGGATATTTCTGGCTAACCATGAAGAAAGACTGTATTGATTATGTCTGGAAGTGTGAGCAGTGCCAAAGGTATGCGAAGATCCCACGATTCCCTCCAACAGAAATAACCCTGATGACAAGTCCCTGGCCTTTCGCGGTATAGGGAGTTGATCTAGTAGGATCACTCTCGACCGGGAAGGGAGGGGTGAAGTACGCCATCGTGGCCATCGACTACTATACCAAGTGGGTTGAGGCAAAACCCATGGGTACAATCACCTCAAAGAAGGCCCTAGATTTTGTCATCAACAACATTGTGTGCCGGTACGGGTTCCCTTATAAGATTGTGTCCGACAACGAAAAGCAGTTCAACAACATCCACTTCACGGATTTCTGTGAAAAACATGGTATCGTCAAAAGCTTCTCCGCAGTCGCCAGGCCTCAAGCGAACAGGCAAGGAGAGGTCGTCAACAAAATCTTGAAAGGAACATTAAAGAAAAAGTTCCAAGCCTGCAAGGATGTCTATCGGGCACACTCCTTACTCCATGGTGTACGGGTGCGAAGCCGTCATCCCCGTTGAAATGGCCTTCCCGTCCCACAGAAGAGACACGTACGATCCTGCCCAGAACCACACCTTACTTCAGGAATCCCTGGATCTCATCGAGGAGATCCAGGAAGAGTCCCAAGTTCAGTTGAAGATGTACCAAGGCAAGATCTCTCGGCATTTTAACTCGAAAGTAAAAAGCTGAAGGTTCGAATCTGGAGATATGGTCCCGCGAAGAGTCTTCCATGCAACCCAAGATCCAAGAGTAAGGGTTCTAGGCCCCACTTGGGAAGGGTCGTACGAAATCCAGCACGAAGTGTGCCCGGGAACATACGGTTTAAAATGGCTCGACGATACCAGAAGTCTCAAGGGCCTGGAATGCGGAGCATCTCCGTAAATACTATCAGTAGTCAAGAGAATGTGTCCCAGTTTTATATTTTCGTTGTAAACAATGTACGCCTCAGGGCGATTCCTTGAATAATAAGAATGGCATGTACAAAATGTCATAAGGAAATATTATCAAACAATGAAAATTCCAATCTACTTCCATAAGAAAGTGACCAGAGACCAGTCTCCGCTCACTTGGGGGGTATCTTTGGTATGAACAAATACGAGAACAAAAACAAAGCAGGAAATCTGCTTCCATAAGCAAGTGACCAGAGACCAGTCTCCACTCACTTGGAGGGTATCTTTGGTATGAACAAATACGAGAACAAAAACAAAGCAGGAAATTAAAGGCTCAGGCCTAGTCCCGGCCCAGACCGGGAAGGTCTGGGGGGTACAAACCCAATAGGACCCAAGGTTCAGGCCAGGTCCCCCCCCCCCCCCCCGGACGAATGCTGTTCGGGGGTATGATCTATAGGACCCGAGGTTCAGGCCTGGTCCCGCCCTGAACGAACGCTATCCGAGGGTATGATCTATAGGACCCAAGGTTCAGGCCTGGTCTCGCCCCGGACGAACGTTATCTAGGGGTATGATCTATAGGACCCAAGGTTCACGCCTGGTCCCGCCTCGGACGAACGCTGTCCGATGGTACAATATATAGGACCCAAGGCTCAAGCATGGTCCCGACCCGAACGAATGCTGTCCGGGGGTACGATATAGGGGACCTAAGGCTCAGGCCTGGCCTCGTCCCAGACGTTCGTAGTTCAAGAGGTAAAATATCCAGTAGGATGTATGGGCTAGCCCGTGTCCTAACATTTGGTTGACCGTGCGTGGTCCCAAACAACTAAGTATTTGTCCGCATCATTTCTACAATAGCTCAGGATTATTAGAGCACGGGTCCCAGGTGTAAGTTGTCTAAAATTAGTCTTATAAATGGCCTAGGCCATGGGAACCTAGTCTAGGTTTCAAAATAAGCCAATCAACTAAACCCCGATGGTCTAGACCGTCAGATTTTCAACATTGGGGACTGGACGAATAGATTCAGTGATAATTATCAACTCCTTAATGGCCCAGGTCGTTGGAACCTGAGCAACAGGATTAAAGTAAGTCGAAAAGTTTAAAGTTAGGAATAATCTAGTCCAGGCCGATGGAACCAGGACCAAACACTCAGCTCATTCATGCACAGTGGTAAAACACTTAGTGAAAGCTTAACGGATGAAAATGGGAAAGCAATATGCAAAAGATAAAGTGGATAAAAGACCAAAAATTGTCTTAGACGCATCTGCGTCAATAAAAGTATGACAATTAAAAACAAAAAGCAGTCTCGGGTCTAGGCTTCGCCATTTCCAGACGGCCCCAGGACGGCCCCATCAGCCTCTTCATCATCCAGAGGCTCCGCATTGGCCTTCTCCTTGGCCTCGAATTTGGCTCTCTTCAAAGCAGGGTCAGGATAGAGCAGGAGGTTCATATTCTTGTCCTGGACCCAGGCCATATAGATGGCCTCATCGAAGGTGACGCCCAGCAAATCATCCGCCTGCTCTTTTTCGCGGTGGGTCTCGTCGTGCGCCTTCACCTCCTTGTGAAGCAAGCCATCCAGTTCATGGACCCGAGCCTCCATACTGATGACCCTCTCCCGATCCTGGATGGATTCAGTCACAGCCGCCTCCTGAGAAGCCTTTACTCGAAGAACCTCCGCCTCCAGATTGGCCACCATCTCACCAGTCTCGGCTTCTTTCCGGGACAGAGCCTCTTCAAGCTGAAACTTAATTTGGGCGGACTCTGCGTGGTTCGCTTCAGCCTGAGCAACAACTTTGGCCAGGGCCGCATTGGCCTGGGCTGTCTCCCTGGCCAGGGCCTCCTTGGCGGTTTCCCTTCGGTTCACGGTCGCCTCCACCTCCAGTTGGAGCATCTCCATCATCATGGCAGCCTCGGCCACCGAGTCAGCATTCTGATGGGCCAGTAGAGCGTCCTAGAACAAAGCAAAGTTAGAAGAGTCCTTACTAAACAAGGAAAAGGAGAAAGAGAAGATGCAAAGCGAAATTACAGCGGTGGCTTGGTGGCGGAGAGATCTGGAAATGAACAGCATGTCCTTATTGGCGATGGTGGTGTATTGCTTCAGTTGGAGATTGGACATAGTATTCCCCACTTGGTCCAGTAGATCCGCCGCGAACGGGGCCATGTCCTGCCCCAGTTTGGGGCGGAAACCCGTATCGGCGACCAGCCGATCCACGATTGGCTGAGGGGCAGCGAAGGCTGCTGGGCGGTCGGCAAATTCAACCTGACGACAAATCATCGGGGCCTTATAAACCTCCTCCCTTCTTTCCTGGCCACTCTCCCAGGTCCGGGAAATGAGTTTGGACTGCTCGTCCCGCAGAACAGACTCCCGCTCCTCAAGTAAGGCCGGGTGGACGGGGAGAGTCGGTGCTGTCTGGAGTTCTTTGGCAGCAGGGCGACTCTCCCCGGAAGACTCCCCAGCCAAACCAACCTGCCTCATCCTGGCCCTCTTAGTTCTTAGTTCTGCCTCATCTACACCCAAGTCCGCGGCTCTTTTCCCGGAGCTCTGGCTTGCAGCTGGTTCCTGCTCCAGGTCGATCACCGAGGGGTGAGAGGGAAGATCGGGGACAGTTGTTGGGTCAATGATCGTGATCAGAACCGCTGCCATGGTTGCCTCACTGGATTGAAGCTCCGACCCTGGCGTCTGCTTAGGTGCATTCCTGGCAGCCTTCCTGGTCGTGGCCCTCACCTTGGCGGCCCGAGTCTCGAGGAGCTGCTTCATCTAGTCCACGGGGTTGGACATATCGGAGTCTTCTGAAATAAACACAAACAAAAAAGAGTTAGTACAATGACTAAAAGTGATCCAGGACGAACCCTTATCTAGGCCCCGGACCTAACTCAATTCTCCTAATGCAAAAGAGTAGACTCGGTCCCCCATGTTGTCCAGGTGTAGAAAGTTCCCGTATTGAAGGAACCCAAATGAGTACATGAGGATTTCTGAACCTACGGGAATGGGAGACGAAGGCCTCGTTTCCCCTTCAGCCCCGAACACGGGGCCTCTGTGCGCTAGCCTATCCCTAACTAAGTCCCCAACTTGGGGAGCATAAGTCAAAATCAGGGGTGAGTTACCACGCCCTGATACGCTAGCTCCGAGGGTCCTCGCGTTCAGCTGTGCCTCATCGAAGAGCGCTTCCAGCTCCTTGAAAGCGGCCGCCTCCCTCTGCTGAGCTTGGTCCCTCTTTCGTTGGATCCCGTCCGCCAATGTCGCGTCCTCCAGAGCCCTGATGTGTTCCAAGGCTAGCTCTTCCCTCTGTGCGGGGTATTTCTCGCATTGTATCCCCTGGAGGCTTGGGGCCTTGATTGTTTGATGGGCCGCGAGCATCCCGACCACTCGGAGGTTGTCAGTGGTGACGTAGCCCCCCACATCCAATTCCTCCGCGCTTAGCTTGGAGTAAAATTTCTTCTGGTCCAGGATGAACTTGGTGAGGGGAGTCTGGGCATAGGGTCCTACCGCCCAAGACAATGAGTTGAGAATGAGGAATAAAAAACCAAGACAAAAAAAAAAAAAAAAGGAGAAAGCCAGGGATCAGGAAACCACTTACCCACTCGCTGGAAGTCCAACATCAGCGTGGGGTTCTTCTCTATGAGAAACCCGAACGTCATGAACCAGTAATGTCTGACGTCCGAATGCTTCCAGGTGCTAGTGGGAGCAGGTTAGTTGCCCTGCGGTTTAATCCGGTAGAAGCCATCCAGGGTCTTGTCCTTGACGTTGACTTGCGGTTTCAGCTTGTAGAAGTACAAGATCTCTACCGGGGTCAGCTCCGGGATCTCCTTCACGATACAGTAGACGCGCCATCCCGCAAACAGTCGGTATGTTTGGGGCCGAAGCTAGAAAAGTGCAATCCCCATGAAAGTCAGGAATTGCACGAAGTACTCGTGGAGCGAGAGCGTGGCCCCCGTACTAATATGGCCTACGCTCCAGGCCCCGAATCCAACCACAGAGGTGTGAGCCTTCTCCTCTCTCCTGTCCAAGCGGTTATGGAACAGTCCGAGAGTCGACTCCATGCCCAAACACTTCTCCAAGGTGTATAGCATCCGGTAGTTCTGGAACAAGTTCGACACCACGTCCATCTCCCATCTGTTGCCTTTGGGAGTCTTGGACCCGAGCAGAGTGATGGGGGCCATGTTAACTTGCTCCTCTAGGTGAAGGGTGACACCCGAGGTCATGGCTAATGATCTGGGGCAAAGCAGAATAGAACAAACAAACAAAGCAGTCAGTACCAGAACCCAAGAAGGTTGGTTAAGGTACGGGGGCTCTCCTATGAACCGCTTGGAAGAGTCCCCTCCGGATCGGGCCAGAGATCACCATGGATCCGCAAGATCCTAATCGGGAACAAACAAAAAGACTACACTCCTAAGCCGGCCCATCACCGCTTGCGTGGGAACCACCCGAACCCGAAGGGGTCCGGGACAACCCAGACCAGGTTGTCTTTCCCTAACACTCTAATTCTAAGCACAAGCAAGGTCTAGCAACCTAAGCAGATAAGCAAAACAACATAAAATCTACACATGTGTATATGGATGTGTAAAGGCAAAAGTCAGGAAAGCTTACTAAGAATTGCTGGTCATGAAAAATTGTGGTTTTCTGGCAACAATGACGGTACAATCTCAGTCTTTAACTGTTGGAGGTGGTTCAGCAGCTCGTCAAGAGGGCTGGCTGGTGTCATCTACTCAGGCAAGGGTGCAAATATCATAATCGTTGGGAATAGGCGACGGTGAAGACGTAGCAAACAGCGGAGGATGTCATCGGCAAGCTCGATCATAAACAGGTCCCTCGAGTTTCTTTTTCTAGCTCGAGAATGTAAAGGTTTCAAATGAAAGCCTGGGGGTATTTATAAGAGCCAAAGTGTTGGCTTTGATTTAACGGTTGGGATCGATCCCCCCTATTGGACGGTCCAGGATCATGCAGGGATATTAATGGATCCACTCGAGTACTGGATCATGATACCCCTAAGGTGCGATCCGCGCCGCTCCGATCCAACGTCCCAGAAAGAGGAGAACGTCAAAGGCCACCCATCCTACGGTCCTCCTTGTCGCACAGATAATAATGGGACACGCTCGTGCGGATGGGACGCTTCGTGAATCGAGCTGACATAATAGCCCTAGCATAGTGACCCTTGAGGTATTTGTTGACCTTTCAGGATCAAGTGTGATCAACGCGACAGTTGCTAGGGGGATCGTGTATCCCCCATAATGAACCGGACCCTTGGTAAATGAACCCAGACCCTGGTAAACGGTCTGGGCTTGTGGGACGCGGGCCAGGTCAACGTAGCAGGCAGTGGCTCCACACTTTTCTAGCACACAGTGCCCCTCGCCGCGGACCCGTCACTCTAGGAAACAAATTGGGAAAATGCTGGGGAAGATCCGGGACTGAGACAAGCCTCCACCGCGCAAGCCCAGATGAAGGCTTGGGGGATAAATGTTATCCCTATTTTCTTCCAGGCGCTCGAGTCAACGCTTCAAGCCCTCAGGCCGCCCGAATGAGTTTGGGCCCGGGTCGAGCCCGTTTGGCAAAGAGTAAAATAAACATCGACAGCCCAAGTCTAGGCGAGGCCAAAAGGGCGTTCGGGGAGGGTCGTCCGGGACGGTCATGCGGGAGATAGTATGAGTGGCTTCCGGATAACAGTCAAGATCGAAGTGAGTGATCCCGGAGCCTGGTAAACGGTCCGGGCTCCTGGTAAAAGATCTGATTCCATGGTAAATGGTATGAGACCTTGACGAACGGAAGGGGACGTGGGTAAACGAACCCGAGTCGATTCTCCGAGGTTGGCAAGATAAAGCATCCGTGACCCTGACTTCGTCCCATGAAGCGTGGGGTTTGTCCCCATGTTTCACCTGCTGAAAAGGCTACCTCGAGATTGTATGCCTTTGGTTCAAACCTGCGCCGCCACTACTCTGGCCAATCCTGTCCCCTGAATCTGCCTCGTAACTCGAAATGCCCAGAACAAAGCTCCATTTTGTCACATGACAGATCTGGTTTAGGCTGGCCCAGTGGGCTCAGATTAGTGTATTTTTTTATGTTTTAATCCTTTGTATTGGGCTTCCAATAGAGAGGCCAGCAGTATTTATACCTTTATTGGGCCCAGGTCAGCCTGGCCCAAGCCCAGTGCACCTGTGAACCTATAAATACATGTAGTAGGGAACTGAGGAAAGGGGGTCTTTCCTAGCATGTATACAGTTACTCTGCTGAAACTTGTAGAAAAATCCATTGTTATAGATTCTCTAAGCTCTAATACAATTGTCTCGTGGACTAAGGCTCATTAACGCCCCCAACCAAGTAAAAATCGTGCTTACAACTTCTAAACCCTTTCTC
Source organism: Humulus lupulus (assembly GCF_963169125.1). NCBI lineage: Eukaryota > Viridiplantae > Streptophyta > Magnoliopsida > Rosales > Cannabaceae > Humulus > Humulus lupulus. Next base: position 163,206,826 of record NC_084796.1, on the reverse strand, counting down.
CTTAATCTATCCTATCTTTTATTATTGTAGTTTCCAAAAAACTCGGTAAACAGCTGGAAACTCAGAGAAATTGAGCTGGGACTTTAGAGATTAGCTTAGGGTTAGCTAAAGGATCTAATAAAGAGTTATGGTAAGTTCTGAGTTTCATCTTTGCTGGTTAAATTCTATAGATATGGTTGGATTCTAAGGGTTCTTGGGTTTGAATTTAAGGTTGAATTGAAGCTAAAGACTTAGGAGTTAGCTCAACAAATTCTTGGAGGATTGGTTCTTCAGTGAAGGTAAACTTCAATTTATGATATAGTGTTTGAATTCTGGGTTTTCTTGACTTTTTTATGTGTTCTTGAGCTTGTGAGTTTCAAATATTGAAATGTTGTGTTGATGAGTTTCTAGACTAGGTTTCTGCTAGGTTATGTTGCTGAAATCATGTTAGAATGTTTGTGATAGTTGGATTATATCATTAGGATGGTTATGGGTGGTTTTGAGTGTTAAAAATGGTGGATTTTCTGGGTTCGAAGGGGTCGGGCCGCGACTCAGTTCTTGGTGTGTTATGGCCCTCTGAAGCAGATAGGTGTTGGGGAAGAAGGGAAGGGTGCGGCATGGGGAAGGCTAAGCCGTGGCTCGTGTCTATTTTTGGGCGAGGCTAGGCCTCTGGTAGGGGAAAGTCATGGCAGAGGTAGCTTGGGTCGTGGCCCTTAAGGACGTTTGTGACCTTTTGGAGTTTTTAAGCGCGGGAACCTAACCTAGGATGCTCGGGATCGATCCCACTACCGTGTTTGGTGGAATTAGATGTCCCGGAGGTTAGAACTTTAACCAGAAACCTTTATACAGTTATTAATGGAATCCCTTATCTTGGTTGTGACTAGGTATAAGCTAGGGCTCGGGAAACGGATCGTGCTCAAGGGGCATCTCTTGTAATCAGAACACTTGGAAATTAAAGGTAAGAGAAACTGCACCCTGTTGTCAATTTATAATGGGACTAAGGGTTCCATGTTTTGTATGCATTATGAAGGATGGTATTATTCCTTGTGAATAATAAACAAACGGCCTAAGAGTGTTTGAGTTTACATTGGTGCACAAGGCGCAGCTCAGCCACTGGTAGCTGAGGACAGCTTAATGTTCACTGAACTCGGTTTAAGCGGACCGGAGTCAGTGGGGTAAACAGAGGGTGCAACCTAAGGGCGTCGACCCTGATTATCATGTGATTTGGTTATCATTATTGATTGGTGAACTTGCCATGCTGAATAGCTGGGTATTGGTTTGTAGATTCTCTGGTTATGTCTATGAACTATGTGATTAATGTGGATTGCTAAGCGTATGAACATGCTTAAAGAGTTATTTAATTGTTATCATTGTTTGTGATATGATGTCATGTTTTCTTGCTGGGCCTTGGCTCACGGGTGCTACATGGTGCAGGTAAAGGCAAGGGTAAGCTTGATCAGCCCTGATTCGGAGAGCTCTGAAGGCAGAATGTACATGACCAGCTGCTCGACTGCCACGGCTGAGGAAGAGACAGGAACAGGAGAACCATAAATGTCTGGTTTACCCTTAGAGTGGCTAGCGGTTGTTTATACCCTGAAATTTTGTAAACTGGCTTTCAAATGTTGTTTATTTTGAGATCCCTTGTACAAAACGTTTAATTATATGAAATGTATCTTTTATGACCAAAACATTTTAACCCTAGTTCATTAATGGTTTCAGTAACACGTTTTTAACTAAATGACTTGATTAGCAAGTCCTGCACCTTTATAAATACACAGTGTAATGGTCTTGGCTACCTAGGGCGTTACACAAATGCTTTAACTCAACTCGCAGGAAATAAGAAAGTCGATATACTCAATGTGGTACACATCGAATTTTTACTAGTAACGAGCATAGTCAAGTCTGACGAAGATGGTGTCAACATGATAGACTCACAACCTACCTGGATGACTCCCATAATAGACTACCTTGAAACCGGGAGCCTCCCAGCTGACCATAACGAGGCCAAAAAGTTGATGTACATGATACCAAGATACACTATCTTGGAAGGGAGATTTTATAGAAGAGGATATTCTATGCCATTATTAAGGTGTGTAACTCCACCCAAGGCTAGAATTTTATTAGAAGAAATCCATGAAGGATTTTGAGGAGATCACACCGGGGGGCATAGTCTATCAAAGAATGTTATTAGTCAAGGATACTTCTGGCCTATAGTAAAAGAAGAATCATTCGAGTATGTCAAACACTATGATAAATATCAGCGATTCGCTTCAATCCCACGAGCTCCACCAACCGAGCTCACCGTGATGAGCTCCCCGTGGACATTTTCGGTATGGGGAATCGACCTCATAGGATCACTACCAACACGAAAAGGGGGAGTCAAATATGTCGTAGCTGTTGTTGACTATTTCACAAAATGGACCAAGGTCGAGCCTCTAGCCACAATCACCTCTAAGAAAGTCTTGGACTTTGAGGTAAAAAATATAATTTGCAGATATGGGGTACCAGGGAAGATAGTCTCAGAACGCAATTCGATAGCGAGCTATTTACACAGTTTTGTGAAAAAATGGGATAATCAGGAGTTTCTCCTAAGTAGCTCATCCACAAGAAAATGGACATGTCAAATCCATGAACAAGACTTTAAAGAGCACCATTAAGAAAAGGCTCGAAGATGATAAAAGAAAATGGCCAGAAGAATTACCACAAGTCCTATGGGCTTACAGAACAACAGCTCGAACCTCAACTGGGCATACCCTCTTCTCCCTAGCCTATGGCTGCAAAGCAATGTTCCCCATTGAGGTCGAAATTCTGATGATCAGATGGAAAACATACAACCAGACCTTAAACCAATCTCAGCATGAAGAAACCGTAGATCTAATTGAAGAAATACGAAAAAAAGCTCAACTTAAAAACATTGTATACCAACAAAGGGCCACGAGATACTTCAATAAGAGAGTTCGAGACAGACATTTTGGATTGGGATATTTGGCGCTTAGGTGTGTATTTTTGGCCACACGAGACCCCTCTGCAAGCGTGCTCGGACCTAATTGGGAGGGACCTTAGCAAATTGAATCCATTATTCGACATGGTATGTATAAACTAGCGAGATTGAATGGAGAATTTTTACCGTGAGCTTGGAATGGTGAACAACTACGACCTTATTACCAGTAATGAAGGAATGATGTTTATTTATTTGTAACTATGCTAATATTTACTTTTTTCATTTCATTAATAAAGCATTTTTCCTTATTCCAATTGTATTTTTCTTGTCATATTTCTTGCAAGCTCACGAAATTCAATAACCTAAGATTTTACAATCATAGGAGATTAAGGGGGCATAAGTTGTGTGAATACAGGGTAATTACCCTTGAAGCATCCATTGATGAAGTAGCAGGACCGCAGAAGAAAAGGGCCTCGCAAAATGAGGCCCACATGTCCAAGCCCCCACGATAACCAAGTGCGTAAGGCGCATAGGGGTGTGAGCATCGAAGGGGCGAAGGCCTCGCTATGCGAGATCCAACTCGCCTTAGGTGTGCGTACGTACTCCCCTACGACCTGACATGCCCCTTGATAGGCAAGGGCCTCGCGTAGCGAGGGCAAACTCACCGCTCTAAGTCTGGCACACTTGTGTGCCTCAAAACCGAGACACACACATGGTATAAGGAGGGCATCGAGGTAATCCTTGCACAAGGCTTAACTTGCTAGGGCGTCGCGCATTGAATCTCTAGGAATGAAACTTCCCAAACCTCGGGACAAGGAAGTGAGCCTAGGAGAGCCTCGCTGTGAGAGGGGGTCTCGTTACACGAGGCCTATCCAAGGGATAGGTGCCAACTTGATGCGTCAGGCCAGCCGCGATGCATAGCCTCACGATACGCAGGAAGCTGGCCTAAGAGAGCCTCTCTATGTGAGGGGGTCTCGTTATGCGAGGCCTATAGCAAAGAAAGGCCTATGTCACAAAAACACCTCAACGTGGGGGATGTATTAAGGTAATCCATTCTACCTTACTGAAGAACCCATAAGTTCTACTACACTTAGCAAAATATAAAGAAGTTTGGGGAGAAGACTTATTTTGGAAAGGTAAGAGAGACCACCAGGCATGAAGTGCATGTACGAGTATGGGGTGTACAACCCTGAGGAGGATAGAGGCATGACCTTGACATCTGTGTCCGACAAGTAGTGGTGGTACGAACCCGTACAAAGAGTGGGGGCACTACCTGAGCACCCCTGACCATATACCAGTGTCGGCACCACGATGTCTTGTACCACTACGCTGAAACTTACCTGCGTACGCTCTTGTCCCCTGGGGCCACCATGTATCAAGGGTCATTAGAGCCCACCTATAAATAGACTTGAACCCGTCAGTGTAAAGGATTGGAAAAATTCATTGTGGACAGAAATAGTAAAGCAATATACGAGATTTACCTCCATTGTTGTTCTGCATCTTTCTTAAGTTCTAATTACGCAGTTTTCGTAACAAACTTTCAGTTTTCCATCCATATATTGTTGACGAGTTTTTGCCGTCAACAAGTTGTATACAATCATACCATAGGCTAAAAAATATAACATCAATAAAACTAAAATTACAGTGGAGGGATTATTAGCCAAACACAAATTGAACAAGTCTGGAACAAACCAGCAAACACTAATCGATACAATCGAAAGTTAGAATTTTTGTTAAACCAACGAAATTCATAAGTTGAGACAGGTTGGGAATTTTTTGCAAAAATTTTTGACCTCACAACCTCGAGATCATACTTAAGGATGAGGAAAAGCTACTATATTTAATCAAGAAATAACTAGACTAGTGAGACTAGCAATACTAGATGCCAATAAGAATTTTTAAACAAAAATACATGGTATAAGTAGTGTTCGAACATGAATATAACGTGGACGAAATTGTAGTCGAATGAACTATGTATGAATATATAGAAGACGGGCCCTAAGTGCGTCAATATTTGTATATTTAAGCAAATATATAAGAAGGTACTTAATAGTATGCTTGAAATATTTCAGACAATAAATATAATGGATAATATTAAGGAAGATCATAAAAAGGTAGATAATGTGCAAAAAAAAATTCAAACTGGAAACTTAAATGCATAAAAACTACTATTATAATTTAAGCATTCATAAAATAACTCAAGCTCGAGTTATGATTGTATTAGCCCTAAGGGGGCATCAAAAAAAGGAAATAAAAAACTAAGGGTCATAGCCCATATGTTGGCCTTCAAGGATTGGCAACTTCGGCATCCACCGACCCAGCTTATTCCATGGCTTTTGCAGCCTCCTCAGCTTCATGCCTAGCCTCTACCTCCTCTAATCGAGCTTGCCACTTGTTGACATACTCGCTCTCCTTGACGGATAGGAAATTGTTATCGAGGTTAGGATTTGTTGCCCAGAGGCGGTAAATCTCCATGTCAACATCGTTGTCCTTCTTGCTCTTGATTTCCTCAAGAAGATGAGCTTTCTCGCTCTCTATGAACTCAAAAGTTGTCTTCTTGTCTTCCTCGAGCTTGGCATTCAGCTCTTGGGCTCTCTTAAGCTCTAATTCCTTAGCCTCCAGCTCTTGCCGAGCCTTCTTCAGATTGTGTTCTGCCCTGCGTTGGTCTTCTTCCGCCCTGAGCTGTGCCTCCTTGGCATTTTGAGCATGTGTCGTGCTCATCGGAACCTCGCAATTCAGGACAAAGTTGTGCAAGATGAAGGAGGAAAGGCTTGCAATCAAAAACAGATGTTTAGAGTATGGAAATAAGGAATTAATTCTCAATGAAAAACTTACCGAAGAAAACAACTCCCAACTTTTGTCAAAAAGAGTGTTGGCACTCTGGAAGGTAGTTAAGAACTCCCACTTGGGAGCCCCGAGGTTGCTGAGGCATTGGCCCACGTAAGTAAGGGCATCAGAACTAAGTTGGACTCCAGAAGTGTCGGTGGCATTGTCGACCACAAACTTAGCAACGTAGGTCAAGAAAGTGAGTTTGCGGTCTCAGATTGGAGAGTGATAGGGAAAAATTTTCTTCAGCTGGCTCATAGGAGGAAGAGCCGCAACCTCCGGGGGTATTAAAGGAACTATCACAAGGCCTGACTCGACCTGCTTCAAGGTCGACAGGGATGCCTCTGATCTTTTGGTGACCTTAGAAGAACAATTTCCCTTCGAGGACACCAGGTTGCTCTTGGCCCCCTGGATGCGGTTGGTTGACTAAGAATGTTGTGGAGATCCGAATCCATCTTGCCTAAAAAAAGGGAAAAAACAACATTAAAGGTTGAATGTAGTTGAGAAAGGAAAATATGTATAATCTCAACATTAAACCTTCTATTAAAAATGAACCTAACTGGAAGATTCATTTAAGCTCAAGCTCGCGGACTAGGTGTTGACCGCGTTTTTGGCCAACAATGTGAGAACGTCAAAAACAATAGAACCTTTAAGAGAAATTAAACGACACAGACGGGTTTCAAAAGAAAATAAATAACACGCGCAATTTTTATAGTGGTTCAGCCCCAATATGTTGGTAATAGCCTAATCCACTTAGAGTTGTGATTATAGATCTGCACTCAAGATCAGATGAACTGAGCCAACTGAGTTTCTTCAGTACAGATTGCAAGAATACAAGAATTATTTCAGATACAAGCACTTTCTCTCTCTAGAAAACTTAGACCCAAAATTTCCCAAAAGTCTCCAAAAAAGTCAAAGAAGCCCCCTTCTGATCTCATAAACCATGTATTTATAAGCTTAGGATCATACTTCTGATATCCCCTAGAATGGGGATATTTTATTATATTTATTACATTTAAATTACAAAAATATTCAAAATATAACAGAACACCAAATTTGTGGGAAGAATGAGAGATTCCCGCGTGTGCCAAGACCGGTTCTTGTTGAAGCCGTTTCTAGGAATCTTGACTTAGTCCTCCTCTATCTAGTTGATCCATATCTCCTTCAAGCTGGTCGAACACACCTCTACTGGATAGTCGCGCACTTAGCTGGTAGGATATACACTTGCTGGTCGGACATGTGCATGCTGGTAGGACATACACTTGCTGGTAGGACCACTTGCTGGTAGGACATGCAAGTGCTGGTTGGACACATGCATGCTGGACATATGCAAGTGGTAAGACATGCAAGTGCTTGTCGGACACATGCATGCTGGACATATGCAAGTGGTAGGACATGCATCCCTTTGGTCTAACATGGCACTCTGGTCTAGCATGCCATGTCTCTCCTCTAACATGGCACTCTAGTCTAGCATGCCACTCTTGGGTAGCAATGTCACTCTTGGGCAGTAATGTCATGACTGGTCGGACAAGGTCATGCCTGGTCGATCATGACACTTCTCAAGCCAGTCAAAATTTTATCACAACTCTGAGGAGTCAATGTATTTATTGACTATTTAATGTGTCTTTTACGGACCATGTACTACCACTTGTCACCTCTATTGCCACGTCATCGATCTCCATTTTTTGGGGATAACACTAGGAAATCCCCATATCTCCAGATGAGTCTAAGGGAGTTACATATAAAAAGTGAAGGACATCCTCGATAAGACCCTATAATCGTTAGTCTCGTATTGAATTGCAATCCCATCTGAGACTTCATTTAAGCTATTCATTGTTTGGTATATCCCTAACCAATTATCGATTCTCGGTGATCTTTCATGTCCCTAGTGGGTTGCGGCGGTGATAGTAAGTTGAACAATTAATTGGAAAGAGCATTACGAGCTCGAAATAAAGAAAGGGAGATCAAAGAGAACTATGACAAAATACTTACGAATCTATTGAAATGACTAAAATCTTGATGGATCGAGATCGTCAGTCCAGAAGAATATGGTCTAAAAGTTGGGGGGATGGTTGGGGAAGTCCTCAAACAACCTTCTCTCCTTTGGGTAGCTCGAAAGATAATAAAATCCATCACCATCGTGCCAAGGGTCCATCCCATTTCATCTCGTGGTAAAGTGACCTTAGTGCTGCAAGGATTTTGTGTAACACCCTGGGTAGCCAAGACTGTTACACTCTGTGTTTATAAAGGTGCAAGACTTGCTAATCAAGTCATTTAGTTAGAAACGTGTTACTGAAACCATAATTGAACTAGGGTTAAAAGATTTTGGTCATAAAAGATACATTTCATTTAGATACATGTTCTGTACATGGGATCCCAAAAGAAATAGAGTTTAAAAGACAGTTTACAAAAATTCCAGGTTGTAAACAAGTACTTGCCACTCTAAGGGCAAAACAAACATTTAGGCTTCTCTTGTCCTATACCACTCCTCGGCCGTGGCGGCCGATCAGCTGACTATGCACATTCAGCCTCAAAGCTCTCCAAATCAGGACTGGTCCACCTTGCTCTTGCCTTTACCTGCACAACAAAGCACCCGTGAGCCGAGGCCCAGCAAGAAAACTATAATACATAGCATAGACAATTAATGAATCATCAATCAGATATACACAAGTCATACAGATCACATAAACAGTGATATCAATCTACAAGCCAATAATCAGTTGTTCAGATAACAAACTTGTCACACTCAACAGTTTAGAGAACAATAAACATATCACACCAATGTCCAGGGTTGACACTCTTAGGCCACACCCTCAGATTATCCCACTGACTCCGGCTCACTTAGGCCGAGCTCAGTGATTATGTATTTAACCTCAGCTACCAGTGGCCGAGCCGCGGCTTGTGCGCAAATATTGATTTCGGCACTCTTAGGTCGTTTATCACATGTCGCCATGGCATAATACCATCTCATGACATTGCATACAAATATATGGAGCTCTTAGTCCCAACATATTCACATAACCGGGTGCAGTTTCTTACCTTTGATTCTGATAACTTTGATTAGTGAAGTCAACCTTCAAGCACGATCCCGTCTAAGCCTTAGCGAACACCTAGTCACAACTATAAATTAGAACCATAACTAAACTTCAATTCCATAACCTAGCCTCGGGACCAATCCCGAGCCCTTGGGAAGCCCAAATTCCACCAAACGGGGTGGTGGAATCAAACCCCAAGCCCCTGGGCAAAAACCCTAAGAAATTACCCAAAAATCCCCTTCTGAAGGTAGGGTAGCGCTACAACGCCACAAAGTGGGCGCTATAGCGCTACAAGCAGAGCCAAAAGCCCCCCAGAAAGCCAGCATAGCGATGTAGCGCCCTAAGGCTAGCGCTATAGCGCCACTTACAGCACCTTCAGCACTCTGATTTTCTCCTTTGAATTTCCTCGAGCCAAAACTCCCTAAAACCCCTCAAACCTTAACCACACACCAAATTGAACCTACCATCCCCTACATAAAATCCCACATAACCAAACAATATAAAACTTAGCCACATGCACCATCAAATAAAGAAATCATGAATTGAACTCAAGAACTCATCAGAAAACCAGAAACTACCTAGCAATTCAAAATGACCAAACCCAGAAATCCTCACCTTTAATGGAGAGTCCAAACCTAAGTTTCCCTTAGTATCCTTCCAGTCCTTAGCTCCTTAGTTCCCAAAGCTCAATACCTTGAATTCCCATCCAAATTTCAGATTTAAGGCTCAACACAATAGAGTTCAGCAATCCTAGAAAATAAACTAGAAACCATACCTTAATTGAAATTAATTCAAGAAAAACTTCCTAGCTTCACCAAGGACCCATGTTCCAAGCCTTAGCCTAAGCCTCCTCTGAATTACAGCTCCAAAAATCCTCAAGAAATGGTGCAGGGAGAAGAAACCGAGTGAGAGAGAAAGGGGGTTAGCTTATGTGTTCTGTTTTTCCTTCTTTCTTCCTTTTTCCTTCAGTTTCCACTATATTCTACAAATCCCACTAAGTGTAAAAAAGGCAGATTAATACTTATCCCTTTTTAATCACCAAAAGACTATATTGCCCTCCCAAACATAACCAAGCCTTTAAGTCATTCTAAGGGCATTTTGGTCATTTGTTCCCGATTCCCGCTAACTCCTCGAGTGTCCCTAATAATTACCGCTTACATCCTGACACCTAACTAATCACCAAGTATTTTCCTCAATATCAAATAGTCTCCAATATATTTCCCAAATTCCCAGAAATACCCCCAGGCTCCCCTGAGCCGGGTATAAATCCCCACTGTAACTTTTCCGCTAAACCGCTCACTAGGATCAACTCGAGTCATAAGCTGCAAATAAATCCACATAATAATGTGGTCTCAACAAATAATCACAAATAATTACATTTATGCCCTCAACGGGCCAAAATTACAAATATGCCCTTATAATCTAATCAGGGCCTACATGCATACTAATATACATAATCATGCAACTCATATATCCAAATAATCATATAAGCATGCTTAGCAAATAATCATGCATTTAATCATTTAAATCACACATAATCCATGTATGCCCTCCCGGCACACTAATAAAGGCCCTTAAGCCCTATTAGTGATTTTGGGTCGTTACCTTTTGTATGAGTTGGACTGAAGTTGGAACGGGGCAATGCAGTCGTAGTCAGTGAAATGCCAAAAATAGTCCCTTAGAGACAGCAATGCCCCAACTCGCATGTGTTCACAAATCCAATGCACGAGCTGGATTTTATTCTCTGGGTTGTCTTCACCTGGAGCTAAACAACTCCTTTTGTTGGAGCTAGTGGGCCGACACACATCTTCCCAGTTAGTTTTAGCCTGTGGTAAGTCAGGAGATTTGAAATGTGTATAGTGGATGTGACGGAACTCTAGAAATTGTTCAGCCTCAAAGAAAGAACTTTGTGAGGCTTGTGCAGAAGGGATTTTGGGGGCGGTGTATGTGGTTAATTAATTTGATGTGCTCTCCATGAAGTTGAACGTGAGTTCTCCAGGAGAAAAGGCTATCGTGACTCTACACGGGGGATCTAGCGGGACTAGTCGGATCTCGGGGTCTGAGTCAGGATCGAAGACAAATCGTAGTCTCTTTCTTTTTCCTTCTTTGACCTCGTCATTTTGACAATGGAAATGGCCACGAATGTCTTCCTACTCAAGGTGCTCTTTGTGTTCCCAAATGAGTCGCTAGTTCCGGGAAAATGGAGATTCAACTCGAGGAGACGGTGGATGGTAAGGAATAGTAGGCTTGGCCCCCACTGAATCTTTGTAGACTGCGACATCTAACAAGAAAGAAAAAGGTGAGGGTCCATTATGTAGAAAGAATAGTAAGAATTAAAGCTTGATAACTCGAGTTTGCAAACTCAATATAACAAGATTGCATTAATCGAGCCTGAAGGCTCAAAATAGCGAGACTGACTCAAATGCCATAAGCAAGCTATTAAAAGTTCGAGGCATCGAGAGTGGATCCACACGAGAGTGGGGCAGTTACTTGCAGGTTGAGGTCTCCCAAATATCTAGGAAAAAATAAGAAGTTACCCAAAAATGAGATATCATCGAACAACGTGTGTTAAAACCCTATACACCCTATGAATAAAAAAAAAACTCATACGCAGAGTAAATATTACAAGAATGTAGCAAGAACAAAGATTGTTTTCTTTTCTTTTATGGATAAAAATGGAAAGAACCATATAAAAAATAAATAATGTGGTTCGGTGATGTAGAGTCCAAGAACTTTACTTAGCTAGTTAGATAGTAGTATTATAGTATTTATAGTATTATCTTTGTAACTGTGGATTTTTGGTTCACACCGGGAATTATTTGGACACTCATAGTAGTACTTATAGATTTTCTAAGTTTAACCTATAGTTTAAGAATATTAATTTTAACCTAAGGTTTGATTAATATGACTGATATTAAGGATAATATTTATTATACTATAAGGTTTAGATAAGGACCAATAGGATTTTAAGCACATGTTATGAATGGGTGATTAAGGATTAAGTATTTTGAGGATTAAATTTATTAAGGGGTAAAGTTTGAATGCTATAAGGTCAGTCAGCAGCTTTGAATACGTTGAGGGCTTAGTCAAGGCTGTTTACTCCATTCAAACTTAGCTAAAAATGTGTAATTTCGTGTTTAATTAATTAGTGTGTGCCAATATATCGCAACTATAGGGGGCGATATATCGCAGCATGTAGATACGGAAAACACGAGACGATGCACGACAGCCTCGGGCATACTGGCCCAGGCGATATATCGCCTACAGGGGGCGATATATCGCCTCCTTCAGCATATTTTGAAACATTTTGAATTTGTTTTCCATTCAGCCATTCAACCTCTTGATAAGTCCGGAATCTTTTTGAATGAGTCTTCAGCTTCTGCTTAACGATTATTCAAATTATTTTCACCTAAAAGCTATTATTTTTATTCAAGTAAAATTAAGATCCTTTCATTCCTAAACTCTATAAATAGGACCTAGTACCCAGCCACTATTCATCTTTTGCTCTAAGTTCAGAGGCTGAAAGTGCTAAGTGAGTGTGAGAGTGTAAACACCTGGGTTGGGGAATCATAAGCTTGATCATCATAAGCTTATCAAACACTTTGGGAAGTAAGGTTTTATAGTATTTCGGTTCGAGGTTTAGATTAGTCTACAAGTCTTCAAGGTATTTCCACACTCTAGTTCATTGGTTTTATGTTATTTTCTTTCTCATAGTCTTCTACTCAGTCTTCTTACCTTATTCTTATTTTGGTTAGGAAATCTAAGAACTTGCACATAAGTTTTTGGTAAGTATGTTTCTCAAAGGTTTAGTCGTTCCATTCCTTCCATTCTTTTCATTACTTTTTCTTCAATCTACTCACCCTGTTATATATGGTTTTAGGAGTGTTCCAAAAGTCCCAACACTGTCCTCTTATCCCGGTAACTCTGGTAAGGAAAATAGGATAGAAATTCATATGTTATATGTTTTATATGTTATCTTATGTTTCTTATGTTATGATATGTACGTTTGTAGGCTTTGGCATATGACCCATATGACTAACAAGCCCCAAATAGATTATGGGCATATGACCTACTTAGCTAGTAGGACCCCACTAATCTAATGGGCATATGACTTGTTTAGTCTATGGGACCCCAAGTAATAATGGCCATTATAGTATGTGTATGATAAAGTGTTATGTTATGTCTTTATGTTTCTTATGAAATTTATGTATTTGAAGTATGTGTTAGATTTTCCTTGCTGGGCATTAGGCTCATTCCTTTTTGTTTATATGTGCAGGAAAATAGCTATTAAGTGGCGGTAAGGTTCATGGATGCTTGGAGATTGTGTATCGATGGTGAATGGATTCAAGGAGTCGAGAGTTCGATTTCGAGGATGTAGTCTTTTATTTATGGGTTTATGTGTAATTTTTCCGCACTTTCTATGTAACTCCTTTATTTTAAATTATGTTTTGTTTTTAAGAAAATGGGATCCCATATCCTTCTTGATATTTTTGTAAGTAACTCTTATTTTTACAAGTTACCTAATAAAAATTATGGTATTTTCGCAAATGTAAGTTTTATTAAGGATTTGTATGTAGAGTTTCGTTAATGGTCCAAAAGTCTAAAGTAGTGGGTCATTACAGTTGGTATCAGAGAAACGGTTCCTTCGCATGAAGTTCTCCTCGATACACACGCTCAAAGCTCTGAATCTGACCGCCAAGTAAGTATTTAAGTTATGGTTATTTTGCTTATGTGTATAGCTAACAACTTTAGTCTTTATGTTTTCAGTTAAGAATGAACGGAGCTCTAACCTATGAGGATATCCGAGCCATTAAGGCTTTAAAAAGAATAAGGGAGCCAAGGAACACCGTAGGAACACTAGAGAAAATCACTCGGAGATTGATCTTGTTCCACAAAGAGATTGGTCACCTTCAAGAGTCTAAGCAAATCATGATGAGAGCTGCAGACTAATATGCCCTAGTAATTAGTCTTTTAAAATATTTTCCTTCAGTAATTTTAACTTTAGAAGAAATATGGGAGACTATAAATAATGATGATGACTTACAAGTAGCCCTAAGATACTATTCTCTCATACTTAAGTTCACCTATGATTTAGAGTTTCAATTCACTAATGAACAACAACATAGGATCTTCTTGAATCTTCCCCGAGGAAATTTTGAGGCTCAAGACAATGATGATTATGAGGAGATAGATGACGATATGCTAGATGAGGGATCAGATGTAGAAGATCCTGATTTTTAGATTAATAGTTTTTATTGTTTGTTTTATTTACTTTTTATTTTATGATTGTAATAAGTGAAAATCTTTTTCCAAATGAATAACATGCTATTTTATTACCATGTATGAGTTTGATTTTTTTTTCGCAATCATAATAAGTAATAAATAAAATGAATAATGACTAAGTTCGGTGAGGGTGGATACAAATCAATGAACCAAGTTTCCTTATTGAGAGTTAGGGGGCCATAGTAGTGGGAACGATTTTACTGATCCCATCCCTCCCTCAATATGGTTAACTTTGGAACAAAGATAAGTTTCGAGCCTGAGAATTAAGTCATATAGGATGATTAGAAACACACATAGAAAATAAAGATGACTTGTTTTTCTAAGTATAAAAACCCACTCTAATAATAAATAAAGACCTATATAATTTTTCATAAGAAGTCATAATAAATAGGTCCGAGATATGTTTATTTTAGAATAAGTTTTTGCCTTAGAGCCTATTAGGTAAAGTTCTAACATGTTTCTTACAACTGTTAGAACTCTGCTACGATGTCGCTCCGAAGATCTGCACGCACCAACGGAAACGCCTCCAACGATGTTCCAGCGACCAATGAAGTCCCTCCAGTTCGCCGAAGGGGAGTGCGTGCTACTGCTCGCCGCAACGCGCCGCCACCGCCAGCTGACAACACTGCGGAGATCGCCAGACTGCAACAGCAAGTCGAGGAACTTTTGCAGCAACAACGCCAACAGGCTCAATCTCAGCCTCAGCCTCCGCCACAACCACAGCCGCAGCCACAGCAAATGGCCTCAGCACCCCAACAAGTTGGTCCATATGGGGGATGGCCAATGACGAATTACGCGCTGTATCTAGTACAGCACATGGAGCCAGTGTATGAGAGGTTCCGCAAGCAGTACCCTCCAAACTTCGAAGGGACTACAGACCCCTTTGAGGCAGAAGAGTGGCTAAGGAATGTGGAGCCGATTCTGACGCACATGAATCTCAGTAATTCGAACTGCATATCCTGCGTCTCGTCTTTACTCAAGAAGGATGCCAGGATATGGTGGGATTTTGTCCAGCAATCCCATGATGCTGCCACCATGACATGGACCCGATTTGTGGAGTTGTTCCACAAAAAGTACTACAACTCAGCTGTACTCGCTTCAAGAGTTGAGGAGTTTGCCAACCTGAAGCAAGGAAATTTATCAGTGGTGGAGTATGCTCATCAGTTCGACCGTTTAGCAAAGTTCTCCTCTGAGATGGTTCCAACTGATTTTCTGAGGGTGAACAAGTTTGTTAGAGGACTTCGACCAAAGATCGAGATGGGGGTTAAGTTAGCAAACCCAGGAAACACTACATATGCTGACGTTCTTGAGATGGCAATTGAAGTAGAAAGGTTGCAGGCCAATGTAAGCAAAGAAGAAGCCAGTAAGCCTGAACCAAGACAGCATAATCAACCGCAGACCAGTCGGAGCAACAACCATAACGGCAACAATCAGTCTAGCAATAGCAGCAACAATCAGTCCAGCAACAACGGTAACGGCCAGAAAAGACGGCATCCTAATAACAAGAAGTTCGACAGCGATAAAAGGGCACGTACGAATAATGGGGGAAATAGGCCGGGCTACGTGGAATACCCGCCATGTTCTAAGTGTCAGAAGAAGCATCCTGGAGAATGCCGCGCAAACACCAAGGAGTGTTTCAACTGTGGTCAAGAAGGGCATCGTAAAAGAGATTGTCCTCAGCAAAAGCCAGAAGGGAAGAAAGATGAAAAGATGGTTCCTGCTAGGGTTTTTGCTTTAACCCAAGGAGAGGTCGATGCTAGCAACAAGGTGGTCACAAGTCAGGATTCTATCCTCAATAACTTATGTCATGTATTATTTGATTCGGGAGCCACTCACTCGTATATCTCGTTAGGAATGATAGAAAAGCTAGACAAACCTAGTGAAAGATTTAGAACTAGGTTTGCAACCGAGTTGCCTTCGGGCAAAGTAGTTCTATCATCACGAATAGTACGAGGCGTACCGGTCAAGATTGAGGACATAGAACTAGAAGGAGACCTGATAGAGCTAGTGATCAAGGACTTCGACGTAATACTAGGCATGGATTGGCTAGACGGCATGGCGCAACGATTGACTGCAAACGCAAGAAGGTGATGTTCGAGACTTCTGACAGCCAGAGACGATGCTTCATGGGACAAGCTTCAGGATTGCGCACCCCGTTAGTATCATCTCTCAAAGCTCAACAAATGATGGAGAAAGGATGTCAAGCGTTCCTAGCCAGCATCACGAATGTGGAAAGGGAGGCACCACTTAAGGTTGGAGATGTTCGAGTTAAACAAGAATTTCCAGAGGTATTTCCCGATGACTTGCCAGGATTGCCGCCAAATCGAGAAATAGACTTCACGATAGAATTAGTACCAGGCACCAAGCCTATCTCTAAGGCACCATACCGGATGGCACCTACGGAACTCAAGGAGTTAAAGACGCAGCTACAAGAACTCCTAGACTTGGGTTTTATTAGGCCAAGCCATTCACCATGGGGAGCTCCAGTACTATTCGTGAAGAAGAAGGACTGAAGTATGCAGATGTGCATAGACTATCGTGAGCTGAACAAAGTAACGATTAAGAACAAGTACCCACTACCTCGGATCGACGATTTGTTTGATCAACTCCGAGGTGCGACGGTATTTTCAAAGATCGATTTACGGTCCGGGTATCATCAGCTCAAGGTAAAGGGAGAAGATATTCCTAAGACAGCCTTTAGGACTCGTTATGGACATTACGAGTTCTTGGTTATGTCTTTTGGTCTTGCTAACGCACCAGCCGCATTTATGGGCTTAATGAATAGGGTCTTCAAAGACTACTTGGATAAATTCGTCGTTGTGTTCATCGACGACATTTTAATTTACTCCAAGGATGAAGTAGAGCACGAGGAACATTTGAGAATGATTTTGACGCGATTGAAGGAGCATCAACTCTACGCAAAGTTCAAGAAATACGAGTTTTGGCTTTCGCAAGTGGCGTTCCTCGGGCACATTATATCAAAAGATGGAGTTGCAGTAGATCCATCCAAGGTAGAGACCGTGAAGGATTGGCCCACACCAAAGAACGCATCAGAAGTAAGAAGCTTCTTAGGGCTAGCAGGTTATTATAGGAAGTTTGTAGAGGGCTTTTCAAAGATAGCCACTCCATTCACCAACCTGACCCGGAAGCAACAAAAGTTTAACTGGAACGATAAGTGTGAAGAAAGCTTCCAGTTGCTTAAAGATAAGCTTTGCTCAACACCAGTACTCAGTGTACCAACACCCAACGATAAGTTCGTTGTCTACTACGATGCATCGAAACAAGGATTGGGTTGCGTACTGATGCAAAATGACAAGGTGATAGCCTATGCCTCACGACAGCTAAAGGAGTACGAACAGCGCTATCTAACTCAAGATATGGAATTGGCAGCGGTAGTCTTTGCGTGAAAAATCTGGCGCCATTATCTTTACGGAGAACGGTGCGAGATTTATACGGACCACAAGAGTTTAAAATACTTCTTTACGCAGAAGGAGCTCAACATGAGGCAGCGCAGGTGGTTAGAGTTAGTAAAGGATTATGACTGCGAAATCCTATACCACCCAGGAAAGGCGAACGTAGTTGCCGATGCGCTTAGTAGGAAAAGCTATGGGAATTTAGCAGCCTTATCCGGAATAGAAAAACCGCTACAGTAGGAACTTATCAGTGCCGGAATAGAAGTGGTTGTAGGCAAGCTGGCTAACTTGTCTATCTAATCGAATCTGCTAGAGGGCATACGAATTGGTCAGAGACATGATGACACGCTAGTAGCTCATATGGATGCATTCAGAGAAAGCAAGACTACAGATTTCTCAATATCTATCCAAGGCTTATTGAGATATAAGGATCGGGTATGCGTGCCAAATGATCAAAGTATTAAGAAGACGATTCTAGAAGAAGCACACAGTACCCCATACTCAGTTCATCCAGGGTCTACCAAGATGACTCATGACATCAAGGCAATCTATTCGTGGCCAGGGATGAAGAAGGACATAGCGGAGTATGTATCTAAGTGTCTTGTATGCCAACAAGTGAAAGCAGAGCATCAGCGGCCTGCAGGTTTATTACAACCGCTTAGCGTACCAGAATGGAAGTGGAACGACATAGCCATGGACTTCGTGACGGGTCTGCCAAAGACGAATAAGCAGCATGATTCCGCTTGGATAGTAATAGATAGACTAACCAAGTTGGCTCATTTTCTGCCTGTTAAGACTTCATACACAGCAGACCAATATGCAGACATCTACATCCAAGAGATAGTACGGTTGCATGGAATCCCCAAGACAATAGTGTCAGATAGAGGATCGGTGTTTACATCGAGATTTTGGGGAAGTTTACAGCAAGCTATGGGTACTAAGTTAAGCCTTAGTACAAATTTTCATCCTCAGACAGATGGGCAGTCCTAGCGTACGATTCAAATTTTAGAGGATATGCTACGCGCGCGTGTACTTGATTTCGGAGGATCATGGAACAAGTACTTGCCACTGATCGAGTTCTCGTACAACAATAGCTACCAGTCAACAATCTGGATGGCACCTTATGAGTTGCTATATGGAAGAAGGTGCCGATCACCGTTGCACTGGGACGAGGTAGGAGAAAGGCAGCTTCTAGGGCCCAAAGTAGTTAGACAAGCTCAAGAAGCAGTAGCGCTTATTAGACAGCGTATGCTCGCTGCTCAAAGTCGTTAGAAAAGCTATGCGGATACCAAGCGACGCGATGTGGAGTTCCAAGTTGGAGATCAAGTCTTCCTGAAGATATCTCCTATGAAAGATGTCAAGCGGTTCGGGAAGAAAGGCAAGCTTAGTCCGTGATTCATAGGTCCTTTTGAGATATTGGACAGAGTGGGACCAGTTGCGTATAGACTAGCCCTACCGCTAGCACTAACCGATAGTCACAACGTGTTCCACATTTCGATGCTACGCAAATATGTGTCAGACCCATCTCACGTCCTCAAGTACGATACAATAGCGCTCCAGAAAGACTTAAGTTACGAGGAACGACCGGTTAGCATCCTAGATAGAGGGATGAAGAAGTTGTGGTCCAAGAGCTTTCCTTTAGTCAAAGTCCTATGGAGTAACAGTTCTGAACGAGAGGCAACGTGGGAGTTGGAGGAGGACATGCAAGGCCGGTATCCGGAGTTATTTGGTAAGTAAATTTCGAGGACGAAATTCTTTTTAGTAGGGGAAAATTGTAGAGTCCAAGAACTTTACTTAGCTAGTTAGATAGTAGTATTATAGTATTTATAGTATTATCTTTGTAACTGTGGATTTTTGGTTCAGACCAGGAATTATTTGGACACTCATAGTAGTACTTATAGATTTTCTAAGTTTAACCTATAGTTTAAGAATATTAATTTTAACCTAAGGTTTGATTAATATGACTGATATTAAGGATAATATTTATTATACTATAAGGTTTAGATAAGGACCAATAGGATTTTAAGCACATGTTATGAATGGGTGATTAAGGATTAAGTATTTTGAGGATTAAATTTAATAAGGGGTAAAGTTTGAATGCTATAAGGTCAGTTAGCAACTTTGAATACGTTGAGGGCTTAGTCAAGGCTGTTTACTCCATTCAAACTTAGCTAAAAATGTGTAATTTCGTGTTTAATTAATCAGCGTGTGCCGATATATCGCAGCTATAGGGGGCGATATATCGACGCACGTAGATACGGAAAACACGAGACGATGCACGACAGCCTCGCGCATATTCGCCCAGGCAATATATCGCATACAGGGGGCGATATATCGCCTCCTTCAGCATATTTTGAAACATTTTGAATTTGTTTTCCATTCAGCCATTCAACCTCTTGATAAGTCCAACATCTTTATGAACGAGTCTTCAGCCTCTGCTGAACGATTATTCAAATTATTTTCACCTAAAAAGCTATTATTTTTATTCAAGTAAAATTAAGATCCTTTCATTCCTAAACTCTATAAATAAGACCTAGTACCCAGCCATTATTCATCTTTTGCTCTAATTTCAGAGGCTGTAAGTGCTAAGTGAGTGTGAGAGTGTAAACACCTGGGTTGGGGAATCATAAGCTTGATCATCATAAGCTTATCAAACACTTTGGGAAGTAAGGTTTTATAGTATTTCGGTTCGAGGTTTAGAATAGTCTACAAGTCTTCAAGTTATTTCCACACTCTAGTTCATTGGTTTTATGTTATTTTCTTTCTCATAGTCTTCTACTCAGTCTTCTAACCTTATTCTTATTTTGGTTAGAAAATCTAAGAACTTGCACATAAGTTTTTGGTAAGTATGTTTCTCAAAGGTTTAGTCATTCCATTCCTTCCATTCTTTTCATTACTCTTTCTTCAATCTACTCATCCTGTTATATATGGTTTTAGGAGTGTTCCAAAAGTCCCAACGCTGTCCTCTTATCCCAGTAACTTTGGTAAGGAAAATAGGATAGAAATTCATATGTTATATGTTTTATATGTTATCTTATGTTTCTTATGTTATGATAAGTGTTATGATATGTATGTTTGTAGGCTTTGGCATATGACCCATATGACTAACAAGCCCCAAATAGATTATGGGCATATGACCTGCTTAGCTAGTAGGTCCCCACTAATCTAATGGGCATATGACTTGTTTAGTCTATGGGACCCCAAGTAATAATGGCCATTATAGTATGTGTATGATAAAGTGTTATGTTATGTCTTTATGTTTCTTATGAAATTTATGTATTTGAAGTATGTGTTAGATTTTCCTTGCTGGGCATTAGGCTCATTCCTTTTTGTTTATATGTGCAGGAAAATAGCTATTAAGTGGCGATAAGGTTCATGGATGCTTGGAGATTGTGTATCGATGGTGAATGGATTCAAGGAGTCAAGAGTTCGATTTCGAGGATGTAGTCTTTTATTTATGGGTTTATGTGTAATTTTTCCGCACTTTCTATGTAACTCCTTTATTTTAAATTATGTTTTGTTTTTAAGACAATGGGATCCCATATCCTTCTTGATATTTTTGTAAGTAACTCTTATTTTTACAAGTTACCTAATAAAAATTATGGTATTTTCGCAAATGTAAGTTTTATTAAGGATTTGTATGTAGAGTTTCGTTAATGGTCCAAAAGTCTAGAGTAGTGGGTCATTACAGATGAACTAAAACAAAGTTGATACGGGAAATGAAGAAATTCTGAATTGAAAGATCGGAAGCAGAAATGATGCGACAGAGCCAAACGAGCCAAGATTGCTTTGCTTCTTGGGTTTGGATAACATAGAATTTATTTTATGGTTCTGGTTCGAGTTTTCTTTATGAAAGTTGACGATGTAAAAGTGGGGATGGAGATGACGAATGAGAGTATAAATAGGTGAAAAGGTGGTACCAGGAAATTGATATAAGCCATTGAAGTGGATCGAATCGTTCTCCAATGGACTGTGTTTGATTTCAAAAGTTGGCGGCAAAAAGGGGAAAAGGAAAGGACATGTACAGAGAAAAGAGTACTTGAGTACTCTCGGTGTGCACTCCCCTAAGGACACGTCACTCGAGTGTGGTAGGTGGGCACATTTTGCAAAAATAGAGTTCAAAAGATTCCTTCTCATAGGATTCGAACCAACACTTTTGAGGGGGTAAAATGTTACACCCAAATTTTGAGATTAAGTAAATGACCTTGAAATGTAGGCTCGTAAAAACTTACGCTCTAAATGAGTGATTTCCCGCATTACACTTGTGAAAAATATAATTGAATGTAAGTCACATGGTTCTAGATCTGCCATCAGCATTCGAGTATGACATGTTTGACAGACGTAGCGAAGGAGGATGAAGAAAAACTGGAATGATGAGCTCAAGGCTATGAGTGATCTCGAAAGTATGTTGAAGTAATACTAAAGCTCGATGATGCGTTTACCGCACAAAAAATTTGTTACGATATTCCTATTTCTTTAAGATTAGCTAAGAGTGTGTGTCAAATTCCTAACTTTATGGGATCTTTGTTTAAGTAATGCATTTTGGTCGTATTATTAGGATTATTCAAATGTTAATTTGAATTTGCATATATGTTGTAACTTCCCTAAATTAAGGGAAGATATTCTTGTAACCAGGTCTATAAATAACCTAGATCTTGTCATTTGTGAGGATGGACAATTGGGTACAGAGAAAGAATATGCCAAATTTCTAGAAGCTTTCGCCCAGAGACCATAATAACAGTGACTCGTGGGCGTAGACAGATTATAAACTACAAAACAACATTAAAATTCCTTTGTCTTTCTTTTCTTCCTAAATTAATTGTTTATTTCTCTACATAATTAAGTTGACGAAAAACGGCGTCAACTGATATAATTTTATGTTTGTTTGAAGAAAAAATAGCATTTTTGGCAGATTTGAAATCAAATTAAAGAATGACAAATTTTAGGCCCAAAACAAAGAAAATTGACATTTTTGCAAAGAAGAGAAGGCCCAAAACCAAGAGAAGGCCCACACGTCTCAAGACCTAACCCGCCTATCCCCTGGAGCTCACTCGCCCAATGAACATGTGTAGCGCATGCGCCTCCCAACAACCAAGAGTTTGGCTCACACACCTCTGTCGCGAATGGTTTTTGTCTCCACCACCCAAAAACCTTGCTGAAATGCGTTTGGCCTTTTTCTCACATGTTGCCAAGCTGCTCCCCACTTCAGCCAATAACCAAGTGACACGTATCCAGCCACCCAAATTCAACCAACCACATTGTGACACGTGGAAAGTGCAAAATTTAATATTTTTTATTGTAAAATTACCCTATGAAATTTATAGTAAATTTTATTCAACTTTATTCCTTTTACCTTACTATAAATAGGTATTTAGGTTTTTCAGAAAATATATACGGTTTCAAACTGAGAAATCTAGAGAAAACGTTGTGCCCGCTCAGAGACATTGTTTTTATTTACTTATTTTTGTTATGGATTTCTAAGTTCTCTTATTATTAAGATGGATGATGATACCTGTACTTAATTATATATGTATTGATTCTCAACAGTACAATATAATGTTAATGATTTTCGCTTCTCTCAATAATTTATTTCATCTTTAATATCAAGTATATTTTATAGTTATAAATTATTAAAGCTTGGTTTTATATTTTTCTAAAAATAAGATTTCTTTTATTATTTATAGTTTCATTAAATTGTCTCACAATTAATACGTAGAAGTTATAATTTTGAAGCAAAGGAAATTCTAATTTAGAAAAAAATAATTAGATTGATTTGTAATTAATTATGAGAATCAATATATCAATAAATCCTATTATTTATACTTAGGTTGAATTGGAAATCTTAATAATTCTTACTCAAATTATTAAAATAATCTTTAAATTAGTTATTTTTATTTCTTAAAAAGTTTAGTTGGTCACTGAAAATCTCATCATCATTGGAACTAGGTTAGAATTAAAACAATTCAGATTAAATTGGATTTTCTTGAATTTTACGCAATTCCTTTGGGTTCGACCTCGTGCTTACAAAGTCTCTATACTCAATTAAAGATTTGTGCACTTGCGAGTTGATAAATTTTAAAACGTACAAATTTTTGGTCCAACAAGTTTTTGGCGATTCAGGTGCTTGAGAATCTCTTCCCGGTGGTCTTTCATGTCCATGGTAGGTTGCGGCGGTGATAGTAAGTTGAACAATATATTGGAATGAGCATTACGAGCTCAGAATAAAAAAAGGAGATCAAATATAACTATGAGAAAATACTTACGAAACCGTTGAAATGAGTAAAATCTAGACGGACCGAGACCGTCAGTCCAGAAGAACATGGTCTAGAAGTTGGGAGGATGGTTGGGGATGTCCTCGAACAACCTTCTCTCTTTTGGGTAGCTCAAAATATAATAAATCCCATCACCACCGTGCCAAGGGTCCATCCCATTTCATCTCGTGGTAGAGCGACCTTAGTGCTGCCAGGACTCTGTATGAGTTGGACTGAAGTTTGAATGGGGCAATGTGGTCGTAGTCAGTGAAATTCCAAAAATAGTCATTTAGAGGCAGAAATTCCCCAGCTTGCATGTGTTCACGACTCCAAGCCACGAGTTGGATTTTCTTCTCTGGGTTGTTTTCACCCAGAGCAAAACAACTCCTTTCGTTGGAGTTGGCGGGCCGACACACAGCATCCTATTTAGTTTTAGCCCGTGGTAAGTCGAGAGATTCGAAATGTGTCTAGTGGATATGGCGGAACTCTAGAAAATGTTTAGCCTAAAAGAAAGAGCACTCAGAGGCCAGGGCGTAAGGGATTTTGGGGGCGGTGTGTATGTTTAATTGATTTGATGTGCTCTCCATGAAGTTGAACGAGAGTTCGCCAGGAGAAAAGGCTATCGTGACCCTACACTTGGGATCTAGGGGGACTAGTCGGATCTCGGGGTCTGAGTCAGGATGGAAGACAAATCGTATTCTCTTTCTTTTTCCTTCTTCGACCTTGTCAATTTGACGACGAAACTGGGCGCGAATGTCTTCCTACTCGAGGAACTCTTTGTGTTCGCAAATGAGTCGCTGGTTCCAAGAAAATAGGCATTCAACTCGAGGAGATGATGGGTGGTAAGGAATCACAAGTTTGGCCCCCACCGAATCTCTGAAGACTACGACATCTAACAAGAAAGAAAAAGGTGAGGGCCCATTATGTAGAAAGAATAGGAAGAATTAAAGCTTGATAACTCGAGTTTGCAATCTCGATATAACAAGATCGCATTAATCAAGCCTAAGGCTCGAAATAGCGAGACAGAATCAAATGCCATAATGAAGCTATTAAAATTTTGGGGAATCGAGAGTGGATCCACGCGAGATTGGGGCTGTTACTCGCATTTTGAGGTATCCCGAATTTCTAGGAAAAAATAGGAAGTTAACCAAAAAAGGAGATATCATCCAGCAACGTGCATTAAAACCCTAATTCAAAGTCCTATTTCTTACACTACACGAAATCTATATCCTATTACCCTATGATTTAAAAGAAGTCATTTTTACCAGTTTTTTACAAAAATTTTGCCTAAGCAGATCTCTACCCATCAAGACTATACAGCCTATGAATCAAAAAATTCCTATGCATAGTAACGATTACAAGAATATAGCAAGAACCAGGATTATTTTCTTTCCTTTTATGCATAAAAATGGAAAGAACCATATAAAAAATAAATAATGAGGTTCGACGAACTTACACAAAGTTGATACGGGAAATGAAGAAATGCCAAATTGAAAGATCAGAAGCAAGAATGATGCAACAGAGCCAAACAAACCAAGATTGCTTTGCTTCTTGGGTTTGGAGAACATAGAATTTTTTTTATGGTTCTGGTTCGATTTTTCTTTATGAAAGTTGACGATGTAAAAGTGGGGATGGAGATGATGAATGAGAGTATAAATAGGTGAAAAGATGGTACCAGGAAATTGATATAAGCCCTTGAAGTGGATCGAATCGTTCTCCAATGGACTGTGTTTGATTTCAAAAGTTGGCAGCAAAAAGGGGAATAGGAAAGGACATGTACAGAGAAAAGAGTACTCGAGTACTCTCGATGTGCACTCCCCTAAGGACACGTCACTCGAGTGTGGTAGGTGGGCACATTTTTTAAAAATAGAGTTCAAAAGATTCCTTCTCATGGGATTCAAACCAATACTTTTGAGGGGGTAAAATGTTACACCCAAATTTTGAGATTAAGTAAATGACCTTGAAATGTAGGCTCATAAAAACAGAGGCTCTAAATGAATGAATTCCCGCATTACACTTGTGCAAAATATCATTGAATGTAAGTCACATGGTTCTAGATCTACCATCAGCGTTCGAGCATGACGAGTTTGACAGACGTAACGAGGGAGGATGAAGCAAAAATTGGAATGATAAGCTCGAGGCTATGAGGATCTCGAAAGTGCATTAAAGTAATGTTCAAGCTCGATGATGCGTTTACAGCACAAAAAAGTTGTTACGATATTCCTATTTCTTTGGGATTAGTTAAGAGTGTGTGTCAAATCCCAAACGTTATGGAATCTTTGTTTAAATAGTGCATTTAAGTCGTATTATTAGGATAATTCAAATATTAATTTGAATTTGAATATATGTTGTAACTTCCCTAAATTAAGGGAAGATATTCTTGTAACCAGGTCTATAAATAACCTAGATCTTGTCATTTGTGAGGATGGACAATTGGGTACAGAGAAAGAATATGCCAAATTTCTAGAAGCTTTCGCCCAGAGACCATAATAACAGTGACTCGTGGGCGTAGACAGATTATAAACTACTAAACCACGTAAAAAATCCTTTGTCATTCTTTTCTTCCTAAATTAATTGTTTATAGCTCTACAAAATTAAGTTGACAAAAAACGGCGTCAGCAGATATAATTTGATTTTTGTTTGAAGAAAAAATAGCATTTTTTCCAGATTTGAAAATGAATTAAAGAATGACAAATTTAAGGCCCAAAATAAAGAAAATTGACATTTTTGCAAAGAAGAGAAAGCCCAATACGAAGAGAAGGCCCACACGTCTCAAGACCCAACCCGCCTATCCCTTGGAGCTCACTCGCCTAGCGCGCACATGTAGCGCACGCCCCTTCAAACAACCAAGAGTTTGGCTCACACGCCCCTGTCGCGACTGGTTTTCGTCTCCATCGCCCAAAACCCTTGCTAAAATGTGTTTTGCCTTTTTCTCACATGCTGCCAAGTTGCTTCCCACTTCAACCAATAACCAATTGACATGTATCCAGCTGCCCAAATTCAACCAACCACATTGTGACATATGGCACATGAGAAATTTAATATTTGTTATTGTAAAATTACCCTATGCAATTTATAGTAACTTCTATGTAACTTTTATTCCATTTACCTTACTATAAATATGTGTTTAGGTTTTTAAAAAATATATACAGTTTCAAACTGAGAAATCCAGAGAAAACATTGTGCCCACTCAGAGACATTGTTTTTATTTACTTGTTTTTGTTATGGGTTTCTAAGTTCTCTTATTATTACGATGGATGATGATACCTAGTGTACTTAGTTATATATGTATTGATTCTCAATAGTACAATATAATGTTAATTATTTTCGCTTCTCCCAATAATTTATTTCATCTTTAATATCATGTATTTTTTTATAGTTATAAATTATTAAAGCTTGGTTTTATATTATGCTAAAAATAATTTTTTTTATTATTATTTATAGTTTCATTAAATTGTCTCACATTTAACACGTAAAAGTTAAAATTTTGAAGCGAAGGAAATTCAATTTTAGGAAAAAAAAAATAGATAGATTTGTAATTGTAACGCCCTGGCTACCCCAGAACAGTTACGGAGAACGGTGAACCGGAAATTTGACTCGCTACCCGAGTCCTTTGGCTAAAAACGTGATCTAAGTGTTATTATCAGGCTAAGGTGGAAAACCAGTAAAAGGAAAGGGTACATTTCATTAAGTAAATAAACTGCTCATGAGCCTTTTAAAATGTTTACAAGTAGTTCGTATTACAAAAGAGTCGCTACAGTTTCATATTTACAAACTTCGCCGGCCTAAGCGGCAAAAATAGGGTAAACCCCTAGTCCCTCTGAGAACTCCTTGACCGTGGCGGTCAAGCGGCCCTGTATGTACATCACACCGCCCAAGCTCTCCACTCAAGGCTGGCCAAGCTTTTCCTTTCCTTTACCTGCACCACGTAGCACCCATGAGCCAAGGCCCAGCAAGAAAACACAATAAGATACGGTATAATATCAACAACGATCATAATAATCATCCAGGACTATCAGTCCAAAAAATAGGTGACAATAGCCAAAAGTCACAGTAATGAGCATCGCTCCTTCTAGCCATGTGACGATAGAGTCACCAGGGCTTAACTGATAAGTGATTTCTTTCATAAGCATGTTCAGGACAGGTGCATGGTGATTGGTCACCAACATAACCTTCCTCACGACTCTAGAGTCGAAACTATGGACAACGTCCCTTAGCCACGTGACAAACGGTCACCGGGGTCATATACCTTGGCTATATTCATCTGGTCATAGACCAGGCAAGCGCTTATAAGTTTATCGACCTTAGGGCCGGTCCCGCATTAATGCCATAGAGTCATTCAATGCGTGATCATCGACTTTAGAGTCGGTCCCTGACTAGTCAGTGTCTTAAACAGGTGATCATCATTCATTAGCATTTAATATGCAATCCACGTTCACATATAACAAACAACATGCCTCAATATCAGACCATGCATGTCATATACCTGTACAGGGTGCAACTGTGTCCATACACTGTTTTCTTACCTCAAGTTCGAGCGAGAAGTATGATAAAGACGACCCCTGAGAACGATCGGTCTTTTAGCTCCTTAGCGGTTACCTAATCACAACCAATTATAACCTCCATTAATGAGAATCCACAATAATAGGGTCTTAACCTAAGCACCATCCTCGGGACCTCGAAACATGCCCACACGGTGAGTAGAATCGATCCCGGGCCTTAAGGATTGAAACCCCAAGTCAAAAACCCTTAAAAACACTCAAAACGGGGTTTGGAAGGAACAGGGTAGCGCTACAGCGCTCAACCCCTAGCGCTACAGCGCTAAACACAGAACCGCCCAAGTGCCAAAAACCCTCCTGAGGAGCGCTATAGCGCCCTAGGGTGGGCGCTGTAGCGCTACCTCCAGCCCAGAACACCCCTGAACCGACCTTCTTCATCTCCTTCGATTCCAACTCGATTCCCAAGCTTCCAAAGCCTATTCTTGATGCCAATTGAACCCAAAAACCATCCCAACACATCCCAAACATCACAAGCATGGGAACCCTAGCCAAAACTCCCAACAAAACCCATGAATTCACCCTAAACATTTCAGCTGCAAAACAAAACTAAAACAGAGCAAACCAGAGAAACTATGGTTAGAAACTTACCCAAAGCTTGGCTTATGAAGCTCTTCAATAGTGGAACACACTCCCAAACTCCCAAGGCTTGCTTCCCAAGTTAGAATCCTCAAAGTTGGTTCAGAAACCACAAAGAACAGAGAGAAAAAGAAGGTACGGGAGAACTCTCAAAGATACTCTGTTTTTCCATCACCTTTTCAGCTAAATAAGGTTATATCTATCCTAGGGGTGAAATGACCATTTTACCCCTAGGTCAATTAATGGTTTCTAAAGACTCCCAAGGGCATTTTTGGTACTTTCCTCCTAACTCGTTAATCATAATTAACGCTCTCCAATTCCCGTTATTCTCGAAAATCATAAACACCAATAATTCTCATCCCGTTACTCTTTATTTCCCGGTAACGCTCTAATCATCAAAATCACCCCGAGACTCAAACCAAGTCCCGACACTTAAACCCGCTGTGATTAAACCGCTAATCAATAATCTACGATCGTCTCATGTCGAACAGCTCGAACAAACCCACATCATAATGTGGTCTCAACATATATCACCGACATGCATACAATTAACATTATATTATAATATAATTCTCATAAAAGTACATAAACACATTTAATAGCGTAATTGAGCAATTATGGCCCTCCCGGCCTACAAATCCAGCCGCTAAACCACAATAGGGAATCCGGGGCATTACAACTATCCCCTCCTTACAGAAATTTCGTCCTCGAAATTTACCTGAACTGCTCGGGATACTGACTCCGCATATTAGACTCCAGCTCCCAGGTCGCCTCCTCGACCTTGCTGTTCCTCCACAATACCTTAACCAAAGGTATTGTCTTGTTCCTGAGGACTTTATCCTTCTGATCAAGTATCTGAACAGGCTGCTCCTCAAAGGAGAGATCTGGCTCAAGCTCCAGATCCTCATAACTCAAAACATGTCTCTCATCAGATACATACCTCCGAAGAGCGGATACATGAAACACATTATGCACGGCTGACAACGCCGGAGGCAAAGCTAGCCTGTAAGCCACTTGACCAATCCTCTCCAGGATTTCAAATGGACCTACAAACCTGGGACTCAGCTTGCCTTTCTTCCCAAACCTTCTCACCCCTTTCCATGGCGAGACCCTAAGGAAGACATAGTCTCCTACCTGGAACTCCACGTTCCTGCGTTTGGGATCTGCATAGCTCTTCTATCTACTCTGGAAGTAAGCATCTGAGCTCTAATCTTATCAATAGCCTCACTGGTCCTCTGAACTGCCTCAGGACCTAAGTATCTCCTTTCACCTGTCTCATCCCAATGAATGGGAGATCTACACTTCCTACCATACAGCATCTCATAAGGTGCAACACCAATGGTAGACTGATAACTGTTATTATAGGAGAACTCTATCAAAGGCAGATACTTACTCCATGATCCACCAAAGTCCAGCACACATGCTCGCAGCATGTCCTCCAATATCTGGATCGTCCTCTCAGATTGCCCATCTGTCTGAGGATGATAAGCTGTACTGAACTTCAGTCGTGTACCCATGGCTGTCTGTAAACTCTTCCAAAACTTGGAAGTGAATGTAGGGTCCCGATCAGACACGATCGACCTAGGAGCTCCATGGAGGCACACGATCTCTCTCACATAGAGATCTACATACTGGTCAACAGTATAAGTAGTCCTCACTGGTAGAAAGTGAGCTGACTTGGTATAGCGATCCACTATCACCCAAATGGAATCATGCTGACCAACAGTCCTGGGCAAGCCCACCACAAAGTCTATTGTGATGTCTTCCCACTTCCACTCTGGGATATCCAGAGGTTGCAATAACCCTGCCGGCCTCTGATGCTCAGCCTTGACCTGTTGACAAGTCAAGCACTTAGCCACGTACTCTACTACATCTCTCTTCATCCCTGGCCACCAATACAACGATCTCACATCCTGATACATCTTCGTGGTGCCTGGATGCAAAGAGTAAGGTGTAGTATGAGATTCATCCAGAATCTCCCGCCTCAATGCAGTGTCTAATGGAACACATATCCGTCCCTTGTATCTCAACAACCCCAAATCAGACACTGTATAATCCCTGGATACTCCAGCCAAGACATCCTCTCTAATCCTGATCAGCTGTGGATCACTCAACTGACCCTCTTTAATCCTCTCTAGCAGCGTAGACTGTAGCGTAACATTGGCCAACTGGCCCACCAGCAACTCTATACCAGCTATGGTCATATCGTCAGCTAGCTCTCTGGCTATCAGCCTAATACCATGAATCTGTCCCGGACCCTTCCGGCTTAAAGCATCAGCTACCACGTTGGCTTTCCCTGGGTGATACAAAATCTCATAATCGTAATCTTTCACTAACTCTAGCCAACGCCTCTGCCTCATGTTCAAGTCCTTCTGAGTAAAGAAATACTTCAAGCTCTTGTGATCTGTATAAATCTCACACTTCTCTCCATAGAGATAGTGCCTCCATATCTTTAAAGCGAAAACCACCGCTGCCAACTCTAAGTCATGGGTAGGATACCTTTTCTCATACTCCTTCAGCTGACGAGAAGCATAAGCTATAACTCTCTCTGATTGCATCAAAACACAGCCCAAACCCTGATGAGAAGCATCGCAGTATATCACAAACTTCTCTTGGTCTGTAGGAAGACTCAGAACTGGAGCTGTAATCAACCTCTGTTTCAACTCCTGGAAGCTGTTCTCACATTTGTCTGACCACACAAACTTCTGACCTTTGCGTGTCAGCTCAGTCAACGAAATAGTAATCTTTGAGAACCCTTCCACAAAACGCCTATAATACCCTACCAATCCAAGGAAACTTCTAACCTCAGAAGCATTCTTTGGCCTTGGCCAATCTCTGACCGCTTCAATCTTTGCTGGATCTACTGTAATCCCCTCCTTACAAACAATATGCCCAAGAAAGGACACCTGAGACAACCAGAATTCACATTTCTTGAACTTTGCAAACAATCTGTGCTCTCTCAGTCTTTGCAGAACCAACCTCAGATGCTGCTCATGCTCTAACTCAGTCTGAGAATATATCAGAATATCATCGATAAAGACGATCACAAACTGGTCCAAATAATCCTTGAACACTCTGTTCATCATATCCATGAAAGCAGCAGGGGCATTAGTCAATCCAAATGACATAACTAAAAACTCATAATGCCCATACCTAGTGCGAAAAGCGGTCTTCGGTATGTCTCCCTCCTTAACCCTCAACTGATGATAACCAGAACGAAGGTCGATCTTAGAGAATACCGTCTTACCCTGCAACTGATCAAACAGATCATCTATCCTTGGCAAAGGATACCGGTTCTTAATTGTCAACTTATTCAGTTCTCTGTAATCTATACACATCCTCAGAGAACCATCTTTCTTTTTCACAAACAGAACTGGCGCACCCCAAGGTGAAAAGCTAGGTCTGATAAAACCCAAGTCCAACAGCTCTTGCAACTGTACCTTTAATTCTTTCAACTCAGCTGGGGCCATTCTGTATGGTGCTCTAGACACTGGCTCCGTCCCTGGGGCCAATTCTATAACGAACTCAATCTCTCTGTGTGGTGGCAACCCTGGCAAATCCTCTGGAAATACATCCAGAAACTCACACACAAGTCTAGTATCCTCTGGTCTCACTGGCACGACCTTAGTGGTATCAACCACACTGGCTAAGAATCCAATGCAACCCCCTTGCAATAAATCCCTAGCCCTCAATGTAGAAATCATAGGAATACGGGGTCCATGCACAGTACCAACAAATACAAAAGGATCCTCACCCTCAGGCTCAAAGGTGACCATCTTCCTCCTGCAGTCAATGGTTGCCCCATACTTGGCCAACCAGTCCATACCCAGTATCATATCGAAGTCAGTCATAACCAACTCTATAAGATCCACTGACAACTCTCTGCCTTCCACTATCACTGGCAAAGACCTGACCCACCTCCTGGATACAACCAGCTCCCCAGTGGGTAACAAAGTACCAAACCCCACAGCATAGAAATCACAAGGTCTACACAATCTGTCAATAACACTACTCGCAACAAAGGAATGTGTAGCACCAGAGTCAATCAATACATTATAAACAGTTCCTGCACTAAGAAGCTGACCTGTAACAACTGAGGGCGAAGCCTCAGCTTTTGCTTGAGTCAAAGCAAACACTCGCGCTGGGGCCGAGCTATCTGCCTTCCTGGGCTCTTCCTTTCTTGCCTTAGGACAATCCTTTTTCAGATGACCTACTGCTCCACAAGAGAAGCAGGCCCTTGCCTTACACTCTCCCAAGTGATGCCTCTTGCATCTAGGACACTCGGGATAAGACCTCCAGGCTTCACTGCCCCCAGGATGACCTATTGTAACACCACGAGGTCTCCTGTCAGGACCTGAAACTGGGAAGGTGTCAGGAACCTTCCTCTTCTGATCATTGGGGCCAACACCCCTACCAGAACCCACAAATGGAGGACCTGGCCTCCTGAAATCCCTTCTGGCTGCATTCTCATGCCAGATCTTAATCTCTGCAGTTTCAGCTGTAAGTGCCTTCTCCACCGCCTGTGCATAAGTAGTGACTCCTGCCACAGTGGTGATGCGCACATCTCGGGCTAACCTAGGCTGTAGCCCCTGTAAGAAACGCTCTCTCCTGGTCCCATCAGTGGGCACCAGCTCCTTGGCAAACTTTGCCAAACGGTCAAACCTTAAGGCATACTCGGTTACTGATAAGTTTCCCTGAAGTAGCCTCATAAATTCATCAGCCTTCGCCGCTCTAATGGCGTCATTGTAATACTTTTCATTGAACAAGGTCTGAAATTCCTCCCAGCTCAGGAGATTAACATCCTTGGTCTGGCCAACCACTTCCCACCATATCCGGGCATCTTCCCGAAACATATAGGCAGCACAAGCCACCCTCTCATTACCAACTACCCTCATAAAGTCTAGCATAGTGGTAAGCATGCTCATCCATTGTTCAGCTTTGGTGGGATCAGCACTGCCTTCAAACACAGGAGGTTGTTGTTTCCTGAACCGCTCATAAAGAGGTTCCAATCTGTTTTCAACCCCAGGCAGTGGCCCAATAACTGGCACCGACACAGAAGGTGCCTCTCAAAACTGGCAACTACAGGCACTTGCTGCTGTCTTAGGAGACGAAGCTCCTCTCCTTGTTTTAACACTATAGCCTGCAAATCATTAAACAACTGCTGCCAGTTTGCAGGTGCTAGCTGTGGAACCTGAGATTGGTCATTCTCTTGACCCTGACTGTTATTATTCTGGCCTGGATCACTCTGGCCAGCTGACATGTCTGTCTGTCCTGAGTTCATTCTGTCACTGATACCTTACTGAAACAATAATCAATACGGCCAGTCAGGTAGTAATAACTAAACCTCTTGCTGCCTCACGGTCCAAGAACAACAGACAACTATTACATTCCACAGTCATTCAGTATTCACAATCAGATACATGTTTATGGCATTCAGCACTCAGCATGTATCACATAATAACTTATAAACAACCATGCTAATAAGCAGGCGCCAGCAATCTCAGTACTATTTAGTACACATTTGCTGAAGATATAATATCTCAGGGCACAAGCTCAACATAATATCTCATGCACACAGGTAAAGCATATATATCACATTTAAACAATTATACATGTAACCACTTAGATAGTTACCAAACCATGAGTCGAGCTTGTCTTCGGTGACGTGTGTACATACCCAGCCAGTCTACAGGAACCCTAACCTTGGCATTTCTCTGATACCAAGTTGTAGCACCCTGGCTACCCCAGAACAGTTACGGAGAACGGTGAACCGGAAATTTGACTCGCTACCCGAGTCCTTTGGCTAAAAACGTGATCTAAGTGTTATTATCAGGCTAAGGTGGAAAACCAGTAAAAGGAAAGGGTACATTTCATTAAGTAAATAAACTGCTCATGAGCCTTTTAAAATGTTTACAAGTAGTTCTTATTACAAAAGAGTCGCTACAGTTTCATATTTACAAACTCCTCCGGCCTAAGCGGCAAAAATAGGGTAAACCCCTAGTCCCTCTGAGAACTCCTTGACCGTGGCGGTCAAGCGGCCCTGTATGTATATCACACCGCCCAAGCTCTCCACTCAAGGCTGGCCAAGCTTTTCCTTTCCTTTACCTGCACCACGTAGCACCCATGAGCCAAGGCCCAGCAAGAAAACACAATAAGATACGGTATAATATCAACAACGATCATAATAATCATCCAGGACTATCAGTCCAACAAATAGGTGACAATAGCCAAAAGTCACAGTAATGAGCATCGCTCCTTCTAGCCATGTGACGATAGAGTCACCAGGGCTTAACTGATAAGTGATTTCTTTCATAAGCATGTTCAGGACAGGTGCATGGTGATTGGTCACCAACATAACCTTCCTCACGACTCTAGAGTCGAAACTATGGACAACGTCCCTTAGCCACGTGACAAACGGTCACCGGGGTCATATACCTTGGCTATATTCATCTGGTCATAGACCAGGCAAGCGCTTATAAGTTTATCGACCTTAGGGCCGGTCCCGCATTAATGCCATAGAGTCATTCAATGCGTGATCATCGACTTTAGAGTCGGTCCCTGACTAGTCAGTGTCTTAAACAGGTGATCATCATTCATTAGCATTTAATATGCAATCCACGTTCACATATAACAAACAACATGCCTCAATATCAGACCATGCATGTCATATACCTGTACAGGGTGCAACTATGTCCATACACTGTTTTCTTACCTCAAGTTCGAGCGAGAAGTATGATAAAGACGACCCCTGAGAACGATCGGTCTTTTAGCTCCTTAGCGGTTACCTAATCACAACCAATTATAACCTCCATTAATGAGAATCCACAATAATAGGGTCTTAACCTAAGCACCATCCTCGGGACCTCGAAACATGCCCACACGGTGAGAAGAATCGATCACGGGCCTTAAGGATTGAAACCCCAAGTCAAAAACCCTTAAAAACACTCAAAACGGGGTTTGGAAGGAACAGGGTAGCGCTACAGCGCTCAACCCCTAGCGCTACAGCGCTAAACACAGAACCGCCCAAGTGCCAGAAACCCTCCTGAGGAGCGCTATAGCGCCCTAGGGTGGGCGCTGTAGCGCTACCTCCAGCCCAGAACACCCCTGAACCGACCTTCTTCATCTCTTTCGATTCCAACTCGATTCCCAAGCTTCCAAAGCCTATTCTTGATGCCAAATGAACCCAAAAACCATCCCAGCACATCCGAAACATCACAAGCATGGGAAATCTAGCCAAAACTCCCAACAAAACCCATGAATTCACCCTAAACATTTCAGCTGCAAAACAAAACTAAAACAGAGCAAACCAGAGAAACTATGGTTAGAAACTTACCCAAACCTTGGCTTATGAAGCTCTTCAATAGTGGAACACACTCCCAAACTCCCAAGGCTTGCTTCCCAAGCTAGAATCCTCAAAGTTGGTTCAGAAACCACAAAGAACAGAGAGAAAAAGAAGGTACGGGAGAACTCTCAAAGATACTCTGTTTTTCCATCACCTTTTCAGCTAAATAAGGTTATATCTATCCTAGGGGTGAAATGACCATTTTACCCCTAGGTCAATTAATGGTTTCTAAAGACTCCCAAGGGCATTTTTGGTACTTTCCTCCTAACTCGTTAATCATAATTAACGCTCTCCAATTCCCGTTATTCTCGAAAATCATAAACACCAATAATTCTCATCCCGTTACTCTTTATTTCCCGGTAACTCTCTAATCATCAAAATCACCCCGAGACTCAAACCAAGTCCTGACACTTAAACCCGCTGTGATTAAACCGCTAATCAATAATCTACGATCGTCTCATGTCGAACAGCTCGAACAAACCCACATCATAATGTGGTCTCAACATATATCACCGACATGCATACAATTAACATTATATTATAATATAATTCTCATAAACGTACATAAACACATTTAATAGCGTAATTAAGCAATTATGGCCCTCCCGGCCTACAAATCCAGCCGCTAAACCACAATAGGGAATCCGGGGCATTACAGTAATTAATTATGAAACTCAATATATCAATAAATCCTATTATTTATACTTAGGTTGGATCAAAAAATCTTAATAATTCTTACTCAAATTATTAAAATAATGATTGTTGACTGCGTTTTTAGCCAACGACGTGAGAACATCAAATACGACAAGCCTTTAAGAGAAATAAAAACGACACTGACGGTTTAATAAAGAAAATAAAGAACACACAAGATTTTTATAGTGGTTCAGCCCCGATTGTCGATAATAGCCTAATCCACTTAGAGTTGTGATTTATAGATCCGTACTCAAGATCAGGTGGACTGAGCCAACTGAGTTTCTTCAGTACAGATTGCAAAAATACAAGAATTCTCTCTTATTTCAGCACTTTCTCTCTCTAGAATACTCATACCCAATTTTCTCTCTCTAGAAAGAAGAAGCAGAAGAAGCCCCTCTCTAATCTCATAAGCTCTCTATTTATAGGCTTAGGGTCATACATACGGTATCCTCTAGAACCGGGATATTTTATTATATTTATTACATTTAAATTACAAAGAAACATTCAAAATTCAAAATGTAACAAACCCCCATTTTGTGGGAAGAATGAGAGATTCCCGCATATCTTGTTGAAGTTGTTTCTGGGAATCTT
This sequence comes from Humulus lupulus, assembly GCF_963169125.1. Classification (NCBI taxonomy): domain Eukaryota; kingdom Viridiplantae; phylum Streptophyta; class Magnoliopsida; order Rosales; family Cannabaceae; genus Humulus; species Humulus lupulus. The sequence goes on along the minus strand of NC_084796.1, from coordinate 163,169,337 downwards.
GACTTAGTCTCCTCTAGCTAGTTGATCCACCTCCTACTGACCACCCATGCAAGTGCTGGTCGAACATGTGCATGGTGGTAGGACAAATATTTGTTGGTCGGACGTGCATGGTGGTAGGACATGCATGGTGGTAGGACATGCACTTCTCTCCTCTAACATGGCACTCTCCTCTAGCATGCCATGTTTCTCCTCGGACCAAATCCTTGGGGTCTCCTAGGACCACCCTCTTGGGGTCTCCTAGGACCAAGGTCTCTTGGGCTCTCCTCCTCGGACCTCATCCTTGTGGTCTCCTAGGATCACTCTCTTGGGGTCTCCTAGGACCACATCCTCCTTGGGGTCTCCTAGGACCACTTTCTTGAGTTCTCCTCGAACCTCATCCTTGGGGTCTCCTAGGATCACTCTCTTTGGGTCTCCTAGGACCACATCCTCCTTGGGGTCTCCTAGGACCACTTTCTTGAGTTCTCCTCGATGCACCCTCCTTAGCTCTCCTAGGATGCACTCCCCTTAGCTCTCCTAGAATGCATCCTCTTTAGCCTCCTAGGATGCACTCTCCTTAGCTCTCCTAGGATGCATTCTCCTTAGCCTCCTCGGACCAAGGTGCACTTTGCTTGGTTATGACATCTTTCAGGCAGTCCAAATTCTTCGTCAGTCTACCGGGTCCCTTTATCACAACTCTGAGGAGTCAATGTATTAATTGACTATTAATGTGTCTTTTACTGACCATGCACTGCCACTTGTCACCTTTATTGCTACGTCATTGATCTCCAATTTTTGGGTATAACAATGATTAAGTTAGTTATTTTTATTTCTTAAAAATTTTAGTATGTTACCGAAAATCTCATCATTATTGGAACTTGGTTAGAAGTAAAACAATTCAGGTTAAATTGGTTTTTCTTGAATTTTACGCAATTCCTTCGGGTTCGACCTCGTGCTTACACAGTCTCTATACTCAATTAAAGTTTCGTGCACTTGCGAGTTGATAAATTTTAAAACATACAACTTTTTGGTCTAACATGTTTTTGGCCATACAGGTGCTTGAGAAGTTGGAATGAGTTGGACTGAAGTTGGAATGAGGCGATGTGGTCGTAGTTAGTGAAATTCCAAAAATAGTCCCTTAGAGGAAGCAACGCCCCAACTCGCATGTGTTCATGACTCCAGGCCGCGAGCTAGATCTTCTTCTCTGGGTTGTTTTCACTCGGAGCTAAACAACTCCTTTCATTGGAGCTGGCGGGCTGACACACAGCTTCTCAGTTAGTTTTAGCCCGTGGTAAGTCAGGAAATTCAAAATGTGTCTAGTGGATGTGACAGAACTCTGGAAAATGTTCAGCCTCGAAGAAAGAGCTCTCTGAGGCCGAGGTGGAAGGGATTTTGAGGGTGGTGTGTGTGGTTAATTGATTTGATGTGCTCCCCATGAAGTTGAATGTATCTCCCTACTACCCAGGGATTGTTACATTGTAGATTTTAAACAGTGCTAAACTTGTTACCCGAGCCATTTGGTCATAATCGTGTAACTAAGTGTGATTAACGATTTAGGGTTAAAAAAAATTTTGGTCAAAGATACAACGTTTCACTAAAACGTTTATTGTATACATTGGGATCCCAAAATATAATTTAAAGGTTAATTACAGTAAAAGATTTACAACTAGCCGACCTAAGCGGCAAAATAGGGTTTAACCCTAGTTCCTCTTTAAACCCTCAGTCGCGGCGATCGAGTAGCCACATATGTACATATCGTCACCTAAGCTCTCCAACTCAAGGATGGTCCGGCTTTCTTTTGTCTTTACCTGCACCACATAGCACTCGTGAGCCGAAGCTCAGCAAGAAAACTCAATATGTTCATGAAAAAGTAATAGCATGTTACTAAATCATAATAAGCATGCCTAGCAGTAATAAATCTACTCATCCATGCAAGCAGGTACAAATAAACATTTGTGGAATCCTGCGCTCTGAGTAGATGACTAATAAGTCTCCCGCTCTGAGGTAGATGACTAATAAGTATATCCTTATGTAGATGACTGATAAGTCTATCTCTATTAGATGACTGATAAGTCTATCTCTGAGGTAGATGACTAATAAGTCTCTCTGTATAGATGACTAATAAGTCTATCCTTATGTAGATGACTGATAAGTCTATTTCTGAGGTAGATGACTAATAAGTCTCTCTGTATAGATGACTAATAAGTCTATCCTTATGTAGATGACTGATAAATCTATCTCTGTTAGATGACTGATAAATCTGTCTCTGTTAGATGACTGATAAGTCTATCTCTGAGGTAGATGACTAATAAGTCTCTCTGTATAGATGACTAATAAGTCTATCCTTATGTAGATGACCGATAAGTATATCTCCGAGGTCCCATGCCCTCCTATCCATGTGACGTATCAGTCACCTAAGCTTATAGCCCTGGCTCTATGTAACTAGCCTTTAGACTAGACAAGTGCTTTTAGTTTTCATCGAACTTAAAGTCGATCAAGCATTTCATGCTTATGATGATAATGCTTATGTCGATTAGATCTAATCTTTTCGGCTTGCTTTAAACACGCTAATACCGTTCTTGACTCATAAGCCAATACCATATGACTAGTGCTCAGTACCACTGCTGATCTTGATTGATAAGTCACAACTTCACAATCAATACTGACACCAATGTCTATCCCTGACTAATAAGTCAGTGCTTCCTCAATGAGGTAATGCAAACAGATATATATCATATGTTAAATATTCAGGTATAAGGCATTTAGCATGCGTAATCAATAATAAGAAGCATAATTATAATCATGCACAAATACAGAGACTCAAGCTCTGATCAATCTCACATTCAACATTCATGCCATGCCCTAATCCCATGTATCTTATACATCACATACTGGGTGCAGTTTTCTTACCTCTGGTCCAAGCACAAGTTACCAATGAACAACCCTCGAGCACGATCCTGTGTCCAAGCCCCTAGAAATAACCTAGTCACAACCATAAATGGTTTTTCAATGAGTTCAAGTTCCAAAAACCAAAAAACCCCATTTTGAAGACTGAGTAGCGCTACAGGCAAAACCTCAAGCCCCAAAACAGAGCACCTAGTAATGTAGCGCTACCAACCTAGCGCTACAGCGCCCAAACCATAAATTCTGGGTTTCAGCTTCGTGTTCTTCCAGTTCTTCGAGCTTCAAAGTTCCAAATTCAACTCCAACCTATCTAAACCTCAAAATTAAAGTTCTCAAACATCCTAATCTCCCAAAACCAATAAAACTCAAGCTTCAATTCATCCAAAAACTCATCAAAAACACAAAATCCAATCCATGCTTAAAACTATAAAAATTAAGAACTTAAAACTTGAATTACCTCACTCATAAGGGAAATAGACTTGGTGATCTCGTTTCTCTCTCCTCCATGGCGAAGAAAAAGAAAGCGGTCCGAAAGGTGATGACTCGATCGGATGCTAGGGTTTCTCTTTCAATTCAAGATGCGAATGAAAAGGAAATGTCTGATGCATGTGATGCGATCCATGATGATGATGTTCTGATTGAGGGTCTAAACCTAATCGCATAAGTAATTCACTCAGGGGAGATTATTGAGGGTGATACGCAGGTTGATGTTCATCAGGTTACTAGTTTGAAACTCCTTCTCTGACTCCTCATAGCTGGGCGGATAAGGTGGAGGAATAAGGTTATCAGGCATCGGCTCATAATCAGTGGCCACAATTTACGGTAGGTAAGCTCTCATTTCGTGAACCAAAGCTGGAGTTTGCAGAACCAATGATTAGAGATGGTAATAAAATTGCTCAGGTGGATGTTGAAGAGGTCAAATACCAAGTTGTTAACTGGAGTTCTGCAGTTATATGTATGGTAATTGGTGCTAATCCCCCAATTGCTGTTTTTGAAGGGCTCATTAAAAGAGTTTGGGGTCATCTAGGGATTGCTCAAATAACTAGAATGACTATGGGATTGACTATGGTCAAGTTCAATGACGATGAAACCAGAGATCATGTGCTTGAAACTGGAATGCTTCAGTTTGACAGAAAACCAGTTATCATCCATCCTTAGACTAAAGATCTCAATGCGATTCGATTAATAAGGTATGTTCCTCTGTGGATCAGACTACATGATTTAGGCCTTCAGTATTGGAGAAGCAAATGCCTTAGTGCTCTTGTGAGCATGATAGGGAAACTGATTATGGCGGACAAATTTACTCGAGAGCGATCTAGAGTTCAGTTCGCAAGGGTTCTTGTGGAGATGGACATAACAGATAATCCTCCTTGGATTATTCAATACATTAATGAGTCTGGTCTGCTTGTTGAGCAGGGGTTTGATTATGAATGGCTTCCTGTTAAGTGTAAGTCTTGCTCTGGATATGGCCATATCATGGCGAATTGTAAGTTTTGAAACATTACTCACACCAAAAGTCAGTCAACATAAACTATGAGATAATTCATCTTTCCGTTGATCTCATCATGAAGAATCTAAATACTTAGACCATGCAAGGCTTCTCTAAAATTCTACATCCAACAAAGACTATCAAATAACGGTTTTACTTGTCTCCAGATTAGATCAGTATCATAAAATATGAGCAATGTACTATACCATGTAATAATATAAACATATCATTGTTCCCACTGATCTCTCACATAATATTGACTAATGATAATCTTTTGCATTGTCCATGCTTAGAATAATAATAGTCATTGTCTTGATGCCTTTTCCAAAACGAATTTAATCCATTGAATTTGGGTGTCCTTGTCAGTTGCCTTCTCAAGGCTTGATTGAGCCAAATGAAATTCTAAAATAAGAATTTAGTTCTCACATCCTTATATATTGATTTCCAAATAGTTAGCACTTTACCATCCAATAATAATGCATTTTGAACAGTTCATTCCATCATAATGGTAACTAGCTATAGGCTTTAATCAACATTAATTTGTTCCTCAAATAGTCTGTTCTCAACAAGAACTGCCATCAAGGAAAATCTCCCAATTATCATGTGATTAAGCCTAAGCTTCCATGTTTGATCATATCTTGGAAATCATGATATTAACATATCAACTACTAATGGCTCTCGATTAACAATTTTGAGGGATATGTCGTCAACCTTATTTCCTGCTTGAAATTGTAGGTCTGTAAAACTATTTCGATCCTATCTTTGCTTGTTCACATATGGAGTTTCTTATCATATTCTAGCCGATTGTAGGGTCGACAATAATAACAGGGGAAGCAAAATAAGGGATAAGTCCAGTTATTCCCTAAATAATCTTTTGACCCTTGACTAATCCCAACTTGAAACTCCAACATGGACAACTTTATTTACTTATCATCAATAGTTGATAGAAGAGACAATTATATGAACCATAGTACAATCAAAAAATAACCATTGAGATAATCATCTTCTCTTTAACAATTAAACTTTGAGACTGTGATTGTCCAAAATCAAGGTCTGCAAATTAAATCCTTATTCAGTCTCAACATATATATTCAAAATGAAACGGTACAAAAAATAAAAGCTAAATCCTTTTGAGAGCCATAGCAAAATACTTAACTCATATTGTCTCTTTAAACACCTAACATGGTTGTGAATATGGAATTATGTTTGTGATTATATTAGTCCATACAACAATTCAAATATCTCTCCCACTTGGACCAATATAATAAACAACCACCATATTAAAATTCATTATCTAATAGGCGGTCAAATAAATCATGTATAATATCATATCGATAGGATACATATATTAAACATAATTTGGCCTGGAAGATATTCAAATATAATAACAACTATTAAAACAACATGCATGCAGTACAACCATTGAGACTATATATATACGTCTCGTTTTGTACTTGTCACTTCGTCAAACAATGCATATAATAAGTGATTGCATGTCATTGTGCATGTTTGGATTAATCATTTGGGTGTTTTCCACTTTGAAGCTTTCTAAAACACAAATAACGTTTAAAACTTTGATGTGTCAAAGCTTGAGAAGATTGTGCTCAAGATAATGATCATGTGAGAGAGATTTTAACAAAGAATAATAAATACTCGATATCTCTCAAATCTTATACATGATATTATAGATCATAAAAAAAACTTTATGGACAAAAGAATTAATGTGATCAGCATGTGTACTATGCTTAAATAAGTCAAAACCTAACTTCCCCTTATTCTTTCCATTGGTTATCCAAAAAAAAGAATACTAAGTCATCAATATCACTATATGGCAAGCTTTGTTTCATTGACTTCAATCAAAACAAAATTGGTGCCTAAATATAACTTAGCTATCCTCAAATTTGTAGTAACAACGACATGATATTGAGTACACATGCGTTATTCCATTTAATTTGGATTCATCGTGTTTACGAATGTCTCCATGTAATATGATTATCACCTCGAAATAGATAATGATCACATATCTATTGTTGTATTCATCCAAAATTTATCTGCTTATGATCTATGTCATATCTTGAGCCTTAATTATAAGAAAACCACAATAGATGATTCACTAGTTCCACTGAAACTATCTTAGGGCATAAAATCAATGCAATAGTCTCCTAAACTCATCATTATCGAAAAACGTAAAAGTTTCACTTCAATACCTTAAGAGATTCCTAAGCGATCTCATCCTCATAAAGTTGTCATAGAAGGATCGATTAACACATATATACATCACTACAGCCAACTAACACCCATCTCAATATTCTCAATCTCCCGTTAATCATGGAGTAACTTGGCATCTATTTAAACAATGCAACTTCAAGATTTATCAATTTTAGGCCTAGTTCGTCTTTACAATGAGATATCGTTATGTCAAAATATATTACTATCCCATCCGATAACTAAACAGTAGAGATTTTAGGATTGCTTGAAGCTAAGAGAAAATATCAATGAGCAGTGCCACTATGCATGTGAAAACAAGGATCGCGCTATTTGCTCGTTTCTCAGCTTTCCAAATGATCTATCAACAGAAACGATCATGTCATTCTATTGTCGTTCTAACAAAACGTATGACTCTTACGCAGGTAAGGACAACCACTTCACATGTCACAACCAAATTCATTAATCCACTATCGATAGGGTAGAAAAGATTGTACGGTTCATGACATCCAATGTGTTTCCTTCACCATCTAAGCATCCTACCCAACAATAAAATCATCGACAGGATGACTAAGTTGCATGTATGGATCTTAGTATTAATTGTGATTATAACAAATATGAATTTAATCAGCGATAATCACAATCACGATATGAATATCTATAGAACATTCAATTACATGTTCGTCATAGATTATAATCTCATAATCATCAAATAATCCCAACTAAGCATCCATAAATGTCAAAGAATCTATTAAAAAGAGCATAAATTAAATAGGTAATAATTCTGTAAATAAATCAAATATATGCTAACAATAATCCATTCATAATCATGAATCCTCAAAAACAAATTATAAGGCATATGTACAAAATTTTGGTATAACCTATTGCTCGATTATTGGGTCTTATGTGAGATTATAATTTTAAACTCCATAATTTGACATGTTTAGACTCACGATAGGCAAGTACATAAACATTCAAATTGTATTAATCTCACAATTATTATGAATGACAAATTGACATGCGTAAACTCACGATAGGTGAGTACATAAGCACTCATTTAACGTCACAACAACATAATCATATTTGCACATAATGCCAAGTATTTTAAAACAAAACATAAGGCAAAAATTTCAAATAAATATAATCATGTTTACAATTAATAAATTATACAAGATAAATTGTGAGGTAATAATTTTAATTTAATTTAATTGTGTGATTATGTGTCAATTAATCATTAACATTGACCAAACCCAAAATATAATTGCACAATTAAGTTGGAAAAAAAATCCAAATGGTGAAAAATTGGTCCCAAAACGACACTGCACACGCCCCACGTGCCATAAAATGTTCAGATTTTTTATTTTTTATTTTTGAAAAATAGATCTAAAAACGACATGTCGTTTTCCTCATGGCTGAGGAAAAACAACGTGTCGTTTCCCCTCTGTTACTCGCGACTCCTTTGCATAAAACGACATGCCATTTTCTTCAGTAATGAGAAAATGACGTGTCGTTTTGAAGCATCAAAATTTGCCTCTTAACTCTAATAAACGACATGTCGTTTTTTCAATGACTGTGGTCGAACGACACGTTGTTTGGGGTCGTCCCTAACCTCTGAACTGAGTCAACCCGACCCAATTCGGACCCGCGGCTCCACCCATGTCGAATTTTGGCCTCCAGTACTCCATTTTTAACGCCATTTAAGGGGTTTTCATGCCCAAGCTATTCCCAATGTTTCCCAAGCTCCAAAACAGCAAATAAAAGCCTAGAGAAGTCCATTTCATATCAAAATATGCAAACCATTTTCATCCTTTAAAAACTGGATTTCTCCCATCCTTGCTTGTAATAATGCAAGAACATACTTTTACCCAATTTGTTTCAACAACCCAAGAACAATAGACCCGAAAAATGTCCGAAAAAATTCAAAAACTAAATTTTTTGCATATGAGTCTCTAACAAAACTGTGGGTATGGATAAAATTTGGAGAAAAATGGAAAAAATAAAATTAAATAGATTTAAGCTTTAAAATCAGATGGCCTAGCTCTTGATACCAATTGTTGAAATTAATTGAGCATCAAACAATAATCAATAATTGATCAAACATATTCATGCTCAATAATGCACAATGAAATCATCTTATTTAAGGCATTAAACACAATATGAATAAAATGAAGCTTTACATACCTTTGTGATCATGTCTATGAATCATCATTCTCCATAATTATGCCCATCACAATTCACTCACCTACACATCAAAGATCAAAGGGGTGCTTGGGGTGTAGATGAACACTACTCTCTCATTTTTCCTCTTAAAACACTCATTGTCCACACACATTTAATAAAAGGGTGTAACCCTTTTTATAAATTATAATGGGCTTATTGGGCCTAGATACCCAATGAGAGGAATAGTTGCCTTGGCCCAATGGGCTGGCCTAAAGACGTTGAGAGCGTGTCCATGGGCCCCGAGTGTGTTAGTACGTTATGTCCATCTCATTATGGTCCGATGGTAATAGCATGCAATACCAATTATATAGTTATCATTACATGCTAATCACGACACTGCCTGAGTAATGTATAATTTGGTCAGTCCATATAAAATATTCTAACAAGAGAAATTTTGTCAGTCAATTGCTATTTTACAACAAGAGAAGTTTTGGATCAAAACAACATTGTTAGTAAAGAATTTTGACCAACAATTTTGGTATATGGCATGTGAAAAATGCCACTCAGGCACAAAACACGTGTTCAATGCATAATTATGTCAGTCAATTGCTATTTTACAGCAAGAGAAGTTTTGGATCAAAGCAACATTGTCAGTAAAGAATTTTGACCAACAATTTTGGTATATGGCATGTGAAAAATGCCACTCAGGCACAAAACGTGCGTTCAACACTATCTTCAATTGTGATATGAATAGAAGCTATGCAAAAGATGTCAAAGCAATACCAAGGTATTTGGAATTTTTTGTTTGTGTTTTTGGGGCATCTCAATGTCCATGATGTCAAACTCTTTTGCTAGATTGGTATATGATGTGCAATCAATATAGGGAGTCAATATATGATTTGTTTCTGTATTGTAGCTTGCAGATTTGGGTTAAACTACTAAAGGAATTTAGTTTGAATTGGAGTATATATACATGCACATTGTATAAATATATTGATTTTCGGGAAATCTACAAAAATGTATTAAAAGTTAAAAAGAAATCTAAAAAATACGGTGCATTACAAAAATACGGATTTTTTGGATAAAAATACGGAATGACAAAATTATAAATACAGAGTGACAAAATCATAAATAAAAGCTGTAAAATACAATTTGTTGTGAACAACGTTTACAAACTAGGAAATATCTGTTACAAACTTGTAAATATCTATTACGTGTTTGTAAATAATATTTACAAAATCCGTTATAGAATTGTAGATTTTTGTTTTTGTTTTTTTGTAGATAAAACTTACAAACAAATTTGTAACTAAATTTTTTATTTTTGTAACAATAGTTTACAAATCTAGTTTTACAACTAAGAAAGATATTTTTGTAACTAATATTTACGAAAATATTTTATAGTTAAGAAATCATAAACAAAATATACATAAAAATATTATATTATTCTATATTATTACAATATTGTACCAAAAAATTACATGAACCATCATATTTATGCTATACAACTTAAAAATACAAATTTAAGATATTCATTATTTATAAAACACTTTATTGAATGTAGTGGTGAAATACAATATTTTTTTTAAACAAGTTTTACATTTTTGTAACAATAATTTACAAAACTAATTTCACAACTAAAAAGTTTATTTTTGTAACTCACATTTACATAAATATTTATAAATTTATTTAACATGATTATTACAAAGATTTACAAAACTAATTTTTTAACTTTAAATATACTTTTGTAACAAAACTTGAAACTTTGATTATATTATTTTGGTTTAACATTGAGTGTTGAGACTTGACTAGCTACGATTTAAAAAATATATATAATATTTTTATAAAGAATAATAATATTGTGATTATCTTTAACTGTATATTGTAACATATAGTTATTAATATTAATTTTAATTAACAGAATATTGTAACTTGTATAAATATTTATTTTAATATTAATAAATACATTATGTTTAAATAAAAATAAATTAATCTACTTTATTGAAAATAGGAGATATGATGTTATCACTTTTATTATTATATTATTTGTTAAGCTTGAATTTTCATTAAAAATGGACACAAAAAGACAAAAAAAAAAATAACACGTACAAATCTAAAAGTAATAAGTGAGAGAGAATAATTTATATATATTATCTCCTATTGTAAAAGCGTGTGAGTATAAATATAAATATATAATTGAAATTACAAGGGTAAGCATATATATTCTTGGAAAGAACGATAATTTTGTAATTAATTTAATATACTGTATAAAACGATTTTTTTTAAATTATGGTGTTATATGTAATTAATCCTTGATTTTCTACCCGAAAGAAGGTAAAGAAACATAAGAATTTTTGAAGATGCAGATAGTATCATATTAAAATAATAGTATCTATGAGGCTATCTTATAAGGTTTTATTTCTTATTAAAAAAATAGAAAAAAAAATAGTGCCCTCAAGCTATTATATTGTTTGAAGTTCTCAAATTTATATATTTAACATCCTCTTTTCAATCTTCTAGTAAACCATTTGAATATCAATATTACTGTACAAAATCTAAATACCATTTTATTTTAATTTTTATATTTCACATTTGTTTTAATTGTCTTCATTTCTTATATTAAGTAACAAATTGCATGTGTTTATAAGTTACCAAATTGATGATCTACTTTTTTTCTCATTAATTTCATTTCATTTATTTATTATATATCATTAGTGCTTATTAGTATATGTTATTGTACTATTTTTATTATTATTAATGTATGACTTTTTTTATTTTACATTTATCTATATATAAAAGGTTTATTTAATGGTTTTTCTTTATTTTAATCATTTTTTAATTTTAATTGAATATTCTAAATATTTAATTAAATATACTTTTAGAATCGGTTAAAAATATATATTTATTAATTATATTAATATAAATTAAAATATTATAAAATATCATTATTATAATAATATTTAATATAAAAATACATATTTAATAATTATATTAATATAAATTTAAATGTTATAAAATATTATATAATCTTAATTTTTTACTAACTATATTAATATGAATTCAAATATAATAAAATATTATTGTTATTATAATATTTATAATACAGCACTACATATTTAATAATTATATTAATATAAATTTAAATATTATAATATATATTTTTTATTAAATATATAAAATACACACAATAATTTAATATGTATTCAAATTTATTAAAATAAGATCATTCTACTTTAATATATGATTTAAAATATATATATATATATGTATATCTGTATTTTTTTAATACAAATGTGTGCCTAACATCTTAATAAATTTATATTTATTATTAATTTTTATTCTAATTTTTTAGTACATATTTTTATTATAATTAGTGGAAATATCTTATACTTATTACTAAATTCTTTACCATATTGCCCCATTTTTTATCTCTGTTTTCAAATCTAAGAGTGTCAATCAATCCTATCTGGTTTCAAGTATTAAACTTTCCGTTTTTTCATTTACATGATTATTGATTATAGTTTTTCAAATTAGCTGAGAGCACACATATATGATCTATATATTTATTACGTACAATACACGTTTTGTTAGTTTTAAAAGTTATTTAAAAAATTAGAGTAAAATATTATCTGTAATTTTAATAAAAATAGGTTTATTTTTTTTAATAAATAATAGAATGAATTACAATTTTATAGTATATAAATATTTATATCAATAATCACATCTATAATAATCTCTACATATATGACATCTAAACATAATATTGACATATATATATTTGCATTACTACATGATATATATATATATATAAATTACAATAATATTTAAAAAGAAATTAATAATAGAATAAAATAATAATATAAAAAGTCATAGTGTAGAGTAGTATACATGCATCAACTATTTTTAATTTCTAATGTAACTCGCAATGTCCTTTGGTGAATTTGATGAAGAAAAAGAGTTTCAATCACTTGATGAAAAATAAACTATCACACAAATTTATAAGATAAAAAAAATGTTATGTATGGCTTTATTATTTTTAAATAAATATAATTTAATTATTTAAATTATCAAAAAATATCTTATTTTAATTTATTTATTTTTGTTTAAGTTTATGTTTGTTCTAGTTTTTAATTTGATAGTACCAACAAGAGATTATATATTATATGTTTAATATAATATTAATATTATGCATGAATTTTAAATTTAAGTTTGTACGCCCTGTTTTTCCCACGGGCTGATTAGCGAGCCGAGCTGCGGCCTAATCATAGTTATCTCGTGGACGTCCCGCAGACCGGAGCTTCTGTCATTAGGTCGTACTTACTTAGCTCGAGGAAACTCAAGGGTTCACCAAGATTGCACAAGATTTGACCTCGGATTCTGAAGGCCTATGGTCGAGTTAAGTATCCAGCTCGCGGTACGAACTGGGTATGAAGGCTATGACCCTTTGTAAAGTCAACACACGCAAGGTAAACGTGTATATATCAGACATCACGTGTTTGATATGCCCCTGACTTCTCGGACACGTAGCAGGAACGTGCGTATTCAGACACCCACGACTGGGTTGGGCCGTGCGGCCCATTATCTCCTTACCTATCGATTTGATCATACTAATGTGTCAGGTTTAGGAATTAATCATGAATGTCACAGAGTTGATGTGATAGATAAGAAGGTCATGGGATGACCTTCTTACCAACTCCCAGGTGCCTTCTCCTATAAATATGGAGACCTTGGGACTTAATAAGGGTTGGATTCTCTATTGTAAAAAAGGCCCTATAATCAAATATCCAGTATAGAGCAATAATACTGACTAGTGGAGTAGAAGGATTTTAACCTTTGAACCACTCAAAAACGTGTCTTGTGTCACCTCTTTCCTTTTCTAAGATCTTATATCTGTTTCGGTTCACATTTAGCACTAATCCATTTCTCTTCATTTCTTAATTACCTGTTGGCGAAGAACCGCGTCAACAGTTTGGTGCTGTCATTGAGAGCAAGTCTGATTCAGTGCTGTCACAAACATCCGACTATGGTGACAACTCGATCCAGGCACGGTAACGAGACAGAACAACATGATGGGCAGGAGGCTCATCATACTGCCATCCCTGGTGAACAAGTTCCTGAAGTCCAGCAGCGGCCAGGAAAGCAGCCGGCGGGCCAAGATGATACTGGTAGTTTGGCGCCTCGACCGCCTAATCCAAACCCCTGTTACTATACTGCGGTGGAGATGGAGAACGCTCAGCTGAGGAGCCAGTTAGCAACAGCTAGTCAGCAGATTAAGGATATGCTGGCCCGAATACCCCCTCTCAAAACCAACGCTAACGTCGGAGAGAGGCAAGTTGAGGCTCCTAAGTCTCGCTGGGGTAATCGGTCCAGGCATAGCCGTTCGGACAGACTTCCAGCAGCCAACTCCACCCCTTCATCACACCATCGAGAGGCAGACTTCGGAGGAATGCCTAGAGCCGAACAACAGCAATACAGCCGTTCGGTCAGGACGTTGACTCCTAGCTCCCAACCATCCTCGATGACGCCCAGAGGAGCTCGAGGAAATTCTCGAAGGAGATCCGGAGCGGGCTCACGACATCAGCCCGTTCCCAACAACCATCCTACGCCTCATCCAGATCGCCAGTCGTGGGACCAGCAGGTTGGTAGGGCCGAAAGGCCCCCACCAAACTTGATCTGTCCTGACAGAACTAGGATAGCCTCTCCAGTCAGGCATCCTCCTTCTCCAATCAGATATCTGTCTCCTCCTCGGCCCGTCCGAGACATCCCAGCCTATGGGAGTAGTAGGAGAAATTCTCCATCGGCAGGACCTTCCCAGCGTAGCAGGGCGCCGAGGGAAAGCCCAGATCCTCAGCACCATAGGCAGACTACAAGCCTATCTAGCAGGAGCCATTGGACCGGCAGTCGCCGGAGTAATCTCTCTGGGGGAGACCTGCGCCAGCGTCTGAGTTCAGTGCAAAGTCATCAAACCACTCAGGGAGGCGACCTGCGAGATCGCCTCAACTCTCATAGAGGGGAACAAGCAGGAGGGGATGACCATGCTCGCTCAAGGGGGGCTCTGTCCGAAGTACGTAACGGAGGGAATGTCCCAAATAACCTATCTCAAGATAGGAGGGGAAATAACCCACCAAATATGTACAATGGGTCCGGAGCTGTTGAACAGCCCCGGAATGACCAAGGACATCAGGACCAAACCCTCGAGCGCTTGACTCAGATGGAAGAGCTGATGAGGAAGCTCCTATCAGAAAAAGAAAAAGACGAATATGATTCAGGGGACGAGATGGAATCTTCGCCCCCAGTATATCAGCAATGGCGTACCCATCTGGTTTCCGTATGCCCCACTTGTCAAAGTTCAATGGGGATGGAGACCCATCGGACCATCTAGGGATGTTCAACACCCTGATGATGGCCCACAACATTGGCCCTGAGCTGAGATGTTTAATCTTCCCTTCCACACTAACTGGGCCTGCCAGGCAGTGGTTCAAGCAAAGTAAAAGACAGTCAATCAGTTCCTGGAAGACCTTCTCAGCTCACTTCAAAAGGGCATTCCGAGCCTCTCAGGCCGCCCGTGTTCAGGCCGACTCCCTGGCTAACGTGAGGCAGCAGCCCGGTGAGACTCTGAAGGCCCACCTGAGCAGATTCGCGAACGTTGCTGCTCTGGCCAGAGACGCGGATGATAACTCCAAGCTCATGGACATGAGAACTGGAATCCTCGTGGGAGGAGACCTCTGGAAGGATATACAAAGGAAGGGAGTCGGCTCGGTTAACGAATTCCTTAACAGAGCCCAAGAATGGATCAACTTGGAAGAAGCCAAAGCTTCAGCTGCGGGAACCAGCCAAGTCCCCGAGCAGCCCGCTGGAGTGGGGACGGAGGTCGTGGCAGCGACTTAAAATGCCACAAAGAACAACCAGCTCGGTGGAGGCAAAAGAAAGGGAAATGGCGAAAACAGTCTGCACGACCAAAAGAAGAA
This sequence comes from Humulus lupulus, assembly GCF_963169125.1. Classification (NCBI taxonomy): domain Eukaryota; kingdom Viridiplantae; phylum Streptophyta; class Magnoliopsida; order Rosales; family Cannabaceae; genus Humulus; species Humulus lupulus. The sequence continues at coordinate 163,153,638 of NC_084796.1, read as the reverse complement.
CAAATCCATAGACAAGTTTAAGCCCGTCTTCACGAATTATACCGAGCTAACCTAGTCTAGGGAGAATATCTTCCTAGCCAACTCTACTCGAGTCCCTTGGAAGAGGCCGGAGCCATTAAAGCACCACAAGGGGAAGAGAGACACTTCTAAGTTTTGTCGTTTTCATAACGACGTCGGCCACAATACCGACGATTGCAGACACCTAAAAGACGAGATCGAGACTCTCATCTGAGCCGGCCCCTTGGCTCAATACGCACGGAACAGGGTTCCAGCAAACCGACCTGCTCCGGATGTCCTGGCCAGTCAGCCCGGGTCTCGGTTAGATCAGGATATCCCTCCCCCTGTTGTAGGGGGGGAGATATCTACCATCTCTGGAGGTCCGCACATGGCCGGCACGAGCAGAGGCACCCAGAAGAGATACGTGAACGAACTAAAGGCTCATAACAGAGTGGGGTTCGTTCCGGAACAACGTCAGTCAAAGCAACAGCAATTGGAAAGGCAACCAATCATTTTTACGGAGGAAGATGCGGGCCATGTCCAGTTCCCTCACAATGATCCTCTAGTCGTAGCAGTCTAGCTCGCCAACCGGAGATGAGGAGAGTACTGATAGACAATGGGAGTTCGGTGAACCTCCTATTCCGATCCACCTTAGAGAAGATGGGTTTGACTGTCGCCGAGCTGAAGGCAACCTCCATGATGTTGTATGGTTTTTCGGGAGAAGGATCAGCAGCGATTGGGACGATCGAGTTAGTGATCACCCTAGGTGAAGGGTCTCGGACAGTCTCCAAACTCCTCGAGTTCGTGGTCATTGACTGCTCCGCTGCCTACAACGCCATTTTAGGCCGACCTACGCTCATAGCCTTCGAGGCTGTCACGTCCATTCACCACCTCGCAATGAAGTTCCCTACTTCAACGGGAATCTACACTGTCCATGGTGATCAGCTCGCGCCCAGGGAATGCTACAGCATTTCCATGAAGGGAAAGTCTAAACCCGGGCAGCTGGCAATGGCCATTCAAGGTGAAGAGGAATCTCGGGAACCCTTAGCGGATCCTGAGATTGAAAAACCTCAAAACGCCGAGGGGGAAAATGTCGTCTTAAGTGAGGATATTGACCCCCGAATAGGCGAGGACAGATCCTAGCTCCAGGCAATAGAGGAGCTCGAGGAAGTGAACATTGATCCGCAGAATCCGTCACGAATGGTCAGGCTTGGGAAAAACCTCTGTAGCCAGAGGAAGGCGGAGCTGACTACGTTTCTGCAGGACAACTTGGACGTATTCGCATGGTCGCATGAGGACATGGTGGGAATTAGCCCGAGTGTCATCATGCACACACTTCATCTGGATAAAAGCGTTCCTGCCAAGTCCCAGAAGCAAAGGCATTTAGGAACCACTCGAGCTGAAGCCCTAGAGGAAGAGGTATCCCGGCTCAAGAAATGCGGCTTTATCCGTGAAGCCAAGCTTCCAATATGGGTTGCCAACCCCGTGCTGGTTCCAAAGCCTAACGAGAAATGGCAGACCTGCATCGATTTCTCCGACCTGAATAAAGCCTGCCCCAAGGATTGCTTCCCATTGCCCAGAATCGACCAGTTGGTGGATGCCACGGTGGGGCACGAGCTCATGTCCTTTATGGACGCGTACTTGGGCTACAATCAGATCGCGATGAATCCGGCGGACCAGGAGCACACCAGCTTCATGACCCCAACTAACGTCTATTGTTACAAGGTCATGCCGTTCGGTCTGAAGAACACCGGAGCTACATACCAAAGGCTAGTAAATAGAATGTTCGCAGACCAGATCGGAAAAAACATGGAAGTATACGTTGATGACATGCTAGTCAAGTCGAAGACTGCCGATAACCATGTTTCCGACCTGGAAGAATGTTTTAAGATACTACGGGAATATGGCATGAGGCTAAATCCAGAGAAATGCACTTTTGGAGTCGCATCAGGGAAATTCCTGGGGTTCATAGTCAATACCTGAGGAATCGAGGCAAACCCTAACAAGATCAGATCCCTGCTCGAACTTCCTTCTCCCAGGTCGCGAAAAGATATCCAAGGCCTGACAGGAAGAGTGGCGGCCCTTAACCGGTTCATTTCCAAGTCCATCGATAAGTGTTTGCCCTTCTACAACCTGCTACGAGGTAACAAGAAGTTCGAATGGTCAGTAGAGTGAGAAAGCGCATTCCTCGACCTGAAAGCACATCTGGCTGAGCTGCCCATGCTATCCAAACCCAAGGCAGGAGAGCCTCTTTTTCTCTACCCGGTTGTCACTGAGGACGCAGCTAGTGTCGTACTGGTACGAGAGGAGGACCAAGTTCAGAAACCAGTCTACTACATCAGCAAGAGACTTCTCGGAGCTGAGTCTCGATACCCGCTGATGGAGAAATTGGTGTTCTGCCTTATCACGGCTTCGCGAAAACTCAGGCCGTACTTCCAGTCCCACTCAATTCACGTCATGACCGATCAACCTTTAAGGCAGGTTTTACAAAAACCTGAAGCATCGGGACGTTTTTTAAAGTGGGCCATCGAGCTTAGTCAATTCGAGATTCTGTACACTCCGCGAACTGCTATAAAAATTCAGGCCCTGACCGATTTTATGGCAGAATGCACGGGATTCCAGGAGGATCCCGCAGAGAAATCACCCCAAATCAGCTCGCCCCTGGCTTCATGGAGGATCTTTGTAGATGGTTCATCCAACGAGAACGGCTCCGGAGCTGGAATCATTCTGATATCCCCTAAGGGACATAGATTCCACTCGGCGCTAAGATTCGGATTCAAAGCCTGCAACAACGAGGCCGAGTACGAAGATTTGCTGGCGGGACTGAGGATAGCCCAGGAGTTAAAGGCGAGCTCCGTCCAGTGCTTCAGTGACTCCCAGCTCGTGGTCAACCAGGTTCTGGGCGAATATCAAGCACGGGGACCCAAGATGGCCGCCTATCTGGCAAAAGTAAAAGTTGAGCTGTCCGCGTTTGAGCGAGGCTCGATCGAACAGATACCTCGGGAGCAAAACGCTAATGCAGACGCTCTCGCCAAGCTCGCCACCTCTGCAGAAACGGAGACCTTGGGGCTAGTACCAGTCGAATTCTTGGAGAAACCAAGCGTAGAAGATATCAGGATGGAGGTCGAGATGATCGATGCCAGGCCGACCTGGATGACCCCCATCCTTGAGTATCTTGCCAAAGGCAAGCTGCCTGAAGGGTGTAACGATGCACGGCGAGTCATGTACCAAGCTCCGAGGTACACAATAATGGATGGGGTGTTGTACCGACGTGGGCACTCCCTACCTCTCCTCCGGTGTGTTCTTCCGGGCGAAGCAAAGACCATCCTGCAGGAAGTGCACGAAGGATTTTGCGGAGACCACACTGGGGGGCAAAGCTTGGCCTTAAAGGTCCTGAGGCAAGGATATTACTGGCCAACTCCGTCCAAAGACTCGATCTCGTACGTAAAGAAGTGCGACAGGTGCCAGCGATTCGCCGCAGTTGCCCGAGCTCCTCCAGTCGAACTGAAGATGATCTCGTCCCCATGGCCGTTTTCCGTTTGGGGGATAGACTTGGTTGGCACCCTCCCCACTGGAAAAGGCGGGGTCTGTTACGCCGTGGTAGCCATCGACTACTTCACTAAGTGGGCTGAGGCAGAACCTTTGGCAACGATAACGTCCAAAAAGGTGCTGGATTTCGTGGTTAAAAGCATCATCTGTCAATTCGGCCTGCCCAAGAAGATCGTTTCCGACAATGGCACCCAGTTGGACAACGACCTGTTCACCGAGTTTTGCGAAAGGCACGGAATTGTGAAAAGTTTCTCCTCTGTGGCCTATCCTCAGGCGAATGGCCAGGTCGAAGCTATCAACAAGACCCTAAAGGCGAGCCTCAAGAAGAGATTAGACGAAGCAAAGGGGGTATGGCCAGAACAGCTCCCCCAGGTCCTATGGGCGTACCGGACCTCACAATGGACTCCTACGGGTCATACTCCCTTTTCCCTAACCTTTGGGAGTGAGGCAGTCCTCCCCGTGGAAATTAAGGTGCTTTCGCATAGAGTCCAATCTTACGACCAAGATCGAAACCACGAGCTCCTTTGCAATTCCCTCGATCAAGTTGATGAAAGGTGAGAGGATTCGCAGCTCCAGCTCGCCCATTATCAGCAGAAAATCACTCGCTACGTCAACGCCAAGGTCAAAAAGCGCGCCTTTAGCGTTGGCGACCTGGTCCTAAGGAGAGTTTTCCTGGCTGGGAAAGATCCCAAAGATGGAGTTTTGGGACCAAACTGGGAAGGACCATACCAGGTCATCGAAATCATTAAGGAGGGAACTTATAAGTTAGCCCGGCTTAATGGAGGGGTGGTCCCGCGCACTTGGAACGCCATCCACTTAAAGAAATATTATCAGTAATTCACTTGTAAGGCTTGGAAGGCCACTTTTTATGTATTTATGAGAATCAGTTTTTATGTATGTTTGCAAGTGTAATCTAAAGTAACCACGAAAGTCCCTTTCCCAGTTACTTGGGGGGCATATGGTACCTGTATATAACCAGGTCTCCTTAATGACTTAGAAGTTGATTCATATCGATTGACCGTTGTTTTTCTTAAAAAAACACGAGATATTGATAAGGATTAACGCTAACTAAGTCCTATCCTGGTCTTAATCGGGTCATAAAACTTAGAAGTTGATTTAAAACTATTGATCGTTGTTCTTCCTAAAGAGCTCGAGATATGGATAAAAGTTAACGCGAACTAAGTTTTCAAAATAAGTTCCTGGTCATAACCGGGTCATAAAACTTAGAAGTTGATTTAAATCTATTAATCGTTTTTCTTCCTAAAGAGCTCGAGATATGGATAAAAGTTAACGCGAACTAAGTTTTCAAAATAAGTTCCTGGTCATAACCGGGTCATAAAACTTAGAAGTTGATTTAAATCTATTGATCGCTGTTCTTCTTAAAGAGCTCGAGATATGGATAAAAGTTAACGCGAACTAAGTTTTCAAATTAAGTTCCTGGTCTTAACCGGGTCATAAAACTTAGAAGTTGATTTAAATCTATTGATCGTTGTTCTTCTTAAAGAGCTCGAGATATGGATAAAAGTTAACGCGAACTAAGTTTTCAAATTAAGTTCCTGGTCTTAACTGGGTCATAAAACTTAGAAGTTGATTTAAATCTATTGATCGCTGTTCTTCTTAAAGAGCTCGAGATATGGATAAAATTTAACGCGAACTAAGTTTTCAAATTAAGTTCCTGGTCTTGACCGGGTCATAAAACTTAGAAATTGATTTAAATCTATTGATCGATGTTCTTCTTAAAGAGCTCGAGATATGGATAAAAGTTAAAGCGAACTAAGTTTTCAAATTAAGTTCCTGGTCTTAACCGGGTCATAAAACTTAGAAGTTGGTTTAAATCTATTGATCGTTGTTCTTCTTAAAGAGCTCGAGATATGGATAAAAGTTAACGCGAACTAAGTTTTCAAATTAAGTTCCCGGTCCTAACCGGGTCGTAAAACTTAGAAGTTGGTTTAAGTCTATGGATCGTTGTTCTCCCTAAAGAGCTCGAGATATGGAAAAAGATCAGCATAAACTAAGTTTTTCAAGAAATTGTAGCCGAAGTGCGTAGAGGCAAAATAGAGATGATCAATTAAAAGCGTTAAAGCAAATTGTCTTGAGGTGAAAGCACCTCATGCAAAGGTTACATAAAAAGTATTTAAAAAATATTGGGGGGCACAAGAAAAGAAACACCCTAAGCTCTGCCAAGTGGGTCCTTGGAGGTCGCCGTCTCGCCTCGCTCAGCTGTGCCAGAACCATCCCCGGTCTCCGAGGGTGCCTCTTTATCAAGGCGAGCTTGGAACTTCACTAGCAGGCGCTCCCAGAGGCTCGCTGACATGAAGGAGAAGTCCACATCTGGATTGTAGGCCCCGCAGTGGTAGAACAGATCTTCCATGGACTTTTTCAAAGTTGTCCGCTCGACCTCTAGGGCGGCCTGGACCTCAGTCTTCGCGGCGTCTAGGTCCGTCCTCGAGGTGGCAAGGGAGGTCTCGAGCTCTTGGACCTTCAAACGAATTTTCTCCAGCTCGACCTGCGAGGCCGCTAGGGCATCCTTGGCCGCCTGCAGGGTAGTCTGATGCTCGTCTCTCATGTCTCCGAGCTGAGTTTTGGTCCTGATGATGCTCTGGTGTAGGGCAACAACGCTCTACGAAGACAGAAAAAAAATAAAAATAGGGCAAAATATAACAATGTAAAAAACCACAACAAGGTTAAGGTTAGCTTACCATCATGGCCATGCCTAGTGAAGACTCCAGTACGCCCACCGGGCTCATTGTCTCGATGGCCCGGAGCTCCTTCTCGGTGAACTTGTATATGTGGCTGACGGCGTAGTTCACCGACTCATACACCGTTCCTCGAAAGGCCTCGGGGATCTTCTCCAGGTCATGGGGATTGACTAGGATGCGTACATCGGAAGGTACCATGGCCGATGTCCCGACCTCCGTTCCCGCATCCCGGGCAGCGAGTGGAGCTCGCGGAGCTGGTGGAGGCATATTGCTTCCCCCTGCAGCAGGAAGGACCGCTCCCGCAACCTGTGCAGCTGGGGTTTGATCCTTCTCCTTCGCAGGAGACTTGGTGGAGGCCCCGGCAGCATTCTTGGACGTCCGGAGCCTCTTCGCTCTTGGCCCTGCGGCGGCGTTCCCTTCGAAAACCGCACCTCGCAGGCTCTCCTCGGGCTGAGACATATCTTCTGCCAAGGCAAAAACATGGTTAGTACGAGAATTAACGATCATGCAAAAACAAAAGTGAAGTGATAAAGAAAAATTCAAGTATGTGTACTAAGGGAATCCTACCCCCTGGGCTAGAAGAAGAATCTAAGTCGATTACTTCCCGAGCTGGCGCAAGTCCTGGGTCCGGGTCTGACTTAGGGCTAGATTCCTCTACATATTGCCTAATCCCCAGAGCTGCGACGCCCCTCCGGAGTGAGGGCCATGTACGAGGGTTGGTCCCATACTCCTCGAATAGGATCGACCTAAAGGCTAGGGTGTTATCTACTACTATGGTACCCCTAGGCCGGCTATCTTGATAGTCCAACACAAGCCGGTCAACACAATGGAGCAGGGTTGTGTTCAGGTCCGGATCGCTTCGGTGACGATGGACGAGCTGCCTAGGATTGAACCTAGCCAGCCGAGGGTCTGCTGTGGCCCTATCTAGACTCCTAAACATGTAAGGGTTACCTTGGCCAGAAGGACCCGCGGCTGCTCTGGATTGGATCCTCTCCTCGCCGGTCCCCGGGACGATCTCTAAGGTCCGCTTCCTATTCCTCACGAGGGGAACTTCGTCACCCTCGTCCTCCTCATCCTCGTCTTATACGACCTCCTCCACGATGATGGGTCTAGTGTTGCGAGCTGGGGGAAGCCCCCGAGGCCTCCTGAGGTTCAAAGTCTGATTTGGGAAAATCAGCTTGCAGGCCACCATCGTCTCGTCCGTTACGAGCGCGCAGTAATCTTTCTCACTGGGGGGCAAGCCCGCCAGTGTCTCATATTGGGCCCCGAGGGTCACAGATTTCTCTGTCCTCGCGAAGATGGCTGCATGATTGGTCTAAGTCAGAAAAGGATATGGGAGGAGCAAAAGCGACACTTGACTTCCGAGCTAAGGATAAAAAAAAACAAACACTTACGAGGGCGATTGAAGTAGTGGAGCTCGCAGTTTCTGAACCCCGTCGACATGAAGAACTGGTCCTTGAAGTCGTTGGGGTGGCTGGGCAGCTCGATGACCGCATCTGTATTGGGAAATCGGGTTAAGTAGTAAAACCCGTCGCCTCGCCCCCGCTGGTCCGGGCTGGCCTTGAGGCAGAAAAAGTATAAGATGTCCGCAGGAGTGGGGACCTCCCATTCATGCTTCTGAAACAAGTATTTCAACCCCGCCAGCAAGCGATAGGATTTGGGGGGGAGCTGAAATGGGGCCAACCCCACATAATTAAGGAAATCAGCAAAATATTGATCGAGCAGGAGGAAGGCCCCCGCCTTAAAATGTTCGCCGCTCCAGGCCACGAACGACTCGTCGAGCAGTGCACAGCTCCGCTCGCCCTCTGCGGCAGGTCGGGCCACCACGGATGCTCTCCCCAGGGCGATGTTGTGGGAGAGAAAGATTTTGTTGATCTTCGTCTGGTCGGTGACCTTTGAGACGATCCTCTTCGCCTCAAAGAAGGCGTCGGGGGCGACCCCGACCTCCTGCTCCACCGCTGGCCCAAAGTTGGGGATTGGGGAGTCCGGCATCACCGCCTTTCCTTTGTCCTGCTGTGAGGACGAGCTGCCAACAGTCTTCTTGGGAGCGTTCCTTTTCGGTGCCATCTGGTCGCCTAACAAACAAAAGAAAACATTTCAGAAAAGACGACCCAAGCGTGAGGAAAAATCAAATGTTATTTACACGAGCTGAGGTAAGCCCAGCCTGTGGAGAGTGGGACCACGCGGTTCGATGAACACGCGCCTGTGCTCCCAACAGATCCCCGATTACTCGGAATTCGTGTGTCAGGAGGGTCAGGATAGAATTGCCTTGGGGGGAAAGTTTCAGTAGGCAAAAAATGCAAAACCGCCTGTGAAGCGTGTTCCCTAAGCTACCCGGTTTTGCACCCAAAAGTTCCAAAACTCCTACCCAGAAAAAGCATCATGTAAACCATACTCTTAAATGATTCCCTACAGCAAAGATACCCTAGCCTAAAAAGGGGCTTTCACCCTTCATATCGAAAAAACCCAGTAAAACCATGCATGCGGCTACAGTAAAATATTTACCTAAGCTACAGTGAAATATATTTCCAAAACACACATGGTTAGGGAACTTACAGTGTTTGACTGAGAGGTGGATGAAGGTATTGCCTAGGTGAAAGTTTCGTCGGAGTACCGGCTTCCAAAGCTTTGAAGAAATCCTGACGTCTGAGCCTCTTGAACGCTGAGTATAGCAGTCACAGAGAAGAGGGTTTTTTCGTCTGAGATGAAGAGAGAAGAAGAAGAGATTCGGAAAAATTTCAAATGAAAGGGTGGCCCGTGCGTAGGGTGGCCACCCCTTTTTATATACGTGAAGGGTCACGTGTAGAGGGCCGTTGGATGGCCCTGATGAGGGATCCGAGGCCCTCCACTCGAAATACGGAACGACGGCTGAGCATAGGCTAGGCCATTAAATGCGGTTCTCGTAAGGCGTACCGTCACCAATCACGATGTTCCACGTATCAGGCGCCTGCGTAAGAGGTGGAATATGAAGAGTTCATGGGGAAGCCTAAAAGCCCCTACTGCGGTCTTACCCGACGTGGCATACCACGAGCAGGGGCTTGGGGGGCAGATGTACGCCCTGTTTTTCCCATGGGCTGATTAGCGAGCTAAGCTGCGGCCTAATCATAGTTATCTCGTGGACGTCCCGCAGACCAGAGCTTCTGTCATTAGGTCGTACCTACTTAGCTCGAGGAAACTCAAGGGTTCACCAAGATTGCACAAGATTTTACCCCGGATTCTGAAGGCCTATGGTCGAGTTAAGTATCCAGCTCGCGGTACAAACTGGGTATGAAGGCTATGACCCTTTGTAAAGTCAACACACGCAAGGTAAACGTGTATATATCAGACATCACGTGTTTGATATGCCCCTGACTTCTCGGACACGCAGCAGGAACGTGCGTATTCAGACACCCACGACTGGGTTAGGCCGTGCGTCCCATTATCTCCTTACCTATCGATTTGACCATACTAATGTGTCAGGTTTAGGAATTAATCATGAATGTCACAGAGTTGATGTGATAGATAAGAGGGTCACGGGATGACCTTCTTACCAACTCCCAGGTGCCTTCTCCTATAAATATGGAGACCCTGGGACTTAATAAGGGTTGGATTCTCTATTGTAAAAAAGGTCATGTAATCAAATATCCAGTATAGAGCAATAATACTGACTAGTGGAGTAGAAGGATTTTAACCTTTGAATCACTCAAAAACGTGTCTTGTGTCACCTCTTTCCTTTTCTAAGATCTTATATCTGTTTCGGTTCACATTTAGCACTAATTCCTTTATCTTCATTTCTTAATTACCTGTTGGCGAATAACCGCGTCAACAAAGTTTGTTGCTAGCTTTTTTTAAAAGAAATTTGTTTCTAGTTGATAGTATATTATATTATATGTTATATGTTTAATATCATATTATTCTAATACCTGAAGTTTAAGTGTAAGTTTAATTAAATTTTATTTAAGTTATAAAACATATTATTTTTAAATAAGTATTTATATCTTTTTAGATCCTGTGTTTTGACTCATTACCTGGTTGGACCTTTTATTTTGACAATTTATTTTTTGAACCCTGTGTTTTGTAAAATGGTTCAAACAGGCCCCTAAACCTGATTTTGATGAACAAAAAATTGAGTATAACAACACAGTTCTTAGGCAGAATGACTATATTTTTGTTCTGAGTTGTTAGTTTGATGAATTATTTGTGATTTTAGTTCAAAAAACTTGGATCAAAATCGGGTTTAGGGGTCTTTTTGAACTATTTTAGAAAATATAGAGTCCAAAAAGTCATTTGTCAAAACACATGCTCTAAACAAATAATGAGACAAAACACAAGATCTAAAAAATTATAAACCCTTTAAATAATTGTCATTGTAAAATATCTAAAAAAATATATCTTATTTTAGTTTGCTTAATTTAATTTAAATTTAAATTATATTTATAATTTACCGTTAAATATAACAAATTTTTGTTATCTATACATTTATAATATAGAAGAGTTATCATGAACTATCATTGTAATTTTAAAATATATAAATTCTAGCAAAACAGCTTGAATTTGAAGCCTGGTCGTATTTAGCAAGAACAAGATGTTATTTTTTAAGCGTCATATCACAAGAAAGTGCTTGTAAGTTTGTAAAGGATTATGGGCTTCTATATATATATATATAATGTTTCACTTTAAATTCTACCAGTGAGATTCTCAGTGTTCGATCTATGAATAGTTTTCGACGCAATTTTTTTTATGACCATGTATATTGTAGTTATTTAGAACATCATGCAAATTTTTAAAAAATTCTAAATAGTTTACAGTACCGAAAATTAAGTTTAAACATGTTGTTGCACGCGTGATTAATTTTTTTTATGCACGTGGAAAGCAATATGTTTGAACCTAGTTTTCGGTATTGTAAACTATTCAGAATTTTCTGAAAATTTGCAAGATGCTCTAAATAGTAACAATATACACGGTTATAAAAAAAAATTCTGTCAAAAACTGTTCACAGGTCAAGAAACACTGAGAGCTCCACCAATAAAGCTTAAAGTGATGACGTATAAAAGAATTGTCGTCTGTGTATATATATATATATATATATATTTAAAAAAACATCTATATAATTCTTAGTATTGTTTTCTAATTGAAAAGAATCACTATTCTAGATAAGATCGTAACGCTTCTTCTTTAGATAAAAATCAATCAAAACAAAGAAAGGAAAAAAAAATCTATCCTTTTTTGGCAAGGCTGAGTTATGAATATTTATAAAAATATCTCTTTATATAAAAAAATAATAATGTGTAAATAACATAAATTTTGAATTTTATTAATTTTTTAATTTTAATATAATATTTTAAATATTTAATGGAATATATTTTTAAAATTAATTAAAAAAATAAAAATTCAAATATTATAAAATATCATTATTATAATAATATTTAATATAAGAGTACATATTTAATAATTATATTAATATAAATTTAAATATTATAATATATTATTATGATAATAATAAATTATCTTAATTTTGTACTAATTATATTAATATGAGTTAAAATATTATTATTATAATAATATTTAATAGTTATATTAATATAAAATTAAGTATTATAAATATCTGTTATAATATATAATACATAATCTTAATTTTTTTTAAATTATAATTTATATTTAAAAAGAAAACATGTTATTTTTTTATTTGATCTAACTTATATAAATATACATTCATATTAAATAATAATAGATATTATAAATATATTACATATAAGTATCGTGTGTATATAAATAAGATGACTGTGTAACTACATAAGAAATTAGAATAACATTTATCTTCTATCAAGAATAAATAAGATTATTCTCCAATTATTAAGGTGTAATTTGAATAATATCATAAATGTTTTATAACTTAAATATGGTAGTTTGTGATCTAAAAATTTATCATATTATATATATATTTAAAAAATCATAAATAATATTTTAGTTCAATTTTTATTTTAATATATTTATGTAATTATTTTATGTATAATATTATTTATTTATTATATCCCGCTTAGTGTGACCACGATTCCATCCCGCTTGGTACGGAGGCGGAAGACATTCCACTTCTTGATCTGAGCCATTAATTTTTATTGTAATGAACCAACGGTGGAAGCTCATGAATGCTGCATTAATATGGGCCATTGAAAGTTGGATTAATGATCCAACAGCTGGGGAGTATTCTGCAGTTACAGTCTACTTTAGTAGGGGTATGACTTAACTTTAATAGTGCAATGATGACTTTGACAACCGGTCACCTTCCCAACCATTGTTTTATAGAAAAACCACTCTTTTTCTTCTCTTTCAACATCTCCTTTTCTTTACCTAAAGGCCAACGATTCCAAACCTTTTCTTTATCTGAAATACAAGAATTACTCAGTTATTTTTTTTTTAAAAAAAAAGCTTCGGTTCTTCATCAAACAAACGGTTCATGAAGACATCCTACCTGAACTAAGATATTGAAGTTACTGGGGTACAAATTAAAAACAATTTTTAAAATATAACCCTCATACTCACGATGTAGTTTGCAAAAATTAAGGCATAAAATGGACTTAAATGTATGTGTTGACCTTGATTATGGCCAACTGACACGGAGTCAAATTTGCTTGATGTGGACAAACACGTTGGAAAGAATGTGAAGACGAAATAATAAAGAACATAAGGGTTTATAGTGGTTCGGCCCCAGAATCTGGTAATAACCTACGTCCACTTGAATTGTTATTGATATATGATTCAAAGGAGTGATCAAAGAACTAGGGTTCAATGAGTTTCACCAACCTCTGAAGAACAATACAATATATCAAATAGGATAACTCTAATCTCTAGTGATCAGAAAGCAAGAAAGAAGAAGCATATCCTTTTCCCTTGAGCCCTCCTTCTCTATTTATAGGCTCAAGGAGGATTTACATTAATTTGTTACAGATATTATTTCCTAAATAATTGGATACTCAGGAAATCATGGGAGATAATTTCAGATACTATCATAACTGTATAAGATCTTTTCCGCGCATAGCATGCGTACGACTAGGCTGGTCGTACGAAGAGATCGAACGTCGTGACACTAGATGTCTTCTTGGTCGATAGTCGAGCACGAATTCTGCCAGATGTTAGCCATGTGTACTAAATGTTTGCCATGTCATCCATGCTTGTTTTTTGGATAACATTTTCCCCCCAAGTTTGTTTAGTGCGACCAGCAATAAAGAAACTTTAAGGAAGAAACCGTTCATATCCCCACGATGTCTGTCAGAATCCCCGTGCGTTTTTTAAAACTGTGACATAATTATGTCTAATCAAGCCCTTTCAATTTTCAAGAAGCTAATTGACGGCTTATACACTTCCCCATGTTCGAGAATTAAAAATAATGATTGCTACTTTTTGGCCATACCTCGGTCCCCATAAATACGTTCCTTTTCTTCTTTATGAAATTTTTTCTTACCGTCTTTGTGAAGAACTTCAAGAACCTTGCCTTCAGAGTACAGAGCTTAGAAACCAGTCAGTCGCTTAGCCGAAGATCTCTCCGACTCAAAATTTTTCATTCTCTTCCGAATCTCCATCTTCGCCCAGGTAATCACTCTTTTTTTAGCTTTTCATTATACCATGCATGCCGTTTCTTGGTACTGTAATTTCTGTGTTCTTGAATAGGGTTTTATGAGGATTTTTTTTTTTTTTTGCATAAACCTTCCATTGCTTGATAAGAGGGCATCTTTATGCTTTGTATAGGTTAGGACTTAGTTTGATAGTAAGGATCATAGGCTTAGGGCGTAAGATCGACGTAAAAATTCAATCTTTAAGCTAGGTGAAAAACTGGGTATTTTCCCGCCTTTTAGGAGTCGAAACATTTCTCTTTCAGAAAACGGTTTTTTTTTCCTCTTTGATCCATTTTTCAAACCATTAATGCCGAACTTAGCGTAGGAGTAGGATGCTGGTGGTTATTTAGACACGAGCAACGTTATCCCAATCTTCCACACTACTTCGCAGACTGCGTCTTATCTCCTCCATTGTCTGTTTGCAGTTCATATGCAAGACCCTTGGGGGGAAGAAAGACCTATTGAAGATGACCTCTTGGCCCAACTCCTTGAAGGCGAAGAGAACCCATCTACTTTGATACCAGAGATCCCCTTTTCTCGCCCTAGCTCAAACCGTCCTCCAGTCCATAATAAAAGAATGGCCCGAACCAAAACAAAAGCTCGAAAAAGGAATAACCCTAACTCCTCAAGCCATCCTTCTGCTGTTGCCCCCTCGACCAGTGGTCGAGGCGAATTCGCTCCAGAGACCAATGTCCAAAGGCGTGCCCGCCCTCGCCATGTCGACCAGCCAGCCGTTGCATGGCATATCGTCCCTCAAAGTACGGTGACACTGCAGATGATAGCCAATTATTTAAACAGATACAATTTGACGGGTGTGACCTTAGTCAAACCATCTATCGACCAGCGAGCCAACCTGCCAGGTGGGGCTTACAGCGCTTGGTCGAGGTTCCATATCGAGGCAGGTGCCACCCTTCCTTTTCACTCGTTTTTTCAGGGGGCGGCTAATTACTTCAGAGTAGCCCCCTTTCAAATCACCCTGAACAGACATATCATTTATAAGCTCAAAAAATGGCCAGTACCTTCCCCCCACGAGGTCAATTTTCTTTTTGACCTTAAGTCCAACCCCAACCAAGATGGTACGGGATTTTTTCACTTCTGCCATCAAGAATCCGGACGCACCTTTTTGTCCTACACCACACATATCTCTAATGTGGGGAAGTATCACCATGAATACTTCCTCACTCCTGACCTTGCTGCGGACAACATGGCCTTCACCCGAGGAGGTAAAGATTCTTACACGAGTAGCTTCTTTACTTAGTGTTTTTCTGTCATAATATCTTGACATCCATTGTGTTCCAGGCCCGTGGTTACGTCCAACCCCTACTCCAGGGATGGAGTCAAGGGCAGCACTCTTAGCTAGCATGCCAAATGCTGACAAGAGTGTAAAAAACTTAGTCAACGAGGCCAACCTTAGGCTGGTCGGCCTTTGGGGCTCCCAATTTGCGACGAATGGACCTTCGGCAGGCGGTATCCAAGCCGACGCGGAACCCGAGCAGCAACCTCAGGCGCCTCCTCCTCAGAGGTGGCCAACTGGGGTTACAATCAGGGAACCTGCCATCCCCCCCCCCCCCCCCCCCCCCCCGCGCGCGGAGGAACCTTCAGTCCCCAAGGGCAAGGGAAAACAAAACGCTGTCGAGCCTACCGAACCTTCTGACGATTCGTCGGATGTAAACGGTACAATAATCTCGCTTTTAAATAATTTGCCAATTCCCTCTCATCTATTTGATGGGGACGGCAACTTTAGGAATGCTCCCTCTTTAAACTTAGATTTATTCTAGGAACTAGGTAGTTCAGTAAATATTGCTACGACTAGTAGTTGTAGCCCAGGTACTTTACTTGTAATCCTTTTACTTTTATCTCTGTTCCCCCTATGACCATTTAATCTCACTGCTCGAGTTGTTTCCCTTTGTGCAGGTATGGACTCTGGAGACGTCTTCGCTCATTACGAGGCTGACGCTGCCTTTTCTGTTCTGAAGAAGGATAGCAAGAGGGATCGAGGGGAAAGCAGCAAGACCCCCTCGAAGAAGGCTCGAACAAAAGATACTCCAACCGCCGTCCCTTCCAAGGAGAACATGACACCTCCGCCCCCCACCGAACAGTCGACACCCACACCTGTGAATCCACAACCCTCCTCTAGGACCGCTGACAAGGAGACTTTGGACAACCTGCCCGAAGGCTCCCTGTCCAGCCTCGTGGTCGGGTCGGCCAGGGAGAGGATATACAAGCTCTCAAAGCACAGACGCAGCCAGGCCGCCATCAATGAAACTGCCTCAATGGAGGTCGACCAAATCATCAACAGAGGGTTGAATGAGATAGTCAGTGTAAGTCATCTTCTGCTACTTCATCATTTATGTCTGACTTATTTTCCTTACTTTATCTCATTCTTTGTCTTCAAGGGCTGCTGTCTTTAATTGCTAGCTGGCGCCGTGCTGGAGCTTTGGTTTCCCGGGGACAGAACTTCGACTCCCGGCTTGCTCAAGCTAACCAAGCACTTGAGGATGAGAACAACAAGCTGGTTGAGGAGAACAAGGAGTTGTCCAAGCTGAATGAACAACTGTGCGAGGATCAAGCTACTCTCACCAAGGAGTTTTAGGACAGCCAAGGGGCTTTGAAGAAAGCCAACGAGGAGCAACAGAAATGGAGGGAAAGTTCTGTACTTGTGACCCAAGAGTGTAAGTGTAACGCCCTACTCCCTTAGAGCCATTACCAAGTGTGTTTAAAATCGTGCCTCAACTCACTAATCGAGGTTTTAAATCAATAACGTGTAACTAAGCCATAATTAAAAGAAAACATTAGAGAAAAATAGATTTCTTTGCTAGTCATAAAAGTTTACACTTGGGATCCCAAAACAAAGTTTAGAAAATATTTATAACACAAAACTGATCAGAGTCGACTAGATGACAAAACCTAGGTTCCCTGACAAACATCTCCCAAAATCCCCTAGCTGTGGTAGCCAGGCTGACCGGACATGTACACGCCGCCTCACGCTAGCTGTGCTCATGGTTGGTTGATCTTCTCTTTACCCTTACCTGCACCACAGAGCATCTGTGAGCCGAGGCCCAACAAGAAAACCCAAAACAGATAACATACGCAATACATGGATCAACCACACAAGCAGGCCACCAACGGGTAAACACATACGGCCTAGCCGTCTCAGGCGTTTACCGAGCCCCACGGGTTCGCGGACCACGCCGTGAGGATATCCCAGGTATCCTTTTAGGGACTCACCCTGGCAACTTGCACCCCTCGTGCTCAACGCTGCTCCCGACCCTTTGCCGTTCTCGGCCTTGCACTCAACGTGCCTGATGCCGTTCCCGGCCCCACGCCGTTCATCCACATACTAACAAACATGATATGCCAACAAGTAAAGTATTCAAGCACAAACAGATAAAGAACTACACTCTACAATTCCAGCATATAGGGCTCGGCCCTGCATATCATTTCAATTCAGCACATTGGGCTCAGCCCTGCACACAAGCTCCATGGAAACAGGGGTTTTCTTACCTGAGTTCCGAGCTTCCTGAGCACCGATGCCCCGAGCACAGTCCACTACCGTGAGCCTCGCCGAAGACCTAGTCACAACACATACAATATTCGACCATTAAACTCCAACCTAACAAACAACCTCAAATCGTAACCCTAGCCTCCGGGATCTTGAGTTCTATCACTCCAGGTGATAAAATCCATCCCGAGCCTTCCCCTTTAAGTTCTTAGATAAAAAATATCATGAAAATCCCTACTGTCACTAAGGATCGCGGCCCCTCCCCCTAGAGCCGCGGCTAGCCTCAAAACAGAGGCTAGCTTCCCACTGACCAACACGCGGGCCGCGGCGCGCCCAGCAAGCGCCGCGGCGCACTCGAGTTTCTTCAGCCTTCCGAGGCTGTGCGCGCATGCGAGCCGCGGCACTAACAGCAAACCCAAAATTTCCATCAACTTTTCATCCCTTCTTCAAGCCAATTACCACCAAAACCAACCCAAAACTCCTAGATACCCAACACAATTACTCCAGTACAGAAACAACATCTCAAAACCTCATCAAAGCATGCTCCATAACTCAGCTAAACACACAAAGATCAAGCTAGCATATCCACATGCAAACCTCTAAACCAACAGAAAAATGAAAGACTTTAAAGCTTACCTTGCTAAGTTTAATCCCAGAACTATGATCCTCAATCTCCAAAGCTTTAAGCCCCTAGAGTTTCCCAGCTGAATCCCTTCAATTTCCTAAGCAATTCCTCTAAGTTTCTTCAAGTTTTGTCTTAGAGAGTGTGAAAGTGAAAGACAGAAACTAATTCTCAGTTCAAGGAAGAATATGGTCGGTTTCTCAAGGTTTCTAAACAGTTCCACACATTTATTTGTTTTATATGACTTAAGTCTAAAGGTTACCTCAAGGCTCGGGGTACCAAAACGTCCCCGAGGGCAAAATGGTAAATTCCCCAAATATTCCCACCTAGACATTCTATCCTCGAATATATCTCCAAATATTTATTTCTATGTCCCGATAACCCCGTAACTCAACTAATACCAGTATTACCCCTCGACTCGCCCCGAGTCCAAATCTCAACCCCGTTGTGACTCTCGGGATAACTGCTCCCCAGGACTGTCTCGGATCGTGCTGTACAGACATATCACATATATACCACATATATTCAATTTATCACATTTAACTCAATTAAACATGCACCATAATCATATAAGCACATAGATTCACATTCAAGCATATTTAAACCACTTATTGCCCTCCAGGCCCTAAGCCTGATTAGCAAATTCGAGTCGTTACAACTATCCCCTCCTTACAGAAATTTCACCCTCGAAATTACCTGAACAATTCGGGGTACCATTCCCTCATCTCTGACTCAAGTTCCCACGTCGCCTCCTCAACTTTGCTGTTCCTCCACAGCACTTTCACTAAGGCGATGGTCTTGTTCCTCAAGACCTTATCTTTTCGGTCAAGTATCTGAACCGGCTTCTCTTCGTAGGATAAATCCTGATCAAGCTCCAAATTCTCAAAACTTAAGACATGTGTTGAATCTGACATATACTTCCGAAGCATAGATATGTGAAATACATCATGAACCCCCGATAGAGCTGGAGGCATCGCTAATCTGTAAGCCACCTCACCAACTCGTTCCAGTATCTTGAAGGGCCCAACAAACCTGGGGCTCAACTTACCCCGAACGCCAAATCGTTTCACACCCCTCATGGGTGAAACCCTAAGGAACACATGATCTCCCACCTGAAACTCCACGCTCCTGCGTTTCAGGTCTGAATAACTTTTCTGTCGACTCTGAGAGGCAAGCATACGTGCCCTAATCTTTTCAACTGCCTCATTGGTCCTTTGAACCATCTCTGGACCTAAATACCTTCTCTCACCTGTTTCTTCCCAATGAATAGGTGATCGACACTTTCTTCCGTAAAGCGTCTCGTACGGAGCCACACCAATGGTCGCCTGATAACTATTGTTGTACGAGAACTCGATCAAAGGAAGATACCTACTCCACGATCCCCCAAAGTCAAGCACACAGGCCCGCAGAAGATCCTCCAATATCTGAATCGTCCTCTCAGACTGCCCATCCGTCTGAGGATGATAGGCGGTACTAAACCATAAACGCGTGCCCATGGCTTTCTACAAACTCTCCCAAAACTTAGAGGTGAAGGTGGGGTCTCTGTCCGATACTATAGACCTCGGAGCCCCATGAAGTCGAACAATCTCCTTGACGTACAACTCAGCATACTGCTCCACAGTATAAGTTGTCCTAATAGGCAAGAAGTGGGCAGATTTAGTATACCTATCCACAATCACCCACACAGAGTCATGCTGTCCCACGGTTCTCGGTAAACCAACCACAAAATCCATAGTAATATCTTCCCACTTCCACTCCGGGATCCCCAAAGGCTGCAACAACCCCGCTGGCCTCTGGTGCTCAGCCTTGACCTGCTGACAAGTTAAGCACTTAGCCACATAGTCTACCACATCCCTCTTCATACCTGACCACCAATATAAAAATTTCAGGTCCTGGTACATCTTCGTCGTACCCGGATGCAAAGAATAGGGAGTGGTATGCGATTCATCCAAGATCTGTCGGCGAAGATCAGAATCCATCGGAACACAGATCCGACCCTTATACTTCAGTAATCCCATCTTTGAAATGGAGAAATCCTTTGTCGCTCCGACTAAAGCACCTTCTCTATGACCACGCAACAGAGAATCCCTCTCCTGTGCTTCCTTGATTCTCTCAAGGAGTGTAGACTGAAGAGTGATGTTGGCTAACTGACCAACCACCAACTCTATACCTGCTCTGGTCATCTCCTCAGCTAACTTACCAGATATCTTCCTCAAGTTAAACAATTGTCCTGGGCCTCTCCGACTCAATGCGTCTGCCACAACATTAGCCTTCCCAGGATGGTAAAGGATATCACAATCATAATCCTTAACTAACTCCAGCCACCGCCTCTGACGCATAT
Organism: Humulus lupulus; assembly: GCF_963169125.1. Classification (NCBI taxonomy): domain Eukaryota; kingdom Viridiplantae; phylum Streptophyta; class Magnoliopsida; order Rosales; family Cannabaceae; genus Humulus; species Humulus lupulus. The sequence continues at coordinate 163,133,339 of NC_084796.1, read as the reverse complement.
TCAAGTCCTTCTGAGTAAAGAAATACTTTAGGCTCTTATGGTCGGTGTAAATCTCACACTTCTCACCATAAAGATAGTGTCTCCAAATCTTAAGTGCAAACACCACTGCTGCCAACTCTAGGTCATGTGTAGGATACCTCTGCTCACACTCCTTTAATTTCCTTGATGCATAGGCTATCACCTTGCCAGCTTGCATCAACACACACCCCAAACCCTGCCTAGACGCATCACAATAAACCACAAACTTTTCATTCTCTGTCGGCAAGCTAAGTACTGGCGCAGTAATCAATCGCCGCTTAAGTTCCTTAAAACTGTTCTCACATCTGTCCGTCCACACATACCTGGTCTTCTTCTTTGTCAACTCTGTCAATGGCGTAGCTATTCTGGAGAACCCCTCAACAAATCGCCGATAATACCCTGCCAAACCCAGAAAGCTTCTCACCTCAGGAACATTACTCGGTCTAGGCCAATCTCTGACTGCCTCAATCTTGCTTGGGTCAACTAGAATCCCCTCCTTACTAACGATATGGCCCAGAAATGTAACTTGTGGCAACCAAAACTCACACTTACTGAACTTAGCATACAACTTATGCTCTCTCAATCGTTGTAGTACTAATTGCAAATGCTGCTCATGTTCCATCTCTGTCTGTGAGTACACCAAGATATCGTCAATGAACACAATCACAAACTTGTCCAGATAGTCCTTGAAAAACCTATTCATCATGTCCATAAAAGCTGTCGGGGCATTGGTTAATCCAAAGGACATAACCAGGAATTCATAGTGTCCATACCTCGTTCGGAAAGTAGTCTTTGGTATGTCCTCTTCTTTAATCCTTAGCTGATGATAACCTGATCGGAGATCTATCTTGGAGAACAATGTTCTACCCTGTAGCTAATCAAACAAATCGTCAATCCTAGGCAATGGGTACTTATTCTTGATGGTTAACTTATTCAGTTCTCTGTAATCAATACACATCCTTAGGGATCCATCCTTCTTCTTAACGAACAATACCGGAGCACCCCATGGCGAGAAACTCGGTCTAATGAATCCTAAATCAAGTAACTCCTGCAACTGAATCTTCAACTCCTTTAACTCCGCTGGAGCCATTCTATAAGGTGTCCTGGATACTGGCTCCGCTCCTGGTATCAATTCTATAACAAAGTCAATCTCCCTCTAAGGCGGCAACCCTGGCAGATCCGCTGGAAACAACTCCGAAAACTCACACACCACCCTTGTCTCACCCGGTCCAACTGGCACCACCCTAAAAGTATCCACTACGCTCACCAGGAATCCTATGCAACCTTCCTGCATCAGGTTCCTAGCCCGTAGGGCTGAAATCATTGGTACACGCGATCCACTAACTGTCCCCACAAACACAAAGGGTACCTCCCCTTCCGGTTCAAAAGTCACCATCTTGCGCCTGTAGTCTATCGTTGCCCCATACTTGGATAGCCAATCCATTCCCAAGATCATGTCAAAATCATCCATCTCTAACTCAATCAAATCAACAAACAACTCCCTACCATCTACCTCCACAGGCAATGCCCTAATCCACTTCCTAGAGACTACCAACTCCCCTGTTGGCAACAAAGTCTGGAATCCTCTAGCATACACACCACTAGGTCTACAAAGCTGATCTATCACCCTAGCAGATACAAACGAATGGGTAGCCCTAGAATCAAACAATGCAGAATACAAAGAACCAGCACTAGACATCTGACCTGTCAACACTGAGGGGCTAGCCTCCGCCTCAGTCTGTGTCAAAGTGAACACCCTGGTAGGAGCTAGACTATCACTCTGCTTCTGCTCCTCCTTCTTTACTTGAGGGCAATCCCTCTTCAAATGACTAGCACTTCCAAAAACAAAGCAGGCCCTGATCCTGCACTCACCCTGGTGTCGACGCCTGCACCGTGGACACATAGGAAAACTCCTCCAACTATCACTGCCACCCTGACGGCCGGTGGTAGCACCCCGCACTCTCCTATCAGAACCAGGAGAAGTAAATGAATCTGGAACTCTCCTTTTCTGCTCACTGGGGCCACTGCCTCGACTGGTCCCAACAAAAGGAGGCACTGTCCTCCTGGCATCGCGCCTCACAGCGCTATCCCTCCATATTTGATCCTCAGCCCTTTCAGCAATAAGGGCCTTATCCACCGCTTGGCCATAAGTGTAGTCGCTGGATCCAAGGTAATGTTCACATCGCATGCAATCATAACATTCAACCCCCGCACAAACCTATCCCTCCTAGCCGCATCTGTCGGCACTAAATCTGGCGCAAACTTCACCAATCTATCAAACTTGATTGCATACTCTGTTACTGTCAATCGATTCTGAGTTAGGTTGACAAACTCATCAACCTTCGCAGCTCACACTGCCACATTATAATATTTCTCATTAAAAACACTTTTAAACTCCTCCCATGTCATAACCGCAACATCCCTCCGCTGGCTCACCACATCCCACCAGATGCGAGCATCAGCCCTGAGCATATAGCTTGCACAGTCAACCCTGTCATGTCCTTCAATCCTCATAAAATCCAAAACCACAGAGATCAAGTTCATCCACTGCTCTGCCAGCAATGGGTCCGAACCACTCTCAAAAGTAGGAGGTTGCAGCTTCCTAAACCTTTCATACAATGGTTCCAACCTATTCTCCAGAGTAGACTGAACAGGCACTGGCACTGCAGCCTGCTGCATTGGCAGCCCAGTGACCTGAGGCGGGGCCTGCTGCCTCATCTGTCGCAGCTCTTCTTCTGTTCTCTGCAGTCTGGCTTCCATTTCAGCCAATATCTGTTGCCAGTTCTGTGGGGCAGGTGGAGGGTCCTGACCCTGGGTGTCATCCTCGGCCCTATTGTCGCAGAGTCTAGCTGATTGACGAGGCATCTCAACGAATATGCCTGCAACCAACGATGCCGCTCATTAGGCAAAATATCAACATCCAAACCACCTCCCAGGCACATCAGTAATCCACACAAAGCAGCTCATATAGCATATAACACACAGCAGGCCATGCCCTAGCATCATGCATATGTTAACTAATTCATCATGCTCCATACAAAACATACAGGCATACAGGGCATTTAAACACGTATTCAAGCATACCAACCAATCTTACCAACCAACCATGAGTTAAGCCTGTCACTGACTGCGTGTGTACATGTTCGGTCAATCTCCAAAACCAATAACCTTGGCTCGCTCTGATACCAAGTTGTAACGCCCTACTCCCTTAGAGCCGTTACCAAGTGTGTTTAAAATCGTGCCTCAACTCACTAATCGAGGTTTTAAATCAAAAACGTGTAACTAAGCCATAATTAAAAGAAAACATTAGAGAAAAATAGATTTCTTTGCTAGTCATAAAATTTTACACTTGGGATCCCAAAACAAAGTTTAGAAAATATTTATAACACAAAACTGATCAGAGTCGACTAGACGACAAAACCTAGGTTCCCTGACAAACATCTCCCAAAATCCCCTAGCTGTGGCAGCCAGGCTGACCGGACATGTACACGCCGCCTCACGCTAGCTGTGCTCATGGTTGGTTGATCTTCTCTTTACCCTTACCTACACCACAGAGCATCTGTGAGCCGAGGCCCAGCAAGAATACCCAAAACAGATAACATACGCAATACATGGATCAAACACACAAGCAGGCCACCAACGGCTAAACACATACGGCCTAGCCGTCCCAGGCGTTTACCGAGCCCCCCGGGTTCGCGGACCACGCCGTGAGGATATCCCAGGTATCCTTTTAGGGACTCACCCTGGCAACTTGCACCCCTCGTGCTCAACGCTGCTCCCGGCCCTTTGCCGTTCTCGGCCTTGCACTCAACGTGCCTGATGCCATTCCCGGCCCCACGCCGTTCATCCACATACTAACAAACATGATATGCCAACAAGTAAAGTATTCAAGCACAAACAGATAAAGAACTACACTCTACAATTCCAGCATATAGGGCTCGGCCCTACATATCATTTCAATTCAGCACATTGGGCTCAGCCCTGCACACAAGCTCCATGGAAACAGGGGTTTTCTTACCTGAGTTCCGAGCTTCCTGAGCACCGATGCCCCGAGCACAGTCCACTACCGTGAGCCTCGCCGAAGACCTAGTCACAACACATACAATATTCGACCATTAAACTCCAACCTAACAAACAACCTCAAATCGTAACCCTAGCCTCCGGGATCTTGAGTTCTATCACTCCGGGTGATAAAATCCATCCCGAGCCTTCCCCTTTAAGTTCTTAGATAAAAAATATCATGAAAATCCCTACTGTCACTAAGGGTCGCGGCCCCTCCCCCTAGAGCCGCGGCTAGCCTCAAAACAGAGGCTAGCTTCCCACTGACCAACACGCGGGCCGCGACGCGCCCTGCAAGCGCTGCGGCGCGCTCGAGTTTCTTCAGCCTTCCGAGGCTGTGCGCGCATGCGGGCCGCGACACACCCCTCCTAGGGCCGTGGCACTAACAGCAACCCCAAAATTTCCATCAACTTTTCATCCCTTCTTCAAGCCAATTACCACCAAAACCAACCCAAAACTCCTAGATACCCAACACAATTACTCCAGTACAGAAACAACATCTCAAAACCTCATCAAAGCATGCTCCATAACTCAGCTAAACACACAAAGATCAAGCTAGCATATCCACATGCAAACCTCTAAACCAACAGAAAAATGAAAGACTTTAAAGCTTACCTTGCTAAGTTTAATCCCAGAACTATGATCCTCAATCTCCAAAGCTTTAAGCCCCTAGAGTTTCCCAGCTGAATCCCTTCAATTTCCTAAGCAATTCCTCTAAGTTTCTTCAAGTTTTGTCTTAGAGAGTGTGAAAGTGAAAGACAGAAACTAATTCTCAGTTCAAGGAAGAATATGGTCGGTTTCTCAAGGTTTCTAAACAGTTCCACACATTTATTTGTTTTATATGACTTAAGTCTAAAGGTTACCTCAAGGCTCGGGGTACCAAAACGTCCCCGAGGGAAAAATGGTAAATTCCCCAAATATTCCCACCTAGACATTCTATCCTCGAATATATCTCCAAATATTTATTTCTATGTCCCGATAACCCCGTAACTCAACTAATACCAGAATTACCCCTCGACTCGCCCCAAGTCCAAATCTCAACCCCGTTGTGACTCTCGGGATAACTGCTCCCCAGGACTGTCTCGGATCGTGCTGTACAGACATATCACATATATACCACATATATTCCATTTATCACATTTAACTCAATTAAACATGCACCATAATCATATAAGCACATAGATTCACATTCAAGCATATTTAAACCACTTATTGCCCTCCAGGCACACTAATCAAGGCCCTAAGCCTGATTAGCAAATTCGGGTCATTATAGTAAGCAACTTAAACTTGATCTGACGGCCAACAGGGATGAGGCGAAGAAGCTCAAAGAGCGGGTACGGGAGCTCAAGGGGCGAGTGCAGGAGGTTGAGGAGGAAGGGGCCATGAACTTGAAGAAGTATAAGGAGGCCACCCTCCACTGCTTTTATGACTTTTGGAAACACAACCGGGAGGCCAACTTCAACTATCTTTCCGAGCGGTTGAAGAGAACTTTGATAGCACAGTGCACCACCCGGTTGGAGGCAGAGGAGAAGGCTAAGGCTAAGGCTCCTGCTGCTGATGCTGAAGCTGGTCCTCCTGCCGACCAAGGCACTCCCCCTAATCCTCAAGACCCTCCTGCTCAGTAAAAAAATTTATTTTTTGTTTTTATGGCCCACGGGTCTATTTGTAAAGACAATTTATTTTTATTGCTGCAAGGGAAGCTTTTTTACTTATAACTGAACAATTGCATCCGAGCAATACTGCTCGCGGTGCAAAAGCTTTTTACTTTTAATCGAACAATTACATTCGAGCAATACTGCTCGCGGTGTAAAATATTGCTTTATTGATATTATAATGTTTCTTTTATTATAATATCTGTTCGCATGACCGAACTTAGCATAGTACTTTGGTTTGATTTAACAAAACATAAATTTTGAAAAATACTCTAAGTACTGTAGCATGCTTTCACTCATTTTGTTCATGTGTTTGCATACCCTTTGGTATGCTTTCCTATCGATGTACCTTATGTGCCCCCCAAGTGATCGATGAGCTTTAGGTCCTTGGTCACTTGCCTTGACCATGACCTGTGCGAACATTACTGCTCGATAGTAAACATAACACTTATAATACAGCAAAACAACACACGTAATGAACAAATACATGTAAAAATAAATTTACAAAGGTTGGCAAGAATGACTGGCTGTGCACAGTCCCTTATAATCTCGTATTAAAAATGGACTAATCATGTCTTTACGAGTGATCTTAAAAAGATCTTACACTTATAAGTGATTAGCCATACAACGTGGCTAACCCTTTTTCGAAACTTGTAAAAAGTAAAAATTAATACAAGCCAGTCCTTTAAGAAGGATTGTTCACTGATAATACTTGTGCAGGTGTTCTCCATTCCAATAGCGTGGAACAAGATCTCCATTTAAGCGTGCAAGTTTGTAGGTGCCCGGATGAAGGACTTCTTCAATCTGGTAAGGTCCTTCCCAGTTTGGTCCGAGTACTCCAGTAGTGGGGTCATGGGTATTTAAGAAAACTCGTCGTAGCACTAGGTCACCGACGTTGAAATTCCTTTCTTTCACCTTTGAGTTAAAATACCGGGCGACCTTTTGCTGGTACGCAGCAACTCGGAGTTGAGCTCTTTCTCGTATTTCTTCAATTGAGTCTAGGGACTCCATCATTAGTTGGCTATTCTGGCTCTGGTCGTATGTAATGCGTCGATGTGAGGGGGGATCTAATTCGATAGGTAACATAGCTTCATATCCATATGCTAAGGAATACGAAGTATGACCTGTCGCTGTTCGATGAGAAGTTCTATACGACCAGAGGACTTCAGGCAGTTGTTCTGGCCATGCTCCTTTAGCGTCTTCAAGCCTTTTCTTTAGGGTGTCTTTAAGCATTTTATTCACTGCTTTGACCTGCCCGTTTGCTTGTGGATGCGCGACTGAAGAAAAGCTTTTAATAATGCCATGCCTTTCACAGAAGTCTGTGAATAAGTCACTGTCAAATTGGGTTCCGTTGTCTGAGACAATCTTTCGAGGCAAACCATAACGGCAAACAATGTTCTTGATGACAAAGTCAAGAACTTTCTTGGTCGTTATGGTAGCGAGTGGTTCAGCTTCGGCCCATTTCGTGAAGTAGTCGACTGCTACAACTGCGTACTTCACTCCGCCTTTTCCTGTTGGCAGGGACCCAATCAAGTCTATACCCCATACTGCAAAAGGCCAAGAACTCTACATCTGTTTTAACTCGTTTGGAGCTGCGGGTGGGATTTTGGAAAATCTCTGACACTTATCGCACTTTCATACAAACTCCATTGAATCTTCGTTCATAGTCGGCCAGAAATAGCCCTGCCTTAGAATCTTTTTCGCCAAACTTTGCCCCCCAGCATGATCCCCGCAGAAGCCTTCATGTACTTCCTTCATTAGCTCCTTAGCTTTCTCTGGTGTAATACATCTGAGCAATGGCATGGAATATCCCCTTCGGTATAGAACACCATCGACCAGTATATACCTAGTAGCCTGCCTTTGAAGAGTTCTGGCTTTGTTTCTATCTGCTGGTAGTACACCATTTCTCAGATACTCCAATTAAGGCGCCATCCATGCATCTTCCATTCAGATTTCCATACTGGTTTCATTTGCTCGTATGCTTGGCTCGCTCAATCGTTCTATTGGCACAATATTCAAAGTGTCAGCATCTTTTGTGCTCGCGAGTTTGGCTAAGGCATCTGCGTTCGAATTCTGATCCCGGGGGATTTGCTGGAGGGTATACTTCTTGAATTGGGCCAATAGATCTTTTGTTTTGTTCAATTAGGCCATCAGTTTTAGGCCTCGTGCTTGATATTCCCCTAGAACTTGATTCACTACCAGCTATGAATCACTGTAAATATCCAGCACCTTTATACTCATGTCTTTTGCCATTCTTAATCCAGCGAGAAGTGCTTCGTATTCGGCTTCATTATTTGACGCGATGAAGTCGAACCTAATGGCGCAATGAAATTGATGCCCTTCTAGCGTTATCAAGATCACTCCTGCTCCTGCATGAGATTCTTTTGACGACCCATCTGTGAATAACTTCCACGAAGGAGCTTCATCTTGAGGCTCAGGCGCACTAGGCTTTTCGCATTGCTCGCTGTCCGGGAGTTCGGTGAACTCTGCAATAAGATCAGCCAAGACTTGTCCCTTTACTGCTGCTCGCGATGAATATGTAATATCGAACTGCCCAAGTTCGATAGCCCATTTCAATAAACGCCCAACCGCCTCTGGTTTTTGGAGTACTTGCCAAAGGGGCTGGTCAGTTAAGACTGTAATGGGATGGGCTTGGAAGTAAGGACGTAGCTTCCTTGGGGCTGAGATTAAACAATATGCCAACCTCTCGATGGGAGGATACCTTAGCTCTGCTCTGATTAGCCTCTTGCTTACATAGTAAACCGCTTTTTGTACGCCTTCTTCCTCTCGTACTAGTACCGCACTAGCAGCAACTTCAGTGATCGCCAGGTAAATGAACAAAGTTTCTCCTTCGATAGGCTTTGATAAAATAGGAGGTTGTGCCATATGGGCTTTCAAGGCTTGCTCGCAGTCTCATGTCCATTCAAACTTCTTGTTGCCCCTAAGTAGATTGAAGAAAGGGACGCATTTATCCGTTGACTTGGAAATAAATCTACTTAGGGCTGCAATTCTTCCAGTTAAACTTTGTACATCCTTGATCTTCTCTGGCGATTTCATGTTGATCAGGGCTTTTATCTTGTCGGGGTTGCCCTCGATTCCTCTTGAGTTAACAATGAACCCCAAAAATTTCCCTGATCCAACTCCGAAGGAACATTTGAGAGGATTTAGTTTCATCTGGTACTTGTTCAATACATCGAAACACTCTTGTAAATCCTTCACATGTCCTTCTTCCTTTTTTGACTTTACCAGCATGTCTTCCACGTACACCTCCATGTTTACTCTGATCAGTTCTTTAAACATGTGGTTAACCAATCGCTGGTAAGTCGCACCTGCGTTTTTCAGTCCGAAGGGCATTACTTTATAACAGTATAATCCCGTATCGGTCCAAAAGCTGGTGTGATCCTCGTCAGGGGGATGCTTGCTGATCTAATTGTAGCCTGAGTATGCATCCATGAAAGAGAGGATCGCATGCCCTGCAGTAGCATCGACTAACTGGTCGATCCTTGGGAGTGGGAAGCAATCCTTCGGGCAGGCTTTATTAAGGTCTGTAAAATCCACACAGGTCCGCCATTTGCCGTTAGGCTTGGGAACCAGTACTGGATTAGAGACCCACGAGGGATAAAACGCCACCCTGATGAACCCATTCTCCTTTAATCTTTCAACTTCTTCTTTTAAGGCTCTCGAGCGATCCTTATCGAGCAGCCTTCTTTTCTGTTGCACGGGTGGAAAATTCTTGTCTATGTTCAGGACATGACTGATAACTGCAGGATCTATCCCAGCCATGTCTTTGTGCGACCAGGCAAAGACTTCTTGGTTTTTCCGCAAAAGCTCCACCAGTGCATGCTTCGTGGTTGGTTCTAAGTTTTTCCCGACCTTCACGACTTTGGTCAGGTCTTTTTTGTCAAGTTGGACCTCTTCCAGGTCCTCGACGAGTCCAACGTTTTCTTCAAAATCCCCAAAGCGAGGATCTAAATCTCTATCCTCACTTTGGGCAACACCCTATTTGGTGACTTCATCACCGGATTGGGCTTATGCATCAATTGCCATCTGCAACCTATCTGGGGGAGTGCTCTTTGACGTTCCCTTCTTCGCCTTCGTGACTGAGGCGTTGTAGCACTCCCTAGCCTCCCTCTGGTTCCCCAACACGCGTCCTACCCCTGCGTCTGTCGAGAATTTCATGGCTAAGTGCCACATAGAGGTGATGGCCCGTAGATCAACCAGTATAGACCTCCCAATGACGACATTGTATGCCGAAGGACAATCGACTACTATGAAAGTAGCGAGTAATGTTCTGGTAGCAGGCGTTGTACCTGCTGTCACTGGTAGTCTGATTAACCCTGCGGGGGCGAGTCCCTCACCAGAGAAGCCGTATATTGTTTGGTTGCAGGGCTCCAAGTTCGTAACGGACAATTTCATGCGTTCCAGTGAAGACTTATACAGGATGTTTATTGAGCTTCCTGTATCAAATAGCACTCTCTTCACCATCATGTTGGCCATTTGGATATCCACGACCAGCGGATCGGAATGTGGGAACCGAACATGTTGGGCATCGCTATCAAAGAAGGTTATTTCGCCTTCTCCTGACCGAGCCTTCTTTGGCGCGCGGTCATCCACAGTCATCATCTCGATGTCCTGGTCGTGGCGCAGAGTCCGAGCATATCATTCTCTAGCCTTTCTGCTGTTTCCCGCGAGGTGCGGGCCTCCACAGATGGTTAACAATGTGCCAGTTACGGGGTCAGGCTACAAAGGTGGTGAGCGTTGGCGTGTGGGCGCTTGCTCGTTGCCACCTGGAGCTTCTCGTTGGGAATTTCCTGAGGCCAGTATATATCTTCTCAAGTGTCCTTGTCTAATAAGGAACTCGATCTCATCCTTCAGTTGATTGCATTCGTTGGTATCATGCCCGTAGTCATTATGATAACGACAGAACTTGGTAATGTCTCTTCTCGAAATATCCTTTCAAATGGGGGCCAGTTTCTTATAAGGCACACTGGAACTCGTGGCCTGATAAACCTCCCCCCGAGACTCAATGAGGGCAGTATAGTTAGTGAACCAAGGTTCATAACGATTACCCTTGGCTCATTTATTGTCAGAGGTGGAAGGCTCATTGTGTGGCCGTTTCCCCCCATTCTTGCCATTGCCGTTGCCGTTCCCGTTGCCTTTGCCGCTGTCGTTGGGCTTGGACCCATTGGCAGCTTTGGCGGGCTCGCCAGTCCCCTTGTCCTTGCCTGGGGGCTTTCCTTCATTGGTGATGGCATCTTCGAGCCTTATGTAGCGATCAGCCCGATCTAAGAATTCCTGGGTAGTTCTAACCCCATGTTTTCGGAGGCTTTCCCAGAGAGGCGTGCGGCGCTTAACCCTTGCGGTTATGGCCATCATCTTGCCTTCGTCTCCCACTATTTTTGCTCCAGCAGCTGCTCGCATAAAGCGCTGGACGTAGTCCTTCAGTGGTTCTCCATCTTGCTGGCGTATTTCAACCAGCTAGATTGCCTCAGTCGGGTGCACACGACCCACGTAGAACTGTCTGTAAAACTCCTTTACGAACATTTCCCAGGAAACTATACTTGCAGGAGGGAATTTGAAAAACCACTCCTGTGCGGCATTAGAAAGTGTTGCAGGGAAGATCCTGCACCGAACGTCCTCGGACACTTTCTGAATGTCCATTTGTATCTCAAACTTGTTGACGTGAGATACCGGGTCACCATACCCATCAAAGTTCAGAAGCGTAGGCATTTTAAACTTGCTAGGAGTTTCTGCCATAACTATCCTCTGGACGAAAGGAGTGCCTTTTCTCCTATCGTGGTTGATATAAGATGTCCTTCCCCCGACGAACTGCTGCACTGCCTGGTTGAGGGCATCTATCTGGGCATGCACGACGCTAGGAATTGTCGTGGCCTCTGGTGCTGGGGGGACGTTCTTGTCTTGTCGCTCTCGGTGACCGTTGAGTACGTCTCTTAAGTCCTCTTCTCTCCTCCGCTGCTCGCTAGCTCCGAGTCGGTTGAAGACATTATTTTGTCTGGGCTGCCCCCCAGCGTCCCGTCTGTCGGGTTGGTCATCCTGAGGTGGCTGGCTTCTGCCTCCACCTCTTTCTTCATTCCTCTGACTGGCATTTCCTCTGCCCGAGTCAGCCTCGTTATAACCATGGCCGTCTTTGAATCTTGATTGGCTATGGTGGGATCGACTGTTCCCTCGATTGCCTTCCCGGGCTGGAACCTCCCGAGCATTAGAGGGTGGTCTGCGTTGGTCGTTAGGTCCCTGTGCATTATCATGACGTGGGGGGCCTCAGATCGTAGAGCCTAACTCTGAGTTCCTCCTGTTACCAGGAGGATGCTGTCCTCTGCTCAGAAGATTTGGCTCGTTGCCCCTATGGCGTCTAGGACTACGAGGCTGCTGCCCGGCCCTATTCTGCCTCTGCTGTGGGGGATTGCCACGACCAGTTTGGGATGGAGGCTGTGCTTCAGGGTCCCTTAGCGGGACATCATCCTAAGGCACCGGTGGCTGCTCGGGCCTTTGTGGGCTCGAGGGCTGGATAGGCTGGCAAGGATTGGGACCCCTGTGGGGTGGCCCATTCGTGGGTTGATCAGGCTGCGAGGCAGGTGCAGCTTGATTCCTAGCTAGTTGTAAGGCTGCCTCGAGGGTTGCCATGGCCTCCCTCTGGCGATGGTCCATCTCCGCCTGCCTTTCAGTTAGCTCCAAGCGCTGCCGTTCAATTTCTTGTTGTTGCCGCGCCATGATTTCGGCAGCACTTTCCTGGCCGGCCCTCAGATTGGCCAGTTCCTCCTGTAATACCCCTAGGGTATTCTTCAACGTCTCGTCATCCATTTCTTCCTCATCAAAATTCCAAATGTGGCTCATCCTCAGCCACGTTGGGAGGAGGTGGGTGAGATGGTGCAGCGCCGGCCACCTGTCCAGTTTTCCTGGTAGTTTTCACCATTGATCTTTCAACGATAATGTATCAAGCTCTCAATGAAAGCACCAGAATGTTGACCCTGATTTTGACCAACTGACACAGAGTCAAATTTGCTTGATGCGGACAAACACGTTGGAAAGAATGTGATGAAGAAATAATAAAGAACACAAGGGTTTATAGTGGTTCGGCCCCAGAATCTGGTAATAACCTACGTCCACTTGAATTGTTATTGATATAGGATTCAAAGGAGTGATCAAAGAACTAGGGTTCAATGAGTTTCACCAACCTCTGAAGAACAATACAATATATCAAATAGGATAACTCTAATCTCTAGTGATCAGAAAGCAAGACAGAAGAAGCAGATCCTTTTCCCTTGAGCCCTCCTTCTCTATTTATAGGCTCAAGGAGGATTTACATTAATTTGTTACATATATTATTTCCTAAATAATCGGATACTCAGGAAATCATGAGAGATAATTTTGGATACTATCATAACTGTATAAGATCTTTTCCGTGTATAGCATGCGTACGACCAGGTTGTTCGTACGAAGAGATCGAATGTCGTGACACTAGATGTCTTCCTGGTCGATAGTCGAGCACGAATTCTGCCAGATGTTAGCCACGTGTACTAAATGTTTTCCATGTCATCCATGCTTGTTTTTTGGATAACAGTATGGATAACATAATCCACAATAATCTATAAATCCTCAAAAGGAAAACTCATTTAAGAAATGATTTTCATAACTAGTTGTCCTACAACTATATATCTATTTGGTTTGGTTACACCTCACAAAAATCAATACGGTTTTTCTACTATTTTATTCCTTGGGTAATCACCCCAACGAGTCCCTCGGTCACCCGTATTGAGTTTCATGGCTGTCAGTGCATCCAAAAGAGCACCGAGACGATGTTAGTCACACTAATGCGTGAGACAATCCGAGCGAGTCCACCTCGGCACTCCTGACCCGAACCCTCCTATCGGTGAATCGAAACGAGTCCAGATCTTGTGTAATCACCCTGACGAGTCCCTCGGTCACCCGTATGGAGTTCCATGGATGCCGGTGCACCCGAAAGAGCGCCGAGACGGTGTTAATCACACTAGTTGCATAAGAATATTTTTTATTGCTATTATTTTATCTATCTAATTATTTTGTATAATATAACGAGTGCATGCATTCAACTATAGTAGTAGATGTACATAATGACTTACTAATTTGGATTGTCTTTCTGCGGGAGATCCAAAATTTTTTGTGTACCACCAAGCTGACACAGAAAACAGACTTGCAAACATATTCTGGGCCGACGGGACTGCAAGAATTGACTACCGGGCATTCGGGGATGTGATAACATTTGACACAACGTACATGACCAACACGTACAACAAGCCATTGTGCATTTTGATGGGCGTCAACCACCATTTCTCAACTTGTGTTTTTGGGTTTGCGTTGCTCGTAAATGAAAAAATGGAGACTTACTCATGGATGCTAAGAGCATTCTTAGAATGTCACCATAAAAAAAAAACCTTCAGTCGTGGTCACTGACGGGGATAATGCAATGCGTGAGGCAATAAAAGAAATATTTCCAGAATCCACACATCGATTATGTGCTTGGCATCTAAGCACAAATGCATCTAGGGCTAGTAATGATCCTGGATTCACAAAAGCATTCAATAATTTGATGTACTCATACTACAACGAGGAGGTGTTTGAGAACAAATGGAAAGAGTTAATGGAGACATATCAAATGGAAGACAACGAATGGTGCCAACTCCAATACAGAAGAAAGAAAATGTGGGCTCGTCTCACTGCCATTTTCAAGGAAGGTATGGACATCCAAGGAGTTTCACAGGGCACATGTAACACCCTGGTTACCCCAGAACAGTTACGGTGAACCGGAAATTTGATTCATTGCCTGAGTCCTTTGGTTAAAAACGTGTTTTAGGTATTATTAACAGGTTAAGGTGAAAACCAATAAAAAGGGAAGGATATGTTTTATTGATACATAAAACTGTTCATGGGCCCACAAGAACATTTACAATTTATTTACAACTCAGAAAGGTCACTACTGTTCCAAAATTATAAACCCCGCCGACCTAAGCGGCAAAAATAGGGTAAACCCCCTACTCCTTGGCCGTGGTGGTCAAGCGGCCGCATATGTACACATCACCACCTAGGCTCTCCACTCAAGGCTGGGTGAGCTTTTCTTTTCCTTTACATGCACCACATAGCACCCATGAGCCAAAGCCCAACAAGAAAACATAACATTATGTGTAAACATTATCAAATGATTATCATTATAATCACATTGAGCACAAAGCTTTCAAACAAATGAGTGAATATCACTTGAGGTCCTGATAAACCATATTGAGTGACTGACAAGCAGGTCACTAATTCAAGTGGAAGAGTGGCTGCTAGGTAAGCCACTAGCCTTCAATAGGTTCTGGTAAACCATACTGAGTGATTAACAAGCGAGTCACTAGATCAAATGGAAGAGTGGCTGCTAGTTAAGCCACTAGCCTTCAAGCGCTTATAATGTTCATCGACCTTGAGGTCGTCCGGCATTAATGCTCTTTGAGTCATTCAATGCAAATAATCGATTAGATCTAATCTCAGTTGGCTTGCGTGATACACGCTAAGGCCGTTCTGACTAATGAGTCAGCGCAACGTGACCAGAGCCCAGTACCACTGCCGAACCTGACTAATAAGTCACAGCTTCACAGTTGATACTAGCACCTTTGCCAAATCTGACTAATGAGTCAGTACCATGCATAAGTGAGCAACATTTTCTAAGTATTCCATAATCAATTCATGTCCACATTCATACAACCAACATGCCTCATGAATAACCGTGCATGTCACATTTGGGGTGCAGTTTTCTTACCTCTGGTTCGAGCTAGAATGAATAAAAGAATGACCCTTGAGAACAATCAAACTTTTTGGTCATTTAGCGGTTACCTAGTCATAACCAATTATGGGATTCCATCAATAAAATAAATCATAAAAGGTTCCCAAACCAAAACCTAGCCTCCGAGACATCAAACACAACTAATCCGGGTAGTAGGATCGATCCCGAGGCCTAAGGCTTGAATCCCCAAGCTAAAAACACTTTTCTGGCCAAAAAGCCACTAAGGGCCACGGTGCGCCCCTCAAACAGAGGCGCCCTTACCCTATCAAGCACCATGGGTCGCGACTCACCATTGCCATGCCGCGGCTCATTACGCAAAACAGCCCAGAAACCAGCACGCACTAGCTCGACCTCCCCTGCATTTTCCCTTGAAACCATCCCTTCAAACCAATCCAAAACACCAACCTAACACTCAATTTAACCCCTAAACTTCATCTATAACTCACCCTCATCAAAACCTAAGTTAAACTTCAATCAAACTTCCATTAATTAAACTATCCATCAAAAGAATTACAAGCTGAATTCTTAAACCAAAACAGAGATAAACCAGAGAGTTATGGCTGAAACTCACCTCAAATTGGAGATCAAACCCTCTTCAATGGCTGAACCAAGTCCACAAACTAAGCCCCTTGATTTCCTAGCTTGAAACCTCACTTTGAGCTCAAAAACTCCAAAGAAGAAATAAAGGAAAATGATGTACGGGAAGGGAAGTTCTTGCTCTGTTTTTGTTCTGTTTTCTACAGTCATTTAAAGATTCACATATATCCAAACCAAATGACCTAAATGCCCCTAGGTCATTCAAGGCTTCTAAAATCATTTCAAGGGTAAAATTGGTACTTTCCACCTATCCCGTTAAGCATAATTAACGCTTCCCAATTCCCGTTAATCTCAATACTCTCAAACACCAATAATTCACATCCCGTTACCCTTTAATGCCCGGTAACAGTCTAATCATTAAAAACACCCTGAGACTCACCCCGAACCCCGAGCTTAAACCTGTTATGACCAAACCGATAATTAACATACCATGATCGTCTCATGCCGAATGGCTCGAACAAACCCACATTATAATGTGGTCTCAAAATATATCACCGACATGCATACAAATAAACAATTTGCCCTCAACAGGCCAAATTACCATCACACCCCTGTAATAACAAATATGGACACACATGCATGCATTTAACATCATATTACAATATAATCCACATATACATGCATTTTATCATTTAATGGCATAATTAAACAAGTATGGCCCTCCCGGCCTACTATTCCCACCATTAAACCATAACGAAGAATTCAGGGCATTACAGCACATCCACAAGGAGATCGTACCGAGAAAATCCTAACATAATGCAAGACCCAGTTAGAGTCATAACAAAAGGTCAAGGAAATCCAGGGCAGCGAAGGGACAACGGGCATGGGATTCCAACAGACGGATCAGGCTTCAGACAAAGGGCATGTGGAGCATGCGGTGCCCTTGGTCACAACAGTCGAACATGTCCCAATCGTGGCCACACAACTGGAAGAGGAATAGGGGCAAGCACAAGCAGTGTTAGTATCGATCGGTACACAGAATCGGGGAATGAAAATGCGGGAGGTGAAAGTGACATGCCTTATTCAACGTAGGAGTCTTTTGGGAATGATTATGATGATCATGTGTAATGCGCAACCTATTGGACGCAATGTTATTGTGTACTGGATATTATTTATAAGATCACTATCTCTTAATAGTTAAATCATGGAATCATTTTGTAATAGCTATTACTACGCTTATGTATTGATCATATTTTCAAAATCAAACTGACTGCCATATTGATCTATATATATTTTATTTAAATGTTAAAATCAATAAAAATAAATATATTTATTATTATTTAACACTATTATTGCATGAATAATAATTATCTTATTTTCAGTTGATTATGGAACACATGTTCCCAATCAGATCACGTCTTCAAGAGCCTGTAACAATACAATACCAGCATATAGGTTATAATGAAGACTTCTCCCTTCGAGGTGGTCTAGATCCAAATACCAACCGTCATGAAAGGCATACCTATGATCGGTGGTACTTTGGCAGTACACAGGCAACTTATGCAACAATTTTAAGATCAAGGCCAAACCAAGCTGTGTTAACATATGATGATGGAACATGTCAATTATTTAACTACAAGCAAAATAAGGTAATTCAATGTAATAACATTTTATATTGAATTGCAATAAATATAACTAAGAAAAATTATATTCACTAACATGTTGAATGTTGTGTTACTTATTCAATTATTTAATATGATACATTGTCAAATTTAATATAAATATATTGCATACAATATAAACTATTTTTTTTTTTAAATAACCCCAATTCCTATATGATTTGGAACATTGAATTTTAAATATCTAGAATTTTAAAACTTAAAATAACAAGTTTACAATCAAAATCTCATTATTAAGAAAATAATTTAACCATGTATTTCCAAAAATTATAAAAGATAAATAAATAGTAGATAATCATCTTTCAAGTCAAAAAAATTAATATAAATGTTGAAGGCCATGAGTTCTAGCAACAACAAAAAATTAAAATATAAATGTGCATCCTATAGCAACAGCTATGTACCTTTTATTAAATCTCTGTGCTAACATTTGTAAATAATGTACAGATAGCTATTTTTATATGGAAAGATATACATAGTATAGAAAGACATTTATATCCCTATTTAACTAATTTTTTTATTATAAAAAAATCCAACCGGTAACCAAAACCGGTTGTCATGAGTAAAAATTGTATATTAAAATAAAAAGTAAGTCTTTACCTTATAAATTAATTGTCAGAATAGTACACATAAGTGTACTTGAGGACAACACCTTCCCAATACTTTTACAATAAAACAATTGGCATATAATAAATTGAAGGAACGGAAGTCATTTCGCTTATATGCCAAGCGGTTTGGAATCGTTGGCCTTAAAATTTATATCACATATATACAAATTTAATAAATTTTATAAATAAATCTTAAGAACGGAGAACTTTGTATTTATTTGCACATTATAGCGCTTGAGATGAAGACATCCAATGGTGTCCGTACTTTAAGCAACCAACAGCCATATCTGATAAAACCCAAAATACATTGCCTCTCTGAGTCACAAATAAGTGGGGTTAAATCAGACTTTTACCACCACTACTTACAAATCACTTATGAGTAAAAAAGCCTAGTTCTGTGCCAAAAGTGGTTCTACTGAGTGGGATGTGCATTCTCCATCAGTTGCTGCTTTTTTAAAGCCATTATCTTTTTAATCTTATTTATTAGTATTCTTAGACATATACTTAGAAAAGAAAACAAACCTTTATTTGCATACATGTTGTGTAGGGTAAAATTTTTGTTTTTGAATTTTTTTAACACAAAAATAAAAATTGTTTCTTTATTTTTTAAAAAAAAATATATGTTTGATAACTATTTTTATTTTTTATTTTTAAAAACCAAAAATAATAAATGTGTTTGATAATTTTTATTTTTATTTTTCTGTTTAATAATATAAAATAAGATATTGATTTAAATGATAGAAAAAATAACGAAAATTCAAAAACTGTTTAAAAAGATTTTGAAAATGAAAATTTTTTATTTTAAAATTTTAATGAATTTAAAAAAAAATATTAAATAAAAATAAAGTTAGCAAATTTTTATTTATGTTTAATTTTCAAAATTTTAATTAATTAAATAAAAACTAATTTTTTTAGTGTTACCAAACAACCCTGGATAGCATCATGTTATTTGAACAGAAAATAAACTAATAATTATCTGCCACTTCCAGCATTTTTTTATTTTTTGAGGGGAAATGCTTTTAATATTCGGCTCAATATACATTTCCAGAATGACATTTCGCTATTGTGGGTCCTGATTGAGATTCAATTCGATCAAGTTTTTTGTTTAAATAAATTGAACCCTAAAGTAAAAATTATGTTTTGGGTTTCACTTTTTTTTATAACACATCTTTTCCTCTAAAAAATTGCGAATAATTGGAAGAAAAAAAAGATTGCCAAGCAAACTTCCAATTCATTGTTTGATAAGTAAAACAGATAAAAAAATTGTGTTTTTAAAGCTTGACAACAAAGATTGAGTTGCACATCTAAAAGAGAAATCAAGATTACCTTATTAAAAAGATTTTTTTTTCACCTGTCTTAGGCTCTTAGCAAAGATATCAAGGCTTAAAAGTTATGACATGTCATATTTCTTAACACTTTCATCAGCATATAAATTATAATATAAAAAACAAAATGCTAATGTGCTTTATAATGAATCACTTTTGTCCATTTTGCAGAGTTAAAATATTCATTACGCCCCACAAGGCTCAAACTCTCCTTCCTGACTTGGAATAGTTAAAGGTAAAGCGAGGATGCTAAGTTGAATCCCCACTTACTTTAAAACCAAATAATCGAACAACGATTACATAATGTTCAATCTGTATTAATTATAATTTATTTTGGGAAAAGAATGGTTCCTTGTTTCGATTCAAAGTCGCTATCGTATATAATTGTGTGCATATTAACATTAACAAGTGTTCTGGTAAAAATCCCACAGCAGAGATATATCAATCATTGTCTTTATACATTTAAAAATAACAATTATAATAATGAATAATCCTACTTGTCTTCGTGCTTTGGATAAGCATTCAACATGAATATCCATTTGAAAAGGCTACTATCAATATCAATGGAAGTTATTATGTGCTGGAATCTAATTCGCTAGCTTTCCCCACTATAGTTCTCAGTTCTTTTTGGCTACCTTAACAACTTTACCTTGCTTTTTCATCAAACCAACAGTAGTTTGGTCTGTGTGAAGGAGATATATATAAATATATATATAAAAGAATTTTTTTAGGTTGGGACATTATTTTTGTCCTTATCGTAGAAACGTTTTCTATTTTTGATACGTGTAGAAATTATAAGTTAATTTTTTTATATGATAGCGTACATGATAATTATAATAGGCATCTCGTCAATTTTTAGGAAATTCTGAATAGTCTGTTTTCCACGCTTATAAAAAAATCAGGTACGTATGCAACTGATTGTTTGAACTCTAATTTTAGTACCGTAAATTATTTGGAATTTTCCAAAAAATGGCGGGAAGTCTGTTATAACTATAATGTACGTCATCATGAAGAAAAAAATTGGGCAATAATTTCTCCAAGTGCTGAAAATAAAAAACGTCCCTAGTGTAGGGGCAAAAGTGATGCTCCTACCTAAGAAAATTCATATAAATATATATATTGGGTATTTTTATGGTTGGGACTATAAAATGAGGCACATCGGTGCACCTTTTTTGTGTTCCTCTGCTATGAATAGTTTTCGGCGCGATGTTTTTTTATGACCGGGTATATTGTAGTTATTTAGAGCATTCTGCAAGTTTTCAGAAAATTCTGAATAATTTACAATGCCGAAAACTAAGTTCAAACAGACAATTTTTACCCGCATAAAAAAAATTAGTCTCGCGTGCAACAACATTTTTCAACCGTATTTTCGACCCTGTAAATTATTCAGAATTTTAAGAAAATTTACAAGATTCTCTAAATAACTAGAATAAATATAATTATAAAAAATAATTGCGCCGAAAACTGTTCATGGTAGGAGAACACAAAAGAGGTGCACCCGTGCGCCTCTTTTTTAGCCCCTACCAAAGAAAAATCCTATATATTTATATGTGCTAATATGTTAAGGATAGTTTAGATATAGGTTAGTTAGAAGATGGAGTTAGTGAATTAGGGTATGTTTGACATTATTTTCTATTTTTCGTTTTCAAAGTAGTGCTTTCTTAAATGAGAACATAAAACGGTTTTTGTAGTTTTCAAAAAACAATGTGTTTGGTTAATGTTTTCTAAAATCAATTTTTTAGCTTTTTTTAAACCTTAAATAAAAATTAATAAATATATTTACAAAGAGAAATATTTTTTAAAAGTTTGTAATAAATAATGAGATAAAGTAATATGAAATAAATAGTGGTGAAAATAAGGAGTGAGAAAGTAAGAAAAGAAAATTTGAGGAAAGAGAAATTGAGAATAGAGAAATTGAGAAGAGAGAAAGTGATACGAGAAAAAATAAGAGAGAAAGTGAAGTGAGTAGAGAGAAAATGATCAAAGAAAAAAAATGAGGATATAGTAAGTGATTAGAGAAAAAATGAGAAGAGGGAAAATGACGAGTGATAACTTGATGAAAGAGAAACTAATGAGAGAGAAATTGATGTGAGAGACACTAATGAAAGAGAAATTGATGTGAGAGAAAGTGAGGAGAGAGAAACTAATAAGAAGGAAAGTGATGTGAGAGAAATTTAGGAGAGAGAAAGTAGTGTGAGATAATAATGATTAAAAAAGTGATGTGAGAAAAAAAATAAAAAAAATGGACAAAAAAAGTTTGAGAATAACAAAAAACTTTTTGTTAATGTCAAAATTTTCACTCTTTTGTAACTTTGTTTTCAAAAATTGTTTAATGAAAACAATGTCAATGTTGTCAAACGATAATTTTTAATTTTTAAAACAAAAAATTGCTTTTAAATTAAGAGTCAAACACTCTTTTAGTTACTTTAGCTAGTTTTTTTTTCTTTACTTTTGTAACATATTCCTTCTTAAAATAATATTTGATGTGAAGTATTTTGTGTTCTATCCAAAAAGTTGTTGAATAATTTCATTTTATATTTAGATTAAGGGTATATTTGGTTGAGAGTAATGAAGATAATATAATAGGAATGAGAATGGTAACGAGAATATGAATGGAATAAAATTTAATATGAGTAAAAAAAATTACTAAAAAAGTTTCATTTGTGTATTGGAATGGTTTTTTCTCCCATTTTTAAATGGAAAATCATTCTACCAAAATAATAGAAAAGCCAGACATTCAAATGTTTTATAAAACATTTCATTACCCCAATTAAATATCACCTAAGAGTTGCATACGGAATGCAATTACTAAGATAGAATGGATGTAATTACCAAGAGGATTGAATCATCAAATCTTGTGATATTGAAAGAAACCTCATATACATGCAAGAAGTGATTTTGACTCTCAAATCAGCAAGAATTCTCATAAAGAACCAACAAAAAGAATATAAGTGTCTATAAAAATAATCAAAGGTCTCATTTTTTTGTCCCATTGTTATTTATAGATTTTCATAAGTTGGTTAGGATTATAAACACTTATCCTGATTGGTCCACATCAGCAGTCGGAAGGTGATAGATAGTAATTTCAACAAGTAAGGCCTAGCAATACTCGACCCTTGTGAGTTCGACAAGATTAACCTAACCAAGGTTCAAATGAGATTAAGACCTTCTTATTCCCAAGCTTCTTCTTACGATATACCAATTTTTAATAGCCATGATAACAACTTAGCATAAATATACATATTAAAACACATGAATGAATTTGGTCCACAGAATTGGCTCTTGTTCTTTGTTTGAGAATTGTCATGTATCAAACAAGTAACATTTTTTGGCTCTTGTTCTTTGTTTGAGAATTGTCATGTATCAAACAAGTAACATTTTTTTATAAACCAAATGATGAATAATTATGTAAAAAATTCTCAGCCAATCTTTTTTTTTTCTTCCCACAAATGCATATTAAAAGTCATCATGACTACCTTGATTTTTGAGCCCATTCTACTCATAAAATTGCAAACCCTTCCATTCGATGTTCATTCTTACTTATCTTCTAATCAACTTCTTAACTTCTCTTTCTCGTCTTTAACCTTTCAAATTTTTTGTATTAAACATGGCTCCACAATCATCATCTACTGCCCCCAAAAACTTAAATATACATCATCCCTCCAATGCCTCAAAAACCTTCTTCTTAATTTCATATACATCCAAACCCTAACACCTGAATTGGCTAAACATTGGAAGGCTCATACATTTTTAGAAAGAAGAATCTTGTATTTAGTTTGAGATATATAGAAGCCATTGGGTTTCCCTTTCTACTCGTTCTTGTTTACATTCTTTCACTTTTATAGGATCACTAACATAAATTACCTCCAATTCACTCTTGACCTTGAGTAGGGCTACCCTTTTGAGTATCTTCAAGTGTGCTCCTCTGATTACCAAAAAAAATTTCTACAATTTTAATATGCGATCCACCTCTCAAAGTGAGATTATTGAATTAGCACATCCTTCCTCTCTCCACATGTTAACCGGATGAAGAAAAAAGAATCTCTTTTTCATCATGGAGGGAGACTAGTAACCTCCATACATTCCTCTTGAAGATCTCGGGACCTTCATATGTAGTAAATTTCCTTTTACCCCAGTAAAGTTTCAATTTTATTTCATTGCCATTTTCAAATGTATATTTTGCCCCAAATCCCAAATGGGTAATCTCTACTTCCATAGTGCTAGGCCATATGAACGAACATCAACAAAAGGGCATACTCCATACTTGCCCTAAAAGTTCTCAGTATCCAAGTGGTTTGTCAACCCAAGGCTCTTTGACACTTACGCCACCTTTCTTTTCTCAAATTTATTGACCAAAGTGCAATTTGTTACCATGTCGAACAAGACCCTTCCATTCACTTCTACGACATGAACAGCAACTGTGTAGACTATCTTAAGCTGTATGTGGCCAACTTATATGCACCCTTTAATCGTCCCTTGAGTTTTGAAGACAAAAAACATTTGTGAGACTTAATCATGCAAGTTTAGAATTCCCGATCCCAGGTTGTAACGCCCTGGATAACCAAGACCATTACACTGTGTATTTCAAATAGTGCTGGACTTGCTAATCAAGTCATTTGGATATAAACGTGTAACTAAGGATAATTAATGGATTAGGGTTTAAAGATTTTGATCAGAAGAATAGTTGTTTTCATTAAAAAGTTTGAGTCTGTATATGGGATCCCAAAAAAGTGTTTATAAGGAATTTACAACATCAAAATCAATTACAACGTAAGTCGGCCTAAGTGAGAAAATTAAGTTTGGCTCTAGTCCCCGTTGATCCCTTGGCCGTGGCGGTCGAGCAGCTGCAAATGTACACACAGCCCCTAAAGCTCTCCAACTCATGGCTGGTCTAATTTTCCCTTTCCCTTGCCTGAACCATATAGTACCCGTGAGCCAAGGCTCAACATGAAAACTTAAATCAAAGGATTCAAATGAGCAACGGTATATAAACAACAAACTTAGTAGTAGAAATCTGCTCAACAAACACATAATCCAATTTTATCAATCAATACAGTTAGACAAGTGCAATCGACACTTCTAATTATTTAGGTGACATTCAGGCCCGACTCTCTTAGGCGAGCTGCATTCTGCACGCTTGATGTCGGCCCCGACTCCCTTAGGTCGGACCTTCAGATTAAATATAATCAAACATATAGATTGCATAACACACAATCAAATGCAGTAGATACAAGCATGCCTAATCGAATAATCACATTTATAACCACAATCATATCCATTTACAGGGGTCTAAGCCCTGATTACAACCCAGTTGCAATTCTCTTACCTCGAGTCCCAAGCAGACAATGTGTGGAGATCCCGAGCACGATCCCTATTCCAGAGCCCTAGCGATATAGCTTATCATAATGCAATAACAGAAACCATCAGGATCTAAACTAATTAAAAGTTTCGATATTACGTACTAGCCTCTAGGACCTCGAATTTTACTAAACCTGGTAGTGGTATCCTTCCCAAGCCTTTAGATTTGAGTTCCCGAGCTTGAAAACCCTATTTGGCCAAAATTCCCTATTTGAGTCGCGGTGCCCCTCAAAAGCATAGCGACCCTCTACAAGTCAGAGAGCCTCCCAAGTCCAATTCCTGGACATGCGTCGCGGCACAACCCACCCAGTGTCGCGCGCGCTAAGGCGGTTCAGTGAACCCCTTTAGGCCTTTGAATTCATGCGGGTCGCGATGCTCCAAGAACAGCGTCGCGGCACGACCCTGCGAACTCAGAATTTCCAGCATTTTTTCCCCAAGCCAAATCACCAAAATTCACCCCAAACGTGAACTTAAAGAAAAAATTAAACCCCTACACCTCAATACTACACCCAGAGCAGTACAAACATGTGAAAACTTAACCAAAAAGCTCCTAGAAACTAAGAATTCAGAAAGAACTTTCAAAACATAAAAACTTTAAAAAACTCAGAACCTAAACTTCAGATTACCTATGGTTGAATCGATCCTAGCTGCTCCCTTAAGCTTAGAATTTCCCAGCTCCACTGAGCTTTAATTTCCCTAGCAATCCTTACCCCAAAATTCAAAGATTGAGTGCTTCCCCTTTCAATTTTTCCAAACTCTCCCCAAAGAAAGTGAGAGAGAGCAAACGCGAGAGAGAAAGAGGCTGAGTGTGTTTGGTGTTTTCTGATTGTTTCTCAAGGTTTCCTAAACCTATCTCTTGACACAAAAAGGACTAAAGTGCCCCTAGATCCAAACCTTACTCTTTAATGCCCCCAAGGGCAATACCGTCAGTTGCCACATTTCTCGCTAATCCTCAAATAGCACTACAGACTCCCAATTAATCCTGACATACCCAAATAATCACGAAATAACTACCCATTACCCGATAAACCTCGAATACACACTAAGTTTCCCAAAATACCCATAGGCTCACTCCGAGGCCGGTATTTAACCCTGTTGTGACTTTTCTGCTAACTCGCTCACTATGATAGCCTCGAGTCAAATATTCCAAATATATCTACATAATATTGTGGTCTCAATCACATAACACATATAATTACATTTATACCCTTAACGGGTCAAAATTACAAATCTGCTCGTATTAACAAAAATGGGCCCACATGCATATTTAATACACATAAACATGCATATATATATATGTTCATATCACCATATAAAATCATGTATGGCACATAATCACATATATATTTGTTGACGCGGTTCTTCGCCAACAGGTAATTAAGAAATGAAGAGAAAGGGATTAGTGCTAAATGTGAACCGAAACAGATATAAGATCTTAGAAAAGGAAAGAGGTGACACAAGATACGTTTTTTGAGTGGTTCAAAGGTTAAAGTCCTTCTACTCCACTAGTCAGTATTATTGCTCTATACTGGATATTTGGTTATAGGGCCTTTTTTACAATAGAGAATCCAACCCTTATTAAGTCCCAGGGTCTCCATATTTATAGGAGAAGGCACTTGGGAGTTGGTAAGAAGGTCATCCCATGACCCTCTTATCTATCACATCAACTCTGTGACATTCATGATTAATTCCTAAACCTGACACATAAGTATGGTCAAATCGATAGGTAAGGAGATAATGGGCCGCACGGCCCAACCCAGTCGTGGGTGTCTGAATACGCACGTTCCTGCTGCGTGTCCGAGAAGTCAGGGGCATATCAGACACGTGATGTCTGATATATGCACGCTTACCTTGCATGTGTTGAATTTACAAAGGGTCATAGCCTTCATACTCAGTTCGTACCGCGAGCTGGATACCTAACTTGACCATAGGCCTTCAGAATCCGGGGTCAAGTCTTGTGCAATCTTGGCAAACCCTTGAGTCTCCTCGAGCTAAGTAGGTACGACCTAATGACAGAAGCTCCGGTCTGTGGGACGTCCACGAGATAATTATGATTAGGCCGCAGCTCGGCTCGCTAATCAGCCCGTGGGAAAAACAGGGCGTACAATATTCAATTAATTTCACCTATAAATCCAATTATGTCCTCCTGGCACACTAATCAAGGCACTAAGTCTTATTAGAAAATTTGGAACGTTACAACTATCCCCTTCTGCTGAATAACTCAGGATGCTAATCCTGCATAACTGATTCTAACTCCTAGGTCGCTTCCTCGGCCTTGCTATCCCTCCATAAAACCTTAACTAGAGGAATCGTCTTGTTCCTTAGAACCTTGGCTTTTCTATCTAGGATCTGAACTGGTCACTCCTTATAAGACAAAATCCTTCTGTATCTCCAGATCCTCATAATGACGGGGGCAACATCAGTCTATAGGCTACCTGCTCGATCCTTTCTAGGATCTCGAAAGGTCCTACAATCCTAGGGCTCAGCTTGCCCTTCTTTCCAAACCTCTTTACTCCCCATAGTGGCGAAACTCGCAGAAATACGTCGTCCCCTACCTGGAACTCCACATCCCTACGCTTAGGGTCAGCGTAGCTTTTCTGTCTACACTGTGAGCCAATCATTCGAGCTCGGATCTTCTCAATAGCCTCATTAGTTCTCTAAAACATCTCTAGACGAAAATACTTCCTTTCTCCCATCTCATCCCAATAAATGGGTGACTTGCACTTCCTTCCATACAACATCTCATATGGAGCTACTCCAATTGTTGATTGATAGCTATTATTGTATGAAAACTCAATCAATGGAAGATACTTACTCCAAGACCCCTCAAAATGTAGCACGCATGCTCTAAGCATGTCCTCCAATATCTGAATCGTCCTCTCAGACTACCCATCTGTCTGAGAATGATAGGTTGTACTGAACTTCAACTGAGTCCCCATAGCCTTCTACAAGCTACCCCAAAACTTGGAGATAAAAATGGGATCCCAGTCTGACACTATAGCTTCCAGGACCCATGGAAACGTACAATCTTCCTCACATACAACTCTGCATACTGGTCCACAGTATAGTTTGTCCTTAGTGGCAGAAAATGAGTTGACTTGGTATATCTGTCTACTATCACCCATACCGAGTCATGTTGCCCACTGTCCTGGGTAATCCTCCTACAAATTCCATAGTAATATATTCCCATTTTAACTCGGGAGTAGCTAAAGGCTGTAACAACCCCGCTGGTCGATGGTGTTCATGTTGGGAAAACTTATACAGGATCTTGTTTTTTTTCATGAAGATCTTATATTAAACAAATTAATATAAGAAAACCTAAAACATATTTCTAAAATTGAATTCAAACAAAAATAATGATAAGAACAATTACATTATACGCAGCAGAATAATAGAGTCCTTCCTTTAGTTTCTCTAACCCTTGTATCCTTTCTATCGTAGAGTATTACCAAGAAACAGAACCGTTCTTCAATTTTCTTCACAGTCATCCAAAGTATCCTTAGAATCACCTAGACTGGGGTGAGAAATTCTCAACACATGAGATAGATATAGAGAGAAGAAGATAAAAGAGTAACGAGGCTTAGAAAAGTACTTATGCAGTAGAGAGACTCTAAAACCTATCAAAAATTTGTGATTCAACTTATGATTTCAACTTTCACTTAGCATTCCTTTTATAGGCTCAATTATGTCACTTATTTAATAAAAAAAATATATATAATAGCCAATAATCAGCCCTAGGTTGAAATTATCATGGGCTTTAGGCCCATGAAATTTCCCATTTAATTATAAGCTCGTTGGACTTAAAATCAAGGCCTGTATTATTTTCTATTGATTAATTAATTAAATAATTATTTAAATCATTTATCAAATTAATTATTTATAATTTGAACCTTGATTTGAACTTATTTATTAATTTAGATACCAATTTATCTTAATTAATAAATCTGCCATAATTTCTCTTTTCTTCTCTAAATTGTATAACTATGTGAAACTATCCAAAATTGACCTGGTCAACTTTGATAATTAAATCAATTAATTGAGACTATCTAGATGATTTTATCCAAGGTACAGTGGGGACCATGGGCCTATGAAATCAAGCTCCAATAAGTTATCATAAATCTAACAAATAAATTTACTAACTTATTAATTCCTTGTGACTCCACTAAAGGCTCGGAATTGCACTCTTGAATTCATAGAACGCTCTATAAGCAATATAGATACGTTATTAATTATCAATTGTTACAACCATAATTGTCACTCGATCCTCTATAGAAGGTCTATAATGAGATGGGACTAAAATACCGTTTTACTCTTCATTGTATTTTATCCTTAAAACACTTAGTTCCTTGTAAATGATATTTCAGTAACTAATATTAATTACTGAAATGAGATCTCTATCATTTAACACCTTGAACCAAACTAAAAGGAAACCATCATTTCACTTCTTCATTAGAAGCTATATATGTTCATATTTATGATTAACACTCCCACTCTATTATACTACCGAGTTCCCAAGATGTAAGTATGGGCTAGTTCGTAGGGTAAGCTGGTAATGAACAAGTCAAAGAACTCAAATAATACAATCAATTAGAATACTAACCATTCAGAATTTATATTGAATTGACCTATGGTCAACTATATGATATGACTAGAATAGATAATAACGGTATGTTTAATTTTCCTGTCTACTGTCAATATCGGTCTAGTCCGATGTAACAAATACATCCGATCTTATCTACTTTGCTAATATTCTAGAAAGAACATAACACAGTGATGTGTAAGTAGATCATATCATAGATTGGCAAGTCAGTGTAAATCCCGTGCACTGACTAATCTTAGGACTAACTTATTTTGAACATATAATCATATTTATATTCCACTATGATTGTGTCACTATAAATATGATTAGTTATATGCTTGGGATTTAATAGAAGTTTATATTAAACAAATAATCATGAAAATAAAACATGTGAGCAAAGTGATTGACCAAGTCAAAAAATGATTTCTATTCTTTTATTGATAATAAATGAGATTACAAAGAAATTTGATTTTAATTAGGGCATAAAACCCCACAAGTTCAACCTTCACCTACTAACAAGTTAGGCACTTTGTCACATAGTCGACCACGTCCTTCTTCTTCTCAGGCTACCAATAAAATGACCTTAGATCCTGATACATCTTCGTGGTGCCTGGATGTAATGAATACGGTGTGGTATGAGATTCATCAAGGATCTCTCGTCTGATACCCTAGTCAATCAGAACACAAATCTGATCCTTGTATCTCAGCAAACTCATCTCTGTAATGGAATAATCCTTAGCTACTTTAGCTAGGACATCCTCTTTAAGCTTCATCAACTGTGAATCCCTCAGCTGGCCCTCCTCTATTCTCTCCGAGAGAGTAGACTGTATAGTAATATTGGCCAATCGGCCCACTACAACAACTATTTTTGCTCTGGTCATGTCTTCTGCCAATTCCTTCGATATCTTCTTTGAACTAAACAATTGTCCTGGGCCCCTCCGACTCAAAGCATATGCCACTACATTGGCTTTCCCTGGATGATAAGGAATCTCACAGCCATAATCCTTTACCAACTCTATCCAACATATTTGTCTCATATTTAAGTCCTTCTGGATGATAAAGAAATACTTCAATATCTTATGATCAGTGTATATCTTGCACTTTTCTCTATACAAATAATATCTCCATACTTTCAGTGCAAATACCACCATTGCTAACTCCAAATCATGAGTAGGGTATCGCCGCTCATATTCCTTAAGTTTTCGCGATGCGTAGGCAATGACCTTCCCACTATGCATCGACATACATCCTAACCCCAGTCTCAATGTGTCACAATACACCACAAACTTATCCCCGTCTAAAGGGCGACTCATCACCAGAGCAGTAATTAACCTTCACTTCAATTCTTGGAAGCTATTCTCACATCTGTCTGACCACACGAACTTCAAGTTCTTCTATGTCAACTCTTTCAATGGTGTAGCAATCTTTGAGATTCCTTCCACGAATCGTCGATAATACCCCGCCAACCTAAGGAAACTCCTAACCTCTGAGTCGTTACTTGGCCTCGACCAATCCTTAACTGCTTCTACCTTGGCCGGATCCACCTTGATCCCGTCTCCATTGACAATGTGACCAAGGAATGTCACCTGCGGTAACAAAAATTCACACTTCTTAAACTTGGCATACAACTGGTGCTCCATAAATTTCTGCAATACTAATCAGAGATGTCGCTCATGCTCTGCCTCTGAACGAGAATAAACCAGGATTTCATCAATGAAGACAATCACGAGCTGATCCAAATAATCCTTGAACACCTTGTTCATCAAATCCATAAATGCTACTGGGGCATTGGTCAACCCAAATGAGATGACTAGAAACCCGTAGTGCTCGTACCTCGTGCGAAAGGTCATCCTCGAGATATCCTCATCCTTGATCCTCAGCTGGTGATAACCAGATCCTAGATCAATCTTTGAGAACACTGTCTTACCTTGCAACTGATCAAACAAATCGTCTATCCTTGGTAGAGGGTACTTGTTCTTGATAGTCTGCTTGTTCAGTTCCCTGTAATCTATATACATCCTCAGGGTCCCATCCTTCTTCTTCACAAACAAATATGGAGCGCCCCACGGTGAAAAGATAGGTCTGATAAATCCCAGATCCAATAATTCCTGTAACTGTACCTTCAACTCCTTCAGCTCTGCTGGAGCCATTCTGTATGGTGCATAGGTCTAGACACACACTCAAATTGCACACACTTTTTATACACAATGATGTGTGTTAAATTTTAACCATAGTAAATTTTAAGTAGGGATCACATCACTTTTAGTTGTGTGGTTGAGATTAATTACACATCATTGTGTGTAAACAGTGTATAAATAGTGTGTGCAATTTGAGTGTGTCACAATCATTACTTAAAACCTATAGCTCGAAACTATTAGGTGAATAGAAACCCTAAGATGATAGTAGACTAAAGCAAAATCCTATTTAGGGGCCCTCTAGACAAGATTAAAATAATAATCATAAATTAAGCATAGAAGAATATAAACAATTCAATATCCAGGAATAAGAAGAACAATAATAATCATTGAAATCAAGAACTCATGTCTAGTGATTTGAAATAATCCTTAACCTATAAAGAAATTGTTAGGATTTATGCCATAAAATCATGTAAAAAGACATTTTATTGATTTAAATAAAAGTACATTTTTATTATATTTGAATGTTATATTTATTGTTTGAATAATTTGTATAAATGTCAGAAAAATTCATATTCATTTTGAGAATATGATCTTGTATGTGTACGGGAGAATTGAGATCATATATAATGAATAAAATAGTCAGCAATATATTAAAGTACATAATCTTTAATGAATTGTTGCTAGTATGGTTTACTAAGTGTAATGCCCTGTTTACCCCAGAACAATTACGGTGAACGGTGAACTAGAAATTTGACCCGCTACCCGAGTCATTTGGTTAAAAACGTCTTCTAAGTGCTATTAACAGGCTAAGGTGGAAAATCAATAAAAGAAAATGATATATTTTATTAAATACATAAAACTGTTCATGGGCCCATAAAAACATTTACAAGTTATTTACAACTCAAAATGGTCATTACTGTTTCAAAATTACAAACCCGCCGACCTAAGCGGCAAAAATAGGGTAAACCCCCTAGTTCCTCTGAGAACTCCTTGGCCGTGGTGGTCAAGTGGCCGCATTTGTACACATCACCACCTAAGCTCTCCACTCAAGGCTGGGTGAGCTTTTCTTTCCCTTTACCTGCACCACATAGCACCCATGAGCCAAGGCCCAGCAAGAAAACACAATAAAGCATGATATAATATCAACAATGATCATAATAATCATTCAGGACTATCAGTCCAAACAAATAGGTGCAGTCGCAAAAGTCACTAAGTTGGGTCCAACTCCCTTTAGCCTTGTGACGATAGGGTCACCGAGGCTTAATAGACAAGTGAACTTTTATTAGTTCAAACAGGATAGGTGCATGGTGACTAGTCACCAACATAACCTTCCTCATGACCATACAGTCATAACCTTGGAACATCGTTCCCTAGCCATGGGACAAATGGTCACCTGGGCCTTAGGTCCTGGCTCTGGTAACTAGTTTTAGACTAGCCAAGCGCTTATAAGTTCATCGACCTTAGGGTTGATCCAGCGTTAATGCCTTAGAGCCATTCAACGCTGATATCGATTAGATCTAATCTTCATTTGGCCCTGCGTTCATGACGCTATGCCATTTCTGACTCTTAGGTCAGTGTCCCTGAGTAGTCAGTACATATACAAGTAAACAACATTCGCTAGCATTTAATAGGCAATCCATGTCCACATTTATCAATCAACATGCTTCAATAACAGTCACGCATGTCATATATACACAGGGTGCAGTTTTCTTACCTCCTGTTCGAGCGAGAGATAATAATAAGAATGACCCCTGAGAACAATCAACGTCTTGGTTCCTTAGCGGTTACCTGGTCATAACCAATTATGGGATTCCATCAATAAAATGAATAACAAAGGGTTCCCAAACCAAAACCTAGCCTCCGGGACATCGAATACTACTAAACCGGGTAGTAGGATCGATCCCCAGGCCTAAGGCTAGCATCCCCGAGCCAAAAACTAAATTATGGCCAAAATGCCTCTAAGGGCTGCGGCCCTCCCTAGCCATACCGTGGCCCGCCCCTCAAATAGAGGCAGCCTCCTTCAGCACCCCTCAAGAGCCGCGACCCTCCTTGGCCATGCCACGGCCCAACCCTCAGTTCAGCCTATTCTCTGGTTTTTCTTCCCTTGTGATCTCCCTTGGAACCAACCTTTCAAAACAAGCTCAAACACTACTCAAACATCCAATACAACCCCTAAACTTGATCTATATCACACCCTTATCAAAACCCAAGTTAAACCCCAACCAAAACCTCCATTAATTCCAACTATCCTCAACAAAATCACAAGCTGAAAACTAAAGCCAAAACAGAGTATACCAGGGAACTAGTGGCTAGAGACTTACCTCAAACTCAGATTGTGATGCTCTTCAATGGTGGAACACTCTCCCAAACTCCCAAGGTCTACTTCCCAAGCTAGAATCCTCAACAAGTGCTCAAAAATCACAAAGAAGATGAAGGAGAATGAAGGTACGGGTAAGCTCTTGATCACACTCTATTTTTCCTCTTCTTCACAGCCATAAAGGGTTTATATCTATCCTAGAGGTAAAAAGACAATTATACCCCTAGGTCAATTAAGGGTTTCTAAAGGCTCCCAAGGGAAAATTTGTCCTTTCCAACCTATCTCGTTAATCATAATTAACGCTCTCCAATTCCCGCTATTCTCGATAATCTCAAACACTAATAATTCATATCCCGTTACCCCTTAACTGCCAGTAACGCTCTAATCATTATAATCACCCTGAGACTCATCCCGAGCCCCGAACTTAAACCTGTTATGACTAGACCGCTAATCAATATTCTAAGATCGTCTCATGCCGAATAGCTCGAACAAACCCACATTATAATGTGGTCTCAACAATATACCACTGACATGCATACAAATATACAATTATGCCATCAACGGGCCAAATTATCATCACACCCCTGTAATTAAAATGTGGACCCACATGCATGCATTTAACATAATATCATAATATAATTCACATAAACATGCATATATTCATTTAATGGCATAATTAAACAAGTATGGCCCTCCCGGCCTTCTAAACCTACCATTAAACCATATCGGAGAATTTGGGGCATTACACTAAGCATATGGGATGCGAGTAATCTAGATTTGTATTACTGATATGGATAAACATCTTGGTAAAGATGTTCTATATAATAGTGATTATATATGACATGACCGATATGAATTAATTATCTTTATAAACTTATTGTTTTTCATAAAGATTTAATTGATATCTTAAAAGATGATCATTTGTAGATTAGTCTAAATCCTGAATTATCATGAACTCTTGTTTATGTTTATTTGTTCTTTTGATTCATTCGTTATGGTCTATTGATATAATGATGCTAGTGACTTTTGTTTTGGAGATTCAATATCATGAATGACTGGGAACATGATTTTATAATAATGGAATACGTGATTTCCTATCAAATATTGGTTCCCTTAAGGGTTAATTCTGGGAATAAATAGTTATTGAGCTCAAATCTATAATATGATTGTAGATTAATTATTCACTGATGAATTAATGGTACGTAAGGAACAAGAGGTAATTAGAAGAGTAAAACGATAATTCTTGACCAGCTCTAATTAGCGAACCAATAAATGGAGGACATAACTACATTTATTGATTACATCAATGAAATACAAGAGAAAACTCTGTAGATATAATTCTATAATAACTTAGAGTGCAATTTCATATTTATAGTGGAGTAATAATAGAATTAATAAATAAGATTATTAAAGTAAATAGTTTAATTAATAATGTGGGTTATTGGAGCTTCGTATTATAGGTCCATGGTCCCCGAGTTGCCTTTGTCCTACACTGTCAAGTGTAAGGATGTCATAAGAAATCTTAATACAGAAAATGACTAAATTGCAAATGAATTAATTTTCGAGGGCAAAGAGATAATTATTTGGTAACTATGTGCAATTAATTAATTAACTAATTAGTTTTTATTTGAAAAATTTTATATTAGTTAAAATAAATATTAATCAGTGTTTGGATTAATATTTAAGAGAGTTAATTATTATCTTATTAAAAGATAATTATTCAAATTGATAGTTTTTTTTTTAAGATAAGGTTAATTTGTGCCAACAGTGAGTGGCGCCACTTAAGGTGCCACATCATCCGTAGGATTTGAATTTTGAATTTCAAATTAATTTAATAATTGATTTTAAATTTGATTTAAATAAATAATTAAACTAAATCATAACTGATCAATTTTTGAATTATTAAATTTAAAGACAAATAAACTATTTTTATTTTATCTTTAAAAGCCTAAAAACGAAGTGATTCTTTTCAATCAGTTGTTTTTGGTTATCAGACACTCTCAAAGAAAAGAAACAATATAATTTTCTAGGACTGAAATTTTATAACTTTCTACAAGTCTTTTCTCTTCTCAAAACGCTCTAGACTTTATGTGTTGAGAACATCTAGAGAGCCTAAATAATTAACATGAGAATTCTACG
This sequence comes from Humulus lupulus, assembly GCF_963169125.1. Lineage (NCBI taxonomy): Eukaryota > Viridiplantae > Streptophyta > Magnoliopsida > Rosales > Cannabaceae > Humulus > Humulus lupulus. The sequence goes on along the minus strand of NC_084796.1, from coordinate 163,097,122 downwards.
TGCCCACACATGTCCTTGTGTGTTAGAGGAATGACTTGGAAGGGTAGGGTGTGAGTCTTCACTTGGATAGGAAGATCATTAACTATACTAAGAGAATCAAGGAATCTTGATAGGCTCCAAGAGGTACTCTATTTTCCTTGTATGTGTTTATTCAATGTTTATATATGTATTGATTTGTAACGCTCTAACTTCTCATAATAATCTCGAGAACCTAGCATTGGATCACAAACTATAAATATTGCTCTTTTTTTTAAAAATAACATAAAGCAAAGGGATCCCAGTTTTTAAAATGAAAATATGGTCTTTAACAAAATTAAATATAGCAACATTCATATGAAGAAAAATAAAATGCTTTAGGAAAAATGCATCATCGACGAAATTATAGGCCTTAAATCTTTCCAGCAGCTACATGGTCCTCACGAATACATCACCATAGCCATTCAGGTCCCACTCGCCACCAACCATTCTATCCTTAATTTCCTTGATCTATACAATTACACTAAGGAGTGAGCCTCTAGGCTCGGTAAGGATAATGCATACAAGCAATCATATAATCATACATAGCATAATAATACATATCATCATAAGTTCGTTCAAGATTTTATAATAACACTATTCTATCATGATAACTAACTCATATAAAGTCATAACATATTCTAAGCCATAATCATACACTATTGGTCATATTCATATAGGTCATAACAGATAATATCAAGTTAGGGAAGAGAAAGATAAATGCTTATAAAAGGTTGGCAATCAAGCCCTTGACATCACTTAAGTTCATCATACAACTTTTGGCATCCAAGCCTACCAAACATCACTTAGGTATGCCATACAATTGTGAACACTACTAGGTCCAACCACACTTATCTCCTTTTACCTTAAATGTTAGGGTCATATAAATCACTTAATGTCATAACTAAATCTATCTAATTGTCCTTACCTTGAGTGTAGAAAAAAAGAGAGTAGAAAATAGAGATTGCTTTGCTAGTGAAAATCGCCCAAACCTTATATATAACATAAAAGACTAAAATTAGAAACAATAATAATAAATAAACCTTCAAAAATTCTATACTTTATAAAAGTCATACATTTACCCTAAAAATGAAATCTTAAGACTTCCAAATCCTGAGCCTCCAAAATAATGTCTATCTTCAACAACAAAATTTAGAGTGTGGTTTTAGGGTAATTTCGGCTATATGAAAGTTTGATAGGCTTCTTGTGTTTCGGCTATATAGTGCTTTATAATGGAAAATAATGTTTGAGGCTTTATAGAAATATAGAAGAAAAAGAATTCTGATTACTATAAGTGCTATAGTGGTTTCAACTATGTAGGAAAATAATGAGCATGAAATGTATATTTTGGGAGATAGCTATTTCGAAAATTTGAGAGCACTAGAATGCTTTTGAGTGTGAGAAAATGGTTAGGAGAAAGGCTCTATTTATAGGCTTCAATCCCAACTCCTTTCCTTGATCTTCTCCACCTTCATTCAACTAGTTTTTCAAAATTCAAAATTCCCTCTCTAATAGTAGTTTTGGCCAACCCTTAGAATACTCATTCAAAGTTCTACAAATCCTCACTTGATGCCACACATGCAAACATGCAACAACATGTAGTTAAAGGCTTTACTTGTTTCTCTGAAAAATCTCCCATGCCTACACCTATGCATCTTTAAATTCAAATGTTTTCAAATGGTTTCAACCTATCATCAACTTAGTTAATTAGTTTCCCTTTAGGAAGCTTAGAGTGACACCTAGTTTCATTAAATTCAAAATGAGTCAAATCCTAGCCTAATTCTATGCTCCACATGCCCAAGACTACTCTTGGTCTTCAACCAAGTAAGACTTGACTCATTATTACAAGCTTTCCATGCAACTTATTATTTATATATGAAAAATTCCAATAACTTAAGCTATATTGGATTTTGGCCATCCTAGTGTAATTCAAATATTGTGTGACTTATCTTAATGCCACATGCACACATCTTAAACCACCAAGTAACATGTGTCCTTATTTTTATAAATTTCTATTTCCTTAAAAAAAAAACTATATACTAACTTAATCATATGTTAAAAAAATTATAAATACTAACCATAATAATTATTATTATCCAAATGATAATTATTTACTAAGTCATAAAAATCATATCTTAATATAAAATATTATAAAGCAATCTTTTTAATCCCACCACTCAAGTTATAAACTATAAATCATAAAAATAACCTATTGTCATAATTAAGGAGCTTATAAGAAAATATTAACATTGGTTATTACAAATCCTCGAAATTTTACTTACCAAATACCTCAGGCTACTGTTCCCTCATATCTTCCTCCAACTCCCACGCTGCCTCTCTTTCAGTGCTATGGCTCCACAGGATTTTAACTATAGGGATACTTTTGGATCTCAATTCCTTAGTTCCTCGTTCTAGAACGCATACTGGTCGTTCTTCATAACTGAAATCCTGCTTTAACTCCATAGCCTCGTAATTGAGCACATGGGATGGATCAGATACATACTTCCTCATCATAGATATATGGAAAACATTATGCGTTTCAGCTAATGATGGCGGTAGAGCCAACTAGTATGCTACTTGTCCCACTTTGTCCAATATCTCAAAAGGACATATAAATCTCGAGCTTAACTTTCCTTTCTTTCTGAAATGCATAATCTCCTTCATTGGTGATACTTTTAGAAAGACCTGATCACCTACTGAAAACTCAACATCTCACCTCATAGAGATAGCATAACTTTTTTGGCAACTTTGAGCGGCAATCATTCTTTGTCGTATCTTTTCTACCACGTATGTTTCTTCTCTTACAGCTTCGGGTCCTAAGTATCATCTCTAACAAACCTCGTCCCAATGAACTGATGATCGATACTTTCGCCCATAAAGAATTTCATAAGGTGCCATGCCTATCGTAGCCCGATAACTGTTATTGTAAAAGAACTCTATTAATGGTAGATACTTGCTCCACGATCCTGATAATTCTAACACACATGCCCTCAGCATATATTCTAATATTTGGATGGTACATTGCAATTGACCCTCAGTCTGAGGGTGAAATGTCGTACTTAACTTTAACTTAGTGCCCATAGCACGCTGTAGACTTTCCTAGAATTTTGAGGTTAAAATTGATCCTCTATCATAGACTATCGTCTTTAGAACTCCGTACAATCTCACTACCTCTGCCACATAAAGCTCTACGTATTGCTCTGTGTTGTAAATCGTTCTTACTGGCAAGAGGTGAGCGGACTTTATAAGTCTATCTATAATTACCCAAACAGAGTCTTGCTGCTTGGTAGTCCTTGGTAACCCTATTACGAAGTCCATGCCTATATCTTCCCATTTCCATTCAGGAATCTCTAATGGTTGTAACGTTTCAGCGGGTCTCTAATGTTCGGATTAACTTGTTGACTTGTAAGCTGCTTAGCTACGAATTCTTCTATGTCTTCCTTCATTCCCAGCCACTAATACATTGTCTTGACATTGTTGTACATTTTGGTCAACCCTAGATGAAGATACACGGACATGGATGGTGCGTTTGTTAAGCCAAAAGACATCACCAAAAACTCATAGTGTCCATATCTGGTCAAGAAATTCGTCTTTGGGATATCTTCTTCTCGTACCCTTAGTTGGTGATACCCTAACCGTAGGTCTATCTTCGAGAATACCGTGGATCCTTGTAGTTGATTGAAAAGATCGTCTATACGGGGCAAAGGGTATTTATTCTTGATCGTCTCCTTGTTTAATTCTCTGTATTCAATGCACATCGTCATGCTCTCGTCATTCTTCTTGACAAAAAGCACTTGTGCACCCCAAGGCGAATAACTAGGTCAGATGAAGCCCTTGTCCAGCAGCTTCTGCAGTTGCATCTTTAACTCCTTTATATTGGTAGGCGCCATTCTATAAGGAGCTTTCGAGATTGGTGCCATCTCTAGTGCCAACTCTATTTCAAACTCAATTTCCCTATTCGGAGGAATCTCGGTAAATCTTTTGGAAACACCTCGAGAAATTCACAAACAATATGGACATTCTTTGGTTCTAGTTGCGTTTCTCGTGACTTGTCCACCTCGTTGGCTAGAAACGCTTGGCATCCATTACTAATCAACCTTTGAGCTTTAAGAGCTGAGACTAAAGATATGTGAGTTCGAGAAGCTTCTCTTTGGTAGGTGAACTGCTCTCCGTTTTTTGTTTTAAAGTTGACTATCTTACTCTTAAAGTCTATCGTTGCTTCATGCTTTGATAACCAGTCCATTCCTAATATTACATCATAATCCTTAAGGTCTAAATCGATCAAATCTATTGGTAACTCTCTGCCTTCGATTCTAACTACTATGTTGCGCACTCCTCTACTAGATAGCATTCTCTCCCCTGATGGTAGTTTCGTAACAAAATTATCTCTAAAAAGTTCGTAAGGCTTATCTAAGCTAGCTATTATATTCATAGATACAAAGGAATGTGTCGCTCCTTAATCGAATAAAACATTGTATTGTTTTCTAGAGATAGTGATCTGACCTGATACCACTGTATTACTAGTTTTCGCTTCACCCCCTGTAAGAGTGAAAACGCTGACTGGTACTAGCATATCATCTTTCTTTTGGTCCCTCAACTTTGGGCAGCCCTTTTTAATGTGACCTTCTTGTCCACAGTTAAAGCAACCTGTAGTCTTGTATCTGCATTCCCCTAAATGGTTTCTCTTACAGATAGGGCACTGGGGATATTCCACGTAGGGTTTCTTATTCCCGTTGCCTTCTGATGCAGTCTTCCCATTCTTATCGGCCCTTTGGTTTTGACCACCGTCATGTCTTCGTTTATGGTCATTCTACTCATTATTAGTGTTTTTGGCATCTTTCCTGGCTGTGCTCTCCTTCCAAATCCTTCTTCTGCCTACTTAGATTCCAAGGCTACCTCTAATGTTTCTGCATAAGTGATTATTCCCCAAATTAGTTTCACATCACGACCTATCATCGGTTTCAGTCCCTTCACGAATCTTTGAATTCTTAGCGTCTCGAGGGGTACTGTGTCCGCTACAATCTTAGCCAATTGATAAAACTTCCTGGCATAATCCATTACAATTGAATTTCCTTGAGTAAGCACAATGAATTCACCCACCCTTGTGGAATCGCAGGGATATAATATTTTTTGTTAAACACCAGGATGAACTTATCCCAAGTCATGGTGTTTACATCCTAAGTATGTTTTACTATGTCCCACCAGATGTGGGCATCTTTCTTAAGTAAACTTGAGAGGTATGAGACTCGATCCTCATTCCCTTGTCACATGTGTTCCAAGATGGAATCCACCGATCGAAGCCATTCTTCCGCTTCTATTGGATCGGATCCGCCATCAAAGTTTTGCGGTTGTTGTTTTCTGAAGTGTTCGTACACTACCTAGTAGCAAGGCTCCGCTAATTGTATCAGCTATGCTAGGTAAATGAGAGGTTGCGCCACTTGTTGTGATTGATCTTGGTTATTTTGTTGAAATTACTCCTCCCTTCTTCTTAATTCTGCCCTGAGACGGGCATTTTCCCTTTCTAGATTTACTTTGGCAGCAGCAGCTGTCGGTTCCTCGGCTACGTTCGAGTTTACTGGTGCTTCTGGTGCTTCAGGGGATGCTGGTATGTCTATAAAATATTCATGTATGGGAGAAAAAAACTTCTCCTCTACCTTTTCCTCGACCTCTGCCTTGACCATTTAGTCTTGTCGATCTTCTAGGTTCCTGGTCCATAATTCCTTCTGTTTCCCCAAAAGAGAATTTTTTTTTTTGTAAAAACTAAAATAGATAAAAGCAAACAGAAATGTTAATTTGGCCTATTATTGTAACGCCCTACTTCCTTAGAGCCGTTACTATGTGAGTTAAAAAAATTGTGTCATTATCTCACTAATCGAGGTTTAAAAGTGTGACTAAACTGGAATAAAAGTCGTTTAAAGACATTAAGTATAAAAATATGGTCATTCATTGAAGTCATAAAGAGTTATACCTTTGGGTTCCCATAATATTGTTTAGAAAATTCATTACAACTCAAAGTTGCAATTAAGGTTGACCGAGGCGACAAAAAAACCATTACAGTGCTTTTTCCCAAAATAACCCTGGCCGTGACAGCTAGGTAGGCCGAACATGTACTCGTCACTCCACGCTCTCCGTACTCATGGTTGGTCAACCTTTCCTTTGCCCTTACCTACACCATAGAGCACCTGTGAGCCAAAGCACACCAAGAAAACTCAACACAAAACATATAACATATATATAACAATCCATGGTATACAACAAAACAACCAACGAGCTAAACACTTAGCGGTCAACGCCGTCCCAAGCGCTTTACTAGGCCTTGGGTTCACGGTCTTCACCTAGAGTGTGGCTCCAACACCCTAGGTGGGTCTCGCCCTAGTGGCCTGCACTCTGTGTGCTCAACGCCGATCCTGGCCTCTTGCCATACCCGACTTCTTGCCGTTCTCAGCCTTCACCATTTCCCGGCCTTTGTTGTTCTCGGCCTTCGTCGTTCACTCACAAACATGCATCACATAACATAATATTCACAAATATTTAAACTCTTATTAAACATAAGTGTAATGCCCTAAACTCCAGGAAGCGTTACGGTGTGCGTTTTAAACAGTACTAAACTTGCTAATCGAGTCATTTGGCCATAATCATTTAACTAAGAATGATTAGTGAATTAGGGTAAAATTTTTTGGTTAAGATATAACGTTTCACTAGAACGTTTACTGTATACATTGGGATCCCAAAAATATAATTTAAAGGTTAATTACAAGAAAATATTTACAACCAGCCCATCTAAGCAGCAAAATAGGGTTTAACCCTAGTTCCTCTTTCAACCCTCAGCCGTAGCGGTCGAGCAGCTGCATATGTACACATTGTCACCTAAGCTCTCCAACTCAAGGATGTTGCAGCTTTCTTTCGCCTTTACCTCCACAAAATAGCACCCGTGAGCCGAAGTCCAGCAAGAAAACTCAATATGCTCATGAACAGTAATAACATGTCATCAAATAATAATGTGAATGCCTAGCAATAATAGCCTTGATCACGCATGAAAATAAGTTCAAATAATGATGGTTGTGGGCCCTGCCCTCCTGTATGGATGACTATCAAGTCAATCCTAAACAGATGAGTGATTAACACTAGAGGTTCTGATAACCATGCTGGGCTTATAGCCCTAATCAAAGTCACTAACATGGGATCCGTACCCTTAAATGAGTGACTAATAAGCAAGTCACTAACATGGGATCTGCACCCTTAGATGAGTGACTGATAAGCTAGTCACTAACATGGAATCTGCACCCTTAGATGAGTGACTGATAAGCAAGTCACTAACATGGGATCTGCACCCTTAGATGAGTGACTGATAAGCAAGTCACTAACATGGGATCGACACCCTTAGATGAGTGACTGATAAGCAAGTCACTAACATGGGATCCAATGAGTGACCATGGAGTCACTAGTGTGGGTTCCGTACCCTTAGCCATGTGACGATGTGGTCACCTGGACCTTCTGGCCCTAGCTCCAAGTAACTAGCCATAGAACTAGACAAGCGCTTTTAGTTTTCATCGAACTTGAGATCGGTCTGGCATTAATGCTCATGATGAGTCATTCAATGCAGATGTTGATTAGATATAATCTTTTTGGCACTGCGTTCATGATGCTTATGCCGGTCCTGACTCATAGGTCAATAACACACGACCAGTGCTCAGTACTACTGTCGAACTTGACTAGTAAGTCACAACTTCACAGTCAGTTCTGACACCATTGCTGATTCTGACTAGTAAGTCGGTGCCACACAGAAGTAAGCAATGCTTCCAAGCATATATCATATGTCATTCAGCATGCTTACTTAACAATTGCTAGCATAATTAGGATTATGCACAAACACAGAGACTCAATCTCTCATCAATCTCATATTTAACATTCATGGCATGCCCTAAACATATGTTTCTCGTGCATCACATGCATCACATACTGGGTGCAGTTTTCTTACCTCTCGTCCAAGCAAAGGTTACCAATAAACAAGCCACAAGTACGATCCTGATTCCAAGCCCCTAGCGATAACCTAGTCACAAGCATAATATAAAACCTCATCAAAATGAGTAAATAAATACTTCCAAACCCAACCCAAGCCTCCGGGACATCGAATCCCACTCAATTGGAAAGTAGGATCGATCCCAGGCCCTTAGAGTTAAGTTCCCACGACTAAAAACCAAATCTGGCAAACTTTTCCCTTAAGCGTCGTGGCCCTCTAGACACCATGCCACGTCCCGCCCCCAGACAGAGCCTGCCTCCTCCTTCTGCAAGCTTGGGCTGCGGCACCCTAGAACAGGGTCGCGGCCCAACCTCGAACCAGCCTAAAAACCTCATTTTTAACATTTTAAAACCTTCCAAAAACCTACCCAAACATCTCCAAATCCCAAAATCAAAGTTCCCAAACATCCCCATGATCGAAAACCAACAAAACCCAAGCTTCAATTCATCCAAAAACACATCAAAACACAAAATCCAATCCAAGCTTAAAAACTTTAAAAACTTAGAACTTAAAACTTGGATTACCTTCGATTATTTCATTTCCCAACTAAATCCTCCGACTAATAAGCTTTTAATCTTCCATAGAATCGTTGTGCTTCGATCCTCACTTGAATCTGAGTCTTAGAACTCAAGTTTCCTTCGCAAATGCGATCAGGAGATGACAATGGAACTTTGAAGGAGAGAGAACGTTCTGAACGTTCTTTTTATTTCTTAACAGGTTACTTCAAGCTTAAGTAGCCTCAAACAAATCCTAATGCTCGTGGTCCCGAAAATGCCCCTGGGGTTAAAATAGTCAAAACTTCCAAAATTTCCCCATGATATTATTAACTCCCAATTTATCATCAAATACTTATTCACATTACCCAATAACCCGGTAATGTGCTAAATACCCCTTGACTCACTCCAAATCAAGTATAAATCTTGTTGTGACTTTTCCACTATCTTACCTCCTAGGATCGTCTCCTGCTGAGTAACCCTAGCATAACCAAATAATAATGAAGCACCACACACATGCCACATATATGCCAAATATGCCCAAAATGGCGAAAATATGAAAATAACCCAATTAATTAGAAATGGGTTCACATGCATATTTAATACACCTAAACATGCATATAATCATTTAATTGCATAATAAATCAATTATGGCCCTCCCGACCTCCTAATCAAGGTCTTAAACCTTATTAGGAAATTTGGGGCATTACAACTATCCCCTTCTTACAGAAATTTCGTCCTCGAAATTTATCTGAACCGCCCGGAATATAAATTCCACACAAATGATTCTAGTTTCCTAGGTCGTTCCCTCAACCTCACTGTTTCTGTATCATACCTTAACTGAAGCTATAAATTTGTTCCTCAGAACCCTATTCCTTCTGTCAAAATCTGAACTGGCTACTTAGCCTAAATTCCCAGATTCTCATAACTCAACTCATGAGTTTCTTTTAACCCATGTCCTCAACATGGAAATATAAAATACACTGTATACAGCTAACAGTGCCAATGATAAGGCCAATCCAAAGTCAACCTGACCAGTCCTATCCAAGACTCAAACAGTCATATCAATCTAGGGCTCAACTTGCTCTTACCTCTTCACCCCTTTCCATGGTGATTCTTTAAGGGAGATACAATCTTCTACTTGGAACTTCATGTTCCTGCATCTCAAATCAACATAACTTTTCCATTTACTCTGAGAAGCGAGCTTCCAAGCTCCAACCTTTTCAAAAACCTCAATGATCCCCTGAACTACCTCAGGATCCAGATATAATATCTCATTCTTCTTATAAGATGTTCTTCCAATAATAATTGGATAACTCTCTTTCTCTCTCTGATTTACCTTCAGTTTGAGAGTAATAAAAAGTGTATTCATCATCTTCTGCAACCCTTCCAAAACTTGGAAGTAATAATAGAGTCTTCATCTGATAAGATGGACCTTGAATTCCCATGAAGTCATACCGCCTCTCTCACACAAAGGTCTGAATACTGATCAGCGGTATTACTCATCCTTACTAATAGAAGTGGCTCACTTTAAATACTGGCCAAATCCAAATCACGCTGACCTACTATCCTAGGCAGCCCCACCGCGAAACCCACCTCGATGTTTTCTTATTTCCAATAAGGAATACTCAAAGGCTACCATAGCCTTACTAGTTTCTGATACCCTGTCTTGACTTGCTTATCAGGTTAGGAACTTTGTCACGTATTCCATTATGTCCCTCTTCATCCTAGACCACCACTATAAAGCTTTCACATCCTGTTACATTTCCATGATGTCTGGATGAAGAGAATAAGAGGATAATATGAGATTCATCCAGAATCTTCTAATTAATCCCAGTGTCCATCGAATTCCAAATCCGATCCATATACCACGATAAACTCATATCTGACACTGTATAATCCTTAGCTAATCCAGCTAATACATTCCTCTCAATTCTTCCATATGTGGTTCACTTAACTGTTTTCCTTTTGATCCTTTCTGAAATGGTAATCTTAAACATAAAGCTGGCCACCTGGCCCACCAGAAACTCTACTCTAGTTCTGGTCATATCCTTTAACCAACATGATGCATAGGCAACTGAGGTGTCATAACAACCTACTAACTAGTTCCGGTCTGTAATAAGACTCAGAACTCTTTCCCAAGGTACATATAATATCCTGCTTGTCCAAGGAAACTCTTTCCCTCTAAGGCGTTCCTTGACCTTGGAAAATCTCCAACTGAGAGTATATCACAATACTATTGATCAAGATGATCACAAATTCAATTCAAATAAATCTTGATTACTCTGATCATCTAATCCATCCAGACATAACTTAGCATTAATCAAATCCTCAAAATATACTCAGTACTCCCAGTGCCCTTATCTAACACAAAAGCAATCTTCTGCATATCCTTCTCCCTGATCTCTAACTGGTACTAACCAGATCAAAGATCCACCTTGGAGAGTACCATCATACTCAATAACTGAGTCTTGAGTTCTTACGAATTTGCTGAAGCCATTGAATACAGTACCCTAGACCTGATTCCATCCCCTGACACTAATCCAATCACCATTCTATCTCTTCATATAAAGGTAACCTTGGAAAATCCCCTAGAAGCACATCAAGAAACTCATAGACTAATCCAGTCTATTCTGACCCTACTGACACAATCTAAGTGGTATCCACCACACTAGCTAGAAGTTCTATGCATCCTCCTGCAATAGATCTCTAACTCTAGATACAGATGTCATAAGCATACAAAATCCATGCACAATGCCAACTACCACAAGGCTTCCCACTCTCAAGCCCAAGAGTTACTATCCTTTCCTTGCAATTTAGCATTGTCCCATACTTACTTAATCAATCCATATCCTGAATCATACCGAAGCCAGTCATAACCAACTTTATCAAAACCACTGATGAGTCCTTTTTATCATAATAATCTAACTCATCTCTTAAAATTTACCCATAGAGTATCACATTCTCTTCCTAACATAACCATGTAATCTACATATCATCTTTATGCCTCTCTAGAAGCATCAAACAAAGAAACAACATGGCACCAAAACCAATCAGCATAATACAAAAATCAGAACTAGAAAGCTAACCGGCCACCCCTGAGGAACTAGTCTCAATCTCTGACTGCATCAGAGTGAACACTTGAGCTGGAGTCGAGTTGTCCATCCCCTTTTGCTCATCATTTCTTAACCTTGGGCAATCCTTCTTGAAATGCCCAACCATGTCACATAAGAAACATGTCTTTGCTCAGCATTCTCCCAGATGATACCTCATGCACCGAGCACATACTGGACGGGTCCTCCATTCCTTCTTCTTGCTTGGTCCAATAAATGGAGGCATCACTGCTTGAGTTCCATGCTCTCCAGCACTCTCCTGCCCAATCTGATTTCTTGCGCTGTCAACACCAAGAACCTTCCCTACCACCTGAGCATAGGTAGAGATTTCATGCACTGGGGCAACTCTAATGCCTTGAGCTATTCTAGGATTCAATCCCTGAATAAACTTTTTCTTTTGAGCTGCATCTATGGGTACCATGTCAACAATGAACTTGGCCAACCCATCAAATCTCTTAATATACTCGGTTACTGTTGCATTTCCCTGAGCGAGATTCAGAAACTCATTCATCTTAGCAGTCTAGGCCGCATCACAGTAATACCTTTCATTGAACAGCTTCCTAAATTCTTACCAATCCATCACAATTGTATCTCGCGTCTGGCATACTACTTCCCACCACGTCCGGGCATCATCCTGCAATACATATGTCACATAGATCACCCTATCGTGACCTACCAGCCCCATGCTGTCAAGAATGGAACTAATCATGCCCATCCATTGTTCAGCTCTGAATGGATATAGGCCTCCCTCGAAGACTGGAGGGTAATACCCCTAGAATCTTCCACAAAGAAATTCCCATCTGCTCTCAACCCTAGGCTGAGCCAAAACTGGTGCCACTCCTGGCATAACAAGGGAAGAGGTGTTCCTTGACATGTTCTACTGTTGCTTCAAACACCTGATTTCTTCCTCTTGCCTCTGCAATCTTAATTGCATATCAGTAAGCATCAGCTAAAAATTTTGAGGGGCAGATGAAGAACTCAACCCCTAGCTGAAACTCCCTGCCTCTGTATAACCGCCATCAGGCCTCATTATCTACCTTGGATACAGACCTGCTGGTTGAATCTGCAGTCAATAACTTGACCTATTAAACATGATGAGCATATCAAGAGCTTTCCCCACAGGATCAATCTTTCTGCACCACATTCACAAATCACTATAGTGCTAAAAACATGCCCATGGCATTCATACATCAATCATAATCCCTGCTCTTCCAACATTCACACCATGCCTCCAACTCCAGCATGCTAATATCACATTTATATATATTCACAGAGCATTTAATCACATAGTCAAGAGCCAGGCTCTATCAGAATCTCATGCTCCCTAATTAACCATGCAGATAAAGCATTTACATTCTATTTAAGTAGTTAAACACATAACTACAGAAATAGTTATCATTCCCTGAGTGAAGCTATCTTCAGTGACGAGTGTACATGTCCAGCTTGTCTTCAGAAACCCTTAACCTTGGCTCGCTCTGATACCAAGTTGTAATGCCCTAAACTCCAGGAACCGTTACAGTGTGTGCTTTAAACAGTGCTAAACTCGCTAATCGAGTCATTTGGCCATAATCGTGTAACTAAGTATGATTAGCGATTTAGGGTTAAAAAATTTAGTTAAGATATAATGTTTCACTAGAACGTTTACTGTATACATCGGGGTCCCAAAAATATAATTTAAAGGTTAATTACAATAAAATATTTACAACCAGCCGATCTAAGCGGCAAAATAGGGTTTAACCCTAGTTCCTCTTTCAACCCTCGGCCGTGGCGGTTGAGCAGCGGCATATGTACACATCGTCACCTAAGCTCTCCAACTCAAGGATGGTTCAACTTTCTTTTGCCTTTACCTGCACCAAATAGCACCCATGAGCCGAAGCCCATGAATAGTAATAACATGTCATCAGATCATAATATGCATGCCTAGCAATAATAGCCTTAATCACATATGTAAATAAGTTCAAATAATGATGGTTGTGGGCCCTGCCCTCCTGTATGGATGACTATCAAGTCAATCCTAAATAGATGAGTGATTAACACTTGAGGTTTCGATAACCATGTTTAGCTTATAGCCCTAATCAAAGTCACTAACATGGGATCCGTACCTTTAAATGAGTGATTGATAAGCAAGTCACTAACATGGGATCTGCACCCTTAGATGAGTGACTGATAAGCAAGTCAGTAACATGGGATCTGCACCCTTAGATGAGTGACTGATAAGAAAGTCACTAACATGGAATCTGCACCCTTAGATGAGTGACTGATAAGCAAGTCACTAACATGGGATCGACACCCTTAGATGAGTGACTGATAAGCAAGTCACTAACATGGGATCCAATGAGTGACCATGGAGTCACTAGTATGGGTTTTGTACCCTTACCCATGTGACAATGTGGTCACCTGGACCTTCTGGCCCTAGCTCTGAGTAACTAGTCATAGAACTAGACAAGCGCTTTTAGTTTTCATCGAACTTGAGATCGGTTTGGAATTAATGCTCATGATGAGTCATTTAATGTAGATGTCGATTAGATCTAATCTTTTTGGCTCTGCGTTCATGACGCTTATGCCGGTCCTGACTCATAGGTCAATAACACACGACCAGTGCTCAGTATTATTGTCGAACTTGACTAGTAAGTCACAACTTCACAGTCAGTTCTGACACCATTGCCGATTCTGACTAGTAAGTCGATGCCATGCACAAGGAAGCAATGCTTCCAGGCAATTCTGACTAGTAAGTCAGTGCCACGCACGAACCGGGTATTCGACCCTGTTGTGACTATTTATCTAAACTCTCCTTATGATTGTCTGGGATCGCACATCACAAATATATCACTACTCACTTGTGGTAATAATCACAATATACTCATATATCACATTTATGCCCTCAACGGGCTAAAATTACAAATATGCCCTTGATAACCAGATGGGGCCCACATGGATATATATTTTACCTAAACATGCATTTCTAATCATATAATCATCAATTTCACATATTAGCATAATTAAATCAATTATTTCCCCCTGACACACTAATCAAGGCCCTAAGCCTTATTAGCAAATTTGGGACATTACAGTTATACTCTTATCTAATAGGTTTATTTATAAACTAGAACTATCCTAATACAATTAAGTCCAACTCGGGTAATTGGGACTTTGCAATTGAATTTTCAATCGAGGAGGGTTGGGTTTAGTATGTCATTCCCACTACTCAGGCCCCTTAACTTCCACTTGAAACCAAAAGACAGGAATTTAAACCCTTGCTTTATTAATTGTTATTCATTTTAATTAGGTCCATTCTAATAATGCAAAGCAAATGTGCCTTCACTAATGGGCAAACCCATAAGAGAGGAATTTAAACTTTACACATTCAGTTGAGCCCAAAATTTTCTTAATATTTACGACACATATCATTTAAATAATAAAATAAAAGAAATAACAAGCTTTATTGAAATATAAATTTTATTTACAAACTAGTAGAATTATAAAATAAAATAAACTAATGATCATGCACTTATTTTTCTAATCTTCTACATCGGACACATCTTCTAACATGTCCTGAGTAAGGTCCTCATAATCATCTTGGGTGTAGATAAATCTTGAGGTGAAAGGAACATTATTAAGAAATCATTCCCTAAGAATATTTACTAATTGGTGCACTCTTTCATCTATCTCCCCGTTTGGTAAATTGATATCTTCAATAATTATAAATTTTTTAGAAAATGTATCCATAAATATGTCATATTTATCCTCGATCGGTACACTTTCATCAGACAAAACCTCATTCCATGCTATCTTTAAACTTGGTTATGCTAGTCGTAATTTGGCTAAGTACATGAGAACTATAAATTTCTCATGCGATGTTAGTAGGGCTGCGTGACTAGCAATGATCTTTTCTATTTCTTTGTGGATCTGGTTTATTCTAAGAAACAACCTCTCAAATTTAGTCTCGTCATCAGGGTTGGGTATTCTTCTTATTTCCTTAACTGCCCTAATAACAATTGGGTCCATGGTTCTAGATTCTGAAAAATAATCATAAAAGAAACAAAAATCATTTCACATATACAAAACATATCTTGAAAAGAGTATACTTACTTGGTAGCGAGTTGGTCCTTTTAATTTGTCATGTGTATTTTGTGAGAACGTTCAGGACTAATATAGTCGTGGCTCTGATACCACTTATAACTCCCTAACTTCTCATAATAATGTCGAGAACCAAGCGTTAGACCATAAAATATAAATATTGTGCTTCTAATTAAAAATACCATAAAAAAAGGGATCTGATATGGATTCTAACATCATTGGTATGCTTAAGAAACCCTAGGACTCTCTCAATAGCCATCTAATGCTCAAGAATTGGATTGCTAGTAAACCTACTAAGTATACTAACCGCATATGGAAATGTATGTTCTACTACAATGAGCGACATGTATTAGGCTCCTTATTGCACTTGCATATTCAAGTTGAGCCATGTAACATCCCAAATTTGCTAATAAGGCTTAGTGCTTTGATTAGTGTGCCGGGAGGGCAATAAATGATTTAATTGCATTATTAGGTGAATTAATTATGATATATATGTATCATTATTTGATTGCTTGAGTTATGTTATAATACGACTAGATATGCATGTTTAGGTGTATTAAATATGCATGTTGGCTCATTCTGGTTAATAAGGGCATATTTGTAATTTTGGCCCATGAAGGTCATAAATGTAATTATGTGTGTGTTATGATTGAGACCATATTATTATGTGGGTATATTTGCGATATTGGGCTCGAGGCGGTCCTAGGGAGCAGATTAGCGGAATAGTCACAACGGGGTCAAATACCCGACTCAGGGTGAGCCTAGGGTTATTTTAGGAACATAGTGCGTATTTGGGGTTGATCGGGTAATGGGTAATTATTTGGCGATTATTTGGGTATGCCAGGATCAATTGGGAATTTATAGGACTACTCAAGGAATTAGTGAGAAACGTGGCTAATGACCATTTTGTTCTTGGGGCGTTAAAGAGAAAGAATTGACCTAGGGCCACTTGGGTCATTTTAGTGCCAAGGGATAACTTAGGAACCCACTAGAAACACTAGGGGTACACTTAGTTACCAAAACTTAGCTCAACACCTCTCTCTCTCTCTCTCGTTGTTCTCTTCTCCCCTTGATACCTTGGTGACCCTTGATTTTTGAAGAGGAAGAAGCTTGAAGAATGGGGATTGAAGCTAGGATTAAGTGGAACAGCTCAGGGGGATCAAAATTATCAGTTAAGGTAAGGTTTTTACTCTGATTTTGGTGGATTTTCTGCTGTGGTTTGAGTGTTTTCTTGAGGTTTAAACTTTAGTCTGATTTTGGGTTTTGGTGAGAGTATGGAATAGTTTCTAGGGTAATTAAGATGCCCATGTTGTGTTGATATGAGTTCTAGATGTAATTATGGGTTTAGCTGTTGATTAGGATGAATTTTAGTGAATTTGGCTCGAGAAAACACAGAGCAAAAGATGGGGAAAAATGGCTTCGCGGGATCCTGTCGCGGCTCTATTTTTTAGCGTCGCGGCCCACATCAACTCAGAAGCCTAACGCTGAACCGCCTTAGCACCGCGGTGCTGGGTAGGGCGTGCCACGGTGTGTGTTCAGGGAAACACCTAGGAGTGCTCTCTAACTTGTAGAGGGTCACGACGCCTTTGAGGGGCGCCGCAACTCAAATAGAAAATGTTAGCCAAAATAGGTTTTTAAGCTCAGGAACTCAAACTTAAGGGCTCGGGAAGGATTTTACTACCTTGTTTAGTAGAATTTGAGGTCCCAGAGGCTAGTATATTATTCCAAAGCTTTTAATTGGTTTATGTTGTGATGGTTATTTATTATTATGCTGTGACTAGGTTTTACCACTAAGGCTCAGGATTAGGGATTGTGCACAAGATCGCTTGTACTGTCAGCTCAAGACTCAAGGTAAGAATTTTTTTTGTGCATGTAGAGCAAGAGTAGGGCAGGGTCTGATTATCTATGCTTAGTGTTATGTGTAAATGTTTGTAATTTTTATGTCATATATGTGTTTGTGACTGAGCGACACAGGCTGGGATTTGCAAGGGCTGAGATCGGCAAGGGCCGGAATCGGCGATAAGCATGTTAAATTCAGGCCGCCATGGCATGGACATCTAGGGTGCTGTATTTTAGGAAATAAATATTGCAGGATCTTTATTTATTTTCCTATAATTTACATATTATCAAACAAACATGTAAAGTCGTAGAACATGCTCCTACGAAATTGATACAAAACAGAGTTAAGTACAGAAACATACATATACGCAGCGGAATTGGAACAACTCATTCCTTTAATCTCTCTAACCCTTGACTCCTTTCGGTAGCAGAGTATTATCAAAATATTGAACTAGATCAGCAACACAGTCTTCCTCACCAAGCCTTTGATGAACCTAGAACTAGTGTGGGCTGGTTTTCAACACATGAGATAGAGATCTAGAAGAGAAGAAGAGATAGTGGCTAAGAAAGGATTAGACTGTCTAGGTTTTCACTTACCCAATGAATCAACTGAGGTTGGCTTATGAAAACTCTAGATATCATATTCCTTATATAGACAACTTAATGAGCTTTATTTAAATTTAAATTTAAATTAAATAAAAATAATAAACAAAATATAAAAGCCTTGGGCCCCCACAAATGGACTCTGGCCCAATCTTTTTGTTTTGAATTTAAATCACAATTGGGCCTTATACAAATTAACTAATTATAATTTAAAACTTGATTTAATATTATTTATTTATATTGACACCAATTTATCAATATTAATAAATTTACCTAAAGATTCTCTTTTATTCTCTAAATCTCATATCTCTATAAATTTTGAAAAATTGATCTAGTCAACTTTAAAAATCCTAATTGATAATTAAATCAATTGATTGAGACATTCTAAATGATTTACTCAAAGGTGATGCGGGGACCATGGATCCATGAAATCAAGTCCAACAAGTTACCGTGAATTTATTTACGAATAATTTAACTACCTTATTAATTCCTCGTGACTCCAATATAGACTCGGAATTGAACTCTTGAATTCATAGAACGTATTTTCCAAACCATAAATACGTTATCCATTTTTATAACCATTACAGTTATTCAATCCTCTATCGATGACTTACTAACGAGTTAGGTGCAAATTACCGTTTTAACTTAATCACAGAAACGAGATCTCAATCATTTAACCTTTTTTACAAAGTAATTAAGGAAATCATCTTTTCACTTCTCATACATAAGTGATAGATTTTATATCTATGAATAATACTCCGACTCAATTACACTACCAAATCTCCAAGATGTAAGTATGGGCTAGACTTTAGGGTAAGCTGGTAACGAAAAAGTCAAAATATTTAAATAATATAATTAGCAGAATATTATCTCTCAGAATTAAGATCGACCTAACCTCTGGTCAACGTTGTGACATTGATTAGAGTCGATAACATCAATACTTATTTATCAATCAATAATCAATATCGGTTCTAGTCTGATGTAACCAAATACATCCGATCTTATCTAGTTGATCAATGCCTTGGACAAGACATCACACTCCGAATGTGTAAGTTTATCATATCGTAGATTGCCTAATCAGTGAAAATCCAATGCACTTATCTAATCTTAGAACTCGTTCTTTTGAACATATAATTACAACTATAATCCACTGTGACCTAGTCACTATAATTGTAACTAACCATATGTTCAGAATTTTATAAATGTTTGTATTATTTCAATAATCATGTAATAAAACAAGCAAGCAACACGATTGTCAAAATAAATTATTTCTACTACTTTTATTGACAATATGAAATCGTGTTACATGTCCAACATGATTTTCTAAGGGCATAAAACCCAATATTATTCACCCACTCAGTTAGGACCGTGAACCTGGTGCCTAGTAACGCGCCTTGATCGGCTTAGGCCACTATTGTGAATTTTTGGTTGTGTTTGTTTACTTATGCATTTACTGAAATGAATTGTTATATGCTATGTTTGTGGAGTTTTCTTGTTGGGCCTTGGCTCACGGGTGCTATATGGTGCAGGTAAAGGCAAAGGTGAGGTTGACCAAGCATGAGTTGGAGGACATGGAGCAGTGCGTACATGAGCTGGGGTACTTTTGAGGAACGCGTTATAAATGTCTGATTTTGTCGCCTAGGTCGACTGTATAATGACTTTTGAGTTGTAAATATATTGTAAACAAAATTTTGGGATCCCAATGTAACTCTTTTATGATCTTAATGAATGTCCAAACCTTTTATATTAAAGTTTCATTAAATAAATTTTTACTTAAATTCAATCACAGTTTTGGGTCTAACACCTCGATTAGCGAGTCAAATTCACATTTTAAAACCACATGGTGATGAATCTAGGGTAGTAGGGTGTTACAACTTGGTATCATAGCGTGACAAGGTTTACGGTTCATGGAGATTGACTGAACATGTATGCACATTACCAAAGACAAGCTCGACTCAGGGTTGGTCGATATTAAGTTAAATATTTGTATAATTGCTTATCTGAATTGCCTAACTTCCTTTTAATACATATAGAGCATGATGTGTATATATAATGCTAGAGCATGGCCCCTTAGATTGTTATATGATTATGTTGTGTGTGCATTGTGTCTATTTGTTATTTGTGTTTGAACGATTGAACTGGGGGGTAGTTTATTTGGATGTTGTTATCGAGCCTGATGTGTGGCGTCATTGATTGCAGGCATATTGAAGTTATGCCTCGACAATCAAACTGATTCTGCAACAATATGGCCGAAGAAAACAACTAGGGTCAGGACCTTCCACCTGCCCTACAAAACTGGCAACAGATATTTGCATAAATGCAAGCTAGACTTCAGAGAACTAAACATGAACTCTGAGAGCTGAGATAGTAGGCTCCTCCCCGTGATGTTTGATTATAGGTCCCACAGGCTGTGGCGCCAGGGATTGCCCAGCCTGTAATGGATAATAGATGGGAGCCTCTGTATGAGAGGTTCAGAAAGTAGCACCCTCCCACCTTTGAGGGCAGTCTAGACCCACTGCGGGCAGAGCTGTGGATGAACATGATTTCTTTTATACTGGATTTTATGAGGGTGGAAGGAAACGAGAGGGTGGCTTGTGCCAACTATATGTTAAGAGATGACGTCCGCATCTGGTGGGAAGTTGTGTCTCACAAGTGAGATGTGGCCATTATGACTTGGGATAAGTTCAGGGACGTTTTTAATGAGAAGTACTATAGTATAGTAGTTCAAGATACAAAGGTGGATAAATTCACTAATTTAACTTAGAATAGAATGACTGTAACAAAGTAAGCTCGAAGTTCGACCGATTGGCTAAGTTTGCACCAGATTTGTTGCCTACTGATATGGCAAGGAGAGATCGCTTTGTACGAGGGTTGAATGTAATGATAGCTTGGGATGCCAATATAACATTGGATCCAAGGACTATCACTTATGCTCAAGTAGTGGAAAAAACCCTTACTCCTGAGGGTGCTAAAGATCAGATATGGAAGGAAGGCACTGCAAGGTGTGATGCTCGGAGGATGGTGCCTCCCTTCACTGGTTCTGGATGAGGTAGTGGCTCAAGTGAGCAGAAGAGAAAGAGCCCAGATTCTTTTGTTCCTCCTAGTCCAGATAGGAGGGCATGGGGTGCCTTTGGTGGCCGTCAGGGTGGGGGAGAGAACTGGAGAAGCTTCCCACAGTGTGCATGGTGCAGACAACACCACCAGGGAGAGTGTAGAGTCAGATCATGTTTCGTCTGTGGGAGTGTCAGCCATTTGAGGATAGACTATCCACAAGCCAAGAGAGAGGACCAAAAGAGGAGCGACATCCTCACTCCAGCCAGAGTGTATACTTTGACCTAGACCGAAGCTAGTCCCTCGATCGTGATATGTGACTATTATCGAGAGCTAAATAAGTTGACTATTAAGAATAAGTACCCATTGCACAGGATTCACAATTTTCTTGATCAATTATAAGGGAAGATGGTATTGTCTAAGATTGAACTTTGGTCTGGCCACCATCAGTTGAGAATTAAGGAGGAGGGTATACCAAAGACCCCGTTCCATACAAGGTATGGACATTATGAATTCCTGGTCATGTCTTTGGGGTTAACCAATGCCCCAACATCCTTCAAGGATTTTATGAATAGGGTATTCAGGGATTATTTGTATAAGTTTTTTATTGTGTTCATTGATAATATACTGGTATACTCCCAATCAGAAGCAGAGTACGAGCAATATCTTCATTTAGTACTACAAAGGCTGAGGGAGCATAGGCTGTATGCTAACTTTAGTAAGTGTGAATTATGGTTACCCAAAGTAGCATTTCTGGGCCATATTATAAGTATGGTGGGGATTCTAGTGGGCCCAACCAAGATAGAGGCAGTGTGAGATTGGCCGAGACCGCAGTGCACCCGAGGTTAGAAGCTTCTTGAAGTTAGCAGGGTACTATCAACGATTAATTGAGGGATTCTCCATAATAGCAACACCATTGACTGAGCTAACGCATAAGAAGACAAAGTATGTGTGGACAGATAGATGTGAGAATAGTTTCAAGGAATTGAAGCAGCGACTGATTACCACACTGGTACTGAGTCTTCCATCAGATAAGGAAAAGTTTGTGGTCTATTGTGATGCTTCGAGGCAGGGATTGGGTTGTGTATTGATGCAAGCTGTAAAGGTGATAGCCTACATGTTTAGACAGCTGAAGGAGTATGAATAGAGGTATCTCACTCATGATCTAGAACTGATAGAATTGTTATTCGCATTGAAGGTGTGGAGGCACTATTTGTATGGAGAAAAGTGTGAAACATACACTGACCATAAAAGTTTGAAGTATCTCTTCACTCAAAAGGATTTGAATATGCGCCAAAGGCATTGGCTGAAGTTGGTAAAGGACTATAATTGTGAGATTTTGTACCATCCAGGGAAGACCAATGTGGTGGCTGACGTATTGAGTTGAAAGGGTCCAGGGAAGTTGCTCAGTTTAAGACAGATATCAGAAAAGCTAGCTAAAGAAATGACGAGAACAGGAATTGAACTGGTAATTGGTTAGCTAGCCAACATTAGTCTTCAGTCTACAATCCTTGAGATAATTAGAGAAGCACAAAAGGAGGATCCTTAATTGAATTAACACAGGGAGAATGTCTTAGCTGGACTTGCTAGAAACTTCACTATTTCAAAGGCAGATATGTAGAGGTATAAAAATTGGATTTGCGTTTTGATGGATTCTGGTATTAGGCGAGAGATTCTGGATAAGTCTCATACCACTCCTTATTCTCTACATACGGGTACGAAAAATATGTACCAAAATCTAAAGGCTCTATATTGATGGCCCGGAATGAAGAAGGACATGGTGGATTATGTGGCCAAATGTTTAACCTGTCAGCAGGTGAAAGCCGACCACCAAAGGCCAACAGGGTTACTGCAACCTTTAGGGATCCCATAGTGGAAGTGGGAAGATATTACCATGGACTTCGTTGTTGGATTGCCGAGAATAGTGGGGCAGCATGATTCAGTGTGAGTTATTATAGATATGTACAGAAAATCAACCCACTTTCTGCCCGTTAGAACAAATTATACGGTGGAGCAGTATGCTAAATTGTACACGAAGGAGATTGTGCATCTCCATGAAGCTCCAAACTCGATAGTGTTAGACAGGGACCCCACATTCACCTCTAAGTTTTAGGACAGCATGCAGAAGGCTATGTGCACACAGTTGAGATTTAGTACATCCTATCATCCTCAGACGGATGGAAAGTCTGAGAGGACGATCCAAATACTAGAAGATATGTTGCACGCGTGTCTGTTAGATTTTGAGGGAACTTGGAGTAAGTATCTCCCTTTGATTGAGATACTAGAAGATATGGATTAGAGTGACTTTGTATGAAATTTTGTATGGGGGGAAATGCAGATCGCCCATTCATTGGGATGAGATGGGTGAGAGGAAGTACTTAGGTCGTGAGGCAGTTTAAAGGACTAATGAGGCAATTGAGAAGATTAGAGCTCGAATGCTCGCCTCCCAGAGTAGACAGAAGAGTTACTCAGATTTGAAACATAGAAGTGTAGAGTTTCAAGTAGGTGATCATGTGTTCCTCAGAGTTTCTCCTTTGAGAGGAGTGAAAGGAAAATTAAGTCATAGGTTTGTTGGCCCCTTTGAGATACTGGAACGAGTTGGAAAAGTGACGTACAGATTAGCTATGCCTCCAGCTTTATCAGGGGTTCACAATGTGTTTCATGTGTCTATGCTTCTAATTAAAAATACCATAAAAAAAAGGGATCTGATATGGATTCTAACATCATTGGTATGCTTAAGAAACCCTAGGACTCTCTCAATAGCCATCTAATGCTCAAGAATTGGATTGCTAGTAAACCAACTAAGTATACTAACCGCATATGGAAATGTCTGTTCTACTACAATGAGCGACATGTATTAGGCTCCTTATTGCACTTGCATATTCAAGTTGAGCCATGTAACATCCCAAATTTGCTAATAAGGCTTAGTGCTTTGATTAGTGTGCCAGAGGGCAATAAATGATTTAATTGCATTATTAGGTGAATTAATTATGATATATGTGTATTATTATTTGATTGCTTGAGTTATATTAGAATATGACTAGATATGCATGTCTAGGTGTATTAAATATGCATGTGGGCATGTTCTGGTTAATAAGGGCATATTTGTAATTTTGGCATGTGAAGGTCATAAATGTAATTATGTGTGTGCTATCACTGAGACCACATTATTATGTGGGTATATTTGCGATATTGGGCTCGAGGCGGTCCTAGGGAGTGAATTAGCATAATAGTCACAATAGGGTCAAATACCCGACTCAGGGTGAGCCTAGGGTTATTTTAGGAACGTAGCGCGTATTTGGGGTTGATCGGGTAACGGGTAATTAGTTGGCGATTATTTGGGTGTGCCAGGATTAATTGGGGATTTATAGGACTACTCGAGGAATAACCATTTTGCCCTTGGGGCGTTAAAGAGAAAAAATTGCATAGGGGCACTTGGGTCATTTTATTGCACCAATATTTTTCTATTGGAGCTTCCCTCATTCCTTTTATCGAGCATAATGATGCGAACCAGAAACACCAGGGGTACACTTAGTCACCAAAACTCAGCTCAACACTTTTTCTCTTTCTCTCTCTCGTTGCTCTCTTCTCCTCTTGATACCTTGGTGAGCTTTGATTTTTGGAGAGGAAGAAGATTGAAGATTAGGGATTGAAGCTAGGATTAAGTGGAACAGCTCAGGGGGATCGAAATTATCAGTGTAGGTAAGGTTTTTTCTCTGATTTTGGTGGATTTTCTGCTGTGGTTTAAGTGTTTTCTTGAGGTTTAAACTTTAGTCTTATTTTGGGTTTTGGTTAGAGTATGGAATATTTTATGGGGTAATTAAGATGCCTATGTTGTGTTGATATGAATTCTAGATGTAATTTTGGGTTTAGCTGTTGATTAGGATGAATTTTAGTGAATTTGGCTCGGGAACTCAAACTTAAGGGCTCGGGAAGGATTCTACTACTCGGTTTAGTAGAATTTGAGGCCCCGAAGGCTAGTATATTATTCCAAAGCTTTTAATTGGTTTAGGTTTTAATGGTTATTTATTACTATGTTGTGACTTAATTTTACCGCTGAGGCTCAGGATTAGGGATCGTGCTCGAGATCGCCTTGTACTGTCAGCTAGGGACTCAAGGTAGGAAATCTGTCTATGCGTGTAGAGCAGGGCATGGTTCAATTATCTGTGCTTAGTGTTATGTGTAAATTCTTGTAATTGTTATGTCTTAAATGTGTTTGTGACTGAGCAGGAAGGGCTGGGATCAACAAAGGCCAGAATCGATGATAAGCATGTTTAATGCACATTGATCGACGATAACTATGGAATGGCCATCTAGGGTGTTGTATTCACCCGCTCGGTTAGGAACGTGAATCTGGTGCTAGTAACGCACCTTGATTGGTTTAGGCATCTGTTGTGAATTGTCAGTTGTGTTTGTTTACTTATGCATTTACTAAAATGAATTGTTATATGCAATGTTTGTGGAGTTTTCTTGTTGGGCCTTGGCTCACCGATGCTATATGGTGTAGGTAAGGGCAAGTGTAAGGCTAACCAAGCATGAGTAGGAGGGCATGGAGCAGTGCATACATGTTTGGCCTACCTGGCCACCATGGCTAGGGTAGTTTTGAGGAACGCTACGTGAATGTCTGATTTGGTCGCCTAGGTCGATTGTATAATGACTTTTGAGTTGTAAATATGTTTTAAACAAAATTTTGGGATCCCAATGTAACTCTTTTATGATCTTAATGAATGTCAAAACCTTTTATATTAAAGTTTCATTAAATAAATATTTACTTTAATTGAATCACAATTTTTGGTCTAACACCTTGATTAATGAGTCAAATGCACATTTTAAAACCACATGGTAATGGCTATAGGGTAGTAGGGCGTTACAAGCCACCACCCTTATTTTATTATTTTCACGCTTTATGTTTGAATCGAATAATGTGTTTGCCTCTTTGATTTTGAGATGACTAAATTTGTCCAGCACTTTCTAGACATAATAGGATTGACTTAAAACAAAACCCCCACTATTCCTTCTAACTTTGTGGAACGCCTTACTAATCCAGGATTGTTACATCGTGTGTTTAAAATAGTGCTTAAATCGTTTAGCGAGTCATTTGGACTCAAAAGTGTAAATAAATAAAATAAGGGTTTTAGTGTTAAAGTTTTTGGTCAAAAGGATTAAACTTTTTATTAATATTATAAATGGATTACATGGGATTCCAAAAGGGTTAATCAAACCACAATTACATTCAGCGTTCTAAAAATTAGTCGACCTAAGCGACAAAATAGACTTTTACTCTAAGTCCCTTGGATATCAGAACCCTAACGGCTGAGCAGGCCAAACATGTATGCGCTGCTCCAAAGCCCTCCAACTGATGGCTAGTTTACTTTCCCCTTGCCCATACCTACACCATAGAGCACCCGTGAGCCAAGGCCCGACAAGAAAACTTATAAAGGCATTAATTCATCATTTCAAATACAAACAACAACTAGCATGATTTGGAAGTTATAAACATATTCATTTCAATCTCATAAATAGTTTATATAGCCTATGCCGAGCAAGATGCATCACTGGGGCACCAAGCTTACGACTTCTACCGGGCGAGTGTGTTCATCACTTCCATAGTGGCCCTGCCATCGTGGCCTATTTTTAGCACGATTATCGCCGATTATGACCCAAGCCGGTCAATCACAAACAATTCAATATATATATAAGCATGGCAAATATCAATATGCATAAAGGGGTACTCCACCCTAATCAATTCAGACATACGGTCATAACCGCATTCAAGTATAATTGGGTCGATGCCCTAGTTTATGTGCATATGTCAGTTTTTTACCCCAGGTCCTATGCGAGAATCAAGAAGACCTCGAGTACAATCCTCTCGCGAGCGTCTTAAAAACCCTAGTCACAACATTTTTTATACACTCATTAGGAACTAAATCAAATTATGGGTTCAAACCCTAGCTCTTGGGAAATCTAATTGCACTCAACAGGGTAATGGAATCATCCCCCGAGCCTCTAAGTGGGTCCCCAAATAAGATCCTAGGAACCTCGAGCTAAACCCCCAAAATTCAGAAAAGCAACGTTTCGGGGCACCGGCGCGATTACGCCTTCAGAGAGTTCAGGCTTTCTATGGCCCTAGCGCGGCCACGCTATTGAACTAATCAGGGGCTTCTAGGACACTAGTGCAATCATTCTAGGTCCCTGGAAATGCCAATTGTAGCCCAGAAATTTCCATTCATC
Organism: Humulus lupulus; assembly: GCF_963169125.1. Classification (NCBI taxonomy): domain Eukaryota; kingdom Viridiplantae; phylum Streptophyta; class Magnoliopsida; order Rosales; family Cannabaceae; genus Humulus; species Humulus lupulus. Next base: position 163,069,679 of record NC_084796.1, on the reverse strand, counting down.
CCCAACGATTCCCTATGATTTCAGACCCCAAAACCACGACCAAAACCAGTTTTTTCAGCAGATTTTGAACATAATTTCGACCTCCAATCAACAACACAACATACATACAACCTCAAGAAACCCATAAAACATTCAATAACACATCAAAACCGAAAATCACAAATCGCAAATTTAGGGTTCTAAACTCAATTCTTGTCCCAATCCAAAAATTCTATCTAAATTCATATAAATTATTGGAATTAAAAGATGCATAACAATCTATAAACTTGTTCCCATCACCCATACACACACCCAACATACTAGGATCCCCAAATATAAAAAATTAACTAAAGCCCAAATTATCAAGAACACTTGAAGCAAAGTGAAGAACATCAAAGAAAAAGCTTACCTCTACTATGGAATTTGAAAATCTTAGGTTGATGAAGATGCTAGAAGCTCCTAATTCCCCTTTGAACACTTCAATTCTCTTTAAAATTCCTCAAATTCAAAAACTCAAGCTTAGCTTTGAGTGGTTTTGTGTGTTTTGATGAGTTGAAGAAGACACTAGAAATGGAGAGAGAGTGGGAGAGAGAACGTGAGTGGAAGGGTAGCTTCTCACACTTAGTAGAATTCTCTAGTTTTAGGGTCAAAAGACAATTTTCCCCCTCTCACTGATTAACCCCTTTAACCACCAACAAGAGCGTTTTGGTCATTTAGCTTAATTATTCCACCAATTAATTTTATTTTTCCCATAATCTCAAAATATAGAAATTCCCAAAATACTCCTAGACTCGACCCAAGTTGGGTGTTTGTTCCTATTGTGACCTTTTTGCTAAACCGCTCGAAAGGATCCACTCGTGCCAAAAATAATACTAATATCCACATAATAATATGGTCTCAATGCACATAACACATAATAATTTAAATTATACCTCAACGAGTCAAAATTATGAAAATGCTCATTTTTATCAAAAACATATCTTTAAACACATTTAATACACATAATCTTGCATACTCAATTATATAATAATATAATTAACATAAATTCCCCTTGTGCCATCCCAGCATAATACTTAAGGTACTAAACCTCATTAGGAGTTTTTGGACACTACACTTTGATACTTAGAATGGTATCGACCTCTCCAAGGTCTTTCATCTTAAAGTAGACATTAGAAACCTTTTCGTTTCAATTATCCCTCTCATGTTATTACTCAAAATCTACATATCATCTAAATGAAGACACACTATGTAACGCCCGACTAATAGAGGGTCGTTATTTAGTGTGTTTAAAATTATGCTTAACTCATTAAGCGAGTTGTTTAGACTCAAAAGTGTAATTTAAACAACATAAAGGTTCAGGCAGTAAAATTTTTGGATAAAAAGATTCGACTTTTCATTAAGTCTGTAAAAGAGTTTACATGGGATCCCAAAAATTCTTAAAAAACATAATTACAATTACAGTTTGACAAACAGTCGACATAAGCGACAAAATTCAGACTTTTACATTGAGTCTCTTAATAAATCTCAACTATGGCGGCTAAGCAGCCCGAACATGTATGCCCCGCTCCCATGCCCTCCAACTCATGGCTAATCATCATTCACCTTGCCTTTACCTGCACCACAGAGCACCTATGAGCCGAGACCTAGCAAGAAAACCCCACATGAAATAACAAATATCCAAATAAGCATAAGTAATAAACAACATGTTTTATAGATAATAAATGCATTCATTTAAATCATACAAATCTTATAAAACTTCACATTAATTTTCCAACTCATGCCGAGTGGATTCATATAGCACCCCTGTAATGGCCTCGCCACTATGGCCTACATTATGCATGTAGTGTTGAGAACGACCTCAAGGCTGATAACAACATCCCAACCAATCAATAACCAACAACAACCACTCATTACAAATGTCTATAGCAACAGATGTCGATATAGGGCAAACATTTACTTTAAACAGATTCTCAACACGTCATACTCGTGTTCAATAATCAAGGGTCGACCGATCATGATCACAGCCCATTAGTACAAGTAGTTATAACGATATAGGTTCATGCAAATCACACATTAACTTAAACAGATTCATGACACGGTCGTGCTCGTGTCCTACAATTAGGGCGCATGCCCTACACTCGGTGCAAATATCATTTTTCTTACCTCAAGCCTAGGATAAAGAGACAACGAGCACGATCCTTTCCTCTCGAGCCTTGCAGTACCCCTAGTCAAAACTTATTAATGGACAACCATCAAGAACTAAACCAACTAAGAGCTTCAATATTGAGTCTTAGCCTCAGGAACCTCGACTTCTACTAAACTAGGTTGTAGAATCCTTCCCAAGACCTTAGGTTTGGGTCACCACAACTCAAAACCTCATTTGGCCATTTTCCCCAATTAGAGTCACAGCGCACCTCTAGGCAGAGAGCCCCACCCCAAAAAATCCCTGCACATGAGTTACTACACTAAGTCAGTTCGAGGCACCTCCTGCCTCGCTGAGTTCATGCAGGTCGCGACGCCCCAGGAACAGTGTTGTGGCACGACTTCGCGAACCTATAATTTCAGTGATTTTCAGTAATCATAACGCATCCCAAACACAACCAAACTCAATTTCAACCCAATTCCCACCACCAGAACCACTTCAGCACCACAAACACACATAATACACCCATCAAAAGCTACTAACACACACTTCAAACCCAAAGTCCAAGGATTCACCAAGAGCACAAAAAGGAAAACTCAAAGGTTAAAGGAATTCATAGAGAAAGGCTTACCACTACTGAAAATGGGATTCCCAGTTGAATTCCCATACCCAGTAGCTCCTAATCCCTCAACAGCAAGCTCTAAATCCCTCCAAAGGTTGCTTCCAATCTTGAAATTATTCAAAGGCTTCAAGACTTCCTTTACATAGAACCAAGTAGAGTGAGAGGGAGCGAATGACAGAAACGTGAGAGTGAGGTTACCTCAAATTGACTAAGTCTAGAATTAGGCCCATGGGAAAAGACTATAATACCCCTGCCTACTACGCCTCTCATCAAAGCCCCTAAGGTCATATTAGTCATTTGACACCAATCCCCACTAAACCTCAAATTATACTTAAATTTCTGAAGTAACTCCACTAATCTTCCTAATACACCTATTTTCTCCAAATACATCTCATACCCCCAATAATTCCTGCTAATTCACTAGATTACCAAAATACCCATAGGCTCACACCGAGCCAGGTATTTATCCCCTTTGTGACTTTTCCACCAAATTGCTCACTAGGACCGCCTCGTGCCGAATATCTCAAATATATCCACCTAATAATGTGGTCCCACTCATAAGCATATATAATTATAGATATACCATCAGCGAGTCAAATTTACGAAAATTCCCTTTTTAACAAAAAGAGGCCTATAAGCACATTTAATACACTTAAACATGCATAAGCAGTCATATCATGATATAACTCATATAATTCACATAATCACATATTTATTTAATTAATTACCATGTAATTAATCCACGTGCCATCCTAGCACGCTAACCAAGGCACTAAGCCTTATTAGAAATATTGGGACGCTACACACTAGTATGGCGTTGTACCTAAAAAACATGAGTTGACGTGTTTTGGTTCGTGATACAGCTAGAAAGCACTTAATAATGTTATCCATACTTTTAGAACGCGGTATAAGCTCTAAAATGGGTAACCCAGGTCAACCGCAGGTCAAAAATACATCAAGGAGATCATCTATCCATATCTTCATGTACTACAAGCATAGTTCGAGTGTCTCAACGCTTAGATCGGTTTAACCTAGAAAGCTCTAGCTGACATTATGTGCATTCAGCTTGCTACCAATGCATGGAATACACTAGCTTCAATTCCTAAAGACTCGAAGACTTTATATGTGTAATTAATATATTGTAACCCTTGCCTGATAAATGTGTAGTATCAGGCATTCAATGTATTTAAGGTATTTATTTGTACGTTTGGGAAGTTACCCTTTCTTGTAATATACCGAATATTGAACGTTACCCGAATCTGTCCATTGACTTTGTAAGTTACCCAATATTGAACGTTACCCATTCTTTGCATGCAAAAACTCTGCAAAAATTATCTTAAACAATCTTTCTAGAGATCCTAAATAGAATAGCATAGACTCGTGGACTAGGTGAATTTTAATCACTGAACCATGTAAAAGTTCTTGTGTAATATTTACTTACGGTTTCCTAAAAAGCCTAATTATCTATTTCAGACTTTTTAGTCTAATATTGGTAAAAAAAACCACGTCAACTGAATGGTGCTTTCATTGAGATATCAATTAGGCTTGTCAATCTCTTCTACAAATTTTTCATTCAATCAAAATGGTGGTAACACGATTGATGCGCAACAACGAGTCGGGGAGGCTTGGGGACCATGGAGAGTTCCTTGCAATCAGCCTTGGTGGAGAGGGCACTTCTATACCCCGTAACCCTAGAAAACAACCCCAAAACCAAAACAAGGATCACCACAACACTGGCAGTTCGTCGTCCCATCACTGCCGTAACAATCCAGGTTACGTCGGAGCCGTCGAACTGGAGAATGCTCAGGTGAGGAGCCATCTCGCTCATGCCAACAAGCATATTGAGGAGATAATGTCTCGATTACCCCCTCCAATAACCGACTATAGTGTCTAAAGGAGGATAAGCGGATCCCACAAGACCAGGTCCCAAAGATGTAATCATCCTAATGCAAGCTGTTCTATTCGGACCGCAACCCCGAGCTCTGTGTCGTTAGATTAGGACCCTAGGAATGATCGGCCCGCTCACAATCACAAGAACGAGCAGGCGGTTCATGCTGCCAGAACTTAATCTAATCGGACATGGCGATAAGGAATACTTCCAGACGTACAAGACTCCCCCCGAATCCTCTAGCACTAATCTGATTGGGTGGTCAAGTGTAAAGAAATGATGAGGAATTACCATTAGTCTGAGACATTGGAGTGGATGATGGGCGACATAGATTGGTACGCCCTGATGGACAACACCCACCATCACTGATTCTTCATCCAACACCCCCACGGTCCCAATAAAATATACCAGCTCACAAAAACAACAAAAGAAACTCTGCCCACAGAGAGGTTACATATGTTTTACAATCTTGGGATGTTGGAATCCGAGTCCATGTGAAAGACCAAGCTCAACGACCTCACCAGCGGATGGTGAGCTTTGCAGAGGGAAGATATTACACTAGGGAAAACCCTTCAATGATGAGTGATGATGAGAATGCCCTAATTAACAGAGAACAAGCTTGGAGGGACGAGAACCCAAATAAAACGTAGCCCGGGATGGGAGCTAATAGTCAAATCCTAAACAACCCAGTAGTGAAGAATCGAACTCTTGAGCGGCTTGCTATGATGGAAGAGCAAATGAGGTGTCTCGTGTCCAAGAGAAACTAGGACGATTGTGATTCTAATGAGGAGCTCGACCCTTTCGCTCATCATATCACTAATACTCCATATCTAATAGGTTTCAAGCTGTCGGGCATGACTACGTATGATAAAACGACTGACCTGACAAACCACATTGGAACTTTCAATACCATAATGAGAGCCTATAATGTCAGTATCGACTTATGCTGCATCCTGTTCCCAATCACACTGACAGGAGAAACCAAATTGTGGTTTAACAAATTTAAAAGGCATTCAGTCACCTCTTGGCAACAGTTGTTGTCAGAGTTTAAAAGCAGTACTGAGTTGTAAAAGAAGTACGAGTAAAGGCCAATTCATTGGCCAATATAAAACAACAGTTGGGTGAGTCTCTCAAAGATTGCATAAACCGGTTCACCAACATAGTTGCTCAAGCTAAAGACACATATGATAGGGCCAAACTCATGGAAATGTGATCCGGAATCACCATGGGAGTGAATTGTGGAAAGAACTCCAAAGAAAAGGAGCGAAAAATGTTGTGATTGGTTAAATAAATGGTGAAATTTGTTAGGCACGAAGAGGTGCAAAACCATAATGATTTCACAAAAGTCAACATGTGAGAGTTGACTTTCGATATAGACATTTATAAATCATATTTTTGGGTCCAAAGCCAAGAAATAATAAACCAGACGACGTGTCGCCTGGGATGTCCGTACAATTCCGTACAGTGACGTGTTTTGGCTCCAAAATTAAAATTAATGCTCTAATCTCATTAGTTGAGTCTAATGAGGTTCCTATACTATTTAAATGGATCATTTGAGTTAATTGGGGACTTGGTCACTCACCTCTCTACTCTCTCTAAAAGGATAACTCTCTCTCTCTCTAGCTTTCAAGATTACTAGTTTTCTCCAATATCTTCATCAAGAAAGATTGGCTTGTATCAAGACACAAGGCTTGTGTATTCTAATCTCATTCCATTGTAATAGCTTCAAGAATTTCCATAGAGATGGCTAGGAATAGATATTTTTAGACAGCAAATCTACATTTGTGTCAAGCGTTGCAACTTTTGAGATTCACATAAAATCATAGACTTATGATTTTATGTAACTTGGTTTTCTCTCCACAAAGGTCCATTCTTACTCTTGATCTAATTTGTGTTATTTTATTATTAAATCCATGGTTGTTTAACATTTAAATATTTCTAAATACATGTTATAATTATTTAATTACTTATTCTTTAATTTTTAAGATTTGCATTCATACTTTGAATATGTTTCTTTAATTATTAAGATTTGCATTTATTCCTTAAATATAGTTCTTGATTAGTCTCTAGGGATTGAAATATTGAATTAATTCCCATTATGCATTGTTGGATTATAAATTATAAGCCATAAATCCCCAACAAAAAATACAGATGAGTTCCTGGCTCGAGCTCAAGAATGGATAAATCTTAAGGAGGCTGGAACTAGTCAAATTTTCACTCAGCCTGCTGGAGTGATAGAAAATACTGCAGCTATGGCTTAGCCTGCTACCCATAACAACTAGGCAGGAAATAGTAACAAGAGGAAGGGAAGTAATGAAGGTGACCAGAAAGGGTCCAAGAAGAATAAATCTGGGATAAATACCCCTTAATATTCACCGCGTATACAGACTTAACGGATACATGGGAAAACATATATCTGGCGAAATCTGCTCGCCTACCGTAGAAAAAGCCAGAGCCCATGAGGAATCAACAAGCAAAAAGAGTTATGGCCAAGTTCTATCATTACCACAACGACATTGGCCATAATACTGACGACTGCCGTCGATTGAAGGATGAAATGGAGACTCTCATTTGAGCTAGATAATTAGCATAATACTCCCAAAATTAGGTAGCTCCTAACTAGTCGACCGTGTAGAATCCACGACCAGCTTTGGGAAATCCAGCAAACCCACCACCAGCTCTTCCGGATTCAAAAAACCTACTCATCTTTCGTCCTATTGAGGGAAGAGATATTTCCACAATCGCGGGTGGACCTCATTTGGCTGGTAAAAGCAGTGGGGCCTAGAAAAGGTATATCTAGGAGCTGAAGACCCATGTTGGTGCAATATTTACTCCCGAGCAACGCTTATCAAAGCAATAGAAAATGGGCAAGCAACCTATCATTTTTATGAAGGAGGACATAAGCCAAGTCCAATTCTCGTACAATGATCTGTTGGTCATAACCATTCAACTCGCAAATAGGAGAGTTTGGAGGATCTTGATTGATAACAGGAGCTCCGTGAACATGCTATTCAGGCCCACTCTAGAGAATATGGGATTATAGTGACAAATTTGAAGGCCTCCTCAACAACTCTATAGGGGTTCTCAAGAGAAGGAATGGTATCAATCGGGACGATCAAGCTCGTTGTAACCATTGGTGAAGAAACACGAGCCATGGAGAAGTTGCTCGAGTTCATTATCATAGATTGATCGAATTTTAGGGCGACCAACCTTGATAGTGTTCAAGGCCATAAATTCTATTTGACATTTGGCTCTAAAGTTCCCTTCACCAACTTGGATATACACAGTGAGAGGGGATTAGCCGCTGCCAGGGAGGGCTATAACATTTTTATGAAGGGAAGATCACAACTCGGGCAACAAGCTATGGTGATAATTGAGGAGACCGAGGATCCACAAGGAATGGTAGTCGTTGAAGGGGAAGAAGAGCCTTAGATAGTAGAAGTTGAGGTCACCCAATGTGAAAAATTTGACCTAAGAATAGGCGAAGATCGATCTAATCTCCAAGCCATGGAGAAGCTAGAGGAGGTAATCCTCAATCAGGAAGCAACCTCAAAGGTTGTAAACATTGGAAAAAATATAAGTGTCGAACACAAAATAAATTTGATCAAATTTTTTGAGGAACAACCTCGATGTATTCGCCTGGTCATGTGCCGATATGGTGGGAATCAGTCCTAGCGTGATCATGCAAACACTAAGTCTGGACAGAGAAATACCTCCTAAACAACAGAAAAAAAGGTTGTTGGGAAAGGAAAGAAGAGAAGCTCTAGAGGAAAAAGTAGCTCGCCTCTTTAAATGTGGATTCATCAGGGAGGAAAAATATCCAACATGGATAGCCAACCCCTTCCTAGTTCCAAAACCAAATAGAAAGGGGAGGACCTCCATCGCCTTCTCCGAACTCAACAAAGCCTTCCCAAATGACTATATTCCTTTACCAATGATTGATTAGCTCATAGATGCTATGGCTGGTCACGAGCTCATGTCATTCATGGATGTGTATTCTAGATATAACCAGATATGAACTTTGCATACCAAGAGCATACCAAATTTATGACCGAGCACAACGTATATTGCTACAAAGTCATGTCGTTCAGGCTGAAAATGTTGGGGGAACTTACCAGAGGTTGGTAAATAAAATATTTGTTGACCAGATCGAGAAAAACATGGAGGTGTACGTTGATGACATGCTCATCAAGTCTATATCCTCCAACAACCACATGTCTGATCTAGAAGAATATTTTGTCTTACTGTGAAAGTACAACATGAAGCCGAATCCCCAGAAATGTACCTTCGGGGTTTCATCGAGGAAGTTCCTAAGCTTCATCGTTAATTCAAGGGGGATTGAGGTTAATCCTGAGAAGAACATATTGCTGGTAGAAATGTCGTCACCCAGATTGTGAAACGAGGTCCAGAGCCTAATTGGAAAGATCGTCGCCCTCAATCAGTTTGTGTCAAAGTGTATTGATAAAGGTCTCCCCTTCTACAATTTGCTAAGGGGAAATAGACAATTCAAATGGAACAACGAGTGCGAACATGTGTTTCAAGATCTGAAGAGGCACCTGGCCGAGCCCCCTATCTTATCAAAACCCATCAGCGGGGAAGATTTATACCTCTATCTGGCGGTAATTGAGAATGTGGTCAGTGCCATTTTGGTTCGATTGGAAAATCAAACTCAGAAACTAGTATATGACATTAGTAAGAGGCTTCTGGGAGCTAAGTCTCGATACCCTTTGATCGAAGAGCTTGCGTTCTGCCTTGTCCTAGCTTCAAGGAAGCTTAGGCCTTATTTTTAGTCCCACGTTATACATGTCCTAACTGATCAATCTTTAAGGCAGGTATTGTAAAAACCTAAAGCTTTGGGACACTTGCTAAAGTGGGCTATCAAACTCATTCAGTTCGAGATTTTGTATAAGCCACGAACAACCATAAAGGGTCAGGCCCTTGCTGATTTTGTGGCCGACAGCGTCAGTTTTCAGGACGAACCCATGAGGGAGCTGGTCCAAGAACTATGGAAAATCTTTGTCGATGGATCTTCCAACGAGCACGGGTCAGAAGATGGGCTAATTTTGATCACACCCGAGGGATATCACTTCCACACAGCCCTTTGATTTGGATTTGGCGCCTCCAATATCGAGGCTGAGTACGAGGCATTACTAGCTGGAATCCCCATCGCCAAGGAGTTAAGAGCAAAGGCCATCCAGTGCTTTAGTGATTCTTAGCTTGTTGTAAACCAGGTACTAGGATAGTATCAAGCTAGTGGGATCAAAATGGCCGCATATCTGCCTAAGGTAAAAAAGCGAACTATTAGATTTTGACTTCTACTCTATAAAGCAGGTACAACACGAGCAAAATACAAATGTAGATGCTCTCGCTTGGCTCGCCACAACTAAGGAGGTGGACACGTTGAATGTAGTCCCAGTTGAGTTTCTTCACAAGCCCAGTATAGAGGATGGATTAGAAAAAGTCGAGATGATCCAAGAAGGCTCGACCTGGATGACTCCAATTGTGGAATATCTCACCACCAGAAAATTTCCCAATGATGCAAGGAAATTATAGTACGAGGTCGCAAGGTATGTTTTGATTGAGGGAATTCTTTACAAGTGATGGCATTCCATACCACTACTCAAGTGTGTTCTACCAAAAGAAGCCCAAGCCATCCTTAAGGAAATCCAAGAGGGATTCTGTGGAGACCATGTTGGGGGGCAAGGCTTAGCTTTGAAAATGTTGAGGCTGGGATATTTTTGGCCATCCTGAAATAAAGACTCGCCTCATACGTTCAAAAATTTGAAAAGTGCCAACGTTTTTCGTTGATAGTGCGGGTTGCACCTGTCAAATTAACCATGATTTCCTCTCCCTGACTGTTTGCCATCTTCAGAATAGATATAATTGGATAACTACCAACAGGGAAATGAGAAGTTCCCTATGCGGTGGTTGCTGTGGACTATTTCATGAAGTTCGCTGAAGCAAAACCATTAGCAACCATAACCTCGAAGAGAGTACTCAATTTGATGTGTCGGGCTCCCAAGGAAGATTGTGTCAGATAATGGGACCGAATTCGATAGTAATATTCTCACCAACTTTTGTGAAAAGTACAGAGTAATTAAGAGTTTCTCTTCAGTAGCATATCCTCAGGCTAACGGGCAAGTCGAGGCTATGAATAAGTCTCTCAAGACAAATTTAAAGAAGTGGTTGGAAGATGCCAAAGGTTTGTGGCGAAACAGTTCCCACAAGTGCTTTAGGCATGCATAACTTCTCACTGCACTTCTACTTGGCACACACCGTTCTCGCTAACCTTTGGAAGCAAAGGTATGCTCCCACTCAAAGCCTTAGTGACCTTGCGTAGACAAAAAACTTTAGACCAAGAGAAGAATCATGACTTACTACAAGCGTCCCAGGATCTAACTGAAGAACAATGAGAAGAATTGCAGATATAGCTCCTCCATTACCAACAGAAAGTAACACGATACTTCAATTCAAAAGTCAAAGAGAAGAGACTCGAACTAGGAGACCTGGTGCTTAGAAGAGTATTCTTATTGAATAAAGATCATAAAGATGGCGTTCTAGGCCCACATTGGGAAGGATCAAATCAGATCATAGAAATTTTGCGAGAAGGCACTTTCAGATAAGCCCGGTTAGGTGGAGAGGTAGTTCCACAAACTTGGAATGCTTTGCATTTGAAGAAGTATTTTTAATAATTAGGTTCATTTTAAGTTTAGTTTATGTTGTAAGGCTTATTTGTAAAAGCCATTTCTTTTAATTTTCCTTTGATTTAATAAATTAATAGTTGTTGTTTAGCTTAAACATGGTACAAAAAAATTTCTCAATTTTTATACAAGCTCGCTATGTAAAAGCGACCTAGAATATTCATAAATTCTAATCGCTTGGAGGGCATAAAAAAATAACTTAGAATTTGGAAATTTGGACATTTTGTGGCTAATTATAGCTCGAGTTTTTGAACGAAAACAATTCCGAATATGAACTAAGTTAAGCAAGAAAATTCAAGGAAAAAGGGAAAAAACCCCTGGACTAAATCAGGTATGAGGCTTGAATACTAACAAGTATGTTACTGAGAAGTTAAAATCCAAGATGTGAACAGGTTCACGACCTGAATAATAACTGGTGTGCTGTCAAGCACATACCTCTATCTAAAGCAACCGCCTATAACTATGCATGTGTATAAAATCTTAAAAGGTTTAAAAACACAATAATAGAAGGGAAATGTATAAAGATCAAAGTTAGGTTAATATAAAATGAGGAAAAATATCCACAAATAAAGCCATTCAGGCGAATTGTCTCGGCCTAAAAGGCCTGATTACAAGGGATAAAAGGATGTCCCAAAAAAAAAACATATGTAAAATATAAAAACAGCCGAGGTCCTCAGCTCTAAGCTCTGACAACTTCCTCACGAGAAGAAATCCTCCCCATCCTCTTCGCCATCTCCCAAGGTCATGTCCACCATTTTAGTTAGTCCTAGAATTTGGCACGATATCGCCCCCACAACTCAGCATCAAGAAAGGAGAAGTCACCCTCCTGGTTGAAGCACCAAACCTTGTAGAACATCTTTTCCATGGACTCTATGAGGTAGGCTTCAACTTTGTTGACCCTCAGTTGGAGCTCCTCAACTTTCCCTAAAACTGGTCGCGGCACAGGATCACCTCCATGGTCTACGCCTTGGTGATTTTCTCACTGTTACAGGAGGTGTAACGCCCTACTACCCTAGAGCCCTTACCATGTGATTTTAAAATGTGCCATTAGCACGCTAATCAAGGTTTTAGACTAAAAAGTGTGATTAAATCGGGATAAAGACTCGTGTAATGAAAATTAAGTATAAAAGGTTTGGACATCCATTAAAATTATAAAAGTGTTACATTGGTATCCCAAAATATTGTTTCAAAATATATTTACAACCCAAAAGTTAGAGTACAGTTGACCTAAGTGACAAAACCAAACATTCACAATGTGTCCCTCAAAACAACCCCAGCTGTGGCGTCTAGGTAGGCCAAACATGTACGCGTCGTTCCATGACCTCCAAATCATTCTTGGTCAGCCTTTCCTTTGCCTTTACCTGCACCATAGAGCACCCATGAGACAAGGCCCAGCAAGAAAACTCCACACATAGCATATGACAATTCAATCCAATACATGCACAACTTTAAGCATATAACAGACTATTCACAAAATGACCTATGCTGACCCAGGTGCTTTACCAGAAACTAGGTTCACAGTCTTCACCAAACGGATGAGTACAACACCCTAGATGGCCATGCCCTGGTAGCTTGCATTCAGCATGTTCGTTGCCGCTTGGCCTGCATCCAACATGCTTATCACCGTTCCCGGCCTTCGCCGATCTCAGCCTTCACCGATCAATCGTAATCATGCAAACATAGCACAAAAACTAAAAATATTCACACACAACATTAAACACAAATAATTGGGTCATGCCCTGCTCTACGGGAACAAACAATTTTCTTACCTGTGTCCCGAGCTGACTGACTAGTGCGATCCAGAGCACGATCCCCTAAACTCGAGTCTTGGCGGTAAAACCTAGTCACAACGCAATAATAATAATTACCCATCAAGATCTAAACAAATTAAAAACTTTGCAATACTATTCTGGCCTCCTAGACCTTGAATCCAACTAAACTTGGTAGTAGGATCCTTCCTGAGACCTTAAATTTGAGTTCCCAAGCTGAAAAACCTACTTTGGCCATTATTCCCTATTTAAGCCACGGCCCAGCCCCTTAGGACCATGGTGCGCTACAAGTCAGAGAGCCTTGGCTCTCTTTTGGGGGACACGGGTCGAGGCGTGCCTCAGCCTGCGACGTGGCACCTAGAAGGTTTCAAAGGCTCCCAAGCCTCTTGGGTTCATATGGGTCGTGATGCCTGAAGAACAGGGCTACGGCTCGGGCCTGGAAACCCAGTTTTTTCCCCTACGTTTTCATGAGCTAAATCCACAAAAATCCACCCAATTCAATACTTAACCCAGAATTCATATCAAAGAAACATCAGCGTTATTAATATCCCAAAAACTATCCCATAATCTCATTGAAACTCAAAATTAGACCTAAGGTTTAAACCTAAATAAAGCCTCTAAATCATAGCTGAAACTACCAAGATATTAGAACAAATCCTTACCAAAAAATACAAATTTCGGGCCCTAAGTTGATCCTCAAGTACTTCCTAGCTTCAATCCTTGGATTTTCAAGCCAATTCCTCAAGAGCTCTCAAAATACCCTAAAGCACCAAGAAGGGAAGAGAGGAATGTGAGAGAGAGAAGAGTGTTGAGAGAAAGTGTTTGTTTCTAGTTAGTTCTAGAATCCTATGCCAAGCATATCCTTATAAAAAGATCAAACTACCCCTAAGTTAATCCTTAGTCCTTTAATGCCTCCAAGGGCAATCCCATCATTTGCCACATCTTGCCAATTCTTCGAGTATTCCTATAAATCCCCAATTAACCCCGACATACTTAAATAACTGCTAAATAGCTACCCGTTACCCGGTAAATCCCGAACACATATTATGTTCCCAAAATACCCCTAGGCTCACCCCGAGCCGGGTATTTGACCCCGTTGTGACTATTCTGCTAATCGTCTCCCTAGGACCATCTTGGACCACACATCTCAATTATATCTCCACAATACTACGGTCTCAAGCACAACACACACATAATCACATCTATGCCCTCAACTGACCAAAATTACAAATATGCCCTTATTAACGAAAACGAGCCCACATGCATATTTAATTCACCTAAACATTCATTTCTAATCATATAATCATTTAATCTAGGTAATCACACACTAATACACATATATCACAATTAACCACTTAATAGCATAATTAAATCAATTATTGCCCTCCTGGCACGCTATTCAAGGCACTAAGCCTTATTAGCAGATTTGGGAAGTTTCAACTATCCCCTCACAGAAATTTTTTCCTCAAAATTTACCTGAATAACTCAAGACACAAATCCCGCATATCAGACTCAAGCTCCCAAGTAGCCTCTTCACCTTGTTGATCATCCACAACACTTTCACCAAGGCAATGGTCTTGTGTCGCAAGCCTTTATCCTTCAAGTCTAAGAACTGAACTGCCTTCTCCTCATAAGACAAATCTTGATTCAGCTCCAGGTTTTTATAACTAAACACATGCGTAGAATCTAATACGTACTTCCGGAGCATCGAAAAATGAAATACATTGTGAACCTCTGTTAAAGCTGGAGGCATAGCCAATCTGTAAGCTACCTCTCCAACCAGTTCTATAATCTCAAAGGGGCCAACAAACCTAGGACTTAACTTGCCTTTTGCTCCTAATTATTTCACTCCTCTCAAAGGAGAAACTCTGAGAAACACATGATCACTGACTTGAAACTCTACACTCATGTGTTTCAAGTTTGAGTAACACTTCTATTCACTCTGGGAGGAGAGCATCCGAGCTTTAATATTCTCAATTTCCTCGTTAGTCCTATGAACGACATCAGTACTTCCTGTCACCCGTCTCATCCCAATGAATGGGCGATCTATACTTCCTCCCATACAACATTTGATACAGAGCCACTCCGATAGTCGCCTGATAGCTGTTATTATAAGAAAACTCAATCAAATGGAGATATTACTCCAAGATCACCCAAAGTCTAGCACAGAGGCCCGTAACATATCCTCCAGTATCTGAATCGTCCTATCAGACTGTCCATCCTTCTTAGGATGATAGGCGGTACTGAACCGCGATTGCGTGCCCATAACCTTCTACAGGCTCTCCCAAAGCTTAGAGGTGAAGGTGGGGTTCCTGTCAGATACTATTGACCTCGGAGCCCCATGGATTCGTACAATCTCCTTTAAATACAATTCAGGATACTGATCCACCGTATAAGTCATTCTAACAGGAAAAAAATGGGCTGATTTGGTGTACATATCCACCATCATCCACACATAATCAAGTTGCCCCACTGTCTTTGGCAATCCAACCACGAAGTCCATTGTGATATCCTCCCACTTCCACTCTGGAATCCCTAAAGGCTGCGTCAACCCTACTGGCCTTTGATGTTTAGCCTTCACCTGCTGAGAGGTTAAACACTTGGCCACATAATCTACTACGTCCTTCTTCATCTCTGGCCACCAATATAGAGTCCTCAAGTCTTGGTACATCTTTGTCGTACCCAGATGTAGAGAATAGGGAGTGGTATGAGACTCATCCAGAATCTCTCGTGTGATACCGGACTCCATCGGAATGCAAATATGACCTTTATACCTCAGTAGATCAATCTCAGAAATAAAAAAGTCTCTAGCCACTCAAGCTAAGACATCCTCCCTGTATTTCCTCAACTGGGGATCCTCCTTTTGTGCTTCTCTAATCCTCTCAAGGAGTCTTGACTGAAGAGTGATATTGGCTTGCTGACCAACTACCAATTCAAATCCTACTTTCGTCATCTCTTCAGCTAACTTTTCTGATATCTGTCTTGAACTAAATAACTATCGTTGGCCCCTCCGACTCAGTGCGTCGGCCACCACATTGGCCTTTCTTAGATGATACAAGATCTGGCAATTGTAGTCCTTCACAGCTCCAGCCAACGCCTTTGGCGCATATTCAGATCCTTCTGATTGAAGAAATACTTTAAGCTTTTATGGTCAGTGTATATTTCGCACTTCTCTCCATATAGGTAGTGCCTCCATACCTTCAGTGTGAATACAACCGCTGCCAGTTCCAAATCACGAGTGGGATACCTCTACTCATACTCCTTCCATTGTCTCGACGTGTAGGCTATCACCTTCTCGGCTTGCATCAGTACAAAGCACAAACCCTGCCTTGAAACATCGCAGTAGACTACAAACTTTTTCTTGTCTGATGGAAGACTCAATACCGAAGTGATGATCAGTCGCCGCTTCAACTCCTTGAAATTGTTCTCACATCTATCTGTCCAGACATACTTGGTCTTCTTATGCATCAGCTTAATCAATGGTGTGGCTATTCTAGAGAATCCATCAACGAAACGCCGATAGTACCCTGCTAATCCCAAGAAGCTCCTAACCTCTAGTACATTGCTCGGCCTTGGCCAATATCTCACTTCCTCAATCTTTGTTGGGTCCACCAGAATCCCCTCCTTAGTCACAATGTGGCCCAGAAATGGTACTTGGGGCAACCAAAACTCACATTTACTGAACTTAGCATATAGCCTATGCTCCCTCAGCCGTTGTAGTACCAAGCAAAGATGTTGCTTGTGCTCTGTCTCTGATTGGGAGTACACCAGTATATCATCGATGAATACGATCATGAACTTATCCAAGTAATCCCTGAAGACCCTATTCGTCAAGTCCATGAAGGCTTCTGGGGAATTATTTAATCCAAAGGACATGACCAGGAATTCATAATGTCCATACCTCATATGGAATGCGGTCTTTGGTATGTCCTCCTCCTTAATACTCAACTGATGGTAGCTAGACCGAAGGTCGATCTTATAGAATCTCGTCTTCCCCTGCAGCTGATCAAATAATTCATCGATCCTGGGCAGTGGATACTTATTCATAATAGTCAGCTTATTCAACTCCCTGTAGTCGATGCACATTCTTAAGGATCCATC